>NC_134313.1:50135527-50763027 GCF_964195595.1 Calonectris borealis
CATCCATCTCCACGTCGCATCTCAAAGCAGCAGCTCTACCAGATGTGCTAATGGAGCAGCTCTGCCAGCCCGGTTGATAAGCATTTACATTTTTAATTTCTTTGCCTAAATTACCCCTGTACACTTAAAGCTACACACACACACACACATACACGCTAACAAGCAAGTCACCTACAAGCCTAGCAAGCATAATAATGTTAAGATGAAGGCTTCTCAAACCATTTGCACATCTCTTGCAAATCCCAGTTCAAAGCAGGCATTTCATTAAATCTGTATCAAAAATATTTCCTTCACAGAAAGAACTTGTGTAATTATTTCCAACAGCATCACTACTTTTGTTGTTTGAATTCACAGGCTGACATGTAGCAAGTCGAATGGCTAAGAAGCAGGCTTGCCATTGCTGCATGAAAATGGAATATAGAAATGCAAAAAGAAACCTTTTTTTTTAAAAAAGCAATTTATTTAGGCCTGTAAATCCCATTAGAAGTCACTGATAGCCTTATACTTTAATCACTGTATGATTTTAAAGGGTCACCAAAACTAAGCAAATCAGTAGGAAGTAAGATTAAATTGAGGTATACCATGATTTCACTGATTTCAGTGAAGAACAATCAGGCTTTATGATATGTTAAAAAACCTAATCAGGAAATTTATAGAAGCATCTGTACACTGTGAAGAGTCACATATGTGCAGGGGCGGTCCAGCAATATCCCACCAGTAACTTACACTCCAGCCGGAAACTGTGGAAGCCTTCTTTCTCTCTGCCCTTTTCCCCTGACTGTGGGAGTGTTTTAAGGCAGGTTTGGTCTCAACATCATAGGATGTAAAGTTGGAAAAACACAGCTATGCAGGGGGCAATACCAATGTCTAAACTTATGGTACCTATTGATTTACATAACCACCCCTGAGTTTTCTTAACATCACTTTATTGCATGCTTCTATGTTAATGCTTGGCAAACACAGAGAAGAAACCTAGTTTATGTGTTTCCAATGGCTGGGCTTCAGAAGCATACAAACATACACAATCTATGTCAATATGGTATTTTCACAGTCTCACTTCACCTAACATGTCACTGCAGATTACAAACTAAAACTACTGGAGAGGAGTGCAGCCCAAGCCAACGTCTGAGAACACAGGGTGCTTTTAAGCTCTTCCATAAACCTTTTCTGTAACTCCTGTTTTGGGTTCTGGCCTATGCACTTTTTAGTTTAACAGGGTTTCACTGGAGTATGAACCAAAGAGATTGCAGAGCTTGGGGATCTTTGAATACTGGGGAAGAGGTGAACTGAATAATTGGATTTCTTCAAGCTTCGTGGCCCAAGTGCTCAACCTAAACCTAATCAGCCATCTTTATCCCCTCACCCAGCCTCCCTTCTTTCTATCAATTGCTACAGATGGTCAAACCACTTTGGATGGACACTGAATTTTTTCTGTTTCAAAACCCAACAAATTGTAGGCTCGATTTCTTTTGAGGAGTGAAAATTAGGCATTTTGATCCCACAGGCAAAGAGCTTTGAAGATTACATGACTTGAGCAGCAGCAGCAAAACAGTTCAGCAGAATGGAAACGTCTGGCCTTCTGTTTTAAACATAGCGTAATGTAGCTCACTGAAGCATCTAGACTGGGGGGGGGTAGGCTTTGGGGGCTTTTTTTGCTTATTTTTAATGATTGACCAATATTTTAAGTATGTTGACAAATCAAATCTGTAGGGAAAATACACTGATATTTGTGGCTGAAGGGAATTCAGGCCCTATTGATTTTGCGGTCACCATTATTAACTTACTTTTGGATTTAGGTGTATTTGGAGATATGATCTACATGGAGAGGAGCTACTGATGGCAAAAGTATTTACTAGAATATTTTGACAGAGGCAAGTTTTCACAGAATAAATAAGCTGCATAAAATCCGTACAGTTCTATCCCTCCTAAAATCTATTGGGTTGCGGAAGAAATTTCAGATGCCTCACCTGAACAAGTCTGAGGAACCACACTTGTGGGCAGACTTTTAATTTGTTCTCATTCACTATGCTTCAAACAACATAGCTTCTGTTTTCTCATAAACTTTTTCCCATCACTACCAGTTTTTCAAAATGCTCTAGATCAGATCAAGTCTCCTTTATTTATTTTCACTGACATCTTCTTGGTAATTTTAACAAAAGTTATCTGAGGAGGAAGTGGTATCTCCAGATATAACAGGGAAGTATACCAGATATTCTAGAAAAGAGAAAAATACTGCCTTCTACCTGAGAAGCATGACAAATCTGTAGCTGCTTCCTAGAAAACCTGTCTCCATAGTAGTCTGGGAGACACCAAGCATCTTGGACCCTCTATGAGGTTGGAGTAAAATGTATTTACAAGTTGATTATAGGTTGGTCTCTGCCATGTCGGTATCCCTGAGCTAAATCCATTGGTGCCTTGTGACAACCCAGCTGCATGAAAGAGTTTGTTTTACCTGGTTGGCTACAATGAGTTACAGGATGTGGTGCAGTTTTCTTTTCAAGATGGGAAGCCCAGACAAAGGGCTTTCAAATTTGGAGGTTTCATGTCATTGCATGAACTTAAGGCCCTAATTTGCTCTAAACTACTCTCTTAAGAGTAGATGAAATGTTCCCTTCCACTATGCACTCATACTGATGGCTATAGGCTCACTAAAAAGAAAAATACTCTCTGTGCCAATTGTGAAGACATAAATAAATTTCTTATAGCAAATCTTATAGCAAATCATTAGCTGGTAAAACCCAAAGATACTTTCAAAACAAAGGGCAGATGGAATAGAAAATTGGCCCCACAAACAGTAGGAGCCTTATTAGCAGTAGGAAATGCTATTTGGAGATGCTGAGCACGCATCAGGCTCTGGTTCATTTCATTGACTGTTGAATCAAAATACAAGTTCTGGCAGACAGCTTTAAGAGGCAGAATGAGCAAATGATTACTGCAGTGCAGCTTTAAAACTGGAAGATTAAATTTTCAATTTGTATTTTTGAATGAAAGGTAAATATCTTAGAAGATTCTCAGCATCTGAGAGGGGATAAAGTTCTAATGAGGAAGCTTGCAAGAGTTGGCAAAGGCAACTTTGCAATTTTTGCAAAAAGTTTAAATGTACATCGGACCCAGACTATGGCAAGGTGGTTTTGACCAGCCTTTGTTTTGGGGCAGCAGGTGAAAAATAAAAGAAAAATAATTCAAAACTCTGGCAAGTTTCATCCTGCTATCCCATGTCTTGTCACATTTGTTTGTAATTTATGTGATATGACTTGATATATGTTAGCATAATTCAGCAAAACATGATGTAAAAAGATGTGGCAAGGTGGAAATTTGGAAAGAAAAAAAAAAAAAAGATAGCAGAAGAACTGCTCTGCCTGGGGGATAATGGACCACTTCCTTCTTCCTCCTTCTAAACCACTTAGTACATCGCTAAATTTTCAAATCATTGCAGAATTACAGCATACTGATAGCATAATGATAATCACAAAAACTCAGCAGGACATCATCCTCAACACAAGAAGAGCAAAGAATGTAAAAGAGAAGCACGCAGCTCTGTATCAATTTCACAATGCAGCTCTGCACAAATGCAATCACATACTTGAATGTTCCTAACATTACTGTTATGGATCAAAAGAAACATGTAACTGTAGCAAAGGAGCTCTGAGACGAATGCACTGGTCCCAGGAAAATGGCAGCATGTTGTAGCTGATTAGCTACAGGTGTTTGATAAGGTTGGGGACTCAAAGCATGAAAACTTATAAAATAGTGTAGAGTTAAGATTTCAATCAATGTCAAAGAAAAAAAAAGTATTCTGGTAGGAGTGAAATATATATCACAGATAAAGCACTTATGACATGACATTTAGAAATGTAATTTTTCCTGTTTCTGTTTTAGATCACCTCAGTATTTCAGAAGATGTGATCTAAAAATAAGTGATGTAAAGTGGATTGTTACTCTCTTTAGTAGAGTTTGAATAAAGCCTTAACCAAACAACAAAAGCCTTAGCGTTAGCCTTAGACAAAAACAAGTGAAACTGGGAATCTTTCCATTGATTTCAGAGGATGTTGGACTGGATCCACATAAATTGTCTTTTTACAGAATCCTTCACTGTAACAAACTGAACAAGACAAAGGTTAATTAGATTAAAAGTTGCTTTTGAGGTTTTTGTTGGTTCTGTTTGTATTTTTTAAACCAGACTTCAATCTGTTTCTGTGACTTAAATACACATTTTTAAAAAAAAATTTCTGTTTCATTTATATGTAAAATACAACAGCTTTTCTCCTGTCTTTTGGCAATCAGTGTTTTTTTCCACTCAAACAACCTTGTATTTATTCTGTAAGAAGCTATTCACTCATGTGAAAAAAATTCTAGCTCTTCCAATTTTCATTTAATTTACTTTGGTATCTTGCAGCGACTCAGAGATTCAATTTTTCCAAATACATCATTTTTAGCTTTACTGCTTGAGTTGTAAGTAACACAGGAAGCAAAGAGCAACAGCACAATAACAAGGTACACAAATAATATTGTTTTGTTACCAAAATTAAGATACAGATGTACTATAGGTGTAAGTTCTTACTGATATTTTTTATTATCTCACTGTGAAGCATTAAAGATCATTCTAATCTCCAAAAACAAACTTGTTAATTTGTCCTATTTTCCCATTTTCCAACCTTCTCATTCATTAAGAAAGAGAAAATGAATGTAACACAAATTGCACTGCAATTGCACTGCAATTCTATGCAGTTAACATCTGTATATCACTTGCTCTTAACTCTCTTGAGATATTTTAACACTGGACAGATAATTAGAATTAATTTTAAAGTCATCTTTAGAGATCTACCCACATACAAACAGTAAACCTACCAACACCACCCTGTTGCATTTCACTATGACCGAGAAAGCTCTGCTCACCCATGCATGACTGACTCGCATGCTACTCGCTTCCTAGCCTATCTATTAAAAATTATCAGCCTTCATAGCAAATTAGGCCATCAGAAAGTCCTTATTCCTGTTTTTCTGTGGGCAATTTTTCTTTTTGGCTGACTGAAAGTATCAAAGACCAGTAGGAGATGCAAATAGTCCATAGCTAATTCATAAGACATAATTAACAGAGAGAAGACCCATCAGAGGGTGACTCAGTTTATGCACAGTTTTAGGAAGAGAACAGTTGTCCTTTAAATGTTTGCCTTTTTTTTTCTCTTCTTGGCTGTACAAGTGCTTAAGCAATTAACTTAAGATAGCTAAAATTAAGTGAGATGAATGCCTTCCTAAAGGTCAGTGGAAAAATACCACTGAGGAGCACAGAAAGATAGGACAGAATTGTGTCCTGATTCGATTTTAATGGACTTTTGCAAAGTGTAAATTATAATATCGTGGCTATTAATCTCATGAGTTGTATCTCTGCAGACTTTATGATGTCATTTTTCAAAACTTAACTGACAGATATTCCTTTGAAAACTGTTTTTGAAGAAAAGATGTGGAATTTTTTTTCCATAATTTTCAACTGATTTTCTGAAGCTGTTAAGTTCAGGCCATTTTTAATTTTTTTTCCCCGAAAGGAAAACATATATTACAATAGAAATAATATCAAGTCTAGAACAATGCTCATACTGTGTTTTCTGAAGAGGCAGAAGTATGGAAAGTCAGAAAGCTGGATTTTTAAAGCTATATTGCCACTAAAGACCAATGAAAAACATGGAAAAAAGAGTGTTGAGAAAGAAAGAATATTGGGAAAGAGGCAAAGAAAGGGAGATTGTATTCTATCTCTGTGCATGTAGTCATGAAATCCTAAGAACAGCAGTGGGAACTGAGAATATGGCTTGGCTATGATATGAGTGGTCCAAACAAAGTAAAAAAAAAAAACCAAATGCGTAAACTACAGTTACAATATAAACGCAGTGAATGGATAGGAGAATAACAGGTATTCAGGATTTATCTCACTTTGCCTGTAAGATGGATATATACCCTACTCAAATCAAATTATCTATGTCTACTTGAGTCTATTACCTTCCTGCACCTTGTACTGCTGTTACCCTTTCTGACACCAACATGCCTTTACTTTCTTCCCTAGATTGTTGTTCTTCTGTGACTGCTGAAGTTCTCTGGGGCTTCTCTAGAGTGTTGGTGGTGGTCTGTTCCTGTCTTCCTACTGTAGAAGTGCAGCTTTAATGAGCCTCTCAGATGTTAATTTCAAACAGCCCTCACTTCTCATCTGTTCATTTACTGCTTCTGACTTTCTGGGGGCTTACTATTTCCTTTTACAGACTATTTCTTAAGGTATATCTCTTCAGAGCAAACCTTCCAGTTCTTTTTCAGGTTGCTTCTTTGAGGTATGTGGTTCAGGCAGAGAAAGGAAACAGTGAGACCATCATTTGCAGCACTGTGCTGTCCAGTGCCAAACAGCAAAGTTTCAGATTTGCTCTTTTCAGCACAAGTTCTCTGATGCCTGGGGAGATCTGCAGCCAAGGAAGGAACTGTAGCAGGTAACATTTTGTACCTTACTACATTTCTCTCCAACAAACAGAACAGCAAGGGTTTCAGAAACTATTCCTTGGTGTCCTGAATAAAATGTTGATGATATTAGCTCTTTCTATCTGTCTTTATCAGTCTTTTATTCCCAAAGCACACACAAAAAGTTTCATGGTGTTTCTGTTAGCCGGGGAACTTTTTGTCAGTAGAACAAGACAGGTGGTGTGAATGGGAAATCAGATTTGAGGCTACAGTCTTTCATTTCTGACATTTTGCAAGGAAAAAAGTCCCTTTGGCTAAATTTTTACGGCTTCATGTATGACATTTTGTCATTAAATTTATCTTGAGATTGGGTGCTATTTCTACTAGGAAAAAAAGAGAGAAATATGTCAGGGAAGCATACATCGGAGCAGCTCTCTGTTCTAAGGGATGTTTAAATGCTGTTTTTGTCAATGCTGAAGACTGAAACCCACAGAATCACAACAGACTATAGAGATTACTATCATTTTTTAAAATAAGCATTGCACTAGACACTGTTGGAAGCTTTTTCTTTCTGTCTAACTCTATATTTTCCAGATAAAACACTCTATGAATGAAGATCAACAGAAGACTAAAAGTAGTAAAAGAATAAAAACTGTAACATAAAAAGACATCTATTCTTCAAATGAAATGTATTTTCTGGTGGTTAGAAGCACAAATTTGATAAAAAGGCCTGATAAATGAGTTTTGGTGAACTAGGGCTAAATAATTGAGGTAAAAAGGAAAAGTGTGACCATTCAAAAGATTGCTAAGGAGGAACTGGACCAGATTTTGCAGCTCCACTTGGATCATAAGGACCAAAGAAGCAGAAAAGATTGTGCTTATTGTATTGATCCCAAAGCCTGGCTAGCTAAAATCAGGTGGCCTCACTTACCCTAAGAATAACTTAGATACAACAGAAAGCTGGCACAGTGATTTTAAAATGTTTACCTGCTCATAAAGTAAGATTATTTTTTCCCCTTACCAATGACTAGGCAAATATATAGATTTTTCATAAGCTAAGTAGGCATATGAATAAAATCTCGGTGTGCTGAACACAATTTTAGTTTCACCTCAAAGAATGACACAGTTCAATATGCACGTACCAAAAAAAAGTTTTGGCATTTCCCCAATGTCCGGATCTTGGGAACTTCTACTTGTCAACTTGTACTTGTGAAAGACCAAGAGGCAGCCTCATCTTTCAGAACTGAGACAGCCAGAATTGTTTCTTTGTACAGTAGCCCTGTGGTCGATATACTCACTGAGACTGTGGGAGATTCACATTCAATTCCCTCATTCACCTGAAGAGATTTGAATCCCTGTGAAAAACCATTTACTTGACTGTTTTAGCCATCAGGCTAGATAGAAGGTGCACTGGGATGGGTTGATGGATGATGCTTGTGGCATGTTTTCATTCTTGCCTGGAGTAATGATACACATCATTTTGCATGCATGGCTAATATATTTTCATTGGGAGCAAAATGATGAGTGGGATTAAGTCATTGGAGGTTCATGTTTGTTCCTGAGGAATTTTGTGTATTCTTCGCTGCATTTGATGTACTCCATGCTTGTGGCTTATTTTGGGAATAAGGATGGGTAATTATGGGTAAAAAAAATGAGTAAATAAAAGTAATTTTTTCTGTCTCATCTGTCTATCCTCTTTTTCTCTGTTTGATTATCAAAAAAACAAAACTATATTTATATATGTACGCAAGACCTGCAATGTATGCAATAACACATTAATATTTGTAATCATCCTTTGATGTTATTAAGCATATTATGGAAAAAACTAATGAGATTTTACCATTTGTATTATATATGTATATAATGTATATATGTATATAAGTATATATGTTGCAGTTTTTATTTAAGGCCTGAAGGCCTTAAAAGTGTACATAGCTGAAGAGGACTGCATGTTTGTGTATAGACACCAAGCCTGTTCAACCTCTGAGCATTGCCGTAATAAGTTTAAAACATCACTTTCCATTTTATTTTTAATTATATATATATTTTTTTCAGGGACATTTGGTAACCAAAATAAGTCCTTGGAGTAGAGGGATGGGAGAAGGTATCAGACAGAAACAGTACCAAGGCACAGATGGCTGTGTCACTTGGCCTTCAGTTTTAAACCTAATAGGCCACCTGAGGCAAGATGACACACATCCTGTCATATCGTATGGCTTAATTGCAAGAATCGTTATCACAAAGAAGCCTGGATTTTTAGCATGAGCAAGTGATTATACTGAGAATAATAATTTCCATGGGTATGGCTAGAGCTATTGAAATGAGTAGTTAGGTGTGGCTATTTACTAAGTCAGAGAGAAAGGATTGCCTTTTGTTTGGTGTGATCTTTTATAAAGGGAGTTTATGGTAATAAAATGGTGAGTATATATAAACTGAATCCCTCACTGTCAGGGTTTAACCCCAACCGGCAACTAAGCCCCATACAGCTGCTTGCTCACTCCCCCCCAGTGGGATTGGGGAGAAAATCAGAAGGGTAAAAGTGAGAAAACTCATGGGTTGAGATAAAGACAGTTTAACAGGTAAAGAAAAAGCCACACACACAAGCAAAACAAAACAAGGAATTCATTCACTACTTCCCATCAGCAGGCAGGTGTTCAGCCATCTCCAGGAAAGCAGGGCTCCATCACGCGTAACGGTTACTTGGGAAGACAAATGTCATCACTCCGAACATCCCCCCCCTTCCTTCTTCTTCCCCCAGCTTTATATGCTGAGCATGACGTCATATGGTATGTAATATCCCTTTGGTCAGTTGGGGTCAGCTGTCCTGGCCGTTTCCCCTCCCAACTTCTTGTTCACCCCCAGCCCACTCGCTGTTGGGGTGGGGTGAGAAGCAGAAAAGGCTTTGACTCTGTGTAAGCACTGCTCAGCAGTAACTAAAATGTCCCTGTGTTACCAACACTGTTTTCAGCACAAATGCAAAACATAGCCTCATATTAGCTGCTAGGAAGAAAATTAACACTATGCCCACCAAAACCAGCACACTCACCAAGACTCAGGTGTCAGCTACTGTAAATTTAGATTTATGTTCCTTTTAACTGACTGTTAGCATAAGCAATTAATTTCACCAGATTCAGAAATCTTTTGACAGCAGTACGTATATACCTTACATTTTAATATTCCTTTCAACATACAATTGAGAATAAAACAATGTTATAAGCAAATGAAATAAATGCACAATTCTTTTGACCCGTAGAAGAAATAATTTTGATTACTGAAGTGTGAACAACGTATATTATTTTTGTCAATCTCTAAACAATCAACATGTACATTGATTTCTCTTAAATGCTATTGGAAATATACATGAAAAATCCATTATTTTGTAGGCATGGGCCTTCTGTCCTCTGTTTGATTTTGAATGTGACATTTGGAAATAAGAGCTAGTAGTCATTGAAAAATGTATTTAATTTAAATGATTCCTAATCAATTGATTTTTTTGTAGAAAATTCAACCAAGCTACAAACAGTATACTCTAAACATAACTCTTAACAGATACTACAAGCTAAAACTTTTTTGTTGGTGTCTGTTATCAGAAGTTTGTTTTGTTTTTTTACTAAAATGGTGCCTATGAAGACTGTTCCATTATCTTTTATACTGAGAAATGAAGGGTGCTATTTTCTTGTACCCAAGCTATGTAACGGATCACTTCATCTATCCATACTCCAGGATTGCCAATAAAGTTTTATGAAAGAACTGTCTGGAATAGCTTTCTGCATTTAATGCTGCAGAGGTGTCCTTCACTGCTGCAGATGCTGCTACTGTTTGGAGACTGCTTACATATCTGTGAATATCTAAAGCTGCAATTCCCATATACATTTCCAGTCAAACTACGAATGTATTTATGTAACCTAAACTGAAATGGGAATGTGCTCTCCCTAACTTAAAAAATTCTGATACAAGTCCTACATTTTTGTAAAACAGGTTCTGATACTTCACTGGGTAGTCACCAGACACTTGCCAATTTTTCAGTGAAAGTCTCTGAAGCTTCAGAAGGTGTTATAAAAAGAGAGTAATGATCTAATAAGACATTAGTAGATAATAAGAATCCCAGTATATCTGAATTGTCTTTTACTTTAGCTAAGGAACAGCTTGAATCAATATATGAATATGTCTAGG
Organism: Calonectris borealis; assembly: GCF_964195595.1. Lineage (NCBI taxonomy): Eukaryota > Metazoa > Chordata > Aves > Procellariiformes > Procellariidae > Calonectris > Calonectris borealis. Next base: position 50,146,136 of record NC_134313.1, read on the forward strand.
CTGTGTCTAAAACCTATTCAGATACTGTTTTTCCTTTGATATAAACTGCAGGATAATTTTCAGAAAACATTTGCTAAATATTCAGTTGGAAGAGACAATACCCAAAGCTGAAATACAAATCTCTCTTCGATTCGATATCCTGAAACCTAAGTTTAATTTCTTACATATACAAGTTGGCTCCATTTACAAAGATTGCCTAAATGCAAATATGAAACCGTAATGATTTTCACAACTAAGACTTCTGTCATATCCACCAGGGGAGCAATGCCAGTCTAATAATATTTTTTTGACATTTGGACATTAGAAACATGACAGTCATATACATGACTTGCAGAACAAGTCTTATACATGACTTGGAGAGCAAGCTGCTCAGAGGAGCAGCTGAGGGAACTAGAATTGGTTAGTCTGGAGAAGAGGAGGCTCAGGGGAGAGCTTATCACACTCTACAACTACCTGAAAGGAGGTTGTAGCAAGGTGGGTGTTGGTCTCTTCTGCCAAGTAACAAGCGATAAGACGAGAGGAAATGTCCTCAAGTTGCACCAAGGGAGGTTTAGACTGGACATTAGGAAAAATTTCTTTACTAAAAGAGTGGTTAAACATTGGAACAGGCTGCCCAGGGAAGTGGTTGAGTCACCATCCCTGGAGGTATTTAAAAGACGTGTAGATGTGACACTTAGGGACATGGTTTAGTGGGCATGGTGGTGTTGAGTTGACGGTTGGACTCGATGATCTTAGAGGGCTTTTCCAACCTTAATGATTCTATGATTCTATGATCTCAGGGAGTATTTCTGGAATAACAGATAAGGATTGCTGTAGAAAAAAAACTGCAGTGCAAACCTCCCCACCTTTGTCCTTCTTTCATCTACAGCATATTCCTGCATCTGCTTCAATAGAAAAAGGTACATTAACGCTGTCACTCTCTGGTAGGATTCCCAGACATGCAGAGAGAAATAACACATATAAATAAAGCTATGCTAAAGGTAGGCAGAAGTTTGCCTGCTCATAATATAGGAAGGTCGTTATATTACAGAGCAACCTTACAAAATAAAATGGTAAAATGCTAGCCCCACTGAAGTCGCTGAACAATGCCTTTTGAATGGTGGTGTCCAGTGAATCTTAGATCTGTTGGTACAAAAGGCAGCTTCATGTTAAGGAACTAACTGATGCCAGTCTGTTTTAGGCCAGGATGATATACATTGCATTGATGAAACTGTATGTCATTTTAGAAGTTCTTACTCAGAGTTGAATAATATCACTTATCCTCTGATTTCAATTATCTATTCAAAATTTAATAAAAGCTGATGTGAAAAGTGTTTCCATTCACTATGCCCCACATAAGAAGAAAAAGATCATACAATATTTTTCTCCAAATTAAAGAAAGATAGCAATGGCTATGTCTTGTTAAACAAGTTTTTATGAGTGTACAACAGCATTAGCTACTCAGCCAAAGAAACTTGAGTGATATGCCAAACTAACAAGAGCTGATTTTGTCTGACTGCCTAAGTAACACTTACCGATTATGTTTAGATTATCCATCTGTTTAACCAGGAAAAAAATATAGATTTCTGTCAATAAACTCTGATTCCTTCCCTCATAAAATGTCTTCAGTGGCCAAGTAGTTTGAATGCTGAAATGACAAAGGAGAGGGGGAAAAAAAAAACAAACAACCAAACAAAAAAAGACCTTGTCTGTTTGTAGCCAGAGCATTGTAGATTAATATTATAGATATTTAAGCATATAAAATAAAGTAAATCCAACTGGAAAAGTGAAATCTAGACAAGATTGTTGAATATCTGTTTGACTTCATTAAAACTGACAGGTCACATTCATTCTTACAAGCAATCTACTACGCTCAGTAGTACTATTTCAGGAGTTTGGCACATTGTCCTCTGCGAATACTATTTTTAGAGATACAATAATTCTCACAAAGACCAGTAACCATTATCACAGTAAATAGCGAACAAACAAATATGAAAATAGGTAAAATATTCTTCAGTTTCATTATTTTACTTCCTAAAAGAATCTGGTTCACGTGAAGCTCTTCCAATATTATAACATCTAACCAGTGCATGACAAAGCCATTCAGACGTACAAATATGTTAAACATGATGCAGGTCTAGCAAGCCCTGTCCTTTGCATCAGAGGTGTGAGGAGAGAAGGTAGGAAACCTAGAGACCCTCTGAGAGCAGCACATCAGCTCTCTGGCCCAGAGATGGCTAACCTAGAGTAGGGAAGCAGCAGGGTGGCTAGTGCAGGGTTTGGGGAGCTGGGATCATGGCTGGCAGGGCAGTGCCCTCACCCACACAGGATGCAGCCCCAAGATACCCCAGCAAGAAGAGCAGCTCCCAAGACAGGTGGGGAGGCTCAAGAAGAGCTTCTGACAGCTCTTTCTCACAATGTAGCTGTTCTCACAGCTGCCTGATCCAGGGTCAGAGGTGCACAAAGCTGACCTGTACACCAGCTGCTGGCCCCCAGGAAGGTGGCGAGGCTGCAGAGCCTGCTGGTGCCCTCAGCACATGGACACAACCCGGCACACCTGGACCTGTGTGCAGTTTGGAAACAGGTCATGAGAAAAGAAGGAGTTTTGTAGTAACAGGACTGCTAGCAATGTGAGAAGTTGAACATGAGTCAGCAATGTGCCCTTGCCACAAACAAGGTTAATGGTATACTGGGCTGCATTAGTCAAAGTATTGCCAGCAGGTCAAGGGAAGTGATCCTTCCTGTCTATTCAGTACTGCTGAGGCCACACCTGGAGCACTGTGCCCAGGTCTGGGCTCCAGTACAAAAGAGACATGGATATACTGGAGAGAGTCCAATGAAGGGCCACAAAGATAATGAAAGCACTGGAGCAGCTTTCCTATGAGGAAAGACTGAGACATGTGGGACTGTTTAGCCTGGAGAAGAGAAGGCTTAGGGGGATATTATTAAATAATGAGTATATAAATAATATATATATAAAAAAATACATAGTGTATTATATATAGTATATATTTAATAATAAGTATATAAATACCTGAAAGGAGGATGCAAAGGGGATGGAGCCAGGCTCTTTTCAGTGGTGCCCAGTGACAGGATGAGAGGCACTAGGCACAAACTGAAACACAGGGGCTTCCCTCTCAACATCAGGAAACACTTTTTTACTGTGAGGGTGATGGAGCACCAGCACAGGTTGCCCACAGAGGTTGTGGTTCAAAAGCCATCTGGACATCGTCCTGGGCTCTATGTGGCCCTGCCTGAGCTGGGGGGTTGGACCAGGTGACCTCCAGAGGTCCCTTCCAACTTCAACCACCCTGCGATTCTGTGATTCTGTGATTTTGTGACTCTCCATCCTCCATGATGAGGAGAGCAACTGGATCAGCTGCAGCAGCACCACCAAGGCTGCCTGAGCCCCCTGCACCCTCAGCCCACCTCCTTCCTCTGGGTGGGCTCGGGTACCATGTTTGCACCCTGCCTGAGAACTGCTCTCTTCCTCTCGCCAAAGCATGGGACAGTTTGAATGACTATCTTAATGACACGGTAAGGAATGAGAGGAGTGGGGTGTGCGCCCATATCCCCGCTAAGTTAGACATCCTCCTGAAAAGTGTTGGTTTCAATGTTTTGGGGTTGGGTCAGATAGTGAATGCAGGCTCCTATTCATCAGGCTTTGCTTACTAGGCTACAGTAGTTAATTAATATATAAAACAAGGAAGAAGACAGGAGGATAGGAGGGTTCCTCTTTTTCAGCTCAAGCTGTGATTTAAATAAAGTGGCAGGTGTCACTACATTTTGAAGGGAGCCTAAGCCCACCGGTGAGATTTGAGCATGCTCCCAAAATACTCCAGTGGTTCAAGCACCTACTTTGAGGACCATCATTGGACTCACCTGTATTGAAAATGAGGCACTTGTGCAGGAGGCACTTGTGCAGAAGGCACTTAGGAACTAAAGCATTAACTGCAGCTCATATGGAATTAAGGTTCCTTCATAAGTTAGCTAATTTCAAGTTCATGACTTTCGATTCATAGTACCTGCCCATGTTTAATTTATTTAGGTTCTTAAGTTTTCTTCTGTTTAAATTTGAGTACATCATCACACTTTTTTCATTTTAAGTGTTACCTCATTTTTTGTTAATCATTCATTAGCACGTATCTTCAGTCTGCTGCTTTGTAGTTAACAGGATAATTTTGTGACTAAAAGTGTCTGGCTGAGCGAAAATTTGGAATGTAGCTCAGATCATTAAGAGGGTACCATATTGGAGTGGTACTATATTTAGGATTAATTTGGATAACTGGCAAAAGTAGATGATTTGGACATCATCTGTTGCTGATGGTCATTTGCACTATTATTATGCTGTTCTTTGTCACACCATAATGAAAGTCATCAAGGATGTACTAAAGAGAAGGTTTAACATCCTAAACATCAGGTTTTGAGTACAGACATTTCCTGAAATAGGTCTAGATCACATTTCTCATTAATTTACCTTGTGTCTTTCTCATGTGGCTTTACATAGGTCTGCTTCTAATGCCATTTAAACTGGTGACTCTCTAGAAGCCAGATGAGATGCATTACATTTAGAAACCCACCTACTAGAATAAACATTTGGCCAAATTTCTTCTCTTTCCTCGCTGTAAGGCAGTGACTTGTTCACTCATCGGCTCTTCATCTATGGAAAAAAGAATGAGTACATGCATTTCAAGGGCTGCTATACACTGATTCTGTCTCCATATAGAAGATGCTTTAGAGAAAGGACCTGAGATCTGAGGTCACTTCCCCATATAAAGGTAGGAGTTGCAGCAGAGGAGGATGAAACAAAGGAAATGCAACTGCAAAAACAAGAGTGACCACAGCCAAAGAACTTCACTGATAGATGTTTACTGTACCCTTTCCCATCACTGAAAGAATGTCCTATTTCCGCTGTAGTCACCCATATGTCTTATTTTTCCCCAAAAAGAACAAATAGTCAGCGGAGATAAGATTAATTACATTGAAAGTTTTCACAAATAAACTGTAGAAAAGAAAATAAAGAGCAATAACCTTAATACAACACTGAACTCCAAAGAATTCACATCACAGATATAGCTCTAAATGGCCAGTAGTGAATACCATAGTGAGGTCTTCACATAATGCCAATCATATATACATATATTTCTATATGTACTTATATCATGAAGTAGAAGGCGATTATTTTTCTTTTTGTCACCAAAACGGCTTTAATAACTTACTTGTCCCTTAAGTCAACATGAATTATAGTTTTACTTACCTTTACTTCTGAATATGGCAGTTGAAGATAAATCTAGTACTGAGAGGTCTGTCAGTTTTATTGGTTTAATAATTATCCTACCACACATGAGTATATACATATTCAATGGAAATAAACAAACTAACCATATAGAGTCTGATGTGATGTGATAACTGCTTATATATTTTGGGAGACCTATGAAGCCTATGAAACAGCAACAAAACCAGTTATCAAAAAGGTAACATCCATAGGTACATTATGTCTATTATGTTAAAAAGCAATGAACAAATAAGATATATAATTCCTGTGATACTCCACTGTTTGGGATTCTATAGGGCTGGTAATATGAAAAGACATGTAGAATAGTTCATATCAGGTAAGTCAACACCTGTAGCATGAAGGAAAATTAAATAAATAAATGCTTGCACAGCCAAAGCAGACTTTGGAAAACAGGGCAAAACAGGCCCTTTTTATATTAAACCCTGTCAGAGCCCAGTCAGTTAGTCAGGGAGTCACAAGCTGGAAGCTACAACTAGGTGAAAGTTTGCTCTAGAAAAGAAAAGGGCTGGTGTGAAGCAATTCACCCAGCTTTCTGGCCTTCTACTACCTGCCCACCCCACTCTGGGACAGCTGCACAGGTAGTGGGAGGACAGCCTGGAAGCTACCCCTCTCACCCTAAAGTACCTGCCAACTCAGTAGTCACCATGGTCACTGTCTTTTGCCCCTTGGTGGCTTTCCAGGAGGGTTCATAACTGAGTTCCTGGAAAGAATATGTGTGAAACAGAATCTGGACATGAACAACAGGAGCGCAATGACTCTGTCCTACATTGACTCAGTCCCACTTTTGTCACCGGAAGGGGATGGGGGCTGTGCTTGGTACTAACTTTATCAGATCCTAAAATAGACAAGTGCACAGGTACGGAAAACCCTTATGATATCTTCCCATACAAGAAGTATCGGAAGGCTTCTGCTGCTCTTATTTAGTATATTCTCATAACTCACCACAAATAAGTTTTGAGTTGAAAGTTTTCTGACTCTGGGACCTATGACAGAATTCAATCAAAGGGAAAAAAAAAGAAAAAACTAACAGCAATGGTTTGTTTGTCAGATCACCAAAAAAAAAAAAAAGAATCATCGAACTTTTAGTTTTGAATAGAATTATAGAATCTTAAAATCATAGAATCATAGAATGGTTTGGGTTGGAAGGGACCTTCAAAGATCATTTACTTCCAACCCCCCTGCCATCAGCAGGTACCTCTTTCACTAGATAGGTGTGGTGGTGGATTCCCCTGCTCCTCCTGGGCCACTCGTTGATCTCAGAAATTCCCATGAAACCTCGGCCTTGGTGCACTGAGTCTGACAGTTGAGCGCTCCTTGACCATATCGGAAACTCTGCATGGCTGAGGCTGGGAACATACTCCCACTGCCTGGCGCAGGCGCCATCTTATCTGAATTGTAGCTCAATTGTAACAACACTGAAACCTTCAGAATTTCACTACCGCCTCGGACTGTGGCCAGGGTGGAAATTTAGAGATGACTAAAGCCAATCATCTTGCGACCCTATAAACTGCGGTCCCAAGTGAGACCTTTTGAGATCTCCTGGACTACAGCGGGCTACACTCAGAATCTCCCTCTGAGATGAATGCTCCTCAGAGTTTGCAGACTCTCGAGTTTGTGATATTCGGAGGACTGTCGCCAGCTGGCACAGGACCTGGGCTGCAATACTCCTCAAGGCTCAACCCTTTGCCCATTGAGAGATGCCAAGACATTTTACGTGAGTATTTCACTGAACCCAAGGGGGATTTTTAACAGGTGTATCTTTTTATATTTATCTATCTTTGCATCCGTGTGCGTGTGTGTATGAATTGATGGAAGTATCTGCTAGCAAATATAGTCTGCTAAAATCTTATAATCTATTTTAAGATTGTGAATGAACTTTAGACTGCTGCTAAACACATAATCCCTTAGACATATACCATTGGGATTGGGACTAGGGCTAGATCTAGCTGGATCTACTCTGAACCTCGTGACTCAACGGGAGGGTCTTCCTTAAGGTTTTCATCCTCAGCCTCTGCATAAATCATCCCAACTCAATTTTAACACAATACCCTGGTTTCGGCTGGGATAGAGTTAATTTTCTTGCTAATAGCTGCTATAGTTCTGTGTTTTGGATTTAGTATGAGAATAATGTTGATAACACACTGATGTTTTAGTTGTTGTTAAGTAGAGTTTACATTAGCCAAGGACTTTTCAGCTTCCCATGCTCTTTTCCTTTGTATGCTTCATCCATGTAGTAAATGATAGAGTGAACCTTGCCATCTGTCCTGGTTTCGGCTGGGATAGGGTTAAATTTCTTCCTAGTACTGTGTTTTGGATTTAGCATGAGGAGAATGTTGATAACACACTGATGTTTTCAGTTGTTGTTAAGTACCCTCCTAGTCCAAGGACAGCTCCCATGCCTACTGACTGAGCTAGGTACACAAGATGGGAGGGAACATAATCAGGACAGCCAGCCCAGCTGGCTAATGGGGTATTCCATACCATGTGACGTCATGCTCAATATATGAAGGGTAGGCGTGATCCAGGAAGTACCGATTGCTACTTGGTTATCGGTCAGGGCGGGTGGTGAGCAATTGCATTGTGCATCACTCATTTTGTATATTTTATCATTATCATTATTATTTTCCCTTTTTTTCTGTTCTATTGAACTGTCTTTATCTCAACCCACGAGTTTTTCTCACTCTTACCCTTCCGATTCTCTCCCCGTCCCGCTGGGGGGTGGGGGAGTGAGTGAGTGGCTGCGTGGTATTTGGCTGCCTGCCAGGTTAAACCACGACACCATTGAATTCTGTTAAGTCGCGCTTTTATAAATTTCTATTAAAAATACTTTCTGCTAATACCTTCGACAGTGATTCTTTGAGCGGCCTCTAAACCACTCATTCATGACAAAAGGTTGCTCAAAACCCCGTCCAACCTAACCTTGAACGCTTGAGTGATGAGACACCCACAACTTCTTTGATCAACCTGTTCCAGTGCCTCACCACCTTCATCATAAAGAATTTCTTCTTATATCTAATCTAAATCTACCCTCTTTCAGTTTAAAACAGTTGCCTTTTGTCCTATCACAACAGACCCTAGTAAAAAGCCTCTCTCCATCTTTCTTATAAGCCTCCTTTATGTATTGAAAGGGGGCTGCCATAAGGTCTCCCTGGAGCCTTCTCTTCTCCAGGCTGATCAAACCCAACTCTCTCAGCCTTTGTCATAGGAAAGGTGTTCCAGCCCTCTGATGATTTTCGTGGCCCTCCTCTCGATATGCTCTAACAGGTCCCTGTCTTTATTGTACTGGGGACCCCAGAGCTGGATGCAGTACTACTTACACAATCAGTAAGGAAAACTGTTTGCCTAAAATCAAAGAAAAAAAGTGATAAGCAGGAGTGGGATTATGAAAAAAAAAAAAAAAAGACTCTTTTCTACGTGCAGTAATGAGGTCAAATAAAGGAACTCTTCTCTAGCACCTGCATGTATGGAGAATGATTTTCAAAGGTTTTCCATCCACATTTCAACCACTCACTGTTGCCTCTTCTTGTTTTTTCAAAAACCTTGTTTTTTCATGATGAAGGGAGCAAAAGCACAAGTACCTTGAGATTTACAAGTGCTTTCTGTCTAACCTGCTACTCCCACGTGAAGACTAAGCTAACCAGCTCTGATGTTTTCTCTGTTTACTGTGCACTGTGCAATGAGTTTCTGAATCAAGACCTCACTGCAGAGGATTATGCCTAGAGCATAACCTTTCTTATGTTCAGATAAAGCAGTAACTCACATTGGGGTTGAAATTTAATGACATTGTGTTCCCTGCTGTGCGCTGTACAAAGACTTGCAGAAAGATTTTAGTGCACATAAACAGTAATATATTTAACATGCTAATAATTTAATCAAATTATTTAATAACATAGCAAAGAGAAATGAAGAGACACACTTTCACTGACCTTTTTTTGTGAGAGATCTGAAATTAGTTAACTAATTTATTACTTTAAAATTATTCAATTTATGTTTCAGTATTATCTAAATGCCCTAATAATAATATAATACTGTGTCAGAATAATACTGTGAAAACACATTGTACTTATTGTACCTTAGAGTCCCAACCCCAACCCCAAAGGACTTACAATGCAAACTTGCAACATAGACAAGGAGTCAAAGAAGGCATCCAAAAACTGACAGTAGAACTGTGATTTCCTGATGTTAGAAGTTAGTGAGTTAGTGATGGATATCCCTTCTATTTCTTCATGCTGCCTTAAACACATTAAAAACAGAACAAAAAAGCCCACCCCACCCCAACCCAAACCAAATAAAAAAAAAATCCTTCCCAAAATTCCCTTTGTTCCATTTTATCCCTAATGCTGAAAAGCCAGTGTAACTTTTGCTTTCAACAATGAGACAATATTCCTTTATGATCCAGAGTCCTACTTCTAGCTGTGGCTTTAGGAAACAAACATTTAATAGCAGCTGTGGCCAACTTTGCAGATAGTTGTGAGAAACCCAGAACCTGTCAGAACAATAACCACAGTATTTTTAGCTTTGGAACAAAGTAAATATGCTTTACATATTTTTTTCACTCTCAGAAAACACACAGGTACAGTAAAATGAGGACAACAGCATAATTTTAGTGTACTAAACATCTGATTTACAAAGGCATAACAATTTTGGTTATGTAGCAAACTCTGCCATACTCTCCTCATAGGTTCAGCTAGATTTTTTGGCTACATACACTGGAGAGCACAGGCGTGTGCTGAGCTCCCAGGACTGAGTGCATGTCACAGCCCTCTGCTGAATCCATAATGGTTCCGAGGGGGTGTGTGGGTATGTGTTTGTGTACATCTGTTTTCCACGAAGAAGAAACTTTGTCATGAGGTCAACTTGCTCTCACAATTGCCTGTGAGATAATAAAAATGTATTGACATGTATGCAGTCAGAACACAAATACTCCAGAGAGTATGCATTTTAATCAATAACAAAATGTTTGTTGTAGAACTATGGGTAATTGATAACATCTTTTATGCAAACGATTTTGGCTGAGCTTTCTTGTGCCCTTTGAAGTGAACAGGAAACATCCTTAAATTTTCAGTCCAAAAGATAATTATTTTTTTAAGTCCGAAATTTGTATTTTTTTCAAACCATTTAAAACTTATGTTCTTTTTTATGAATCTTACTTTTTGAGAAGTATGAGCCATTGTTACAATGTTTCTTGAAGACACACAGATATGCTGTGCTGTAGTTAATTGATCATTCATATTTCACAGGGGGCTTTTTCCTCACAGAGCCATTCCTGATCATAGAATCATAGAATCATAGAATCATACAGGTTGGAAAAGACCTCTAAGATCATCGTGTCCAACCGTCAACCCAACACCACCATGCCCACTACACCATGTCCCTAAGGGCCTCATCTACACGTCTTTTAAATACCTCCAGGGATGGTGACTCAACCACTTCCCTGGGCAGCCTGTTCCAAGGCCTGACCACTCTTTCAGTAAAGAAATTTTTCCTAATGTTCAATCTAAACCTCCCTTGGCGCAACTTGAGGCCATTTCCTCTTGTCCTATCGCTAGTTACTTGGCAGAAGAGACCAACGCCCACCTCACTACAACCTCCTTTCAGGTAGTTGTAGAGCGCGATGAGGTCTCCCCTCAGCCTCCTCTTCTCCAGACTAAAAGCGTCTCTTGCAATGGTGTTGAAAAGACACAAGCCTTATAAACAGAGATTTGTCAAAACAAGTCATATGAATTAATTGAGTCTGTCTCTGAGTGAGTAATAGAAACTGGGATGGCTCTTGTGTTAACATTTGGGAGCATGCATCAAAAATTAATCTTTGCTGGCCATGGTGCTTTAACAATGCAGTGGGATGAGAATTTACCTAGTAATCAGTATCATTGCCTTTAAAAAGCAGGTTGGAAAATAGCCATTTAAGCCATATATTGAACATAATCTAAAAAATTTACTGAGACAATGATAAATCCAGAAGCTAGTTACAGCAATTGTTCAAACATCCAATCATTTGAGACCAAGCCCACTGGCTTAAAATAGGTAGTTTCTGGGTGCTAATTGCCACAAGTGTTTTGGCTGAGTGTGTTTTGTCACTGATGGGAGGGCAAAGCAATGTTGTCTTTATTACACTTTTATGTTGTAACTAATTGGATAAGATAAAAAGAAGACATCTTTATGCTCTGAAAGCACAATGTCCCATAAAGAAGAAACGCTGTCATGATTCTATATCAAGTCTGGTAAAGAAATTCACAAGTCCTGTTGGCACAAGAAAGGGCATTCACACTAGTCAAAGATTAAGCATATCTCCTTAGATTCATTTTCTATCATCAGAGAAGGGAGACAACTTCGTCCCAAGGGTGATGCAGAGCATCTGCTGTAGATATGTATGCTGAAATGTTCCTGGAGGACATACCTTTCATACGAGGACGTATCTTTCTACAGAATAACTCTGTAGAGAGCCTTGCAAAAGTCATCTGAGTTACACAGCACACGTATTACCAACATGCCTCCTTCAGTATGTCTGCTTTGTAAATTTGGTAAATTATTGCATTAAATCTATTCAGTGTAGGTAACTATGGGGAAATCAACTTTATGAAAGAGAATCCTTGATATTACTTCACTATTCCTTTGTCCCACATATTAATTGCATAAAAGGCATGAGAGGAAGATAGGAAGACAGGAAGACAGAAAGGAAGGAAGGAAGGAAAGAAGGAAGGAAGGAAGGAAGGAAATATTCCCACAGCACCCCTGCACTTTTCCTGGGAGATCTGTTGTTAGCTGGCACAACCTTGTTGCAACTATGCTCCCTTGATGTTTCAGTACTGCTCTGGGCTGGAAAACAGAGATGAAATGTAGGATTCCTGTGAGCAACACTTATGCTTCTAAGCTGTAGCTAGGGACTGAGGCGTAAATCTATTCATGTGCATAACAATATATTTTCATGAATGGTAACAGATCAGATTACAAAATGCCAGATAAAATTATTTCAACCTTCACCATATCTTCTGAACATCTAACTTCACCTCATATTGTAACATTTCAGTGAATAACATCCTCTAGCCCTAACACTAATATACTCTTTTTCTTTTCAATAGTAATTTTAATTAATTCATCCTTTCTGACATTTGCATTTGTCTTTAAATGCCACTAGATAACAGGGTTTTAATCATTCCAAATAGCTTTTTAATTATAGACCTAATTACTTTTGCAGAAGGTTAAGCTGCACAAACAGGAATAAAACTGTTTGCTTGTGCTCTGTGTTAAGAATGATGTAGTGTTTTCTCATTAGGTATTCTGTAAACTTGCTCGGTCAGTTTTATGTGACATTTGGAAAAAAAAAAGCCCCAAACTGTATATCAAAAGGCTGGAATTAGATTCTAGGACAGTTTAACACCCAGCTGTGTGGAACAGTCATTGATCTTTTAATTACTTATGAAATCAAAGTTAGGCATCCTTTTCCATTGCAGCGGTCATTTTGGGTTGACATATTTGAAAATGTAAAGGTACAGGGGAACATATAATCCTCCTGCTGGATAAAAGGTTGCTCCTTTGTAAACACTTCTTCTCGGGTATTTTTTTTTCTCTGAAAATTTTCCACCGCTGCTGGGTCAATGGAAAAAAATTTCTTTTTGGAGAGATTCTATGCCTCTACTGGAGGGTAGCCAGTTTACGTAAACAAAAACAAGAGTTAATTTACGCATCACTCTTGTCATATATTCTTCTTGAAGGATAGTTCATCCTTTGTGGGTAAAGAAGGTCTGAATAAGACCTATGTGGGCAGGAGCTCTTTCATTCCTGTTGAAAAACATGCCAGGTACATTTATATTTTATGGTGTTACTCTTATACTAGAACAGCTGTCTAATTGCATAGCTTAATTTGTACATCAGTTGCTATATACAGTATTTTTAAAAAATCACAAAGCTAAATTTAGCTCAGAAAACTGAAACGTACTTATTTTGCTGCTCCTCTAGTCCAAATGGGCTAATTAGAACTGAAAAGCCAAAATATATTCTACACCTATGGGCTTGACTCCCATTTGATAGTCCATATCTCACTAAGGTTAAATAATTTCAAGATGCCAACTTATTGTCTTTCAGAGTTTATTCCACCCCTGTGCCCACTAATGACTCAATCATGTTCATATGTATATGTTAGTTATATTTTTCCACTTTTCTTGGTTTGGTTCTATTCAAGGGAATCTTACTGTTAGGTTGTTCTGTAACTATCTATTGCTTTAGAAAAAGTAAACTCTCCTTTCAAGGGAGCTAAAAATAAAAATAAGCCTAAGTACAAATTTTAGGCCAAGAAAAAGGATTCAAAGTTTCTTACCAAACGATGTCACACATAAAAAGGATACACTTGAAGATGCTGATGCAATTGCAAATATCTCGTTATCAAACTACTCGGTGGACCACTTGGTGGATAAGGAATTCGCTGGATGGTTGCACTCAAAGAGTTGCGGTCAACAGCTCAATGTCCGGGTGGAGACCAGTGACTAGTGGTGTCCTTCAGGGATCCATATTAGGATCAGTATTATTTAACATCTTTGTTGGAGACATGGACAGTGGGATTGAGGGCACCCTCAGCAAGTTTGCACATGACACCAAGCTGAGTGGTGTGGTTGATGTGCTAGAGGGAAACGATGCCATCCAGAGGGACCTTGATGAGCTAGAAAGTTGGGCCCGTGCGAACCTCATAAAGTTCAACAAGGCCAAGGGCAACAAGGCCGAGGCAATCCCAAACATGGATACAGGCTGGGTGATGAGTGGATTGAGAGCTGCCATGCAGAGAAGGACTTGGGGGTATTACTGGATGAAAAACTGAGTATGAACCAGTAATGTGTACTCACAGCATAGAAAGTCAATCGTATCCTGGGCTGCATCAAAAGAAGCATGGCCAGCACGTTGAGGGAGGTGATTCTGCCCGTCTACTCTGCTCTCATGAGACTCCACCTGGAGTACTGTGTTCAGCTCTGGGCCCCCCAACATAAGAAACACATGAACCTGCTTGAACAGGTCCAGAGGAGGGCCATGAAGATGATCAGGGGGCTGGAACACCTCCATTATGAGGACAGGCTGAGAGAAAAGAAGGCTCTATGAAGACCTTAAAGCAGCCTTCCAGTACTTAAAGGGGGCCTACAGGAAAGATGGGGAGGGACTCTTTATCAGGGAGTGTGGTGATAGGATGAGGGGTAATGGTTTTAAACTGAAAGAGAGTAGATTTAGATTAGATATTAGGAAGAAATTCTTTACTGTGGGGACGGTGAGACACTGGAACAGATTGCCCAGAGAAGTTGTGGATGGCCCCTCCCTGGAAGTGTTCAAGGCCAGGTTGGATGAGGCTTTGAGCAACCTGATCTAGTAGAAGGTATCCCAGCCCATGGCAGGGGGGTTGGAACTAGATGATCTTTAAGGTCCCATCCAACCCAAACCATTCTATAATTCTACGATAAACTGCTGAATTTGGAGAACGTCAATTCATACGGTTTTGAGATTTTGTTACCTTCAAATGAGACACTAAAGATATGTCAGACTTCCTTTTTTGTTTGCTTCACTTAGGATTTATAATATTGTGGTGGGCTGACGCTGGCTGGACACTAGGTGTCCACGAAAGCCACTCTATCACTCTCCTCCTCAGCTGGACAGCGGAGAGAAAATATAATGAAAGGCTCGTGAGTCAAGATAAGGACAGGGAGATCACTCGGCAATTACCATCATGGGTAAAGCAGACTCGACTTGGGGAAAAATTAATTTAATTTATTACTAACTAAATCAGAGTAGGATAAGGAGAAATAAAAACTTTCCCCCCACCCTTCCCTTCTTCCTGGACTCAACTTGACTCTCAGATTCTCTACCTCCTCCCCCTCAGTGGCACAGGGGGACTGGGAATGGGGGTTACGGTCAGTTTATCACACGTTGTCTCTGCCGCTCCTTCCTCCTCAGGGGGAGGACTGTTCACACTATTCCCCTGCTCCAGCGTGGGGTCCCTCCCACGGGAGACAGTCCTCCATGAAATTCTCCAACGTGAGTCCTTCCCATGGACTGCAGTTCTTCAAAACTGCTCCAGCGTGGGTTCTTTCCACGGGGTGCAGTCCTTCAGGAACAGACCGCTCCAGCAAGGGTCCCCCACGGGGTCACAAGTCCTGCCAGCAAACCTGCTCCCGCATGGGCTCCTCTCCACAGATCCACAGGTCCTGCCAAGAGCCTGTTCTAGCACTGTCTTCCCACAGGGTCACAGTGTCCTTCGGGCATCCACGTGTTTTGGTGTGGGGTCCTCCACAGACTGCAGGTGGATATCTGCTCCACCGTTAACGCAAACCCAATACATTCCCTTGCCTCTGTGAATCACATATTTAAAAATTATCATTAAAATCCACATTCATCACACAAGCTTCATTCATATCAACAAAAAAAATTCCCCACACCAAAATCAAAATAACATCATCACAACACCGAACGAAAGTGGATAAATTACACACAATCCACTCTTGTCCCTTCACCACAATTACAATAACTGAAATTCCCCACGATCATCACGCTCTTAGCTCTCTAGCTGTGTTCAGTCCATGTTTTACCCATTACCTCTCCCAATTACTATCTTTATCTCAAATTCCTAATGCCCTACATTGGGCGCCAAAAAGGACTGTGGTGGGTAGACGGTGGCTGATTGGCCATTACATTCCACCCCTTGGTTCCCTGACTTGGGTTTGCGTGGCAAGGTTTTGGTAGCAGGGGGGGTACAGGGGTGGCTTCTGTGAGAAGCTGCTAGAAGTTTTCCCTGTGTCCGATAGAGCCAATGCCAGCTGGCTCCAAGGTGCACCCGCTGCTGGCGAAGGCTGAGCCCATCAGCGACGTTGGTAGTGCCTCTGGGATAACATATTTAAGAAGGGGAAAAAACTGCTGCACAATAGTAACTGCAGCCGGAGAGAGGAGTGAGAATATGTGAGAGAAACAACTCCGCAGACACCAAGGTCAGTGAAGAAGGAGGGGAAGGAAGTGCTCCAGGCACCAGAGCAGAGATTCCCCAGCAGCCCATGGTGAAGAGGATGGTGAAGCAGGCTGTCCCTCTGCAGCCCATGGAGGTTAACAGTGGAGCAGTGTCGTGGTTTAACCTGGCAGGCAGCCAAATACCACGCAGCCGCTCACTCACTCCCCCCGCCCCCCAATGGGACGGGGAGAGAATCGGAAGGCTAAGAGTGAGAAAAACTCGTGGGTTGAGATAAAGACAGTTTAATAGAACAGAAAAGGGAGAATAATGATAATAAATAATGATAGAATATACAAAATGAGTGATGCACAATGCAATTGCTCACCACCCGCGCTGACCGATAACCAAGTAGCGATCGGTACTTCCTGGATCACGCCTACCCTTCATATACTGAGCATGACGTCACATGGTATGGAATACCCCATTGGCCAGCTGGGCTGGCTGTCCTGATTATGTTCCCTCCCATCTCATGTACCTAGCTCAGTCAGTAGGCATGGGAGCTGTCCTTGGACTAGGAGGGCACTTAGCAACAACTGAAAACATCAGTGTGTTATCAACATTCTCCTCATACTAAATCCAAAACACAGCACTAGGAAGAAATTTAACCCTATCCCAGCCGAAACCAGGACAAGCAGATATCCACCTGCAGCCTGTGGAGGACCCCACACCAGAGCAGGTGGATGCCCAAAGGAGGCTGTGACCCCGTGGGAAGCCCATGTTGGAGCAGGTGACTGGCAGGACCTGTGGATCCATGGAGAGAGGAGCCCACGCTGAAGCAGGTTTGCTGGCAGGACTTGTGACCCTGTGGGGATCCATGCTGGAGCAGTCTGTTCCTGAAGGACTGCACCTCATGGAAGGGACCCATGCTGGAGCAGTTTGTGAAGAACTGTAGCCCATGGGAAGGACTCACATTGGAGAAGTTCATGGAGGACTGTCTCCCGTGGGAGGGATCCCACACTGGAGCAGGGGAATAGTGTGAGAAGTCCTCCCTCTGAGGACAAAGGAGCGGCAGAGACAACGCAACCCCCATTCCCAGTCCCCTTGTGCCACTGAGGGGGAGGAGGTAGAGAACTTGGGAGTAAAGTTGAGCCCAGGAAGAAGGGAGGGGTGGGGGGAAGGTGTTTTAAGACGTGGTTTTATTTCTCCTTATCCTACTCTGATTTGATTGGTAATAAATTAAACTAATTTCCCCAAGTCGAGTCTGTTTTGCCTGTGATGGTAATTAGTGAATGATCTCTCGCCGTCCTCATCTTAACTCACGAGCTTTTCATTATATTTTCTCTCCCCTGTCCAGCTGAGAAGGGGAGTGATAGAGCGGCTTTGGTGGGCACCTGGCATCCAGCCAGGGTCAACCTTTCACAAATATATATGAAAGACCAGAATACTCATAGTTTCACCGCCATCTTTGGTGTTATTTGGGTTTGTTCTAATTTTGCACATGTGCAAAATTTATTGGTAAAACATGTCTTCTTTCTTCTTCATTCAATAAGATATGCAATTTTTTGGTTTCTCAGAAGCTGAGGACAGTAGAGAGTAAGACATTTTAAACAAATGGATGAATGTACAAATGCTGCATTTAAGACGTGCTTTTCATCTTGGATTTTAAAAGTGTTTTACAAACATTACTTAAAATCTTTTTTCTAGCAGCAGTCTACAGTATGTTGTCTGGTTCCTTTTAGTTTTCCTAAATCGTTGCATTATTTAAAGAGAATAAAAGTAGTATATGAAACTGCTGGTGCCGTCGCATTTTATGACAGTGTTTTGCTCTTATATATATAAATGAACATATTACTAATAGGAAGTATAGCTCAAAGTATTGTGAATGTCAATTTCCACTCTGCAAAAAATACTATTAAGCAAAAGGCAGTAGAGAAATATTTGTTTGGATATTTATTATGCATGGAGTTATGTCAAGACCTGTAATAGTGCCAGACTGGTAGAGGAGACGAAAAAAAATTATATAATTTCTTATGTGCTGTGTAGAGAATAAGGATCACCTCCCTCAACCTCCTGGCAACACTCCTCCTAACACAGCCCAGGATGCTGTTGACATTCTTTGCCATATGGGCACATTGCTGCCTCATGTACAACTTGTTGCCTACCAGGAGTCCAAGCAGAGCTGCTTTCCAGATGGTCAGCCCTCAGTGTGTACTGACGCATGGGCTCACTCCTCCCCAGGAGCAGTACTTTCTTTGTTGAACTTCATGAGGTTCAGGTTTGCTCACTTCTCCAGCCTGTCAGGATTCCTCTGAAAGGCAGGACAACCATCTGGTCTATCAGCCACTCCTCCCAGTTTTGTATCATCTGCAAACTTCTGCAAAGTTTTGTATCATCTGCAAACATCTGCAAAAAAGAGGATGAACTCTGTACCATCATCCAATTCATTAATGAAAATGCGAAACGGT
This sequence comes from Calonectris borealis, assembly GCF_964195595.1. Taxonomy (NCBI): domain Eukaryota; kingdom Metazoa; phylum Chordata; class Aves; order Procellariiformes; family Procellariidae; genus Calonectris; species Calonectris borealis. The sequence continues at coordinate 50,164,788 of NC_134313.1, forward strand.
TTTGGACCCACCATTGACCCTGGAGCACATCATTACTGATGAGTCTCCAGCTAGACTCTGTGCTGCTGATTGCAACGTTCTAAGCCTCACCCATCAGAAAAGAAGATCAGGTTTTAGACCACCTGAGGAAACTGAACATTCAAAAGTCCATGGGACCTGATGGGATGCATCCCAGGGTTCTGACGGAATTGGCAGATGTAGTTGCAAAGCCACTCTCCATCATACTTGAAAAGTCATGGCAGTCAGGCAAAGTCCCCAGTTACTAGAGAAAAGGGAATATCACACCCATTTTAAAAAAGGGTAATAAGGGAACTATCAGCCAGTCAGCTTCTCCTCAGTGCCTGCTAAGCTCATGAAACAGATCCTCCTGGAAGATGTGCCAAAACATCTGGAAGACAGGGAGGTGGTTAGAGACAGCCAGCATGGCTTCACCAAGGGCAAATCATGCCTGACTAATCTAGTGGCCTTCTACAATGGAGTGACTGCACCAGTGGATAAGGGAAGAGCCATGGATGTCGTCTGCCTGGACTTCTGTAAGGCCTTTTATACTGTCCCCCACAACATTCTTGCCACTAAATTGGAGAGATATGGATTTGAGGGATGGACTATTAGATGGATAAGGAATTGGCTGGATGGCTGTGTCCAAAGAGTTGCAGGCAATAGCTCAATGTCAAAGTGGAAACCAGAAACGAGTGGTGTCCCTCAAGGGTCCGTGCTGGGACCAATATTGTTCAGTATCTTAATTAATAACACAGAAAGTGGGATTGAGTGCACCGTCAGCAAGTTTGTGGATGACACTGAGCTGAGCAGTGCAGTTGATATGCTAGAGGGAAGGGATGCCATCCAGACGGACCTTGACAGGCCTGAAGAGTGGGCCCATGTGAACCTCATGACATTCAATAAGTCCAAGTGCAACAAGGTCCTGCACCTAGGTCAGGGCAATCCCCAGTATCAGGTAGCCCAGAGAAGTTGTGGATGCCTCATCATTGGAAGAGTTCAAGGTCAGGTCGGATGGTCCTTTGAGCAACATAATGTAGTGAAAGATGTCCCTGCCCATTGCAGGGGGGTTGAAACTAAATGATCTTTAAAGACCCAAACCATTCTATGACTCTGTGATTCTACGATTTTCTCCAGGTTTGTTTTCTGTGGTATTCTTCCAACCAGATCCTTGAACAGACTGCTCTCTTGAAGTCCAGAGTTGTTATCCTGCTTTTTGCTCCCTCCTGTCATGATTCTGAACTCCACTATCTCATTATCACTGGCAACCGAGGCTGATATCAACTTTCACATTTCTGACCCATTCTTCCATGTTTTAAGTATGAAGGCATATCTAAATTTTCTGTATGTCGACTGACTTTTCAGCTTGAGAATTCTTGGGTTCTCACAATGGCAAGGTATCTCTACTCAGTTCCAGTTGATCAATGGTATCTTGCAAAAACAGAAGAGTGGATATGGTAGTATCCTGATGACATCTTTCTACAATAGAAACAGCGGACCTTCAGGTATTTTTAGGATACTGGTGTTATCTTTCCTTTTTTTCTTTTTTTTTTCTTCCCCCTGGACTCAACTTCTGTCAAAGCCAACAATCTGTATTAGTAAGAAGCATGAGTCAAAGAAGCAAATTCTCCTTAAGTGGCTGATGGACTGGACTTATTTATGCCTATCAAATCTACTGCTTTTTACATTTCAGATGTTAGACTTTATGACAAGGTTCTGAACTCATAAAGGAAGTGACTTGCTTGAGTGTAGAAATATGAACATAATTGCTTATGATTAGATATTGAATTTCTAAGCTAACTTTGGTGTACTGAAGCAAATTTAGTTTTAAAATAGCTTTATAGTGCAAGAAGAATGTGCCTTGAGTCATAACGACATTGCAGCTACAAAAGCACAACCGTAAGACTCCCAAAACTTTGACACAGGTTTTGGATTTTTGGATATTTACTCATCCTAAGAGAACCTATAACAGCACTTTCCAAAAACATCACTCCATCATGACAGTTGCTAATGCCTTTATAGATTGCTGCACTTCTTTCTGCTGTAGGTTATACAAAGATGGGTGAGCCAGATGTAATAAAAAAGTCTTGTTTTGTGGTGATTCTCTGCACTAAAAGCATGCAATTAGCTGCTCAATATCTCTCTGGCCTTGCCCTTATTGCTCCTACTCAAGGTTAATTTGGTAGCCACATAACTGAAGTCTCATTAATGCAAGATCAGGTTCTCCTTTGCTATCCTACGCTTACAATTTTCTTCTGTGTACTTACAACATTATACTTAGGCTGTATGGCAAAATGTCTCACAGATATTCTATGGCTCAGAAACAAACAATAGGAGGTGGCCATAAGATTATCACATGTGACTATAACACCCCATTCTTAGAAGCTCTTGTCCTCCCATTTTGTTGCCAAAGTAAAACAGATTAAGGTTAATTATTCAAAGGAACTTGAGCAACAAAATGTTTTATAGCAGCACAAGGTAGATACCAAGCCAAAAATTCATGTGGGTGTTGCATAAAAAGAGGGAGAAAAAAAAACATGGACACAGAATTGTGACCCGTGTAGCTTTATTGTTTTATTAGCTTTCTTGGATAGTTACAGTTCAACAATCTTTCTTCTTGATTAAATTATTTACACTCAGACACTCCATGCACTAGTGTATAGATGAACTTATGACCCATCTCCCACTGTCATTCCAGAGAGTCATGAGTTGAATGTGTGTCCCATCATGTCTGTCAGACTGAAGCAGACTTCTCAGATACCCTAAAACATATCAAGTAGCACTGGATATCTAAATATATGCAAATGACAAGTCTTTGGTCAGTAAAGCTAGGGGACCCTAGAGTTATTCAACTGGCCAAATAGTGGTACCTACTTTGAGTTAGAGTCATAGAATCATAGAATCATTAAGGTTGGAAAAGACCTCTAAGATCATTGAGTCCAGCAGCTCTTTAGCAGCATTGGACTGTATTGGTCATAATAGCTATTCATGGCTTAAACCTAGCATATTATCAAGAGGCCAGGCTGGGTGCTCCTGAGCATCTTAGATCATGCACTTAAAATTCTCTCTGTTTGGAATTTACACACATGGGATGGGATTCAGCTGCCTAAAAGCACGACATCTTGTGTCATTTTTTGGTGCTGGGGCAGTATTGCATTTGTTTTTCAGCTCCTGCTACAGAGGCATGCAGTCACACATCATACCTGGTGGCTTTACTCTGATGTACTGTATACCCTAGTGCATCTCAGAAAGTATAAGATGCTTGTGTTTAGGCAATTGATTTCCCTTCATGTGGGGAACTACATTTAGGTGTGCTAATCTGAAGCTGAATCCCACACAAATTTTTTTATAAACAAATTTGGTTTGGTTTAGCTACTTTATTTTATTTACACAGATAAACTCAATGAATACTACTGATCTCATTCTAAAAGTCTGTTCATTATACTAAACTACATGTTGTATGAAAAGTAATGGTTCAACTCCATGTTAATATTCCTAAACAAACTAAAAATTCTTGAGTGTTCTTGATCTCATCTCATTTCATGAACATAAGAAAAAAGCAGGACTGTTTTAGTAATAGGCAGCAAAATCCTTGCCTGACTGAAAGATATTACGTGGGTGCTAAGTAATGCAGGAGCTTTGTAATGTCTTTATTTTATAGTCAGGTCTAAATTTATCCACAATAATACTGTCCAAAGATATCTTTTGTCTTCACCAGTGGCATCTACAAATCAATACCAGCAACAGCTATTATTCGTGCTTATGAAAAATTCTGTGCTTAAGAACTCCCTGCTTATCATATTTTAAGAAAATGTATTTATCCCAGTGAATTAGTTCATACAAGACAGAAAATTGATCACACTGCATACTCATCTTAACTTGTGCTCGTTTGGATTTTAGTTAGGAAAGAAAAAACAGGTAAAAGCAAGTGAAGTGTGAGCTTATCTCCCTGTGGATTTTAGAGAAATGGAGTTTGTGAATGTGGGAACATTGGCATTTTACAGAAATTGCAAGTACCTTTCAATCATTGCAATATGGCTTCTTCCATTTCTGTTGATGCTCTCTTATCTCTACTTGCAAGACCTAGATCTTACAAGTTTCTGCACCACTCCTAAATACAAAAGTGACTGGTGTTATGGGTGTTGATATCATCATTCTTCACACACTGGGGACATAATCTTAAAAATATAATTGACTCACACATTGCTGACAGTAAATCCTTGCCTGGTCTGGTCTAAGTCATGCAATGGCATTGAACTTCAGTCCAATGACAGACAAAGTTTACATTTATAAAAATAAAGGCATAATGACTTCTCCTGTGCAGAAATATTCAAATGTTTGCTTCTTATCTTTTATGAGAATGAATGTCCAACCTTTTGGGCATTATTCTTGCTTAGGTTGATATTCCCTTCAAATTAGTATCATTTAGAGTGTGGAGACCTCAAAATCCTTCTAGAGCTACCTTTTTTCCCTTTAAATATCAATAAAACAATGTTGGAAATCAGTAACAAAATTATACTGAGTAGGAATAAGAATTCCACTTGTAAAGCTTCAACAGTTCCCAGAAACAACTGTTTTTTAATATGTCTATTTAGTTCCCACACCCTCAAAAAATTCCTGTGATCTTAGGTGCCTTTTTTACACGTTTTCAATATCAAGCGTTCTCTGCATGGAGTGCTAATATATTTGTTGGATGTCCTCTCACTTGGGATGTAAGAGTTACTCTGTGAACAGAAGTAAATTTAAATTCACATGAAGTATTAATATTCTAGCATGTTTCAACTGAATGTATTGCTAACAGTTATAGACTTGTACTTTAAATTTTGTAATCTGGATCTTATGCAAAGTATGAACAAAAGAAGTACTAAAATGGATGCCAATAAGTAATTAGAATATTAGTCTGTTTTAACGGGACATAACAATGAATAGTAGTGATTCAGAACATCTGTAATCCTGTGTAAAGGGGATGGGGCCCAAAGAGGTAAAACTTTTCAAGGAGTACCACACTGAAATGTTTTTAAGTGCATGATTTGAAGATGATTCAGCTTTGTAGTTAGACTAAAGGATAAAGCCAGTGTATCTGCCTGAAGTAAGGCCAATCCCTACTTGGGTACTTTGCGTCTGAACTTCTTCTGGGTCACAGATCATGAGTTTTGAAAGGGAAATGCTGCAATGTCAGAAGTGAAAGCAAGTTCTCATAGCAAAACATTTATCTGAAACAAATGCCAAAGGTTGCCATGAAATCTAATAGGGTGGATAAAGCACCCCTTTAGCTTGAGTTATTAATAGACAGATCACATTTTCTATGTATCACCCATGATGCATTTAAATTGGACTGAATATACAGGAAAAATTACATGTCTGAGTTCAGGAAATAAGTGAAATACACTCAATTGACAGAGCCAATATAGAGCAGGGCTCTAGTTTGGGGACAGACTGAGCATGTCTAATTCTGTTAAGAGTCACTCACAGTTTAAGCAGGCACAGAATATAAAAACATATAATAATATGCAGTAAAATCACAGCAGTAAAAGGACGGAAAACTCTATGCTTATATTTTTACAATTGCCATTTAATCTTGGATTTTGCAACATCCAAATCTGGAGACATGCAGTTGTTAACACTGTACAAAGCTGACCTTGGGTGTACGAAAATCAGGTTGAATCCCAGGACCGCAGTATGCTGGGGGAGTTACAGTTTTACTGCCTGTTTTGCCTGTACCAGAAGACTCAGCCATTTAATTTATAGAATGAACACGGTCAAAGCAGTGAGACCCTGCCTCCTGACCCAGAGAGCAGGGTGAGTGGGGCTGTGGCTGTTCTCTTTGGAAATGAGGGCTAACAATGAATGCTTCTAGCAGCAGATGCCCTCTCTGATCCTTTTTTGGTGCTCTGCAGCATCATGGACAGGAAGCCTTACTCTTGGTTTCTGGCTCAGCAAGAGCAGTTGACCATCCTTTCTCAACCACTTTCTTATCCCACCCACACTTTGACAGAAACAACTCAGGAGACGTAGGATAGTGTTAATGACATGGGATTGGTTGTACATGAAAAGACAGAGGGAGGAGCTCCTGACGGACTTCTTGAGATGAAGGGAGAGGAGGCTGGAGTCACAGATGTATGTGAAAAGAGCTCTGTGGGTCACAGTCTTGAAAGGGACTAGGCACAGGTGTTCAGTGCTCCAGGTAAGTTTGGAAAGCAGAGGATCAGGCAAAGGAATAGCTGAAGGCAAATATCTGACATATTTTGTACACCATGACCCAGTTTAACATCTATTATGTGTTATATATGAAGTCACTGTATTGCTTTCATTTTCAAAAAGTCCATCCTCTAGATTTCTTACAATCAGTCTGTTCCTTGACAGTATGGAGCATCATTATGAAAGCCTTCCCCTTACACAATTAATACTAGAGTAGAAGAGAGAAAACACGTAATTAGTCAAGATAAGTACTGTAGCTGGAGTCAGTATTCCCAAACAGGCAAAGCTAATTAGTTACCTGGTGCCAAGAGGTCGTATGAGCATCTTGTTTTCAGAATAGGCTAATGTATATGACATATTTTTACAGTTAATACAATGCCAGTGTTTTGCTTCTCAGTGAATTGAAGTGACATCGCCCATGTTAAAAAGTAAAACTTTATACAGTTCTAAGAAATGAACAAATTACATTCTGTTGTTTTAAAGTGAAAACATATTTGCCACTTAGCAAAACATGTAATTTCAATTTCATCATGTTCCACCAGGAAATCAAACTGTTGGCAGATTTCCTATTTCACTTGAAGAACATCCCAGGATAAACCAGATAACAGATGAAACTGGGGGAGAAAGGACAAACAAATGTGGTAAGTACAGGGCATTATAAACGTTGCACAGATCTAATAGCTACAAGGTAAGAATTTATAATGGTAATTAATGCATAACTGAGCAAGGGATGTCACCAGAGAAATGAAGTTTTCCTACTGACACATTTTTGTATACAAGATTAAATGAAATTATAGACCTATTTCACAAAACCTGTCTTGTGGAAGTCATCTTTTTTTTCACTGAAGTTCTGAGTATGGAAATTTTCCAGACTGCTGTGTCTTTTCAGATAGGTCCTTCTATCTTTATAGATACAGCATATTTGGACAGCTCTACATTCCCTGGTATGAGTATAGAAGTTCTTAAGATGGGTTGCTTTTTCTCAGAAGCTAGTATGTTCTTTGCAGTGAAATTTCAATGAGGAATCTTCTTAGACCTATCATGAGTCGTCAGTGTGGCTTGTTTCATTTTCGAAGACATAAAATTCCTTGGTTTAGTTGTCTGAATCTCTTTACAATTGGGCAAAAGGTTGGCCATTTTGGCATTTCCTTACCATCTTGACAGATTCTTACATCACTGTCAAAAGCAACTAGCAAACTTTTGAAGTGGACAACTATACAACTTCCTAATTTTTCATTCTTACATTGACTTTTATTATTTGCTGATAATCTTATATTAAAAAAAGAAGCAAATAGAAAAAGTCTTTTAAAATGTATAAATCATATAAGCTGGAGGAGTGTTTACAACAAAGTAACAAATTTGTTTAGCTATCTATAGTAATTAAACTGATTAGACAAAAGGCAAGATTTTATTTTCACTTACAAGGTATAAATTCAGGGAGACTCCAGTGACTTTGAGATAATAGATACAAACTTTCTTTGAAGGGAAAGAGCTCTGAATTTGGCCCATAGACCTCTTCATAACCCTCAACTGAGAAATGACAGCAGCTGATATGTTGACTGATTACTTAATGCCTTTTGAAAACCAAATATTACAGTGCTTACTAAAAATTAGAGGGAATTGCATATTTACTAGATGTAGATGAATAATTCATAACAAATAATTTATTCAGTGAGTTTCACCTCTTCCTCAAATTGAGTACATTGTAATTTTCTTGAATATATATTCATTAATTGAACAGCTTCAGTGAATAACTCTGTCCATTCACTCAACATGAGTATGACTCAGGGAGTATTCAGAAAACAAAATAGGTTAGTTTTAATTCAGAGACATATATATTTTATTATTGTATGGTACATTCCTATTAAAAATATTTCTTAGAACATTTCCCATTGAAATGAGAACTGAACAAAATAATTTCTGACACTACCTATCAACTTTTCCTGAAAGTTCTTTGCTTCTGTGAACAAGAATGTACTTGTTACTACTTCTACACTTAGAGCTGCCCTGAATATGAATTACACGTTCTTTTTTTCATGTCAGTTTTTCCTAGTGAGTTCTACTTCCTGGGTACTGAACTAAGGATTTCATATTCTGGAAGACAAAGGATTAAAATTATTATATAACAATGGTTTTGTAGCAACTCAGATTGATTATTTAGCTGGTTATTTTCTTCCAATAGTGATGCACCTGAATTTTTTTTTCCCTTATCTAGCACTAAGTGTCTGTTGTCTTCTGGGACACAGTATTTATTTGTTCAGCCCAATTCCATTTTCACCTCCACATTGTATCCGCTACAGGTCATCACATGAAACTTAATCTATTGTTTTAGTGGACTCGGTCAAATTAGTTGTTCATTTTTTGTGGCATTGTTATTATGCCTACCTAGTTGCTGATGCCTGAAGCAAGCAGCTTATGATATACGTAACAAAATGTATCCTTCATTGTCTGTGATCTTTTCCAAAAGTTCTAAAACTAAAAGAAAATATAGGGCCTTGGAATTTGTTGCTAGGTAATTTTAGGGGACAGAAAGTAGGGGATGGATTTGGTTTTCTCTTGAACATGTCTTGAGCTAGGGATTGCTTTGGATCCAAAGCCATTAGGCAGTCTGAATAGAATAGACTTCCAGTAGAAGTCTGAGACTTCTACTTAGAAAAAGCTCCTGTAAAAGATAAATGAATAATTGATTTTTTTTTTTTTCCAGTTTGGTTGCTGAAATGAATCTTAATATCTGTTCAGATTTAACCTAATATAGTTTCTGGTTTTGCTATACTGAGAAACCAAAAAAAAAACCCACAACATTGTGTTATGTTAAACTACGAATTTCATTCTATATAAAATGTTTCATTTTCAAATGAAAAGAAAAATCAATGAATAACAAACTAGATATCAATGAATAACAAACAGGGCAAGTGAGCACCATCCTTTAAGAATTGCTTTGGGGATCACCAATAGGATGAAAAAAACTTGGGTCCCTTCTTTTAAGTAGGCCAAGAAAGTATGAGATAAGAAATGCTTAATGGGAAATAATGTAGCCACAAAGCATCCCAGCAAGGAAACCAGCATGTAACCATCAATCTTTCTGGCTACAGCAGGGTCTGTTGGATTATATACTTACTAGTTATATCAAACTTTTGGCTAAATGCACAGCATTTATGCTCCATGGTGGCCCATGAAGTTTGATCTCCCTGTCCAGAGGTATTGGAGCAGATCACAGGTCCTTTGCTATCTACACATCCAGGTTTTATTTCAATCAGGACATGAGGAGATGTTGCTGACCCTGTTTTCATTGCAATATGCAGGGAAATGGTTCCCCAGTTCCCCAATAGCAACGCATGCTCTGAGATGGGAGCGAGACTGTTCAGCCAAGTTTATAGAAACAAGCTTCTAGTAAAGTAAGTATCTGTGCTCTTGACTGTACTCCAGTGAATGTTTAAAGACTTACAAAAATGGGAATATATGTGATGGATGTACATGGATGGATGTAATGGATATATTGATGTACATCCGTATCTCCTGCCACCTTTGATATGTTGTTGAATCCACACTTCCAGTGAGGAAAAAAAAAGGATGGGAAACCCCATCTCCCACATCCCCAGTGAATATGGTAGCTACAAGATTATACTGCTGTGGTAAGAACAAGTAATTCCTTCATACTCTGAAATATAACAGTTGAAAGACAGGACTAAAAGATGTATATTATTCTGACCTGCAGTCCACATGTCCTCAGCACAACTGAAGGTGATGAAGGGGTGGAGAGAGAACACAACTGTTGTGGTTCACAATGCCCATAACCTCTTCAAGTTACTTTTACCATTCTCAGGACCCAGTCTGGGCTGCTCTGACTACTCGTGTTTCCCCTAGAAAATGAATTCAGAATTGAGTTACAAACTATCTATCTGCCTTCTCTGGTTTCTCAACAGAGCAGTACAAAAGAAGCTGTCAGATGCATAGCGTGAGCTCATGACTTGTCCCAGCGTTGAGCTTCTGTACCACAAATAGAAATATTATCACCACAATTCACAGTCACAGCACAGAGGCCAAAGAAAGTTGATGGCTTGGAGACTGATGCTCCCTCAAGTACATGGCTCCTTCACACAAGAATATTAGCAGTGCAGTACAGCACTGAATCTTCCACGAATATTTAGTAAGTAGTAATTATGGTACTTCGAGACAGAAACAAATCCTTTTCCTCCAGCACCCTCCTCCCTCTGTAAATCTTTAAAGTTGTTCTTATTCATTTTTAAACACATAATAACCGCAATAAGAATCTACTGTCTTTGATGGGGTTGTAGTCATTAACTTGGCTTTGTTTTACATGGTTTTTTGCAGCATCCATTGAGTGCAGTGCTAATATTCATAAGTTAAACTGCAGCAAGTAGCCTGGAACAATTAGCCATTACAAGTTTCTCATGGATTTCAGGAGTCTTCATCTACAGAGCAGACATACTTGAGTACAAAGCAGGATATCCACTATTTTATTGAGGACTGTGTAAGACCTTACCAAGAAACCACTGCTTTTCTCGCCACCTCTCTAGAAGAGTATTCCCTCTCCCTTCTAGAGAGAGGGGAAATCCACTCCCTTTGGATTAACACTGTGGGGCAATTAAAAATGTGATATTTGAGCTGTATCCACCACTGCATAACACCTAGCCTCAGAAACCCCAGGATTTAACTAGAAACTATACAGAAGGTAAATGTTATTAAACTTATTTGTCTATTTTCAAAACAAGAGTGCAACAGAAAAACTGAGCCCAAAATAAGAAGGGACTTAAAACACAGAAGCACAAAGGTTTGGAGGTCTTCTGTGAGAGTGCACTGCTCACTTAACTTTGAAGTAATTTATTGCCCTAGCAACATGAAATAAAACATAAAATAAGAGAGTAACTTAAAAAAAGTTTGGAGAAGTGCTTAATGGCCAGGTTATATACATTACATTTAATGAGTCTTGAGTGGGCTTGCTGTATTTTCAAATGATTTTAAGTTTGGCTGAAGTGAAAACTTGAATAAAAAAAAGACATTGTATTTTGAATTCTGAGCTCATACAGATCCTTGTGTTTTCTTTGCTTCATATTTTGTTTACTTATCATAACATAATTTAATGCAGTTAACATAAAATAAATGTATTTCTGAAATAAAACAGGAAGAAAAGTTTATGATTGGCAGAAGAAGGATGAGGCAGCAGTGGGAGAACAGCTGCTTTCTCCGCATATTTTTCTTTTATGATGTCTGTTACCTTAAGATGTCACTTTCTATTTCATCGTTGGGTATGGGTTGTCACAAAAGCTTTATGTAACCAAAACTTGCAATGAAGCTGCACCATATGTATGCCCTCTCTTCATGCACAGCCATGGCACCAAAGGTGACACCTCACTGCTTCTTGGCTCCAAAGAGAGACCTCTGTCTTCCAAAAGTCTCTGGACATCAGCGGGGTATACCCACATGCCTTCAACCTCTACTGGGCAAATTATTTTAGGAAGGGATAATTCCTTCTTCTTCCTCATGGCTGAGCAGGAAGGACACAGGATGCCCTTGTTTATGTTAGGAGTCCCAGTATAGAAAGGGGGATTTTCGTTATCCTTTTAAAAGAGAGATTGATTACATTTTGCATAGCAGATGGTCTCTTGGTATGGAACTACTTGTTGAACTGAATGCAACTAAGCACAGAGCTAAGGGTCATAAATACTTTAAAGAACAAGGCTTACTTTTTCCCTTTTTTTTTCTTTTTTTAAATCTGACTGTGGTCTGACTACCTTAGTGCAGAAATATATCTTCATGCATGTAACTATGTTGTTCAATACCAAATTGCACACTAATCGCATCTGTTTTAATTTTGAATATATTAACTAACTATTTAAAAACCAATCGGCGGGTTTTAACAAAACCTCTCTACCCTTCCAGAAGCATAAGTTGCATTCCTGGCCTGCTTCCTTAGCCAGTCTCTGAGGGAAGACAGCAGGCTGTGCCCATATGCTGCTCCTGCCATAGATGGTTAGATGGCCTCAGTGACTCTGTCTCAGTGACTAATCTGGAACATACCTGAATTAATTTTGTTAGATGTCTCCCATAATTTCAGCAACAGTGACAGGATCTTTCTGAGGTGTTGCAGTTAAAAATATACATGTCTACAGCAGTTTGCATTTCCCATTAACCAATTCTCCATGATGGATGCCTATTACAGGCAGATACAGTCTGGTTTTCTTCCTTGAAGAAACAAAAATTTTGATATATTTGCATTCAGGAAAGGAACAGAGAGCTGGAGGAGAGGACTGAGAGATTTTTTATTTCATCAGCTTTAGACTGTCTTCCAATCTGTCTGCCAATCAGTGCAGGTCGGTATGACTTTCCTCTGTTATAGACTAGCAACAAGGAGGCAATTACATCTCAGAGACTTGTACCTTGAGGCATGTATCTCTCGGGGTGGTTCATCATATACACTATTCCTTGCTCAGGGCTGTGCTTACAGGCACAATTTAACTCACAGGTATTTGAGTTGTCTACTGGGTTGCATAGTCCTCTCCTATGCCAACAGAAAAGGGCTCCCTTTCATGCATTCCGAAATGCTTTGTCCATTTCCTTTTTGAACTTGACAGCATAAATTACTTTCTCAATTTTGCACACAGTTCTGGTCATAGTAATGAACACTTCACTTTTCAGCCAGTCCTCATTTGGATGCAAATCCTGCTCTCAAGATGTGCGTGGCTGATCTTGATTAAGATATTCTTCTCTTTTTACATACATAATCCTTTGAAGTTCCATGCATATGGGGAAAGAATAATATTGGAATGGAGATCTGCCTTGCAGATCAGAGAGGAAAATTCCAACCTTTTGATTAGGATCATCCTTTTCGAACATGACATAAGCAATTCAGTAGCCTATATTGTATCTTCTCCAATAAGGGACAAATTTTGCTGTCACTCTTATGGGATGGGCCAGATTCTTTCATGCCTAGACTGTCTGAACCCTACTTACTTGATTCAAAATGACTGTTTATAAAATAAATTATTTTATAAAAACAAAAATAACGTGAGCTGGCTCACTGACTTACTCAGATTATGCATTGATATATACAAAAATAGATCTGATATGTTTAAGGGTTGATTTCAGTGTACACATATGTGTGTGACAGAGGGAGAGAAACAGAGGAGCCTGCTGAAGCTGTAAAACATGTGGGACGGATATTTAATCCATTAAGAAATTCTGAACTCTGCTCAGTAAGTCTTTCTGTTTGGCCTGAGAATTTCATGAACCCATTTAGCCGAGGTAGACTGGCTGCAAAAGGATATTGAAAATGCCAGATACAAATATCTCCCACACTAACAGTCATCAAAGAAGTTACCTCCGTTGCCTATCAGAATGACCATTTCAGCATAGTTGTACCCAAAAACTCTTCATGTTGCCTAAGAAAAAGAATCATATCACACTTTCTAGAATGTGCTGAAAACAGATGAAAGATGATTAACAATTTTTAAGATTGTTAACTACATTTAATAATAGCCTATTCCCTGTTGTCAATATTTAATATAAACTAAACCACTCTTAGAGTCCATTCAATTAAACATTATAACTTTGTAGCAACGTGCAATGTCACAGCAGAAATGTCACTGCCATGGACTTCTGGTAGCATTCAAGAAGTATTACAAGTTGCTGTGCCTCCTTCTAAATCATAAACCCCACACTGTCTCTTTTGAAAGGCTTTTAAAAGCTAAAGGACAATACTAGCACACTGTCCTTCTCGTGAGAACAATGTGGACTTTCTGTCAGCTATGAAATAAATCCTAACATTGATTCAAGCAAAACTTTGGGAGCTGTAGAAGTTGTTATGCTGCTTCAGGAACTCAATACACAGCATTTTTGTCTGAGTCTGGACGCGAGACTGCTGCTTGCTGCTCGCTCTCTCTAGGCCGTGAATGAGGGCAGGGAGAGCTCCAGCAATCCAGCCCTTTGCCTCCGGCGCTCCAAGGCACACATCTCCATCTGAGTAGGATCTCCCTTACCACAGTGGTTTCTATCAAATATGTAGTCTTCTATAACCAACTCTTTCTCATCCCTAGGCAAGTTCAGAGAAATGTGAGTAACTGCTACCGCCTTCACCACAGAAAAAAACATATTATTGAATAATTAAATCACTAAAACCAAAAGAGCAAAGCATTTGGCTCAACAACTGTTAAAAAAACCCCACAAATTTTCAGTTTCTTCAAATATAACCATTTTTATAATCAATATGTGGGAGAGAGTCATTTTGTATCTTATACAGAAAGTCACAGACTCACCAGCAGACAAAGATAAGGTTCTTTCAAATCTCCAAGTTTCAAATCCTTCATGTCTATCTGTCTATCTATCATTGTACCAGAGCCTCTCAGGATTCAGAAGAAAAAACCCTATTCTACATTCTCATAAAAAATAATTTCTCTGAAAAGTCAATCTCAAATTCAAGGGATCCAGAGGATCCTGGGGGATGGTTTCCCATCACTTCCATGGGCATAAATATGAAATTATATTCTGCAAAAAGTCCAGTAAGCAGAAGTTCATCAATGGAACATTTGGAAATAGCCCTTTTCCAGAGTGGAGTCAGAAAAAATACTAATGCAAAAGTATAAAAATAAAGCCAGAATATACAAAGGATTTTATCATAGGTTTCATGTGTGGTTTAGTCCTTATGTATCTCTGATAAAGCTCTTCCAATACCATATTTTCAGTATTCTCCTGTAAATGGTATAATAAAAAAATAGCTGGGTTATGTGCTGCTTGTGTGAAGAAAAAGAATTGTCATGTATAATTTTTCCCTCAATTATGAAAAAAAAGCCCAAAATCTCAAAGAACAACTTATAAATCCTATATTTTTATATGTATGGTTACACCGACTCTTTTTGTCTGCACTTTTTAACTGCACTTGAATAAATAAAATAACAGTGACACCATATACATAGGGTTTTATAATGAAATTTGAATATGTTTCCAATTCCCTTGCTCATCACTGTTTTACAGCTAAAATCACCGGAACAAACTGGCTGTTTTCCAGCTATTAGTAAAATCCCTCCAGCAATCCCACTTCATCCAGACGTTGAAAATAGCTTCTATACATGTTCTGAGATATAAATCTATTGCTACGTAAGGAAAGATGCTGGGGTTATTTCACAATCTTGAATGCTAATGACCGCTACAATTAAAATGCTGCACACAACACATTATGCATAAGTTCCCTCCACAAACAGACACAAGACTTATTTCTGAATCACAGTCACTAGTTTCATAGCAATCCAATATGCAAATACAGTAAAAATGCATTATTTATCTGATGTTTGCCAAGCCAAGTAAGTAAATGTAATTTACAGTATGAAATTCCAGATATGGATGTTTTTAACTGTCATTTACAATTAAATTATATCATTCCCCTCATTTAAGTAGCCAGAAATATTTTGATTTTCATATTTTAATATGGCTGAAATATATTTGTTCTTTTTTTTTCTCTGTGTAATTGTAACACTAAAACTGTGCAATAATAATGTTTCTTAAGAACCTCTTTAAAAGTCATAATTTCATTAAATACATGTTTTGCATTAGTATATTAAGAACATTCCTCTGTCATTGTTCTGCATTAAAAGCTTTCCTGCGCTTGCTCTCAGAGAGGAAGAGAGGCAGAAGGCAGCTGCTGGATTCTTTATGCTGTTCATTTGCTCTATGTATTAAATTCCACAGGAAAAAAGGTACTTTAATTGCCTGTTTCCAGTGGTACTATATAGGTTTTATTGACTTAGGTGTGATTCTTTGGGAGCACTAGGGACATTGGGAAAACTAGTGTGCTCTGGGATGTTTTTTTTCTTTTTCCAGCAAAGTGACATGAAATGGGACTTCTGGCCCTTACATGTGTTTGATGTCTGCTACCATGGTAAACAAAAGCTTTTCCTCTGAGGATCCAGTCCTCAAAGCAGACTTTGCTCACCAAAAAGAAACAAAAATCTCCTCAATTTGGATTTCACAGAAGAGTGTGATTATTTTAAAGTCTGGATGAACTATATCATTTTCAACGAGCTCAGAGAGTTTCCCAGAAAAGCTGAGCTGAAAGAATATTCTCTTCTGTGGTTTCCAGTTGTTGTTGCTGTCACCTTGTGTTGTTGGGTTTTCCCCCTACAGTGAACAGTCCCACATAGAGGACACTTAGATATAGTAACATAACAGTCTGTCTGTTGTGTTAAAGTAACTCATCACCTTTTTTTTTTTTTAATTATTTATTGGTTTTTAAAATTTATTTATTTATTTATTTATTTATTTATTTATTTATTTATTTAAATGGATTTCTGGGGAAGATTAGAAACTGAGAATTTTAACCTTGCACAGCTCAGTAACTGGGTTCCAATATCAACTTCATAAAGTTTGTTCATGAAGAAGAAAAAAAGATCAAGAAAAGGTCCCATTTCTTTTCAGAGTAAATTTTGCAACTCCAAACACGAGATGTCCATACAAAAAAACTCATTACCCAAAAGCATTTCATTTTAAACATTTATCCTTGTGTGCTGCAGCCAAAGTGGCCATTAGTAAATAGAGGGTTCTTCTTAAAAACAACCAGATAATTGGTTTGTCTTTTCTTGTCTGACGACTGTACAGGCCTTGATGTAGACAAGCAGTTAAGCACATGTAGACAAGCAGTTAAGCACACATTTATTTTCAGCATGGTAACCCTTGAGTAACCCTTTCATATGGACTGCTCACCTGCTTTCCTCAAATAACTCCTCAAATATTGAAGATCAAGGTTTCAATGGGATGTGTTACATTAGCAAATCATACTTTAGAAAAATATGTAGGATTATTTTTTGTGATTCTAATGATTTCTTTTTCATTTAATTTTGGTTTTATCTTTCTTTTATGCCAGTTGCTGCCTTTTAGCCCTGCTCTTTTGAGTGGCTCTGATTTGTGACTAGCAGCATTGCTCATTAGAAGAGCAGGAAAGGGGGAAATGTGGAAAATGAAATCGCTTGACACAACAGGATTAATTAATTCAAGGTGAATTTAAGTACTGAACTTCGATTTCAACTCATTCAACAGCAATGTGTATATTATAATTTCTTAGTGGAAGAACCAGGCAGAGAAGAATGATGCCATCCGTTAGAGTAAGAAATCATAATTTTATTCTTCTCTCCCTCCCCAAAATGTCAAATGGTTTTGGTTGTTCTTTTGGAGCTCTGAAAAGGTTTTGGGCTGCTCAGTATCAGCTTCTCTCATACAGGAATTCAAATCAAACCTACTCATTAATTGCGTTTGAAAACTCAGATCAGATTTTTTTCCACTTTTTTTCTTTTTATTATTATTTTTGAGACAAAAATGCTTTTCTAGTCAGGCAGTTTTTCATACATGAAAAGCAAAAATGTTGGGAGTTCAGTTTATTTTTTTAATTTTTGATGTTTTAAAAAAGAGTGCCACTAAACAAGAGGAAAGGAAAATTTCCCTGTTATTACTTTCTGATTGACATTTTTTTGCAAGGCTCTGTTCATTAAAACTTGCAAAAACATGGGCTCCCTAAAACAGCTATATAAGTTAAAGAACTGTTTGGAAACCCTGCAATTGGAAGTATCTGTAGGTTTCAGAATATGCTGCTCAGCAATCACTGAGGTTTGCTGCTTTCATTGTACTTTAATCTGCCAGCTGTATCTGATTCAAAGGTACAGAAACAGACTTGTTTAAACTCAGCCATTGTGTAGTGTTTGTGATGTGTGCATAATGAATTCCGAATGCAAATATATGCTGTAAAGTGAAATAGTGAAAACCTGTATGACAAGCAATAGAGCTGCATAACACAAAATATGATTTTATAGCATAAATATTCACTTGTGTCAAATATATAGGAGCTGTTCAAGACAGAGCATTCTAATTATGCACAGTTTGTTGCTCACTCAGTCTCAGCTATTTGAACTCCGTCCTTTGAAGTGTTTGACCTTAAATGCAAGAATGAAACAGAAAGAGTAAATATCCGACTTGTAAGAGTCACCCCCCAATTCTGCAGCAGCAAAATATTTTCCAGTTAATTTTGATATATTTAGCTCCCTGAAATCATTTGGAGACAATAGCTGGGAATTTTTTTGTGTTGGTTTTTTTTTTTCAATCTGAAACAAGTAAAAATGCCACTCCCTGAAAATGAGAAGGGGGTTTATATCTGTAGGAACAGCATTTATCCCAGGTTGATTCATAATGTAAGCAAAGCAATGGTACAGGAAAAGGCAGAATTAGACACATTTTTGTCTGGTTTGTATGAAGAACTCTAGAATTTAATATGCAAGAGACTCTAAACTTTACTAGAGTCTCAGATAACCCTTTCTTCTCTCTTGGGCACGCTGTGGGTGCAGCTAATGCCACTGTGGCATTCCTCTGAATTGTTGACTTGCACCAGTTGTGCCTGTAGTTGTTTGCAGCTTCAGATCCTGTGCTTCAAATTTGTGCTCTAAAGGTATTTTATGGTACTTTATAAAAAAAAAAAAAGGAGCTAAAACTGAGGGGGGTGGCAGGAACCTTAGTTGATCTGTTCAACTTAAATCAATTGTACGTTCGTATGAAAGGAAGTAGCAGCTCATGAAAACATCTTATTCCACCTGCTCTTTGATTATAAATGGCCTTTTCTTTAGTTTAAGAAGTGTCACAATAACGTGTCAATTCAGCTGGAGACGCATAGTTCTTAAAGAGAATGGAAATGGACATCAATATTTCAGAGTCTGACTGAAATGCAACCTGCAGAATATCCCAGAGATAATAGAAAAGTCAAAACAAGAAAATAAGACAGCAGCATTGGTCTGCAGAATTTCTTGTCAACAGCTTGGAACTTTACCAACTACATTCAATTCAAATGCCGTAAGCAACCTCGGCTTCTTATTCCTCTTTGCAATAAACAAACCAAACCAGAAAGAAACAGAAACAAAGCCTGCCTGGTTGTTAAAAGACAGACAGACAGACACACACACACATGCACACACAATGGCAATTATCTGGAATCAATGACACACGGAAGACACACAGGACCAGATTCTGCCAGATTTTTATGTACGGCGATATATTCAATGTTGTGCTGCTGTGTTGCAGGGTGTGACAGTAGCTGCTCCTGCATTTTGTTGAATGCCTCCTGTAGGGCAAGAATATGCCCACTGGAATACCCAAATTCTCTTTGCTTCCTATGGTATTAGGACTGTGGAGTTAAATATGGGTGGACCAGACACTATGAAAATGATACTTACATTTAAATTTCTAGGAAAAAAAACCACAACAAAACCAACAAAACCCACTACCCTATTACATGCCTAAATATTGGCAAAGTCTACAGTTTTTCAATGTTGTCCCTAATTTTCTGGGTGGTTAACTGCAAAGTAGATTTTAGGTACAGTTGGCACATCCAAGAACAGAAGTCCACTTTAAATGAGTTTGAAAGTGTTAACATTAAAACATGCAAACTCACTTTCTAAGATATTGGTCCAGATACAGGTTCTTAAAAATAGATAAATCATACATAAAATTAAATCTGTAGCTATAACTCACTGGAAAAAAAGGTTTCTTATCCACTAGAATGCAAAATGATCTTATCTTTCATCACACTCATAAACACAGAAAAATATATTGGAAATGAAAGAGACTGTGCTATACGTGCTGAAGGTCAGGAAAGCCATCTTTAACCAGTCCTCTGAAGGAGACATTGTGGTACATAAGCGCTTCTCAGAAAACAATTTATTTCCCCAAAAGTTGCCAAATTACAGTAATTCCAATCCCCTGTTGTACATATTACATAGTGAGCATGGAGTGCTGGAATAAGACTTAGAAAAGGTACAGGCTAACCATTTTAGTTAATGTGATAACTAAAACTTCATAATATGATTACATGCCTGGACAATTTTGAAGAGAATTAATATATAGGTATGGAAGATACCCAGTCAATGGAATTGTTGACTATTGTTGTCTCAGATGTCTATACCCTCTGCACCAGACTTAGATGATCATGACCACTGAATGAACTTTCCTAACTCAACAATTTCCAAATTGTTTGTGAATGATTTGCTCAGTTCTAATTGCAGATGGTATACTGTTTCTGTGCTAAAACACATACTTAAGTCTTCAAAGCTGTCAGACTGCCTTTTTTCCTGAGAATTAAATTCATTGAAAAATACGATAACTTAAAAAAAAATTGAAATGCCAACTAAACCTGACATTTAATGCTGCACTTTATGCTCCTCTCCCCCTCTTAGGGGTTGAAGCTGCTCATGTGGATATTCTGTGTACATTCAGAGTTTTAACTTTTACAAAGTTAAATCTATTCACTGTAGATAAGGACTGCAGAACAAGGCTCTGGGTGTAACAAAGTTTTTTCCCAATTCATAAAGTAACATAGTGATTTTACACCATCAAATACTTTTCTTTGGAAATGGTCAATTTTCAGAGGCTACTTTTTACATGCAGAGCTACTATTACATTAGAAACTCAAGTCATCCATTTTCCTAGTAATTGTTCCCCAATTTTACTTTTACTCTTTTGCTTTCCAGGCAGATATTTGTTTTAGGCTTGATTTAACATGTGAGGGTGTGTGAAAACTTGTGTTGATACCAACAGGACTCTAGTCAGAGAATGGGACTTGAATTATATTTATGATGCATGCTTTCTCTACTCTTTCACAACAGTTCCCAGTTACATACTATCTCATTTTCTCTTACAGAGTGTTTTTGTGATCATAGGATGTTTTTGTGATCATAGGAAGCATTCAACCACAGTGGTGTTTGTGCCCTCTTTCAGCATAGTCGACACATTAATTTCCTAGCAGACCATTTATTCCAAAATTTCTTTTTATATGTTAGTTCCTCTTATTTTTTTAATTTATTTATATACCTGCAATACTTTGGCATCACCTTAGTTACAATATTTTTTTCATTTTCTCCTCCATAAAATTCAACAGTTCCTGACTTTTTCCTTCTTTACAGTCCCTGGTGTATTCCCAGGCAAAGACATCAGCTGTTTCCCAGCAATATCTGCTTGTTTTTTGTAAATTTCCTTTCATTTTCTCTACAGGTATTTACTATACTTATTGCCATGCCAGCTTACACCCATGCAAATCTTTACAAGACTTTTTTTGCACATTTTGCACATTTTCAATTTACTTTTTTATTTTAGATCATTTTAACATCTTAGTGTAATTAACATCTATATATTTTGCATGGTTTTTTTAGGCAGCTGATTTGCATTACCAGTACTTTTCATCTTATTGCCTCTCGATTATGATAGTCATAGAAGTTATATTTGTATTTCCTTCTAGCATATCCACTGGGTTTCCCTCTATTAGCCTGTGTACTTTCTACACCTGTTTTTTGTGCGAAGAAAAATAGTTATTGTAGTTGGAGTCCTGTTCTAGAAATGACTACAGGTTACCGGAACAGAATTGCTTCTAATTTGTTTTGAGTGGAATATCTGCTCCTGCTGCTAACTCCCCTCTTTGTAATCTCCAACTGATAGAGTGTATTCTGAGTTTTTTATGGGATCGGCAATGGTGTTAGTCAGTATTTTCATCAGTGTAATGGAGATTGGACTCTGGCCTTAAATCTTAACAGTACATTACATTTTCATCTCCTACATTCTGTGCATTTTCCCCAAGACATCACCTGCCCTCTTTTCTCTTTAACTTGTTGCATCCTGCTTCTTTTACATCTGCATTATACTTCACTGAGCATGTGTCTTTGGATATTCATTATTTATAAGACTTTCAGCTTTAAAATTCTTTCTCTGGGTCCTGTGCCTAATGAAAACAAGTGATTGTTGAAACTTGCTATCAAGATGTACAGGCCATAGTTTCCAATTGCTTCTTTACAAACTTGACAGCACTGCCCATGGCCTTTTTTCAGAATCTTCATTTTGTAAATGTTTTAATCAGATCTGTGGTTTACATTATGCTGCGGACAAGAATCTTGCTGCAGTCATCTATGTCTTAACCATTGCCCAGAAAATTCCCTGGGCAATTATCCAGGGATAAGGTTGGATATCCAGAAGAAAAGGCTGAATCAGAAAATAAAACGCAATATCTTATTTGTTTACAAAGCAAATGCCAAGCAGTTATACTTTTGCTACAGAGCTCAAACAGAAAAGTCAATTTGCCTAACTCATATCTAGGAACACAGACATGGGAGAGTGTTAGAGGGCAACACAAAGGACATCGCAACATAATCCCTGCATCAATTGGCCCAGACACTCTTGCAGAGTGAAGAAGAATGAACAATAGAAGACTGAATTATCCACAGCAATGAAATGGGAATATGAGTCTTGATGTGTGGAATACAGAACAGGTAATGGTGAATTGTGGGACAATATTTCCATTGGGGGGTTCTAGTGAAGGTGTGAATTGCACCAGTAAAAACGTAATTCTCAATATGCTTATCTTTTTTGACTTACATAATTCATGGCTCCAGCAACATCCAAGCTGCAGGACATTTGCATTTTCTTCTGTTTGACTAGAGGACAAGACAAATACATGCAAATCAATGTTCTTTTTTGGTTTATTTCTGTTCTCTTGCTCTTCATTTGTCATGAAGTCAAATAGCTTGACATTTTGACAGCTGACATGATATTCTTATGGGCACAAGTCAGCTGATAAAAAAATCATACCTGACTTTCACTATCTTTAGCTAAGATTGCTTCTAGAATAAATAAATCCCTGACAGCAGATTTTTACAATTTCTACTCCTATATTATTCAGGTACTCTGTGATGTCATTCCTGTAAATGCCATTATTTGCTCATGCTGTTTGTGCTGTGATTCCTGTACTTTGGTAAAGGTTTTGTTGTTTCCCAATTTTTTTACAAAGTTTGCCTGGAGATAGTTTACAAATACAAGTTGATTTTGCCAAATATCTTTGAGAATAAATTAGGAGGTGCAAGAACTCACAGAATTGATATGTGTTATAATATCACACAGGTTAAGAAATTCATTTTGGGTGTAGGAGAGAGATTCATTTTGGATGTAGGATACCCGGACTGAAAAATTAGTGCTTAAAAGAGTTCAAAACCCATATTTCACAACAATGCTGTAAGTACGGGGCTGGAAACTGTTCCTACCTTCATGTATATTCAAATATTCTTGCCAAGACATCTCTGTCAGAAGCTCCAAAGCCGTATCTACACATCATTTTATGACACAAAGCATCTTTGAGGAGCCGCTGGGTCTGCTGAACTGAAGCAGTTTTGAAGTAGCTGCACCTTTCTGTCCATACGATATGTTCATAGGACCATTCCCAGACCTTATCTTGACACTGCACAGAGATGTGGTGGTGGGCAAGTGTTCAGTTCTGGGAACTTGGAAACCTTCCTGTATCTCCCAGCAAAGGAATAAACCCTTTTTGCTAAGAGGGATAACCCTCTTAGCCCCACTGTTACACAATTAAAAGGTCTGATTCCATTCTTTCCTGGATTTATCCTTCCAGGATATGCTGATGAGGGGATACTGTCAATATCTACTTTGTGTAAGGACTGGCTGAGTCAGAGAGAGAAAACAATGTGATTAGGATGTTGTAGGGTGTATCTGAGATGATATAAAACCTCAGGTGCCCTACTGCAAGGAACAGTTTATGTAATCATAGGAAGTAGTCACTCAAAAACATATAAAACATTTGGGAAAAAGAAGAACATCTTGCGTTGCATACAAGTTCAGGTTCTTTCTTCTGCTGAGAATTTTTTTTTTTTTAAATTAAATTCAGTTTGAACTAAACCGATTCTTTCCCCTCCATTTTTCAGTTTCATAGCTCAAACACAAAATCAGTTATTCACAGGGATCTAGTCAGGAATCATTAACCAGGAATAAGATAGCTCAGATCTGACTGACTCTGCCACTGTACCCTAGTCCATCCTCTTGGCCTTTGCAACCCAGTATAATTTCTCTTGTCCTAATTGTTTCTTTCTCCCTTCCATTCTGATCTCTCATCCTTTTCCCTTAAGCCTGTCTCACTTTACTTCTCTTATTTTCTTATATAGCCTGTACAATTGTTGCTAGAGCTTTTATATCACTGTAGTATCTCCGTATCTTCTCCCTTCCAGCCCTGTGCAATTGATTTTTTTCTTAATCTCTTTTCTCTCTTCTTTTGCTTACTCAAGTTTCCTTTTCCTCTCCTTCTAGTTCTTCCCCTTCTTTATCTCTTATTTATTTTCCCTCCCCTGCTGCTCTTCATTCTCTCTGGTTACCCATTTTCACTTTCTCATCACTCTTATCGTTCCACTGATTTCTACCTCATTCTCCATCCCACTCCTTCTCTGTTTTTTTCAGTTGCTTTCTCTGATGCCTCCCGGTGTGCCCTGTAGCTCCTCTGCTTTAAATTCTTCTCCTCTGCTGTCTACTTTCCACACTTTAAAAAAGTGATCCTAAAACCTTGCAGCCTTTATAAAATAGAGCATTTTTCAACACACTGTTTCTTTTTGTATTCCCTATTACATAGAACTCTCTTCTCAAAATCAGTGCTTTGAGGGAGATGAAGCAAGAAAACATGTTTCACTGCAGCTACCAAATATGGAGCAAACTTGCACAGCCTGGAAGAATTACCCCAAATCTCTTTTTACTTTTTCATGTCCGAGAAAACAATTGTCCGTGGTCATTAGAATTAAAAAAGAAAACCACAACAGTTTTTTATGATTTCTTTTTCATTCCCAACTGAAATTTTGGTGCCATAGACAAATAAATGTATTGGAAACCAAGCATCCTCTTTCTCTTATTAGCAGAGTCAAAAGCCAAAAAAATTTTCGTCTTCTTGTTGGGACTAATATGAACAATTACAAGTGGAGGAGATGGATCTGTTCACTCCAGGTCATTCCACTACAAACATTGATTGTCCAAGTCATCACAAAATAATTCTATTCATTATTATTCCTAATCTTTATCAGAGCCTGTATGGCAATGGCTGAATGTAAATATACAGTACTAGCACTGTAAACAGAGTGCAAGCAATGTCAATACTGTACTCTAGTACTGCTCAGCAACACATGGAGGGTCAGCAAAATAGGAACTTGAACTTGTAAAACTGAGCAATTAATCTTTCAGAACTGGAACATGCAAAGGCTAACAATGCCCTCTTCCTCTCCCTCTCCTGCCCCTCCCTGCAACATTTTCTGTCCCCTGATTTACCATTAAAAGATGATTTTTTTAGGCTTTAAAGTGAGCCTAAGTGTTCACCCTTACTCTCTGGGGTTCTGATGTCATCTACTCTGTATTGCATTGCTTACAGATCATAAAGTGCATCTTCAGTCATAGCAAATACATCAAAATCCTGAATCTGCACATTTCTGAGAGTTTTTACTGTAAAAATTACAGTGACTTAGAGAACAGGATTTTCATGCAGCCTTCCTCGATACCAGATAGGCACCCATCAGTAAAATTTTAAACAAACACTAGTGGTGGGAAAACAAAGAGAAACATTCATGATGTCAACACCAAATACTTGCAGCAAGGTAGCATTGCTGCTAAGTAAAATGAACCACTTTCAGACAGCCCTGGCCATCCCCATGACAACCTATGCCTCTTGAGGCAGTGGAATTCTGCACTTACTCTTTTGTTTCTACTAAGGGTGACCATTCTCCTCACAACAAAAGCGTATTAATCCTACATGTCATTCAAGCTCCTGGTAAACAATCTGAAAATCTGAAAACTGGTGTAACCTTACTGAAAAGCAGTCAAAAAAGTGAAAACAACAAAATTTCCACACTAGTCTTTGTAACTGACCACTAAAGTTAAGGTTTAATTTTGAAATATTTTTGAAATATAAAATTATTGGAATATAAAGCTATTAGATATGAGAAATGGTTAGGGGGGGTTTGGCTGGGGTTTTTTTGAGGCTATAGACCACACATGTTCTTTACTAAAACCAGCTTTATCTTATTGTCTCCATATTAAGTCTGATCATGTATCTCAGCAGAGTGCAATGATCTTTTTGTGTGTGTTTAGTAATAATAGGCAGGATATACTTCAGAAATTGAGGTTTAGGTATTTGGGATCTTGCCTGAATCTGAAACAGCAATCATTCACTTCCTAAATCTGCGGTTTATTTAGTTTCCCAGATTAAGTCTCTGGTTGGACTGACATGCTCCACAGGAGGCTCTATCTGGGAAGCAGATGTCTGTGTGTTGCCTCGGATGCTGTTGCAGAATTAATGTAGACAGATAAGCACCAAACACAGTGGTATCAATGGCCTCTTGCATAAATTGGTGGTGAGGAGGTTTATTTGTGGTAAAGGAGACTTGAGTTGTAGAACCATTTTGAGGCTCTGTATCTTTAACTGATATGTCCGCTAAGTTATGCTAAAAAGGGGGTTCTCCTCCTGTTATCATCACCACTCTTTTTCCTCTGGCCGCAAACATGACTGGACTAACAGGAATAGCAGAGACTACTCTCTTTGCCCTCCCTTGTTCAAACTCCCCTTCCTTGCCTATCTGCCTCAGAATGAGGAGTAAGTTTTTCTTTGCTCAACAACTTCTCCATCCTCCTGGTCATTATGCATAAGGTGAGAGCATAGCTGGCTCCAGTGTTACCACTTTAAAAAGAGACCATCCTCTTCCACTGTGAATTTTATTTCAGGAAAGATCCAGGTAGAGTAAATCCTAAGGGAAGAAAAGCATCTAATAATATCTAACATATTTCTTTACTTTCAAGAGATCCCTATACCTTCAAAAGAGAGAAGTGATCCTCAAAGGATTGTTTCAGGATCATTTTCTGGATGTCTCCATCTCTGATAACATCTTGGATAATTGAGGTCACCCACTTCTCTCTCCCCTACTGCAAGAACAGTCAAATTTTAGACTAAGCAATGGATCCCATTTTTCTGTTGTCCTACATATAAAATGTCAATTTTTTTTTTGTATTAAAATAGCAATTTCAGAGCATTCAATGGTCTTTTGCTTAAGGCAGCAGGCCATCTGGATTCTGTCCCAGTTTTTCAGAATCAATATCAATTGATTAATATTGATTCTCAGTGGATTAACAAAGTAACAAACAAAACCAACTCTTTTAAAGTCTTTTATATAACTGATAAAAGGGCGATTTAGTATAAAGATACATATTCTTGCATTTGTTTTGAGGAGTTGTGACATCATCTGAATTAAACCACTCAGACCTTCCAGCTTGAGTGGAAAGACAAAATATGTCCAATCTAGAAAATAAGCCAGAGTTTACCTTTCCTTTTTTTAAAGTTATAGGTAATAACACTCAATACTTGGTGATATTGGAGCCACTGAAAAAGGTCCACACTGTAGGTAGCTCTCTCTCAGAAATGAAAATAACCATGATTTTATAGACAACTTAATTAGTTCATAATCATGATTAGTTCATGAAGGTTATAGAAAAAGCACAGGCTCCTCTCAGTGAGAACAATCAAAGATTTGGCTGTCATAAAATTATTAAAAGAGTTGTTCCCTGTTAATTAAACTAAATGAAGACCATATCATGTTACCAATAAGAACAATAAATTATTTAAATATTGTATCTTTTATGTTACAAATATTATTGCTATTTTAATTACAGATTGACATTAATAAAATACAAAAAGGAACACTTAAGACTTGGAGTTAATGTTGTTTTTTTCCAGCTTTTGAGTTTCTGCACATTTTATATCTGTATCAAGGTCATCTGCGCTCAGATAATGTAGCTAAAAATTGATTTCTGAATAGTCTCCTGCTGTGCTTGATGTTGTTTTCTGTCCTTATAAAAGACAAGAAACTCCAGGAAGAAGGTAAAATTTCTTTTTTCACAACAATTTTCTTTTTCTGTCCTATTGTTGCCATTTTTTAAGTTGCAGATTAATTTATCTGATGATCCACCCAGAAGAAAATTTAATTATTCTTGAGTTTAGTGTTCCTTTCTAGAAACCTAACATACATATATCTGACAATGCTTTTTCAAATTAGTAGGTTCATGTACTGAGCAAGAAAATTTTCAAAAAACTTTTTGAGTCTTTGCTTTTTTCATTTTATTGTGTCGCTTTTGGTGAAACTATTTACTTATAGTTTGATTTTTCTTGTCTCCCTTAAAGAAAACACAAAAAAATCTCTGTGGCAAAAAAGGCTTGATCCCCAGAGTTATAAAAGCAACATTTGAATTTTAGTTGGTCAGGAAGCCAAAAAATAATGCATAAAGTAAATATTTTTAAAGGAGTGTTAATTTTATGCTCAAAAATTGTAAGTAAGTGAAAAGCTCATACAGACACTGCCTTTCTTCTTTTGTCCTCTTCCTTCTGCAGGAAATCTAAAATTGCTACATCTCTATTAATCCTTGTAGCACCTTACCACCAATAAACTTGCACATACTCTCCTGCAGAGAGATGGAACCAGCTGTAAAGTCAGAACATAGTTTAAGTCAACATCTGGAAAATGTTTATTTCACAAGTTATTTTTGTTGCTAATTAAAAAAGTTAACCTGAAACCAAAAGCTGTGAGTAGAATACTGGGAGAGTGCTAGTGAGTCCTGGGGAAGGGCAACAATACTAAAATGGCCATATGACGAGAAGTAAATATAAGATAAAAAAGGACTTATGGAAGACTTAAAACAGCTAAAAGACTTAAGTCATGGAATAGTCTTTAAGGTCATGCTAGCGAGCCATAGAAGAGAGGAAAACAGCAATCTGAATTTTGCAAGAAAACTGGGAGGCTAAGATAGACAACAGCCTTATTATATTCCTGAATAAGTATACATTAACTCTGGAGCAGGCCAAGATTTGCATTGTCCAAGAACACTCATTAAGAATATTCTAAGCATACATTTTCTCTACCAATAAATGGCTGATTTCAATTTTTTTCCTCCAACTTAAGTGCTTCAGAGATGAGTTATGCTGTAAGACAAAAGCATAATATCACCCACCTGATATTATTTTCTATGGTTGTCTTTTGGAACATGCAGCAGTGCAAATATTTCAATGCACATTTCAGAAGGTGAAGTATCTTGAATATGTACACTTGCAATATCATATGCTGTAAAAGTATCTTTCCTCTGTACCAGCAATAATGGGAACGGGGGAGGGGAGCGGGGAGGAAGGAAAGGTATGAGGAAAAAGAAGGGAAAGAAAGGAAGGAAATGCAGAGGGGAGCACTACAATTTACCAGAACTGTGTTTAAAAATCTTGTTCTTGTCTAGGAAGGAGAGTTAAAGTGATATTTTTTCTCTCCAGAGAAAACAGGGAGAAGGGAAGATAAGATTTTTACATTAGATTATATTTACTGTTGATTTTTTTCTCCATAATGCTGACTGATCTGTGGAAAGTGAACCACTATTCTTAAAATCTTAAACAGCATTCATAATTAAAAAGACCAACCAAGAACAAAAATGTTACATATTGAGATAATTCACTGGATAATGGACCTCCTGACTCTGCATGCAAATACAGGGATTCATTTGATCTGTATGGATATAGGACAATACTAGGACAAGAATGAATAATCTTACTAATAAGAATGAAAAAAGATTGGAAAGGGTGAGCAAATTTTCCCCCCCCAGTGTTATATGCATGTAGAATCATGTTGAAAAAATTCAAACAAAACCAGCAGGGAATATCAACTGAATAAGAAGAATAAGAAACAAAAAAAGTGAAAAACATTAGGGTCATAAGGAACTTCACCCAATAATTTGGGCAATCATTCAATATTTATTTTTTAGCTTCACCAAGCCAGTTGGACTTGATGGAACTTGACAGGTTATGCCTGACAATGTTTGCGATGGGATTTCCATTACATTTAGACAAAAGATGAGCTTTATTGCAGTCAGAATGCAATGATAAAAGTGATAGGATCAAAGTACATACAATCAGCTGTAGTAGCAGTGTGTATGCAATTATATATTCAACATGGTGATGTGTAACCTAAGCAACTGGAATTATGAAGATGGTGTAGTTTTGATTACTTCTTTACCTGAGAAATTGCACAATTTAACAAAATAGATTTTATACGAATTTGCAACCACATTTTCAAAGACCAAAAAGATTTATTATTGGAAAATCGCAGCAGTAGTGGTGGAAGAGGAAAACTTGAGCAAGATGAAGTGTTTTGTACCTATGTTCAGACTTTGACTTAGATAGTTCATATAGAGTAAATATTTGAAAAAGATTAGACATGGCAAGAATATCTATGGTATAGGTACTGAGAAGCTGGAAAAACAGAAGTGAACTCAAGAACAAAAATTAGGTTTCAAAGGCAATAGCTTGGGCACCAACTAGATAAGTTTCTGAGACTTCCAACCTTAGAAAAGAGAAAGACTCAGTGGTCAGAAAAACATGGAATGCATCCTTTCTGAAAATAAGCATATCAAAAAAATAAATTTAAAAATTTAATGAGACCTGATCAATACAATTAAGAGAATGAAATGAAACTTTCTTTAGAAATGTGCTTGGAAATTAAGGTACCACTTAGAGAAAGTATTCATTCAAAGATGCATGGAAGGAAGAAAAAGGAAGAGAAGACTAATGACTCCTTGGAGATAAAGGAGGTAGAGAGATCGGTAGGAGTGAGGTTAAGGCAAACAAATTTAGCAAGGAACAGGTAAATGTTATCTGCGCAATCAAACTGTGTGTGGCACTGACTCTCAAATTAGGGACAACTGTATGTAATAATAAAAATAATATAAAACATTCTTCAAAACACCACTGACAAAGTTGTCCCAAAAGTCTGTGTCAGTTTTCAGGGGGAGGATTTTGTTTTAAAAATGTCCATCTTACAGCTGTGATACTTAAAGCTTTTGGGTACCAGTGTTGCAATTCTCACAGTTGATGTAAAAAAAAGGTGTAACAAGGCAAACTTTCAGTACAACCAACCTAAAAGGAGATATCAGAAGCAATGGAAGGGATCTGGGTTTTTTTTTTTGTTTGTTTGTTTATTTAAAACAACTAACGTTACACCAGCAGAATCTGATTCTCTTAGGAAGAGTAAAATGTTTATTGGCATTGTAATTTGGGGAAAGTAGAAAAAAAAAATTCTAAGTTAAATCTATTACAGAACAACCCACCCGCTTTGAGTTTAAAAATCTTTTCTCGATTGGTTACAAGGATAGAGATGAGCATGCACCCAAACTACACATCTGGATTAAGTAGGAACTATCATGTACTAAATCTGTTAAATTTTATAATGATAATAGAAACTCATCTCAGAGCATAGCTTTTTTTCTTTTTCACGAAAGAAAATGACAGAATTTTTTTTCTTTTTACATTCAGCCAAGAAAATTCTTCTCTTTCTACATAGGAGGTTTAATGGTGGGAGAAGAACTGCATTTATTTCACTTCAGTTTTGATTTGTAGTTTTGAAAAAGGTGTGTTAAAAACACCAGCATCGTGCAACCCTTGTATGAGTCACCATTTATAAGTAGTTGCATTTATAAGATAACAAAAAGCCGCTTCTGTGCTCTTTCACAGCAGACTCAAATAGACTAGCATCTCAGAAGAGTACTCTGTCTCCATGACACCTTGAAATATCCAGTTACCATAGTACCCACAATTTTAAAAGATTGGTCATTCCAAACAGATTAGTAGGAGCATGAAGGAACAAATCCAGAATGTATTCAAATGCTCCAGTATCCTATTGTTCCAGGTAATAGAAAGTTTTTACCATATAACAAGGGCTTTGCTTAATAGCTTTGTCAATTACTGTTCCCTTTGTAGTATCATCTATGAAAAAAACTGAATTACATGATGAAAAATATTAGCAATAAGTTCTCTTTGAGGATATTTATAGGTACAGTTTAAGCACATCAGTTCAGAAAACCAAAATAATTCTTCTTTGTTTATCTGTTAAATTCTACTCTAAGAAATATTTCAAAGGGTCTGTCTACACAATCTTTTACAGGTAGTTATAAGCAAAATGAGTGCATCTTTCAGACAATTAGAGGCTATAGATATTTCCGAAGTTTTCTATACTATTTGCAGCTGCTAATTTTCAGATCCAATAAGAAACAATTACTTAATTCATTATTAGTTACTTTATACATTTTTACTTCAATCCCCATAGTAACATCTTGCAAAAGGACAAACCATTTGATAGAGAAGAATATGGGATATCCTTCAGAATGATGATTATAAGTTGAGAAGTGATAACTCTGGACAACTCCCTGGCAAAAAGAAAATAGGATCCTGCAGACTTGGAGACAAAGGGCTATGAATAGGAATAGAAAAAAAGATCCAATAAAATATACTGAATGGTTGAAACTGCTAGTGAAAGTAGTGAAGCAATGTTCTACCATCCATACTTTAAAAAGCATGATGAAAGATTAAAGTTAGTGAAGAAAAGGCATTGATAGATAATATACTGGCTTAAAGAAAATCTTTACAGTAAAAGCTATAGAAAGCTTGATATGTTTAGATTATCAAAGAGAAAATAAAGAGAAGTCTCAAATATTTTAAATGAGCATATTCACTGATACTTCACCAACAATGATTATTTAAAGGAATTCAAATGTTAGTTGGTAGAAATTAAACCCAGACAGATTTAAATTTTGTGACAAATACCATATTTTTGATAGAGCAGGCTGGTAATTGTTGCAGCATTTTCCAAGGGAAATAGCAAATTCTTTGTCTTTTGATAGCTTCAAGTCAACAGGGACATAATTTTTTAGTGTAGTATTTTGCCCTGCAGAAATTGTTGGGCACATTTTCCATATCATCTGAAGAATGAAGAAGCTAATAAAGTTTTTATTTTTGTTAAAAATTCAAAGATTTTGAGTTAGATTTTGGAATCCTATCTTATAGATAGGCATTATTACTGGCTTTGATCTTACAAAGACTTACACAAATGCTTTATTTCACACATTTTGTAATTAATTGGTCTACTCACAATATATGCGAAGATAGAGCTGCTGAAGGAAGGTCCCCGGTAATATTTAAGTGAACTGATGACCAGTTTACTTTTCTTAATTAAGTGATAAGAAGGTAAGGCTGAATTTTTTAGGCTAGCAATTTGTGGAAAGAGCTGGGGTTGCAACGCAAGGTTACGTGTAAATATTTGTTAACCTAAACTGGTAAGAGTGAAGCTTTTGGTTTCTGTCTGAGTTTTCAGATGAGTGTTCATCTTCAGGTTCCACAGAATACCAAATATATCTGACTCCATCTCAGTGATCCAGCACAAGAAAAGTGAATGCCCATGTATTTCCAGACCCTGCCCTGCAAAAAACCTACAATTCCTTTTTCTTTTTTTTTTTTTTTATCTGCCAAAAGAACTACAAGTTAGAAGAAAAATTGACTTTGCTACACAAGTAAAGGTTTCACGTAATTCTTAGTGTCTAACTACGTGGTAGCCGTTTTATTTAACCTACACAACCCTAAACAGTTTGTGTGTAGAAGACAAGAAAATATTTAATTCCCACAGCAATTGAGAGCAAGAAAGGGTCATGATTTACAAGGGACTGTTGACTTAAGCATGATACAGATGGTAAAGAGCTTCCTCACTAGAGGATGGGGTGCTGAGCTCTGCAGCTAGCTCTTTAACTTCTGGTCAGATAGATTGTGGAGCACATTAGCAAAGACAATTTGTACTTGGAAGTGTAAGTTTAATTTGACTCTGGTTTAAAGCAAACTAATTGCATATAAGCTCATAGTATTATACCATCCATGCATAAAAATTAAAGAGCTAGTTATGCAGAAAGTTCAATTGCTAGTTTAGGGCTTTTGGATTGTCTAACTGAAACTGGGCTTATTACATGCAGAATACTCCTGATCAAGCATGCATAAATGTCTTGGTATGCCTCTTACACAGGAGAAGTATAAAATGTGTGATTTTTGCTATAAACTATTCAAAACCTAATTGAAATATTACATAGGAAATAAAACAGTGTTTCTCATTTGCAACCGCTGGGTATGAAAAGTAGAGACAAGTGACCAGAAAATTACTTTAGTTGACCCCAAATTGTCAAATTTATAAGCATAACTGAAATAGAAAATCCTGCTCTGCAATCTAGGCACAGATTCTGAAACTCAGAGTACCTGGTAGGTGAGCTGCCAAGGATCTGTCTGGCTTTTGGGATAAATGAAAGAAATCTATGGGCTTCCTCATCCTTTTGCCATTTGGCAATAGTTCCTAAAGGGATGTTCTCTTGATCTGGAATTGCAGAAACACAAGAGCTCTTAAAACCACAAATCAACTTCTTACAAAAATTCACACCATGACTGTTCTTGCTGGATAAGGCAAGTAGCCAAGTGTGTACTGCTGGCCCTTGAGTGTTTCCTCATATATTGGAAGCATCTAGCTGTCTGTTCAGGGAAGCAAATGTAACACACACGTGCATAGCAAGAGTCAGGAGCTCAAGTCTGTTCTTCGCACTATAAGGATCTAACACATTAATGTGCCTTGAAATTATAGTAACCTCAACCCCTTTTTCACATAGGAGTTACCAAAAACCCACACTATTCCAGAAGCCTAAATTCAATAGCTTTCAGTTTTTCTTTATGATGTGTTTTCAAACCTGATAATTTCACAAACATCAGCAAGTTTGACTCATAGTTACCTGAAAGAAAAGTGAGTGACTAGTAGTACAAACTGGGTAGCAATTAGTGAAGACTGGCAGATGGCAACTGAGCACAGGACTGGCAGTGGAAAACTGCAGAGCAGACAGCAGTGCTTACAGTGATGACAGATTGCCTGACTGGAAAAAAAGCCTGAATGCTCTTGTGTTGTTTTCCCCAGTGTTTTAAGGGTGGACACAGAAGTTCAAATTTAGCTTTACATCCATCAGACCTTTTAGAGAGATAATCAGAATTGAACACAATACATACAGTATCTTTAGATATGCTTTTCTGTCATCAAAATAGAGCTCCTTTCTTCCATGATTCTGATGCTTAACAGAAGCCTGCAATGACACAGGGACTACAACTCCACTCTGGGTACTTCTAAAAAGAAGCCGCCAATTACAATACATAAAAGAAATTAATAAATAAACAAAGATTTTTCTAAGAAAATTTTACATTCCCTAAAAGTGTAATTCACTGATAACAATTATATTTTGTTCACCAGCAGAACTCATTTGACTGCTTATTCCAGATAACCTTAAGTCAGACCTGGACTCCATTCAAGTTTCCCCAGTTCTTTGAGATGTAATTTCATCCACAGTGTCTATGTACGGACTGAAGAAAGAGACTCCAAGACTTCTCATAGTTAGGTCACCTTTGCCCAGTTGACTTTATTAGCATTACAGTACTTTTCAACATTTCTCATTTGAATAGGAAAATGTTAGTTACACCATTAATGATTCTTTTATTTCTTTTAAACTAAATCAATTCATGCTTTCTTTAATCTTATGCATTCTTGTGTGATGAAAGCCTCAAAATGAAGGTGAAAAATAGCAGTAGTTCAGGTAGTTCAATGAGTATTGGGCTAAGAAATCTATCGGCCATCACATTTGATTTCTCTTTATCAAAAAGCAAGGAATATCAGGTGGTCTTTAGTGCTGATCTTAAAAAATATTTTTACATTTCATATACAGGTCCATTTTCACCCTCCAAAAATTGTAATCTAATCTTATTATTGTTATTCATTTCTCATTTCTATTGAATAGCTTCTTGAGCATATTTTGCTCTCTCCTTCCTATAATATATGATTTTACCTGTAATACTGGTAGTTTTAGTATCATTTTGATGCTAAAGATCCTTGAATTAGAATACAAATGTCTCAGTTGTTTCTCTCTGACTTTCTTAAATACTTTGCCAGTCAGAAACAGACTTTGACTAATTATATCGCCTTTGTAGATTTTACTGTCAATTAATATTACAACACTTTGCTTTCCATTCTGCTTATTTATGCCACTTTAGCCAATGCTGTAACTTTCCTAAGTGGACATATCCTTCTCTATAAGCAAAAATAAAGTGTGAACACAAGAAAAAAAAACAAAACTGTTTTTAAATTATTGATGGATAGCTACTGCAGTAATGAATTTATAAATTATACTTATCATTTATTAGATGCACGGTTTTCATTTAGCACATGACTTGTGGCATGTTTATATTTTTGAATTAAATTAAATTCAAATAAAATTTTTGTAAACATAAAGTTTAGGAATTTGAAATCTTAGTTCTGTCAATAGTTTATGATATTCGTTCATGGTTCATAATTTCTGTCATAAATCAACTGTGCAAAACTCTTTTAGAAGAAAACAAGGAAAAAGTTGTTGAAAGCCATGAGAAAGAAAAAGGAGCTTTTATTTAAAAAGGAGGTATTATTTTTCTAGTACTCTCCAAGATGGGAAAAAAACAACCCTGAATTATCACAAAAATGTATTTTGCTAGACAAAAAGCCCCTATTCATAAAATTATTTTTTATGAGCAAATGACAATACTGTTATGTAAAAGAACCAGAGAAGTATGACCTCTCAAATAGTTCAGTTTGAATTTTTATTTATATATTATATTTAAACAGCAAGTTACATGAGCAAGACACATTCCTGGCCTATTTGTATGTTTACATTTAAGTGCATGCTAAGCGGTTTTGTAAAGACACACAAATAGATCTGTTATATCTATAAATTCTGTAGACATCTAGTATTTCATGTAGATGTGGTCTTTCATCTTCATTTTCTGTCTGTTAACAAATCCTATGTTTTAAAGAAAAGCTTTAAAACATGCAAACAATTTATGTTTGAAAGAAGAAATATATTTAAGTCAATGTTAACTCCAAGTCTGCATCATGTCTTTGACAGCTGTCATCCCTGAAAAATAAATAATTATGTTGCCAAATAATTTCTGTTTAGTGTAAATGCACAAAACATTGTGCACATGGGAGTCCTTGGATTTTCTCCCAGAAGAAAGCCATTATACACCTACATTGCTCTTGCAACCGAATGCTTAAAATCAAATGCTTCACCTTAGTTAGAAACAGAAAAGAACAGGACGATGAAACACAACCCTAATATCATTATAATCTAGTATTACAGATTGTATATATTTAGTACTATAAATTTTCACTCTGAATTTTACTAAAATGCTGTTGATCATCTTTATAATAAAATAACGTATGGATAAATTAGAAAGGAAATCGATGGAAATAAATAGATATGATCAATGATAAAAATTATAGTTACTGGAAACAGCTGTAGTATGGACCATGCTGAGAAAGAAAGAGACATAAAGTTTGCCTTCAGGGTGATGAGTAGAGAGGTAGCAAGGCCATCAAAAGCTGAAAGATCTATTTGTTGACTATTCGGCAAGAAAGACATACCCTTCCTCAGCCCCTGTTTGGGTTGCTTTAAGCCTTTCCTCTCCTCACTAACTTTTCTGTAGCTTCCAGGCAAATCAAGATATAAATTAAACCATTTAATGCAACTTATAGTGAAATTTCATTTCAGAAATGTTAACAGACTGACTCCTCATCTCTATGAAGAGGATGAAAACTGGTACATTTCCATTTTATTAGATGTCACATTGCACTTTTGGGGACTTGGTGCCTTCCTTATACTTCATTTTTGCACTTTAATATTAGTTCTGTTTGCACAGTATTTCAAGTTTTCTTTTTGGCAGACAAACTGCCAGTATTATTTTATAGTATTTTCGTTTTACTGCTTAATCCCTTGCTGGACAAGCGTTTGGTGTTTGGGAAATTAAGAGACACAGCAGCTTCAAATCTTGGTAAAAGTTTGAGATAAACAATACCACAATAACAATAGAATATTGACAAACAAATTGTTAGAACACACCAAAGTTGTGCTCCTATTGTGTGTTTCTTCTCCTACTGCAATTTTTTTCTCTTGTTTTCTTTTTCCAGGATACTGGCACATAATATTTCCCTTCCCTCATTCTCCTGCATTCATTTCCAGTTCTTAAATTAAAGCTACAGCTGTGTGGTGCGACTCTGGCACCTAAAGGGTTTTATATGGCCATCTTCATTCAACTGCAGATTGACAGAAGCTGACAGGGTGATCTGGGGAAATGCTACAAAATTTTTGCCTTGCTCTGCCTTAAAACCCCATTTCTGGTCAGGGGTTGCTCGAGCCGATAAACCTTGAGTTCACCTGAGCCCTTTGTGTGTTCTTGTGTTTTGTCCTGGATTTCACTTCCTCCTACCCAAAAGTATATGACAGCATCACCCTACATTTCCTTACTGAGGTGGGATAAAGCTTACACTGCCAGGTTCTCTTTCATCTGGACAAATGTGCAAATAGACTTTATGATGTATCAAAAGACTTAAATGGGATGAGCTATATTAGATATTTCCTCCTCTCTTACTTGTAAACTTTGAACCACAGTTGCTTTGAGTTTCTGTAAATTGCTTTGATTAGGAAAAAAAGAGTACCACACTTTTACCCTTTAACATAAGCTCAAAAAATCTTCTGGAAGATGACTGCATTTATAGGCATTTGTGAAGAATAACTGATGAGAGAGAGAGAGTGGAGGTGATGAGAGAAGTCAGTTTAAGTCATGCTTAAGAGTCATAGAAGATAAGCAGAATGTCACTGCAGTCTTCAAAAAGCATGGTAAAGGACCAACTATTTTACCAAAAGTAGAATTCTTCTTGAAACTTCTTATATCATTTTGTGAAAGTATATTTAAATTATTTTTAAAAT
Source organism: Calonectris borealis (assembly GCF_964195595.1). Lineage (NCBI taxonomy): Eukaryota > Metazoa > Chordata > Aves > Procellariiformes > Procellariidae > Calonectris > Calonectris borealis. The sequence continues at coordinate 50,203,479 of NC_134313.1, forward strand.
AAGTAACTGACCTTTTGCAGTTATTCCTCTTCTGGTCAATGTGGGAATATCTTACCACTCACCCCATCCCTTCATGCTTATGAAGAAATAATAGTCTTGCAACGTATGTCTTCAGTGTAATAGGGTTTATTGCACAGTGGAGAACAGCAAGTTTTTATAAACAGAAAAATATTTCTTTTGGAATAGCTAATGCTATTTCCATCATCACTCTGCATTGAACATGATCCCCACATTTAATTATTATTCATTTTTCATGCTGGCCACCTTCATGTAAGAGCAGAACTGTTTTCACTGCTGGGAAATCACTGAATTTCCAGAGGAAACATGCTGGGGTTTTAACTCTATAAATATGCATAAATTTTCCACACAAAGTTTACTCAGGTCATAAAAGAAAATGAGTAAACCAGGTGTTACTGGCTTCCAGAGTCAATACATGGTTATACAGAAAATAAAAATCTTTGGTTTCTTTTAACATTTATTACAAACAAATGAATCTGGATTTTTATAGTATTTAACTATTTTCAAGTCTAACCTTTCAAATTCAGTCAGTCTAATATCTCTGTAACTGTGTTCAGAGGTAAAAAAGTTAATAGAGTACAATCAAACATCATAGTTTTTAAAGCTTTGCCCATGAAATGTTATAACTACATTACAAACAGAAGCAGAGAAAAGCTCATAATTTTTCTCATGTATATTTCCAGCAAAATTTGCAAGCTAATATAATGTGGTATGCTTTTCAGCAATGATTAGGGATTTGCATCACTGAGACTTCTTTACAAACAGGGAGTGCAGAAACAATCAGAAGTATTTATTTTCTTATCAAATCTCCCACTATCTGACTTAAGGTAGCTGACCACAAGTTTTCTCTCAGCATGCCATAATTGTGAAGCAGAGCACATTAAGCTTAGGCTGCAAATGTGCTTTGTTCTTAAGTGTGACAGAGCCAGCAGAAACTGTATTTTCTGATTTATGAAGAGAAAATAAACAAATGAAATTATACTGATTACCTAAGCAACAGCTGAAGTGAAAGTATAAATAAGGAAAAAAAAAGTATATATATACACCAGTGATTTAGGGAGAAGAAGCAGCAGATTGGAGGGAACTCAGAAAAGAAGAGGGAGTTATTAGGAGAAGCTTACTTGCCTGCAGATTTATTAGTTTCCACCACAGTGGTGGTCAAAATCTTATTGTTTGAATCATTTTAAACTAGCTTGCAAAAGTCACTGTAAAATGCACAAATATACTGGCAGGAGATGGATTGATCACAAAACTTAATAAGTCTTTTCCATCTCTACATTTTAATTTCTATGAATATCACAGTCAATTGGAATTGCACTGGGAAATCTAAGAAAGACTGCTGATAAGGAAAATATCAAACTGATGCCTCATATACATATTTTAAGGCATCAACATGTAATATTAGAATACAATCAAAAATTTAGTATCTGTTATTTAGATTCCTTCTATTTATGAGACAAATATTGTGCTTGCATAAAGTATACGGGGGGGGGGGGGGGGAAGTGATTTAATCATTCTAAGTTTTCCACTAGAATTAGAAACATTCCAAATAATAACAGTACAAAATTCTCATATCAGTCCCTGAGGATTTTGCAGTTCCCTCAACACTCAAGTCAGAAACAGAGGTAAATATTGACATAATATTAGGAAGGAGCAGATAGTCTAAGTTTTCCAACCTTTTGTGTGTCTGTCAGTTCTGGGGCAGCACCATAGGCTCTTCTCTGGATTCAGTGGTGGGTCTGCTTATGCCAGTGTCATTTATAGCACATTGGTGGCAGCTTGCGTGCAAGACATGGGCTTGCCTGCAGGCTGTACTTGGAGCCCTGAATGGACCACTCTAGTGAAAGGAGAAGGTTGGTGATGTTGTGCAGCGACAAGGAATACTGGATCATGGGTCATTCCCGAGGAAACCAGAGGCTCTGAGATGATAACTGAAGGAACGTACACAAAAGCTCTCCAGGGCACAGCATGTGAAGCAATGCAAAAAACAACAGAGAGTCAGTGGTGACAAAACTCGCACTCATTCAAACCTGAGGAACCCTCCAGCAGCTCTTAAACTGTGATACAAGTATCACTTGTGGCATATGAACTATGGTCAAATTTAAAGGCTGAAGGAAGAAGCTGTATGGACAAAAAATTATAAAAATATTACCCAGCTGCTTGGAAGTTGTGATGCAGTAGCTATTACAGCTGGAGAATTGTCAGAAAGGCAGAGGCCTTGTGAAAATATTTGTGGAGGCAGAGGATGAATTCTCATCTGTTATGTACTAGCACCAGAGAAACCCACTGTGTACACACCTTAGAATTGGGATTGTGTATAGATTTCATTTTATCTCAGTGTTTAATAATTCTATGCTAAGAAATAAGAATTACTATTGTTAGGATAAGGGCGTGTATGAAATTTTATTTTTCAGGCTTTATACAAAGGTTTATATTGAGAAAATAGAGATACGGTGAAGACTTTGGATAGCACCTTTAGTATTGAATGTGAAAACGAAATACTGTTGCTGTTGGTTTTGGCATGCAGTCTTGTTCCATATATATTGCTATGCCTTACAATACCTATCCAAAGAATAAAAAGTAACATATTTTTGGCTACTTCTCATAAATGTTCAATTTACATCCCAAATACAAACATCTGTTTCAAAAATTTTTTTGGATGTAACTTTCATTTTAATAAGCCAATTTTTAAAGGTTTCTTAATATTATTATTTTTTTTCTCTTCCTTCAGCATTTTTCTCTGTAAAGGGAATGTTTCCATACTAGAAAATTACAAGCAAAAGTATGGACACAAATTAAGAACAAGATCTGCCATTCCATATGAACATAAAAGAAACACTTCCCAGAATCCTGAAACCTAGAAAATCCTCCACATCATCTGGAAGTGAGCACATAAATAAATATCTTGTGGTGTGAAAAGCACACTGCGATGTTTAAAATGAGTTTATTGTTGATCATACCTTATAGCAACACTACAATACAAGACACAGTTCTGAACAACTCACAGAGAATGACACTTTCAACATGAATGAAGATCCAAAATCTCACTGTACCAAGCTTTAGCATGTCAGTCATACGATTAATGTCTGTAAAGTACGTATTTACATGACAATCCCTAAAGATATTTACCAAAGCTCCCTAAACTTTGCAGAATGGACAAGTAAAAGCTGCAGCAAATCCTTAGGATGCTTCTGGGTTTTGGAATGTCATATTCCAAAACAGAGAGAAACTGACCCTGTATTTAGTTGATAGGGTAAATAGGAACTTTTTAGGAGTTCCTTTCCAGCACTGTTTTCTATGTTTTCTATTTCTGCACAGAGGGAAAAGTGGTGTCTCATATTTTTAATCCATGCTCCAAGCATATTTAGGCACTACACTATGGAAACGCCCTTGGGGAAGGAGCTTGGTCTGAGAACACTGCTTTGAGGTATGTGAAGGGAGAAATAAGATAAGAAGTGTTAGTACCGACTGACTGGAGCAGACAGTTTCACTTTGAAAAGGAGTGAAGATTCCCCATCACTTCAAGTTTACAGTTCAAAATGTACTTCCTTTTCCAAAGATATGCTTTTCTTGTGGTAAAGTTCTATGGTCTGTTCTTCAAGTTTTATTATTTTAAGTTGTAGGGTGGTTTTTTGTTGGGTTTTTTTTTGTTTTTTGTTTTTTTTTTAAGAAATCACAGTTAATAACAGATAATACTAGAGAAAAGCGTACTTTCAACTCAGAAGCACAGTGAATACTTCTGTGAATTCTGTATAATCTTTTAAAGGTATCTCAAACTTACAAGAAAATTATACCCATTTAGCACAGCTAAGCAATATAGTTATAAGGAGTTACAGACTATGAGAAGTTAAGAAGCATCGAGGAGTTGATGCAAAGTCAACTAAGATAAACAGAAAACTTTTGAATGATTCAGTATGCCAGGTACTGGCAGAAAAACCTGTATAAGGCCATCTTACATGGATGGATGTATGCACTCAGAGTTGAAGGAAATAGATGAAAATGACTGAGGTGGGTTGTTGTTATACCTCTTTCTCGCAGTCCATCCATGGTTCTATAGAGGCAATACTAACAACGGCACCCAGATCTGAAGACAAGAGCAGCGAGGTCATCATTTGGGTGCAGCCAGCCTTGATCAGTGTGCCTTGCAGATAAATGAGTATGTAAGATCTCTTAGGCAATTGTGTCAGAAAGTCTTACTTAGCCCTTGCTGGAAAAGAAATAGGTATTCCAGCCAGAAAAAAATAGGTATTCCAGCCAGAAAAAAAAAAATGTCCTTCCATCTTTCCATCAGGGCATATATTTCTAGCCACTAGCAGGGACATCATGAGGTAATGAGGAGGGTAGCTCTGCTATACCATGAGATCCAATATCAATATCCAGATCACTAAAGTCTACCGCAACCACGGCAAAACCAGAAAAGCTCCTTGATGGTGTGCTCTCCTGATATAGCAAAAAGAGTGTGACAAAATCAAAAACAATTGAACCACAAGTTACTGCTTTGTAACTGCAAAGTCCCTGCTGATGGCTGTGTGCCTGCAATATGTCAGGCTGCCCCACTCAGCATCAGAAAGGATTTCAGTTTAACTACCTCCATGCTTCTAGCTTACATGCTGTCATGTTTCTTAATCACTACAGCCAGAAGTACTTGATACTTCAGCCATGGATCTCATACTTTTGTGAGTGCTTTATAGAGAAATATTTAATTTTATTCTGACATTGTTTATTTTTCCCCCAAAAAATGAATTGTTCACCATTAGTATGGAAATCCTGATTTGATAGAACTATTGCAACCATGTAGCCCTGTAATACAGTATTTCCGTTGCTAGCAACAGGCCATTGCTAAATTTGCAAGGCTTCAGGACTGAAGCTAGTCAGGCTTGCTCTACCTGAACTCCTAAGCTGCCTGTAACTTTGTTTTACTCAGCTTAGTTGTGACAGCAGTTTCTCTAATTGACCTATGGTTAATTTGTTTTCCTTTTGTTTATCTTTGTGTGGTACAGGCAATGTTTTATATAGATTGCAGTAAAAAGCAGTTATTCTGTGTATTATGAGATATTTATGACTCTAACATAGTGATGCATCGTGGAGAAATAGAGGGCTGGCACTAGAGAAGAGGAGACAGGGTAGAGGAGTGCAAGCATTGGATGGGGCACAAGCTTGGCACTGGAGACCCCACATCTATGAACATGGTTAATCAAAGAAATGCAGACCTGGAGCTGGGCACAGCTAGCTTTAGCGATAACAGAGCAAAGAAATAGTTTCTTCCACACTTAAAAGGCACTGTATATAGCAAATTCAGATGTAGTGTGGAGCTGCAGATCAATGAAGAATGAGCAAAGGTGTAAAAGCATATTAGCAAATGTCTAAAAATGACCCCAAGTGGATCCTAGAGGGAGGGAGAAGAAGCCATCAACATGAACATCATGTTCCTCCTGGTGAAGGGCTCCAGTTGCTCATGGTAACACCCCCTGACCTCCACAATCAGACTGAAACCACCAACCATACAATGCAGAGGAGCAGGGAGAGAATGGGTATAAAACCAGGAAAAGGAGAGGAAACTAAGCAGCATGTAAACTGCATTATTTCTTTTTCTGTAGCAATTAAATCTACACTAATAATGATTACACTCTTCAGATTTCAGTTATACTAACAAAATTCTTGGCTTTACTTGTCTATAAGGTATGCTTCTACTTTGCCCGTAAACAAGATTTTGAGCATAATACTGTATTGCCTCAGGGTAATTCAAATGAGTCACCGATCGTGGGCCTTAATCATGTTGTGCAGAAGTAAGGAAAGCAGTCGTTCCAAATTACTTTCTTGTGTGACTCCACAGTCTGTTGCCTATTATGATCTAGCCTAGTTTTGGGAAGCAGCTTGTCAATACAGATACTTTTTCTCCCAGAGATGCTGTGTATTCACAGGATGACAAAACACTCTGACAAGATTGGAAGAGGAATGAAAGAAACACCAAGGGAGAGCAACAACGAGGTTAGGCTATTTTCACTCAAGATTTCTGGAGAATTAGAACTTTGGGGATAGAGGAAACAAACAGATGTTGGGAGAATAGAAGGGGTTTTGGCAAAGATACTGTGTCCAGGGGAAAAAAGAAAAAAAAAACCCACAACCAACCCAGGAGGTTTGAAAGCAAAAACTTTTAGTGTAAAGTAGGGCAAAGCTTTCAGCCAACCAGGAGGAGCTCAGGGAAGATAAGCTATGTATGGAGTGGTGAACTCTATGTCTAGGGCCTGGGCTTCTGGTGGTTCATACTTTTTAATTACTTGCACATCCCCACCACAACTTTAATCTGTGTCAGTTAGCATTCTCGCAAACAACAAGCAGGCATTGTTCAGGGACCAACAAAGAAAAAGCACTGTTCCCAACAGGTAGAAGGGATGAGGCCACCCTGCTTGGAGGAAGGTGGGGAGAGAAAAGAGGGGTTGAGGCCTATGATGGCAGGCTGTAACATGCTCCCCCTGGACAGAGAAGCAGCTCAGACTTAGGTCCTTTTTGTTTACTAGTCTAGATGCAGCCTCACATGCCAGCTGAGACTCCTGAGAGGTAAAAGAGAAAGATTTTGTTTTGCATTGTGTTCCTCAGAAGGGTGGATGCTATAATGGGATGCACAGAATAAATTACTATTTAAACAGCTACCTGGGAAGACTGGTGTACAAATGTGACTCGCAGAAAGTTAAATTTGACAAAGGTCACACAGTACTAGTTCACACAGAAATAGGAGTAGATACTATTTGTTCCATGATGCAAAATTTGTTTAGATGTCCAGAGCAAGTCAGAGTTATCACAGATGGCCTTTTTCAAGGAGAATAGATCACATCATACAAGCACAATTGGATTTGCAGCTGTGTAACTTGGAACTGTATGTACCCTGATTTTTATTCTTTCTGAGTGATTTTCACAGAGCATAATATTCATGTACTCTGAAAACCACAATGCAGCTTCAAAAGAATTAGATGCCAGTTTAATATACTCTAACAAGAACACTGTGAAAATCTGTCAGGACTTTTCTAATATGAGTGATCACTTGTTATAGCAGGTGATGAAGTGCAGAAAAATACTTAACTACTATTACTTTTTAACAAAATGACAATTTGGAAAAAAAAAAGTAAAAAAAAAGTGTTGAGTCTATAAATCAAGCCTCATGATTTTTTTAGACTTTATTTTTCGTTAGAATCTGTATTGCTTAGGCAGTACCCATTGTATTTTATCAAACACAGCCTTATTTAGGTGATCCCAAATCTGTTAGATTAATATTTATTTGCAAAATAATTTTAATATATCATCTTAAAAGAAAATAGACAAAACAAAAAGTCCTGAAGGACAGCATTGTAAGTCAAGTTATGAGTAGCGATGGTGAATCCTTTTTTAAGTAACAAAATGAAAGCTACAGCCTCGTAATGCAGCAGGTGAGGAGGCAGGGGATTTTGTTTTGAGTCTTGGAGTTCCAGGTTGGGAAAAATTCTGTAGGATTTCATCCTACAGAAACTGTTGCTCACTTATTTTCTTTTTTTCAATCAAGATAAAAAATTCAGGCTGAAAGAAAACATTAAAAACATTTATTTGGTACAGTTATGTTTGTATTTGATTTGGAATTTAAAATGCTTCAAGTATCAAAACAAGGAACTGTATGGAATTTTTAATTTTTCCATTCTCATCTTGAGATACAATTCTTATTGCGCAATTAAAGATTGGAAAATATCAGAAATACAGCCATCAGCTAAAGCTGAGAGAGAATCTTTCATGGAAGAAAAATAGGCTTTTAGTACAAAAAAAAAAAAATCCTGTGGAAAAAGGCTGATTTTAACTTACTGTTGAGATTTCATTTATTTCTACATAAAAAAAATCCCAAACCTTCTGTCTTGACCATACCTATTATTAAGTTGCAAACTAGAATGTTATTTTTCATACTGAAAGTTCAAACAAGATCTACTTCAGACATCTCTACAAGGAGACTGGTCTATTAAATAGACTGGGATAGTGAATATAGCAGACGTATATAGAAATGCATAATGTCATGTGTGTCAACCATACAAGGTTTTGAATACAGCTTGAAAATAGTTGAGCACCACAGAAGAGCTCTGCTGCTTGTTTAATTTTCCCACACAACCAAGACAGTTGTAGAATAAAAGATCCTGGGTGAAACTCTTCTCCATAAAACCAACCCTATAAGAATGGTGGAAAGCATTGGGAGAGATAGACTATCAGGGGTGATTTGATATGAAAGTTCAAGTACAAGCTCTGAAAGTCTAGTGATACACGTTCAGTGGTCTGGAGATGTTAGCAGATTAGGGAGCTATAGCACACTGACCCAACTGTTTTGCTTCTCTCTTAGAGTGGCGATGTTTTCCTGGATCTCCATGGCACTGGGGTGAGAGCTTGTAGTCTTCCGGAGACCATTGTCACCTTAAGTAATTTACAGCAAATCCAAGACCTATGGTCAGGTTTAGAATGAGCAAGTTACAAATGGTATTTTTTGTGTTCATGTAATTGTGATAATATCCATCCCAGAGTAAATACTTTTCTGCAAAATAGGTTTCATATTGAGCCCCTTGTCTGTACTCTTTTCTGCTATTTTATGCTGCTTTTCTTCAAAATATTGTGAAAACATGGTTCAATTTTTATGAACAACATTGCCCTCAGAAAACAATATTTTGGTATAAAAGTACATAAAAAGATTTTGAGCTGTAGACTTAGATTTTCAACTTGGTTTTGCTTGCCATTGTGTAATATATAATATAATATAATATAATATAATATAATATAATATAATATAATATAATATAATATAATATAATTAATACAATACAATATAATACAATTAATACAATACAATATAATACAATATAATATATAATTAATACAATACAATATAACACTATATAATATGATAAAATATAATACAATACAATATCCATTATTCTATTAATGGTACTGACTACAAAAAGATTTTGTACATCAGAGTGTACAAAATGATTTTTTGACATCAGAGGCACAATTTCAGATTAAAGTAATGCATAAAATTGTTCTTTTGTTAATTTAATTCTCTCCAGTTTAATGAAAAATGTAATATTTCCTAATTTGAAACCTAAGGTTTAATTTCTATTTGTGAAATTGAAAATCAAAATATTGGTGAAGACATACTTCATAGAATTCATGTGAGATTTCCAGACACCGAAATGAGCTTCTCTTTTGTACTAGCAATTGAAACAGCTGCATTTATAATTATATTGGTCTAAATTGTAGTACATCTGATGGCCACATTGTCATTTCAGAAATTTTATTCTATGCAAACATGAGATAATTTCTATTACAATAACTTGAGGAAGCTCACTGTAGATCAACAGCATAGGAATAAAAAATAAAGTCAAAATGGATCGCTATAAAATGAGTCTAAATATACTCATAGAATACTGATCTGTAATCCCAACTAAAGCAAATTAATATCAGATCCCTATTCTCATTGAAACTAACTTCCAGATTAATTTGAGTGCATAACAAATAGCAATAATATCAACAACACTTTCACCTCTTAGAAAGTCTATGTATGAAGGAAAAACATCCTGCAACAGAGATTAGTTACACTGTGCTTCCAGTCTGGGAGCCTTATCTCAAAATTTAAGCTATTTAATTATGCATATCTGTACATTATGTACATTATTCCTACAGTTTGAAGTGGATGCCACACTTCAAAAAGATGACTTTCCCTTATATATATGTGTACACACAAGATTCAACCACAATACCAAAGCATTCTCGCTGCTTTTTTTCCTTATATGAGCTTTGTAAAGTATTCTGAACATTTCATAGAAAGATCAGTTTAATGCTTGATACATATCAGTACATAAATGGGATACTCTGTAAACTGTCAATGATAAATTGACATTCCTAAATGGCAATTATTAGGTTCAACTGTTGTCCCATGTACTATTTCATTATTGTTGAAGATAACTTTTTATAAGAAGTGGGAAGGAGAAATGAAGTTCAGGTAGAGTTCTTTACAATTAAGTGGTCTATTTTGCTAAGGAGACATAAAAGAAATTAATATATTTCTAAAACATATGAAAAGAACAATTCAAATCATCCGTATCAACAATGGCCAGAAAAACAAGACAGACTTGTCAGTCTTTGCATTCAAATGCAATGGCAGTCCAGAGGACAAATAATAAGAAATGCTATTGAAATAATAGGAATAACATCTCAAATGAAAAGTCAAACATCCCAGGCATGAGTGTAGTTAATTATTCTTTTGTTCTTTAGGAACAAAAGACTACTGTGTTGTCAGATCTTGCAGTGTTTGTTTGATGCACCTTTCGTATGGAAGCTGGAAATATAGCTTCAAGTCTGACATTTGTAATAATGATCAATGTAACAAAATACAAAAAAAGAAGTAAAACAAATATTGATTCATTATGAATGATACAGCCATTTTTTTGTTTCATTTGGAGTACAATCTTTAAAATTGGGTTCAGATTTTTTAAATATTTTATTACAAATATTTTTCTTTCTAGTGATCATTTTTTCAAAGCTTTCCTAAACCCAAGTAGTTCTCATATGGGGTTCTCAGGCGTTTATTTCTCACTGAAGTATGGATTTAATCAGATTTGTATGCGTATGTCACTAAAATTCAGAAAGTTGGATTAATTCATTTATTATTTGAGGACATATTTTACTTCCTTTCTTCAACTTGACTTAGAATCATAGAATAGTTTACATTGGAAAAGACCTTTAGGATCATCAAGTCCAACTGTTAACCTAGCACTGCCAAGTCCACTACTAAACCATGTCCCTAAGCGCCACATCTACACGTGTTTTAAATACCTCCAGGGATGGTGACTCAACCACTTCCCTGGGCAGCCTGTTCCAATGCTTGACAACCCTTTCGGTGAAGAAATTTTTCCTAATGTCCAATCGAAACCTCCCCTGCCGCAACTTGAGGCTGTTTCCTCTCATCCTATCACTTGTTACTTGGGAGAAGAGACGGACACCCACCTCGCTACAACCTCCTTTCAGGTAGTTGTAGAGAGTGATAAGATCTTTCCTGAGCCTCCTTTTCTCCAAGCTAAACAACTGCAGTTCCCTCAGCCGCTCCTCATAAGACTCGTTCTCCAGACCCTTCACCAGCTTCATTGCCCTTCTTAGGACATGCTCCAGCACCTCCATGTCCTTCTTGTAGCGAGGGACCCAAAACTGAACACAGTATTCAAGGTGCGGCCTCATCAGTGCGGAGCACAGGGGGACAATCACTTCCCTACTCCTGCTGGCCACACTGTTTCTGATACAAACCAGGACGCTATAGGCCTTCTTGGCCACTTGGGCACACTGCCAGCTCATGTTCAACAACACCCCCAGGTCCTTTTCCCCTGGGCAGCTTTCCAGCCACTCTTCCCCAAACCTGTAGCGTTGCATGGGGTTGTTGTGGCCGAAGTGCAGGACCCGACACTTAGCATAGTTGAACCTCATACAACTGGCCTCAGCCCATCGATCCAGGCTGTAAAGCCTTCTTACCCTCGAGCAGATCAACACTCCCACCCAGCTTGGTGTCGTCTGCAAACTTACTGAGGGAGCACTCAATCCCCTCATCCAGATCATTGATAAAGTTATTAAACAGAACTGGCCCCAAGTGAGGGGAACACCATTTATGACCGGCTGCCAACTGGATTTAACTCCATTCACCACAACTCTTTGGGCTCAGCCGTCCAGCCAGTTTTTTACCCAGAGAAGAGTACGCCTGTCCAAGCCATGAGCAGCCAGTTTCTCCAAGAGAATGCTGTGGGAAACAGTGTCAGAAGCTTTACTAAAGTGTAAGCAGACAAAATCCACAGCTTTTCCCTCATCCCCTAGGTGGGTCACCTATGGGGGCTTTATTCCGCTCCCCGTCCCTGTCTTCCAGCTCAGGGGGCTGGGTACCCCGAGAACAACTGGTCTCTACTATTAAAAACTGAGGCAAAGAAGGCATTAAGTACCTCAGCTTTTTCCTCATCCTTTGTCACTCTGTTTCCCCCTGCATCCATAAAGGATGGAGATTCTCCTTAGCCCTCCTTTTGTTGATAATGTATTTATAGAAACATCTTTTATTGTTTTTTACAGCAGTAGTCAGATTAAGTTGTAGTTGGGCTTCGGCCCTTCTAATTTTCTCCCTTGTAGTCCTCCTGAGTTACCTACCCCTTCTTCCAAAGATCGTAAACTTTCCTTTTTTTCCTGATTTCCAGCCAAAGCTCTCTGTTCAACCAGGCCGTTCTTCTTCCCTGTTGGCTTGTCTTTCGGCACATTGGGACAGCCTGCTCCTGTGCCTTTAAGACTTCCTTCTTGAAGAATGTCCAGCCTTCCTGGACTCCTTTGCCCTTCAGGTCTGCCTCCCAAAGGACTCTGTCAACCAGTCTCCTAAACAGGTCAAAGTCTGCCCTCCGGAAGTCCAAGGCCCCCCTCCTTACTTCTCCGAGAATCAAAAACTCTATCATTTTGTGATGGCTATGCCCAAAAAGGCCTCCAGCCATCACATCACCCACAAGTCCTTGTCTGTTCGCAAACAGCAGGTCCAGTGGGGCGCCTTCCCTAGCTGGCTCGCTCACCAGCTGTGTCAGGAAATTATCTTCCACACACTCCAAGAACCTCCTACACTGTTTCCTCTCTGCTGTATTGTATTTCCAGCAGACATCTGGTAAATTGAAGTTCCCCATGAGAACAAGGACTTGGTCCACCATTGTCAAGCACGAGTTTCTTGTAGAACTAGCTGAGAAAAAGTTGGTCTCCAATATTCCTTGTTACAGAATTCCATATTTTTTATACAAAATTTACACCATCATTAAATTGTAAAACACAAAGATGCATGTTTTAATTCTCAAACTAACTAAAAAGTGGTTGACATTAATGGCAGTTGTGCAGCTTAATCCCCTAATCAGCTTTGGAAATCTAAATCCAAAAGTCATGCTGACAAAATAAATTAAGCAACAACCTACTCATCCTTTTCATCTCCTAAAACCCAGAGAAAAGCTTGAGAAAAGGAAAAATTAAAATAAAGGATGATTTTACACCTGAAGCTTAGCAGAGCAGAGGCCAGACTGAGTGGCATGCTGCTGGGGGCTGCAGCATGCCACTTCCCTGGAGCAAAACAGCAGCAAACCCAAATTATCTGACTGGAGTGACAGAATGTAACTGGGATCTAGTGGGGAGTCTTACCCTTGTTCCCCTACAGGCTTACACTGAAAGTGGAAATCAAACATACACAGTCTGATAGTAGGGCTTTTTAAAAAAATCTAAGCCTTCAAAGTCTATCATCCGCCACACATGATCTCAGCTACCACTATCAATCTGCTCTTAGCTTTGTTAGACTGTTTGTATGTCTAGTAAGCTTTTAAAGCATCACAGAGCTAAGTAGAATAGGAAGAGATGTCAACGTGTCCTGAATTATACCACAGGCCTGAGTCACTGAAATTATACCGCATGTTTCCTGGAACTGTTAAGTGTATTCAGTTTTATCAGAAACTTTTTATATGTCATTTGTACCACTACCTATTATGCATATCATTCAAGAATCACAGATTATTTCCACTGTTATTGACCAATCTATTTTAGTCATTTTAGTTATCTACAACTGGTAATTTTGTCACCCAAGTTGTGTGTCTGTAGATTAATCAGCTGACGTTATTACATGTGAAACAATCGAATAATAGCTGCAGTGAGGCTGTAGAGGAACAGTTTAAAGCCATTTCCCTTCATCAAACTTAGAGTGTACATTTTTGGTTTCCTACATTTTAAATTTGGCATTCCTATTTCATATAATCCTCAGGATACAGATGTTGATTCTGTAAAGAGTTCTTCAGCCCCAAGAGTTTGTTTTTTCCAACATTGCTAGGGCAATGTGGCTCTAATTCTGACATTGCAGCAAATCTTTGCCAGTTGAGTCCAGAAAGTTGGTTAGGCAACATCTCTTCCTTGCCATTAGGGCATCTAACGCAACTCATTTAATTCTGGAAAACTCTTCGGAATAACCTTATGTATTGAATGTATTTGTTTGTCTGAAACACAGTATAATAAAAATGTAGGAAGTATTGCTAGACTTCACTTTTAAGTAATTTGTAATGAAATTATAAATGATAGACCTGTGCAATTGCATACATTCAGTGGATTTATGTGTGGTCTCAGCAAAGCAGGTTTGTTAGCACCATGATATGCTCTGAATATTCATCCATTTATTTATTCAATTCTGAATATCATATCCTAAGGAAAAAAAAAGCTCTTCAGAAAGTCAGACTGCTTCTGCTCTGGAACTACCTCACTTGTCTACAAATAGCTCTTCTGTATGATAAAAAATAGATCACATAGGGCATATATGTATGTAAGCATAAGAAAGTGAAACAGAAATGTTCACAATACAGATACAGGGTTTTTGTATAACATTCTGCTGATATAAATCTTTGGAATTGTTGATGAAGCCTAAATATTTGCTACATCCATATCCATTGAGCTTCACTAGACTGCAAAAGTAGCACTGAACTTGCTCTGTATATATTATATAAACATGCCATAGACAAATAAAACCTGATGTGTAACAAAACAATTTATCATGTAAGTTATAGATCACTTGAATGTATTACTAAAATGCACGCAAGAACCTTAATGGTTTCCTAATTTCTTTAACATGCCCTGTAAGTTAAAGAGATAATGAAGGAAAGATATATCAATGAGATACAGAAGAAATGTTTCAACAAGGTACAGACAAATAATAGAGGTCACAGTACTATTTGCTGGGTGACTATCCTCTGTAATGAGCCTTTCTTAAGCAGAACTTTTTACTTCTAGTCTTTACAAAAATATATTCATCAAAGCCCATCAGTCTCAGTGAGTCTTCACCTCTTTCAGTGAAAAATTCGAACTTATTGTCTTCACCTTTGAAATACTATGTAGCTATTCCGTGTTACTTTCATCTTTTTCCTAATTCATTTCCTGTTGGTGTATTTTTTTCATTAACACCTTTTTATACCTTGCCTAGGTATTCTTTTACTCTTATTGATAGCTGTTTCTTAATAAGTCAGAAAGTGTCTTACAGGCTGACCTCCCGTATATCACAGAAAACTACTTATCAAGCAGTTACCTCTATGTTATGCCCAATCAGTTGTCCTTGACTTATGACTATTCTCCCCCATTCTCATTCCAAATCCTCTTCAAAATCATCTCGTTCCGTGGTGTAGTTCTCACTTCCAGCCTAGCTCCATTAAAACTATGTATGTTTGTGGCAGGAAGGGATGCGAAGGTATCTTTTTATTTGCATTGGTGAACACCAGCAATCATGAGATGCTGAATCAATGAGCACCTTCCCACTATCTTTTATCAAATATTGTACAGTATGAACACATACCTTGACTGAGGCATCTTATTTTCAATATCACAGATTGAAAGCATATGAAATGGACAAATTTTCAATTATTTCCCGTATCTATCAATTCTCTGGGCTCTGAATGGAAGATCATGTGGCATGAGACTTAAAAGATTGATAACTTCATTTTCAGATGGTGCCTAAACCGCAATATTTTAAAAAAAAAATCGTACCAAGTTGAATCCAAAAGGGATAATTTCTTTGCAAATCTGACATTTAATAGTAGATATTGAACATATAGGGAAATCCATTCTTGATGTAAACTCAGATTTCAAAGTTAAGGGGTTTGTTTGGTTTGGTGTTGGTCGTGTCCCCCCTGACTCCCCCATCCCCCCAGGGATTTTTTTTCTTTTTTTTTCTTTTTTTTTTTTTAGCTTTTTTTTTTAAAAAAGAATTCTTGAAGAATTCAGTCAATACAACAGCAAATCCGTTTAGTGCCCTGCAACCTCACAGACTTTCTCAAACACAGCTGTAACTGTAGTCTGATAAAGATAAATTACCCCTTTTTCCTCAGACTTCAGACTACTTATTGTATGTACATTAGGCAATTCACAGGAATACCTATTAACTCTGTGGCACCACAACCTCTAACACAGGTTCAGCTGAATTAGACACAAAGGAATAACTGATTTTAATCTTATTTCTTTACTTGAATTCTATTTCCTGACTGGACAGTACTTAACACTATTATCCCAGCCACTGAAAACTAAACTACACAAAGCCCTTGTCGCAAGATGAAAAATACCATTCCATCAGCTATCAAAACACAACTGCTCAAAAATCTTTTATCAGGGATTATCTGCAGAATCAGAAAGTGTTAACAAAGGAAACAACATAAATTTGAAGATGAATAGGTGAATAGTTCCCATCAGTCAAAATAATTTATTTTCTTATCACAAGAGGAGCAAGGACATCCTTACATATAAGATATTCGAGGGTCAGAGTACAGGGATTTTATTTTTCTGGTCTCTTCCTTTTGCACAGATCAGTAGAAAGCCTAATGAAGGGTTTATCAGTGTAATAATAATGTGAGAGAAGATTCGGTTATCAGGGATGGATACAGATAGCACTTCCTATGGTTTCCACAGTATCAAGTATCTTGTGTATATTTATTATACACACTCAGGTATGTCAACTATGCCTTCCTAATTAAAGTCCTAAAGATTTCATGAAGTTCCTAAACCCTTATTACTGTCCAAAATATGATAAATGTTATGGGAACATTCCGTATTGTTCCTACTCTATCTGTAAAAAAGATTTTTGTTAAATAGAGAAAAAGCATATACTGTGTAGCTCTCACCACAAAAACGTCACCGATACTGACAGTAATATTCAAATATGTCATAGCAAAATAAACTGAGAACTGTACACACCTAAGAAAAGAAAGAAAACGTGACTTGAAAGGGAAAATGCCAATGACTGAAGACTGGAAAAGAACATTTTACAAAAAGATCAATATCAAACAGTCCAAACCACTGGTCTTATTAATTCTTCTTACTTTGGGTGAACAAACTTCCCTTCTTGCCAGGACTAACCAGACCTGCAGGGAAAACCTGGTGCTTGACAGAATCCTAGAAGAACACTTACCCTCATGGTAACCTACTTATCCCACCTGCATATGCCCAGGTATTGTACTTTTCTACTGCCTACTAACTCATTACCAAACAGGCTATTCTTCAGAGAATCTGGGTATATTGCCTTGGCATATAAAAAGTGAAACAGTGCTAGGATCAAGGAGTTAATTTATAATAAGTGACAAAAGCGTGTGTGGCATAGATTAGCGGCTTCTGAGTAGAATTTGATTTTTAAATGCTCCTCAAATCCCAGATATTGAATATCTCTGAAAGATAATGAGTTATTTGTTACAAAATGACATTGCAGAAAATGAAGCAGCCATTACAGATGTGGTCAGCAATAGCTCACAGACAATCTTGGGTATCAGAGTGAGTTTTATAGAGAGAAGAGATGCTGCCCACAAGAGTGCTATTATCTCCAACTCTTATCAAAAATGCCTCTTATGATTTTTAGCATACATTTGGATAACTGCCAGAAAGCTTATATTAAAATGTCACCTAAAGTACAGATAGCTCTTCTATCAGTAGAGCGCTATGGAGTGCCACTTTGAGACTTGAACCCATGTCATTCTGTCAGAAGCAAAAATCATAATAAATGAACCATAGAGAACTTGGCAGCCTACTTCATGACTTCTTATCTTTACACAAATTGCTATGACAAAATGCATTGCTTCTTAAAGAGAAATGCCGTTTGCACCCAAACCCGGAATTATAACATCTGGTCTTTATTCAGTTTAAATAGCCAGAGGTTAAGGCTGTGTCTTCTTTGATAAACACTTAGGTTAATACTTCAGAGCAGGAAAGGAGTATCTGAATGTTAAACACAATTCTCAAAAGTGACCTTAGCTTTTTACTTTCCCATTTAATTCTGATTGCTACTGTATGTAGTTTCAGAATAGCAGAAATTCCCTTTAAATAATAAACTGCCAATGCAAGACCTACTTCTACTATACTGAGTGACAAAAATAAAAAAATTTGGATAATAACTTGCTGTATGTGAATTAATGGCAAAACTCACTAATTCAAGGAAATCATGCACATTTTATGCGTAATATAGGTAACATATTTCGCACTACTTCTTTCTAGTTTGTCCTAATGCCCACTGTACTTACATTTTTGTTTTTCTCAGTACCCTAAATAAGGATGGGACCAATTTAATGCTCAGTATCCTCATTGTCCCCCATTCTCTAGTAGAAGATCCAATAACCAGTAAACACTTCTATCAACAGTGAGATTTTTCCTTGCATATTAGAGACTAGCATAAGACTTGACCTTATCCTTTTTGTGATTGACATATATTTATGCAGCCCTTAATTCCTCCATCTGCCAGTTTAAAAAGCTGAAATTACTATGGCTAAACACATAGTTATATTTAGGCATAGTCCATGCCTCTATATAAAAGGGAAAGTTTTCCCAGTATAGCTACGTCAGGTCTGTTGGAAAAACACATCTTCCAGCTGACATTGCTATATTGCCAAACTGCTGTACGATAGCACAGTGGAGTTTGCTGTTAATGTTGAGGTCTTATGTGAGAGTATAATTCTAATGAATTTTGGAATACCTGGCTTTTAAACCAGCATTAGAACCTGCTAGGCAAACCATTATTGTGTCACATTTTTTTCCACTTTATTAATTGTTCTTTGGCTGAAATACATATTTCACATTGCTCTTTATCTTTAATGATAAAGCCATACATTTAAGAATATACAGAAAGTTCAGTTACAGAAATAAACAATGATACCATATCACTCTGCAGAAACAGTCCGTTCTCTTCTGCCACTCACTTCCATAAGGATAGATGATACCCAGGGATTAAAGTTATTTCATATATAATTTGCCCCTTCTTTTAGGTACAAGATTACTTTAAATACAAAACCAAATATTCTGTCATCCCATCAAGCTTATACAAGGACTGAAATTCAAGGTAGTCCATTATCCTAGGCCCCACATTTAGTTTATGTTCTGTACAATTAGCTATCCATCAAGGTACTTCACTGTAGTATCTAATGTAGTGCATGTTTGATACAACAACATACATGTTCAGTAATATATTCTGATTATCCAAATTTTTTTTCTAGTTCTAAAAAGGAACACTGATGTTTGTAAATAGGTTTGACAGTGGCACCTACGTCTTGACACATAAACAATAATTTAAAATGCTTGTGATGTTCTCGACAGCATCTTCCTTTTAAATAATAAAAAGTACATCAAGAAATTTTACATTAAAATTCTGAAACCCCTCAAGCTAAAAAATATTTTGGGTAAACAAAGCATGTGCCAGAGTGAAGTATGTGGACTACCATACGTCTTGTGAGGCAGTAATCATAGTCTGCACTCCCTTTGCACATATAGTGGTTTCTCTCTTTTGGAAATGCTTTTTGTTCTAAGTATAAAATTCTATTTTTAGGTGTTTAATTTAATTTTGCATTAATTTCTTCACCATCACAGATTCCTAATGGACAACTTCAGAAACCAAAGCCCTCTCCAATATTATATGTACTAGCTGCAGAAAACAAGGGTGGTTTAAATTTCTCCATCATTCACCTCTCAGGGAATACATTATTGCTTGGCAAAGAACCTAAACCTCTAAACTGCAGCCTCAGGGTCTTTACTGCAGAAGGGAGATTTCACGATTCAGGTGTGGTTAAACTAAGTCTGAAAATGGAAGATACATGAGTCAGTACAGCATACCTCAGTAAAATAGCCTTTTAGAGGGTAAGCTTTGTAGCTAGCACTCAGCATAATAATTTATATTTTCTGGGATTTGCCCTAGTGTTTATCCACAACTTTGAACCATGTTTTGTGAACCAACAATTACTCTGAACCTTACTCGGGACTGCTTGCCTTGTGCTGTGTTACATGCTATGAACATGCCCTCAGGATTCATCCAACAGAAGTAAGAATTAGGGCAAATGTCATGTGAATTTTATGCTGACCCTATTCACATTATAGCAGGTAGAATATCATGACTGATTTATTTCACGAGTCACCAAAAATCTTTCAAATAGCTGTAACTTTCTGACACTACTCATTCGAGGAATTTCTTAATTTAATTAGGCCACTATTAGACAAATATGAGTGACTAAAGTTGGAGATGAATACCATTAATTCGAGCTTAATCTATCAGAACACATTCTGGATTAATATTCATCCTGTTTAGAATGAAACCAAAATGGACTATTATTATCACTGCAAACTTCTTTTAGAAATGAACAGATGGTATCAGTGATTAAAGTTCTGTGTTTTTTGTGTGACCTAATAATGGGCAAAGATATGTTTCATGTATTTGATTTCTTTCTGTTAAATTTCCTCTAATCCTAGGACTTATCTTCATTACTTTGTCTGAACCTCTGTTATCTTGAAATGCACTGCTCATACTCCTGGATGTGCTCAATCTAACTCTATTTTTGCAGAAAATTGGTCATGTCATCATCACAATTGAAAGCATTTGGTAATAGCAACTGTAACTGAAAAAGAGTGATAGAATCATAGATCATAAAATGGTTTGGGTTGGAAGGGACCTTAACGATCACCTAGTTCCACCTCCCCTGCCGTGGGCAGGGATGCCTTCCACTAGACCAGGTTGCTCAAAGCCCCATCCAACCTGGCCTTGAACACTTCCAGGGATGGGGCATCCACAATTTCTCTGTTCCAGTGCCTCACCACCCTCATAATGAAGAATTTCTTCCTTATATCTAATCTAAATCTACCCTTTGCAGTTTAAAGACATTACCCTTTGTCCTATCACTACATGCCCTTGTAAAAAGTCCCTCTCCAGCTTTCTTGTAGGCCCCCTTCAGGTACTGGAAGGCTGCTATAAGGTGTCCTCAGAGCCTCCTCTTCTCCAGGCTGAATAACCCCAACTCTCTCAGCCTGTCTTCATAGGAGAGGTGCTCCAGCCCTCTGATCACCTTTGTGGTCCTCCTCTGGACCTGCTCCAACAGGTCCATGTCCTTCTTGTACTGAGGGATCCAGAGCAGGACACAGTATTCCAGGTGGGGTCTCACCAGAGCAGAGTAGAGGGGCAGAATCACCTCCCTTGACCTGCCAGCCATGCTTCTTTTGTTACAGCCCAGGATACGGTTGGCTTTCTGGGCTGCAAACATGCATTGCCAGGTCATGTTGAGCTTCTCATCAACCAACACCCCCAAGTCTTTCTCCTCAGGGCTACTCTCAATCCATTCTCCACCCAGCCTGTATTTGTGCTTGGGATTGCCCCGACCCATGTGCAGGACCTTGCACTTGGCCTTGTTGAATTTCACGAGGTTTGCATGGGCCCACCTCTCAAGCCGGTCAAGGTCCCTCTGGATGGCATCCCTTCCCTCCAGCATGTCGACTGCACCACACAGCTTGGTGTCATCGGCAAACTTGGTGAGGGTGCACTCAATCCCACTGTCCATGTCATCCACAAAGATGTTAAACAGCATCAGTCCTAATACCGACCCCTGAGGAATGTCACTCGTCAGTCGTCTCTACTTCGACATCGACCCATTGACTGGACGCCTTTGGGTGTGACCATCTGGCCAATTCCTCATCCACCAAGGGTCCATCTGTCATATCCATGTCTCTCCAATTTAGAGACAAGGATGTCATGCGGGACAGTGTCAAATGTTTTGCACAAATCCAGGTAGATGACGTCAGTTGCTCTTCCCTTATCCACCAACACTGTAACCCCATGATAGAAGGCCACCAAATTTGTCAGGCATGATTTGCCCTTAGTGAAGCCATGTTGGCTGACACAAATCACATCCCTGTCCTCCATGTGCCTTAGCATAGTTTCCAGGAGGATCTTCTCCATGATCTTGCCAGGCACAGAGGTGAAATTGACTGTCCTGTAGTTCCCTGGGTCTTCCTTTTTTCCCTTTTTAAAAATGGGGGTTATGTTTCCCCTTTTCCAATGATCAGGAACTTCAGCGGACTGCCACGACTTCTCAAATATGATGGATAGTGGCTCCAGTTCCCTCAGGACCCTGGATGCACCTCATCAGGTCCCATGTGCACCTTCAGATTCCTTAGATGGTCTTGAATCTGATCTTCTCCTGCAGTGCGTGGTTATTCATTCTCCCAGTCCCTGCCATTGCCTTCTGTGACTTGGGTGGTGTGGCTTGAGCACTTGCGGTGAAGATCGAGGCAAAAAAGTCATTGAGTACCTCAGCCTTCTCCATCCCAGGCAACCAGGTATCCTGTTCCGATCCCACATTTTCCATAGACTTCCATTTATCAACGACGTACCTGTAGAAGCTTTTCTTGTTGCCCTTGACATCCCTGGCCAGATTTAATTCTATCAGGGCTTTAGCTTTCCTAACCAGATCCCTGGCTGCTCAGACAATTTCTCTGTATTCCTCCCAGGCTACCTGTCCTTGCTTCCACCCTCTATAGGCTTCCTTTTTGTGTTTGAGTGTGTCCAGGAGCATCTTGTTCATCCATGCAGGCCTCCTGGTGGTTTTGCCTGACTTCCTCTTTGTTGGGATGCATCGCTCCTGAGCTTGGAGGAGGTGATCCTTGAATATTAACCAGCTTTCTTGGGCCCTTCTTCCCCCTATGGGCTTCATCCCATGGTACTCTACCAAGCAGATCCCTGAAGAGGCCAAAGTCTGCTCTCCTGAAGACCAGAGTAGTGAGCTTGCTGTGTGCCTTCCTCGGTGCCCTAAGGATCTTGAACTCCACCATTTCATGGTCACTGCAGCCAAGGCTGCCCTTGAGTCCATGTATAAGTGAATCTTTACAAAACCAAAGCTCCATGCATTGATCTGGAAGAATGTTCTTCCTAAAGCACCCTGATTCAATCCAGAAAGTGAATTTACAGAAGGGCAGAATTGACAGAAATAAAATACCTAAGGAAAATACATTATTCACACATGGTTTTAATGAGTCCTGGTTCTCATTACAATTAAAAATATAAAAAAAATCAAATTATTAAAATAGGTCTTTATCTTTGCAGACTTGCAACTAATTAACCAAGCAAAAAGCATGCTCAACACTGACATAGGTATATCTACTGCATTTTGAATAAAACAGAGAATATCCCCAAGGGGATAAGAAATGAATGTGAGATTAGATGAAAAACACAAAAAACCAAATATTAGACCACTCTGACTGATACAGAATTGAGTAAAAAGAAAAAATTAAAAAGATAACTCTTTATACTTTTGCTTTTCTCCCACTGAAATGGTTTATGTTGATCAACTGTTCTCCATTTCCAGTAAAATGTCTTTTAGGTTATCATAACTTAAATTTAAATTATATCTCCTGTAATGTAAAAAGTAAAGAAAGAGAAATACATTAAATGTGATACTAAGTGGGAAATTTTAGCATGTGATCCTGCTTGACAGACACTTGTGTGTATTGCGTATCACTTAATTTGCTTCAGCTTAATATGTGTTCAGATTCAGACTTCTTTTTTTCAGACAAATGTGAGTTACTCTGCAGTTTAATGGGACTATTTTCCTGTTGGCAGGATTTGATCCTGCTTAATAAATTAATATTTTCCTCCACCTGTGAGAAGGAAGAGAATTAAAAAAAAACCTTCAGAAAAGAGGAAGTGGTGTTCTTTTGTTCTGCTTCCTTGTAGTGCATAAAAGTGTTTGGCTATGAACTTAGAAGAGTCCTCATGCACTACATTGCAAACAGATATGGACGATAACATGGTAGCCATTTCTTAGATTCAGTTTCTGAAAAAAAGAAAAACAGAGAAGAAAGTTCTTATACAGTTTTTCTCCATTAGAACACTGTAAAGACAGGCAAATAATATGGTTAGGCCTAAATTCTCACCCTCTCTGCTACCTCCCATGGCAATTGTAGCTTCAGAGAATTTTGTATGTGCACATGAACAAATTGCTTGTAAACAGGATTAATTTGAAGGCCAATTTGTAATAGTATTTTGAAACTAGTGTGAGAGAAACGAAGATTGAGCATTATTCATTAGTCGAATTTTATATTTAAGTTGTTTTTAATCTGCAAAATTATCTTGACCAATCATAGCGTAGGAGATAAAAGTGAAGCTGGTAAATAAATAATCAATTTTCAAAGGCTAAGCAGCTTGCTGTAAGTGTTAAAGGCTTGCTTTTAAAAATTTTCTGAAGAAAGGTAAAAAAAGAGTTTGCTATTTTTCTCCCTTTCCTTATCTTCTCTGTCCGTTATTCTAATTTGAAAAATGGAAGATATGTCGGTAGAGGGAGGCACAAGAAGAGTAAGAAGAATGAGAAACTGAAAAAGACAGAACATTTCATGAAATAATGTTTCATCTTCTTTTAAATATAGCTAAATTTGTACAATTTTAGGAACCTAAAGAATGCATATTTTTAGTCGTTGAACAAAAGCCTTGGGAGACCCAGACACATATTAGTCATGGATTCATATGAAGGGTAGTATAATTATTCTGCTACATAGAAAAGTGGAGATGGATGTCATTAGGGCAAATACAATAGTTCAAAATTTTTAAGTATATCTAAATACTTACATAATAAAGTATTATTGAACATACTTCTCTCTTCATTTTTATAAATGAATTTCACATTCAGCAATATTAAAAATATTTTTGATGGCTTTATAAATCCTAAATTTTGTTCTTTGAAATCTACCTTCAGTAAAATCAAGAAGGTTCATTTAGCTTTGAATATTGCTAGAGACAAAACTACAAAAGTGGTGTGTTTTAAGCCCAGTAGGAAACTAAGCACCACACAGCCACTCACTCACTCCCTACAGTGAGATGGGGAAGAGAATTGGAAGGGTAAAAGTGAGAAAACTTGCAGTTTGAGATAAAGATGGTTTAACAGGTAAAGCAAAACTCTGCACAAAAGCAAAGCAAAATGAGGAATTCATTCACTACTTCCCATCAGCAGGCAGATGTTCAGCCATCTCCAGGCAAGCAGGGCTCCATTACGCATAATGGTTACTTGAGAAGACCGACTACATAACTCTGAACGTCCCTCCTTTTTCCTTCTCTTCCCTCAGCTTTTATTGCTGAGCACGACATCATATGGTATGGGATATCCCTTGGTCAGTTGGGGTCAACTGTCCCAGCTGTGTCTTCTCCCAGCTTCTTGTGCACCCCCAGCCTGCTCACTGGCAAGGCAACGTGAGAAGCAGAAAAATTCTTGACGCTGTGAAAGAACTGTTCATCAATAACTAACACATCTGTGTGTTATCAACACTGTTTCATCACAAATCCAAACCATAGCACCATACAAGCTACAATAAAGAAAATTAACTCTATCCTAGCAAAAAACAGTACAAAAAGTAATATCTGATTGAACTGTCAAGGTCACTTTCCTAATAAAGAAATAAATTTCAAAGTACTTCTCACATCACTTAAAATAGTCACAAACATTTGAAATTATTGATGCAATCTTATTTTTTCCAATATTTGCATGATTTTCAGACAAATTGAAAATATCTGAAGATCACTGGTGAGGAGAAAAGAAAAGAAAAGAAAAGAAAAGAAAAGAAAAGAAAAAAAGAAAAGAAAAGAAAAGAAAAGAAAAGAAAAGAAAAGAAAAGAAAAGAAAAGAAAAGAAAAGAAAAGAAAAGAAAAGAAAAGAAAAGAAAAGAAAAGAAAAGAAAAGAAAAGAAAAGAAAAGAAAGAAAAGAGAAGAAAAGAGAAGAAAGAAAAGAGAAGAAAAGAGAAGAAAAGAGAAGAAAAGAGAAGAAAAGAGAAGAAAAGAAAAGAAAAGAAAAGAAAAGAAAAGAAAAGAGAAGAAAAGAGAAGAAAAGAAAAGAAAAGAGAAGAAAAGAAAAGAAAAGAAAAGAAAAGAAAAGAAAAGAAAAGAAGAAAAGAAAAGAAAAGAAAAGAAAAGAAAAGAAAAGAAAAGAAAAGAAAGAAAAGAAAAGAGGAAAGGAAAGGAAAGGAAAGGAAAGGGGAAAGGAAAGGGGAAAGGAAAGGAAAGGAAAGGAAAGGAAAGGAAAGGAAAGGAAAGGAAAGGAAAGGAAAGGAAAGGAAAGGAAAGGAAAGGAAAGGAAAGGAAAGGAAAGGAAAGGAAAGGAAAGGAAAGGAAAGGGGAAAGGGAAAGGAAAGGAAAGGAAAGGAAAGGAAAGGAAAGGAAAGGAAAGGAAAGGAAAGGAAAGGGGAAAGGAAAGGGGAAAGGAAAGGAAAGGAAAGGAAAGGAAAGGAAAGGAAAGGAAAGGAAAGGAAAGGAAAGGAAAGGAAAGGAAAGGAAAGGAAAGGAAAGGAAAGAGGAAAGGAAAGGAAAGGGGAAAGGAAAGGGGAAAGGAAAGGAAAGGAAAGGAAAGGAAAGGAAAGGAAAGGAAAGGAAAGGAAAGGAAAGGAAAGGAAAGGAAAGGAAAGGAAAGGGGAAAGGAAAGGGGAAAGGAAAGGAAAGGAAAGGAAAGGAAAGGAAAGGAAAGGAAAGGAAAGGAAGGAAGGAAAGGAAAGGAAAGGAAAGGAAAGGAAAGGAAAGGAAAGGAAAGGAAAGGAAAGGAAAGGAAAGGAAAGGAAAGACAATATTTCAGTTGAAAGGGACCTACAACAATTATCCAGTCCAACTGCATGACAACTTCAGGGCTGACCAAAAGTTAAAGCATGTTGTTACAGGCATTGTCCAAATGCCTCTTAAACACTGACAGGCTTGGGGCATTGACCACCTCTCTAGGAAGCCTGTTCCAGTGTTTGACCACCCTTTCAGTAAAGAAATACTTCCTAATGTCAAGTCTGAACCTCCCCTGACACAGCTTTGAACCATTCCCATGTGTCCTGTCACTGGATCCCAGGGAGAAGAGCTCAGCACCTCCCTCTCCACTTCCCCTCCTCAGGAAACTGTAGAGAGCAATGGGGTTGCCCCTTAGTCTCCTTGTCTCCAAACTAGACATACCCAGAGTCGTTAGCCGCTTCTCATAGGACATGCCTTCCAGCCCTTTCACCAGATTTGTTGCCCTCCTCTGAACACATTCAAAGACCTTCACATCCTTCTTAAACTGTAGGTCTCAGGACTGCACACATACTCAAGGTGAGGCCGCACCAATGCTGAACACAGCGGCATAATCACCTCTTTTGACCAGTTGGTTATGCTGTGTTTGATGCACCCCAGGATGCGGTTTGCCCTCCTGGCTGCGAGGGCACACTGCTGACTCATATTGAGCCTGCTGTAGACCAGCACCCCCGAATCCCTTTCTGCAGGGCTGCTTTCCAGCGATGCCTCTCCCAATTTATACTTGTGTCTGACATTACTCCATCCCAGGTACAGAATCCAGCATTTGTTGTTAAAGTTCATGCCATTGATGATTGCGTAAGAACTGTTCAGCAATAACTAAAACATCAGGGTGTTACCAACACTGTGTTCATCACAAATCCAAACCATAGCACTCTACAAGCTACTCTTGCCCTCGAGAAAGCACCTCCCAGTATCATCAGCAAACTTGCTAATGGTGCATTCAACTCCTGCATCCAGATCGTTGATAAGTATATTAAACAGAACGGGCTCTAGAATTGAGCCCTAAGGAACACCGCAGGTGAGCAGTCGTCAGCCAGATGCAGCCCCATTCTCTAAAACCCTTTGAGCCCTTCTGTTCAGCCAGTTCTTCACCCAGCTCACCCTGTACCTGCTCATCGCATAGTTGGACAACCTGTTGTGAAAGACTGAATTATAGAACTTTTGTCTCAAAGACTGCTTATCTGGGCGAGGGTTCCTTTGGCTGCTGAATATGATAAGATCAGCTGCAAGGTGTGAAAGATCTGGGCGAGGGTTCCTTTGGCTGCTGAATATGATAAGAATGGCTGCAAGGCCACAGAGATCTCCGGCTAGTAAGGTGTGAAAGATCTCCGGCTGGCACGTGCTTGGACAGTCAAGACTCAGGAATGCGGAGACATGTCGTTGCCATGGAAACTGCAGCCCTCGAACGAGAATAAAAGGGACTGCCAAGAGGACCCCAGTGCGATTGCCGACCCCGCCGAAACACCGCGGACCCCGGAGCGACCGCCCACCGCCGGAACACCGAGAGACTTGGACCCCCGGGACGCCACGGATCCATGGTGGGGACTATTCTTGCAAATCTATCCTGAATACCTGCTTGACTTCTGTCTTTTTACTCTATTCTATCCTATCGCTACTAATTTTCTACTTTTGATATTAAAAGTTGCTGTTTTGGGTATACGGCATTTGATCTCGTTTTGTGTCTTAATCTCGCTCTTGGGATCATATCGAAACATTCCCGACATCGGATCGGGACACCTGTCTAGAAGGATCCTGTGAGGGACAGTACCAAAAGCCTTACTAAAATCCCAAAAAACTGCATCCCCTGCCTTCCCCTCATCCACTAGCCGGGTGACCTTATGTAGAAAGATATCAAATTAGTTAGACAGGACTTTCCTTTCACGAACTCGTGTTGACTGTGCCTGATGATTGTATTTTCCTTTAAATGCCTTTCAATAGCACCCAGTATGATCTTCTCAATAAGTTTTCCGGGTACTGAGGTTAGACTAACAGGTCTGTAGTTTCTATATTTGCACTTCTCTGTCACATAAGACAGAATTCACAGCTCAGGGGAAAGGGACATTTGTTTTGCCTTGCTCTTGTCAGACAATACCTTTAGCAGGATTTAGACAGCAACAAGGACTGTTTTTCATTATTGGAAGCAGGCTCAACCCTTCAGCAGGAGCTATGGATCTGCTGAAAACCTTCGCAGTTCTGTATGTTGTAGACCTAGTTCCAGATTTTTCTTCAAGACTTTCCCTGGATTTTGTGGGAATACCTCAGCAAGGAGCCTTCTTTTGTGATTGTGTCTTTAATACTCTTTAATGATTATACCTACACTGTCCTGCTTCAGGAAGCAGTCTAATATCTGGCACTTTCTCAGATCCAGCTTTGTGCTTCCTTGACACTTAGGTAAGGGCAGGGGATCTGGCTTCCACTTTTCACTGAATACCAAGCAAGACAGCTTAAACTCAGGTTACCTATAAATCAATTTTCTTGTAAGATGTCAACAAAATTGTCTGTGAATGAATCTATAGACTTGTATCACTGCTATTAGGTTAGGTGAGATACATACTAATGTAATATTGTGATATTATTCACTGTTTGAAGATTATGCTGCTTTTATACTCCATTCTGGGATTTTTTCCCAATTTTGCCAGCACCCATTTGTCAAAGGCCAACAAGAAAACAGCTAAGTCTGACTTTCAAAAGAGTTATACCAAAATACCCAAAAGGTGTATGTATACTGTTGATTACCACAGACCAATATAATATTTTTTATTCTTAGTTCTTTTTTTTAAGTTTCCTTTCCAAATGCGAAGAATAACTGAACTAAAACAAAATTTCAGAAACCTTAGCTTTTTTATCCATAATGTTGGATGTTCAATATGCAATCTGTAGTGTAAACTTCCAAAAATGAATAGAGTCCAGTATAAGAGAACCGACGCTCAATGCATTGATCTCTCCCATGTTCTCACTAACCTGTAAAGTTTGACCTTCAGTGATTATCTGCCTAAGCAAAGCTGAATTCTTAAAAAAGCAATTCCAAGGAGAGGAATATAGCTCAAATGTTAGTTAGCCATAAATAAGTCAACACTTCTAATTATAAATAACTTGCAGATTCTATGAACATTTTATATTTTGTGATTATTAGATTTAACATTGCTAAATACACGTGGACACAGCTATTAACAGTAATGATATTGATCTCTGTAGTACTGAATGTATTTTGCACATATGCTGAAGACATGAAGGAATAAAAATTCCTTGCTGAAAAGTTCTGCAGACTAACTTGACAGCATAAACAAGGAAAGAAAAATGTTGAACAATTAAAGCCAGCAGAAAATAAGTGAGAAGGACATGCATGAGTATCATTAGTTCCAAAAACCTCTCACTTGTCTTTGATGCCTCAGTTTTAGAATTTACTTAGTACTTTAGGGTTTAGCTATTTACCTATGAGTTAGTATGATTTCTCTCTGTCTACTTGTGAGCTGATTATTTGCAATTATTTACAGTAACCACTACTTATGGTTTCCAGATCTTTTAGTTATGGAGCCACTTTTGTAAAATAGGTTCTATTTCCATCAGTATATGATCTTAAATACTGGCATGAGTAACTAAGTTTGTGTTAGACAAGAAATTCAATTTGTAACCAGCACAACTCCACTTGGGTCATGACCTCTAGCATAGAACTACCAACTCAAGTAATGAATTCACAGAGCACCTCTAGGCGTTGAAGAGATATATGCATTAAAGATTTGTACTTCAGACATTTCCAGAAAAACTCTTTCTTTAGTAACCTGACCATCTAATCCAAGAAAGGCCTCTGTGCTCAGAAGGGAAACAGATGCATTTTTCCAAAAAATGAAACTCATTTTATTATCTTTCTGCAAAATGAAGATCCAAGTCCTAATAGTTAATTAACTAATAGCTGTAGCACTTTCTCACAATCAACAGAAAGTTTCTTGATATCATTAATATGATGAGTTCAAAATCCCAGAAATTACTGGTTTGTGTACTTTAAGCATTAAGTGAACTCATCTTATTTGTGTAGCTCTTCCAGTGTGAGACAGATTCTGGAATAAGAGTGTGCATACAGTCCACCACATCAGTGATAACTTCTGAATTAAAAACATAATTGCACTTGCCATTCAAGTTCCCTCTGTATCACACAGTGAACAAAGAGAAGAAAAAGACAGCTTGTCTCCAGCACCATAGTGCAGGATTCAACTTTCCTCTTTAAACTTCTACAATATAGGTGTCAACGTATGAGGTGGATGTCTAGGCTTCCATTAAATGCAGAAGAGAGTTAATCAAATATACTTAATGCAATCTGGAGAGTAATTTATCCCTTCATAATTAGGTAGGCAGGTATAGATGCAGGTGCATGAACATATTTTGAGATGCTGTACCATATTTAAGACTTCTCAGGGGTGTTATTCCAGCACAATGCTGAAAAACATGGTATAGGATCTATAGAAAACATCCTCTTCTGGCCCAGCAGCTGGAGGACAAGTGGGACACTGAACAATATCTGTACCTTTTCAGTGTAAGAAAAAAATCCAGAACAGAGAAGTAGACAAGAAAATAATGAGAGAAGCTATCTGTCATTGACATTCTTTTTTTGTTTATTTGTAGGCATACTAAAGAAAAAAATTGAGGGAGAGGGGTTGAAGAACTCAAAGAATGTGATTTAATTTCCCTTACCAAGTTCAGATGAGCTTGTTGTCCAATAAGAAGCCTTTGAACACAACTTGGGGTCTGAAAGTGGTCATTAGCTGCAGTAAACTAGCAAATCCTGGGGAATTTGTGTAAATATATAAATATATAAATAAATATATAAATCCTCATGGGTTATTATAATTAAAGTCAAAGCAGTGGTCTTCAATCTTAATTTGGAATTTAGATTCTTCTGAGAGGGCTTCAATATCCCAACCATCCATTTCAAATAATCAACAATGGATTCACTTCAGCAGTATGATTAGAGCCACAGATATTATGCACCAATAATCCAGGCCTTAGCTGTGGATACTTAAAAAAACATGAAACTGCGTCTTTTTTGCTTTTGCTTTGGCATAATCCTCTGATTTAAAATATTTGTGCTCGTTTTCTTCTTGAGGCATTGTCCGTAGGAACAAGCAATTTTTGAGGAGTATCAAGTCAAGCCAAGAATAATTATAAAAGGATTTACTGCAAGTAAAACCAGAGAAACCCTAGGTCTATAGCAAAGAATGTTTTAACAAAAAGATTAAGAAGGAGGGGAAGAAGTTGATGAATGCTGCCTATTAGACAGCAACACCACATTAACCCTGTATGTACTTCATGTGTTAGTCATACATTTACAGGGGAGGGTAAAGATAAGACCATTTAAACTGCTTATCTTTTTCATTATAAATGACTATTGATTTCAAAATACTGATAAAAGAAAAAAATGGTGCATTAAAAAGTGTTGTGGACAAGCAGCAAAACAAATTCTTTGTAAAATATTGTTCTGAACTTGTACTACTTCTCCCCCACAAAACCTCCCTAGTGATCTGACATGCTTCTTTCTTATACATCTTGTTTTGATTGAGATATAAAACACATTTTTCCCACATCACATGAAATTCTTCAAATATGTCATTATTCTTGTTCATATAAAGCAATTTCTTTCGTGGCAACACACTAGTTTTCTCTTGTTGTTATTGTAGTGGGTTTTTTTCAACCATCATCAAGAGATCAATCTGTTTGCAATACCATGGGCAAATGAAATCATTTTAAAAATAATTTTCAGTCCCAACTACTGAAGAAAAATCATACGGCAATTATATTTCTGACTTAAGGGGTAATTTATGAGCCTATACTAATTCTATAACTTCAGGCAAGAAATATCTAATGTTACGACTTTACCACATAAAGTGTTTCAAATTGCACCCTGAATCCCATACTTTTGGGACGTAAATTTTTCTAGGCCACATTTTAACAGGTCTGCAAAAGCAATGATTCTTTAGGGGAAAAGACTGAGATTTAATGGGGACCCATTGCCAGAGAGACCAACATGAAGGGGTACTGGGGGAGGTGGAATATGAAAGCTGTCAACCATCCTTATAGCTTCCCAACTAGTGGAGCCAAATTATGCTTGTTCACAACTTGAAGCTCTACTTTGTTTTCTGCAGCAACCAACCCAAAGGGACTAATCTGGCAGCCAGAACAAGAGCTCTCTGATAGTAAGGGACTGTGGAGCAGATGTGATGCAGAATAAAATTTGCCAGCTCCATAACCTGGGGGGAACCTGCATGTAAAGGGAATCAAAGCCTGGCTGTTTGAACCAGTTGAGTCTACTTTGTAGTTCCATTAACATGACAGGTAAAAGATGAGGTTTTGGCCCTATATATAGGAGAAATAAATCTTACAGTTCTGATTTATTAACTTTTGACCTTTTTAGGGGTAAGTCTTAGAAATGTGGAAAGAAAAGCTAAATGCTATGGTGCCTGATGATAAGATATTTTTTAACTTTTAAACTAAATTCTCCTAAGTCATTTTACAAGGAAATTTAGCTTATGAAGAAAATTTTAATAATTAAGAAAAAAATCCACAAAAACCCAAGGCCAAACTGAAATAAGTGAAATACAGTGAGCCTAATTCTAATTTACATTAGGCAGTTTTATACTTCTCTACTACCGCAGAGAGGTTTGGAAATACTTGTAAAAGTAATTTATGCCCACTTTAAAGCCCATTTGTGCTGCCAGAACAGTGATAACTGAGTCACTGAGCTTCTAAGAGTCACAGCAGTCAACATAGGTCAAAAAATTCCAAGTGTGCATGTATTCATTACAAGTGTCTAAAACTGCTATTCATCATTCGTACATATAAAAAATTACAGTTAGCAAATCAGTGACGAGAAGCTGTCATGTGAGCCAGGCATCCAATTACAGAGGATTATACTCTGGAATTTTCAAATTGAAAAGCTTTCATTAACTTGGTTGGGAGCAGAAATAGACTGCTGCAAAGTGGTCTTAAACTTTCCATTAATAGGAAATACAGAACAATTGGAATGGAGTTTGTAGATAGCAACCTGTAGCAATCTGTAGATAGCAAATTATTTGGCCAAAATATTCAATGACCATTTACAAATGGCAAATATTGAAGCAAATGAGATTCAGAACAGGTGAGTAATCAAATCTGCGTTGACATAAATGAATGTTATTCATAATAAATGGCTGAACCAGCTCTTCAGAAGAATTAGTTCAGAAGGAACCATAATTTAAAAAAAAATCATTATGACTAACAGCAAAATTTGACGTTTCTCTCATCCAAATTTCTGATGCACAGTCATTTTGCAAAAGTAAAAAAGAGTTAAATAATTCTTGTGATGCCACAATTTATGACAAAAAGTCAGAATTCTGAAGTGACAAGATTCCAATATTTTATAAATAATGATATCTTTTTCAGAGATATCCCTCTTGAATTTATCCTTTCCCTCACCTTCCTTACCCACTGTTCCAAAAGATCAAAAGTGTTGATTTTTAAAGGTATTTCTAGTGGCAAAAATATATTAACCCTCATGTAATACAGCTGGAGAAGTGAAAAATATTCAATTTATAAATGCCATTCTGCAGTAGACTACTTGTTGAAATTAGGAACACTTTTTAAAAAGCCATTCATATCTGAGGGGTAAAGATTCACCATGTAATGATCAAATCCCTGATAGTCATTAAAATTAAGGACCCTGCTGAAGAGCAGCTTCAGATAAAGACTTGCAGAGAATAAAGTAAAGATTATCATAGACAGACAAACACATGGTACATGTGACACTAGCTTCAAAGAAATTACCCCTTTATTCTGCAAGCTAATTCCAGGAATAGCTGGCTAATGAGCAATAGCCCTTGACATAACTGAGGTAGAAGTATTTCTTCTTTGCTTGTCTTCACCTTCTTCAATACTGATGCCAATTCACAATGCTAAAAAAGTTTTAACTCACACACTGTAGGTTTGGAACTTAGAAGATATTCTCACAGTTTAGCCAATGTGACAGATTAATTTGGATTTGCATTTGAAATTTCTATCATTTCAAGTACCTTTAAATGCACGTTAGGTTTAGTGTTAGCCTTTTGTCTTGGTGACGCTAGGACATACCAGGCTGATTCTAAAACTGTTTGTGGTAAGCAATCTGGACTGCATACATGAAATACAATAAATCCTCTTGTTGTGTTGTTTGATGGGTTTGTTCGCACTATCCTGCTCACTAGATACAGCAAGAGCGCTCCTCCTTCTGCTGGTCCCTTCCCTCTGGAAGGAATGCCACACA
Organism: Calonectris borealis; assembly: GCF_964195595.1. Taxonomy (NCBI): domain Eukaryota; kingdom Metazoa; phylum Chordata; class Aves; order Procellariiformes; family Procellariidae; genus Calonectris; species Calonectris borealis. Next base: position 50,238,150 of record NC_134313.1, read on the forward strand.
TGGGCAGTTTATTAAAGAATACCAGAGTACACTTTCTAGAAGCATGCATCTCAGTATCACAGAAACCAGTTTTGATATGCCTTCACAAATTCTGCATTCCTTTGAGATCATCTACTTAACAGATAATAGAAACAGCTGACACAGACATTGAACTGTCATTCAGGTTTAAGGAAAAGAGATTTCCTGGATTAATGATTAGCAAATGGCAGCATTAACAGAGTGGAAGGTTGATGAATCTTTCAGATCCTCCTTATGTATATAACATGACCAGGAGAAGGCTTCTCTCTGCCTGATTTTAGTCTATCTTGATGAAGAATCTCTTTAAACAAGTGGGATTGAGGAGATAAGAGCCAAAGATTACAGGGCTCAAAAGTCCGTAAGTGTGTAGGAACCTTTCTATGTTGTATTGGGTCAAATCTCAAAATCAAAGTTCTGCATATCAAGAGGTGCACTACTCAATTATCAGTTCTCTGCGCATAAAATACATGTGAAAGTCAGGGAGTTTGATTTTCACTTCTTTAGTCTCTGAACTCAGGCACACCATGTACAGCTAATTTTTCTCCTAGCAAAAATCAGTGGGTAAAATCTTGTTAGTACCCAAAGACTTTGAAAATGTGGTGTATTGAATATGTGCTAAGTTTTATGAGTGTGAACCTCAGAAGTTTGGAACCCTCCTATGAGATGACAGTGCTTGATACATGCCCTTGAAATATCCAAATGTTTCTAGCTCATAAAAGTCTATTCTTATACACCCAAGAGCATGGTTAACTTCTATTAAAATTAATCCATAAACAAATTGTTGCATAATTTATGATTATCAATATTCTAAACAACTATCTCCCTTGATCACATCTCTGCTGAGTAAATTACTATTAAAATCTTGCAAATATTAAATATACAGAATCTAATCCTTCTACTAGTAAACTCAAATACCATCTTCAGCAAATAACTTCAATCCCATGGTTATCCACAAAAATCGGAGTAGATTTCATTTGCTTATATTAAAAAACTAAGGAAAAAATAGAGAATTTTTTTGTAGCTCAGCTACTAGAGTATGCAGTTGTTAATTAATGTTCATCAGGGGAAATAATTGGCATTGACCAGACATCGTTATTGGAATCATATTTACAAGGAACCAAATCAGTGTAAATAAAGCAAATTTAGTATATGGTATCTGTTGCTAGCACATTTTCCCCCACTTTCTATCTTAGAGTTGTATCAGTCTTGGTAATATGTCGGTCTACTTCTTTAGTTCCCAATTACAGATCATATCTGTGGTTCCCTGCTGTTTTGCTACAATCTATAATATCCACAGCTCTCCCTTACTTGACCTATTTCCTCTTTTTTCTTCTTCTGATGTATCTGTAAAATGGGAATATATGAGCTACCGCTAAAACATGTCTTATTCCATGTGTGATGAAGAAGCATATATTCATGCTTCTATATACATATAAATACCTTCATATACCTGCTGATATGAACTTTTACTAGGTCTATAGCAAAACCTTTTGCTATAGAGTAATCAGTTTTTCACAAAGACAATTGTAGCTGTCCTGAAAGGTAGCAGCACCTTCAGATATAAAACACAAAACTGAAAATGCCATCTGTCTCTTAAACTATAAAAGTGCTCGTTGTCATCAGTGCCCATTCTATTGACCTTTTCAGTAATAACATTTTTTATTCATTTATTTTCTCAATTTCTTTCTTACTCATTGTCACCACATATATTTATGTGACTCTGTTGTGGAACATCTCTGAAAGCATATCAAGGAAATGCATTGATAAATGTACATAAACTGTTAAAATACCATTCTTACAGTAATTTAAATCTGTTTTAAACTAATTTTATTCACCTGGAAAAAGGGCGGTGGTGCAGTGGAGGGGTGAGAGTGGGGAGACTTGAAGTATTCCTGAAAATAACTGCTTAGCTGTAGCCTAAAGCATTACATAAAATGTTGGGCCTTGTAAGTCCAGTAAAAAAAGTGTAGCAATTCAGCAAGGTGTTCAAAAGAACAACCCTCTCTGCTGGAGTGACTTTTGGCCAGCAAAAGCAAGGCCTAATCTAGCAGTCAATTTGTATCACATGAGACAATAGGTATAATTACAGATAGTCTTCAAGATTCCCTGGACAACACTAAAAATTTCTGCAGTTGGGGAGATATTTTTTCAGAATCCTGTCTACATCTGTGGATTCATATTTTAGTGCTGCACCCTATCATATCTGCTGCTCCCCATGCTACATTTGATTACCTGTCTTTGTATTAGTTGATACAATAGAACTGTTGAACTACTATTGACCATTATCTAAGAGCTTAATCATGTGTATAAGCATATGCCACTCTGCTGTATCTACGGCATCTATTTATTCTACGGCTATTGCTGTAGTTAGCATTTTTAATCTCTGAGAATACTAATATTTCCTTTAAATTCTCTTTAAAGTAGTAATATACCATGTTCTGTACTCTTCATGCCATGAAGGTCAAAATAAACCTATTAGGCAACATTTTTGATGCAGCCTTGTATCAATAGAAGTTGTTGAAATTACCACTCAGGAAAGGTGGAATAATTCGTCAATCCAATCCTTCTGGTTATCTTCAGTTAAATATAATTTCTCTACAAAATAAAAAGCTAATAAATGAGGGATAAAGAAAAGGCTGAGTAGGGGGAGCCAGGGGGGAAAGATAGATGGATGTACCACTGCAGTGGAAATAAACTGCTTAATTATGCATTAACAACTCATCCCATTTTCACCATGACTGAAATATCTCAGATTAGCTAATAAAGATTCAGGTATGGTTAAATATGAAATTTCTAAAAATAACATTATCTTTAAAAAGTGACAAGTTATAGTAAAGCTACACTGATATAGACAACATTTGAGTTTTATTGGAAGATTTAGTGATTCTTACATTAAAATTTTTTTTCAGGTACATCTATTGCTTTTTATCTGACAAGCATGAGTTCTCTTGGGGTTTTAATCTATCTTACTTCACAAAATTCTACACATGCCCATCTGCTTCAGGGCAGCTAAAGCAATTCTGGTTTGCAGTCAGAGCCTGGTAAGTGCAAAGGAATTATCTCAAATAAGACAAAATGTAACTAAAAATCTGCTGAGCTATATTTTAAAAGTACTTTTTGAAAACCATAATGTTTTCCCACCTTATTGAGAAGGTAAGAAGAAAAGCAGAAAAAAAATCTTAAGAAGGTTTAATGTGAAAGTGGAAGACAGTGATGGCAAGAATGGAAGTATAAACTAAAGAAAATAGATATACTTGGGAAGCCCAAATATTTGAGGTCTTCGACATGAAAGAAAACTGAAATGAAAATTTAATATTTTAAAATGAAGATAAACCACCGTTTTCCAAGGAGGTGGTATTCATTGCATAAGGCATTGGTTGCTACAAGCCCATAACAAACAGATCAACTCTTACTCTAGAACATGACAACTGAAATCACCAGACAGCTGATTGCCTTACACTGTCAGACAAAGATGCAAAATTATGCAATATTTTTCATCACTGAAACCTCTCATTGTATTCTTAACTTAGTTTGAGTTGTGTCAGACATACTTCAGACGCTAGATAAGATACAAAGATATCAAAGATTTAGATGTCAAATTACAGAGCATAGAAAATAAATTCGCAATAAGAGGACTAAAAGCAAGCAAGCTTTTCTTCCAGAATCTAACGTCTCAATTAGGAAGATTAGATTAAAAAATAAAATAATTCAGATGCTTCAGTGGGTCATGCCCACAATAGTGTTTCTACCAAGTTTGCTACAAAAATGAAAAAAAAAAAACAAACCCACCCCACCCCTAAAAAAATCAGGATACGTTGTCATTTACAGATAAAATGATAAATTCCAATAAGAACATGAAAAAGGATCATTTTGGCCAGATAGATGTGGTTTGCAAAAAGTAAGAAGACAATACTGATTTAAAGGAAACCAAATGTACATCCACTAGGAGAAAATATTCTCTTACAGACTTCCAGAAACTTGAAAAATTAAAAAGAAGAAACAACTTCTAAGTTTCATAAAGTTTCTCAGCTTGCAGAGGTGCCAAATTTTATCAGTACAATGTGGTTGCAAGATTTCCCAAAGATAGTTTAAACTGAGCAGCATCTGAGAGTCGTTCTAGGATGGGCACGCTTAGTGCATTGAAGCTTCCTCATGCACATTCAGTTCTGCTTCTCAAAGCTCAGCATGAAACTTAAAAGTTATATTTAAAAATTCAAAAAAGGAGATGGACATCTCTGCTTTACAGAAGTGAACTGAAAAGTAATTCTGTAAAGGAAAGAGTGAATTTAAGTGAAGATAACTGAAGGTGCTGCAACAATGCCATTTTTAAGTCAGCAGGAGGCTGAAAAGAAAGTGTTGGAAAAGAGTCTGAGAAGCACTATGTAATTGATTTTTAAAAGGAAAGACTGAAATGATGTGAGAACCCGCAGCCTCAGAATACAAAAGAAGACTGCATGTAAATATAGTCAAAGAGGAAATTAATAGCTGTTGTAAAGCCTTCATGAAAATGGGACAAGCTACTATCCACTAGTTGTTATGATGTTAGTCATGTCTAACATCAATGTGTCTCCACAAAAAGCGAAACATCAGTTTTAGCAATCTCAACCTTGTTTCACAGTTTATTTCTCAAGGACTCATGGAAGCTGATGCATATAGAGCATAGACTTCTGCTTGTAAAACAATTCCACTTCATAGAGCACAGGAGACATACAGGTGTAGGCAGAATAACAGAACACTAGTGCGCATATTCCTTCCTCTGCTTCCTCATTGTTCTCACCAACAACTTCCCATCAGTAGGCAATGTCCAGCCACTTTCTGGGAAGTAAGGCTCAGTATGCACAGTGGTGCTTTGGAAGACAAACACCTTAATAACAAATGCCCCCTTCCTCCTCCTTTCTCTTAGCTTTTTATTGCTGAACATGACATCATACGGTATGAAATATGGTTTTGGTCAGTTGGGGTCAGCTATCCTGGCTATGTCCCCTCCCAACCTCTTGCCCAGCCCCAGCCTACTGGCCTTTGGGGTGGGGTTGGAGAGATAGCCTTGATGCTGTGCGAGCACTGCTCAGCAGTAGCTAAAACACTGGTGTGTTATCAACACCTTTCTAGCTACAAATACAAAGCACAGCACTGAGGGCTGCTATGGGAAAGTTAAGTCCATCCCAGCCAGACCCAATACAAAAATGCAATTCTTTATTTACACGACCATTAAGGTTTTGCAATGATCATCACCACTTGGGACAACAATCTAGACACAGCAGAAAGAAAACAAGCTTTTTGCTATTTGCTTAACTATGGATAAAGTCACCCATGCTGCTTGTAGAAAGAAGTTTCAGGAGTGAAAGTGAACATGATGTTTTCTAAGATCAGTTCATTTCCTATTTACATAAGGATCTTTTTTTAAAAAAGTCACTTTTAAGCTTCATGCTGGGGTTTGAGAAAAACCACTGGATGTGCATGTAGATGCTGCCATGCACTGAAGGTGCACACCCACCCCAGGCTGATGCTATTTTTTTTCCGTTGTCATGCACTGAGCTGTGTATTGGTAGTTCAATGCTATTTTAAAACATTAGGCATCAATGGTTGCCACATATTTCAGGTTTTCACAAATTGCAGCAGAGTCCTGGGGAAGCAGCGAGAGCAGGCGGGGCCACAGGGTTCGGGGAGCGGGGAGCTGTGGGTGGCAGCACAGCCAGTAGGGCACTGCCCTCACCCACAGGGGTGCATTCTGTGGTACCCCAGCAAGAAGAGGCAAGCTCTGCCATGCCAGTCCTAGCCTTGGGCACAGGCAGCCAGGGCCCTGAGTGGGAGAGGCTGAAGAGCCAGGTGGTGCATGCAGGGCTCTGACTTTCAGCAAAAAAGAATCTGCAATCATCACAGTACTATTTTGCACAAAAGATAAAACATGAAATGCAAGTTCAGCTCTGAATAAAGAAGGAATGGTAGAAGTCCCATTACAGCATCAGCCCTGAGTTACATTTCTGCTGAGTTAATCTACAATGCAAGTTATTTGAATGGAGAAAAGCCTTTTTACTTGTCACAAAACTGATAATCAATGCAGTATTCCAGAAAATATGAAACATATTTTCATTAAAAGGAAATGAAGGGTGATTTCCAAGCTTGCATAAAAATATTTTTATTTTCTATTTTGTCTGTTCTTCTGCTCAGATTTCTCTGCACTTCTAATACAGAAAATCTACAGTTCTCCTCCCATGTTCACAGGCACACATATATAATATCCCTGAGTGGTATTTACACCTTTCCAAAAGAGTAGCTACCGAACCTGTTCAGGTTTGTCCTTCCAGACCTTTAGTAAGAGTATTTATAAAAAAGATTTTCAGTATATTGTCAGACCTGACAAAGTTTATAATTTTTTTTTTTTCAGCACAAGTCTTTTGATTTAGGGTGTAAAAAATCACTGTCCTAATAGACTGTTAAAAAATCAACCAACCAACCAACCAACCAACCAACCAAAAAAACCCCCCAAAAAAACCCTAGAGTAACCACATCTATATTGGCAGAAAAGCTCTTTTTCTAACATATTTGATTCTATTTGAATAACTAGCTTAAGGTAATGATCTACTAGTTTATCTACAGAAGCAATATCTTTAAGTGTGGGCAAGACCGGATAATTCATATCCCTTTTCTTGTTAAAGGCACATTCTAAAAGAAGTTCAGCATCAGTCACTTTAGAATAATTACTAATTTTAATTGCCCACTAATTTAAGAATTTACCTGTTTCTCATCATGTATTTAAGTATCTCAAGTTCTTTGCCCTCTGCTGTCCTTCCACTAAGAGGTCTGTCAGTACCTTTATATCCACTGAGGGAATATAAGTTAGCACAGCTCCATTCTCTGCCAATAAAACTAATGTCAGCACCAATTATATGAATTTAAACATGGGAAAAGCTACTTATGTTGACCCTGGCTTTAAAAGTATCATAAAAAAGAAAAAAAAAAATGTTGCTAAGTGTTAAAAAAACCCTAGCCAATATAATGAGAGAAAATATTAGGCGTTTTAGAAAAAAAATAGTAAGATGAACTAACCCTTCTATGAATTATGGTGTGCTGGTTTTGGCTGAGATAGAGTTGATTTTCTTCATAGTAACCAGCATGAGGCTATGTTTTGGATTTGGGCTGAAAACAGTGTTAATAATAGAAGGATGTTTTCGTTACTGCTGAGCAGTGCTTACACAGAGTCAAGGCCTTTTCTGCTTCTCACCCCACCCCAACAGCGAGTAGGCTGGGGGTGCACAAGATGTTGGGAGGGGACACAGACGGGACAGCTGACCCCAACAGACCAAAGGGATATTCCATACCATATGACGTCATGCTCGGCATATGAAGCTGGGGGAAGAAGAAGGAAGGGAGGGACGTTTGGAGTGATGGCGTTTATCTTCCCAAGTAAGCGTTACGTGTGATGGAGCCCTGCTTTCCTGGAGATGGCTGAACACCTGCCTGCCAATGGGAAGTAGTGAATGAATTCCTTGTTTTGCTTTGCTTGTGCATGCATCTTTTTCTTCCCTATTAAACTGTCTTTACCTCAACCCATGAGTTTTCTCACTTTTACCCTTCCGATTCTCTCCTCCATCCCACCGGGGGGAGCGAGCGAGTGGCTGTGTGGGGCTTAGTTGCCAGCTGGGGTTAAACCATGACATATGGAAAAACAGGTATCAATCTGCTGCCTAATTTTGAATCCTAATTTCAGGTATGTTATTCTGTACATGTTCCTATCCTTAGATGGAAGTTGTGGTTGTAAGGGTGCAGACGTCAAGACCGCTGTTCTTTCTCTGGCAGAAATACGTCTAGAGAGCTAAAACTAAAGACTTACTAAGGCGTGAATTACTGCTGGGCACAAGGAACAAATCCTAAATAACCAAATAATTTATTTTAGTAATATTATGAAAATTATAAAATCCAATAAAGTGTTTGTTTGAAGCCTCTTGTGCTGGATCACGGCTCTATCAGTTTGCTCTGACAAAAACTCTTTTTCAAACCAATGCAAACACTATCCTGCAGACAGGTATAATTTTGTTGCCTATGCCCAGAAGCACAAACAAAGAAGCAGAATACTACTGGTGATGAATTTACCATCCCACAGAGAATGGTCTGAATTTCAGGCACTGCTCAAAGAAACAAAACGGTTTGAAAGCATGAGTTTAGTTGAATTTTTATATTCGGGTAGCAGAGGGTGTGGGACAGAAATAGTGTATCACACCACTTGTGTGTTATGCACTGATTCATAATGTCTCATGTGAATGATGAATGTGGGACTGTTTTTTTTAAAAGTTATACTTCTTCCATTATCTCCCTTTCCCAGTTCTCGAAGCTATTAAGTGTTATGTTTGCATAATGGCTCTTTGCACGATTGCTTCTGGTAGATGTCAGTGCTGCACTCTGAAATCTTACAATGCTTTTCAAAGAACTTCAAATATGTCTTTCTATGTAAAAACTGGAAACTAGTTTTTTTAGAAAATGAATGCCTTGCTACTTAAAGTACCTTAGAAAATAAGTGGGTCCTGGAAATTGTAGACTTTGAAAGACCCAAACATCAACTTGAAATATGTGTCTAGAGAAAATAAGACATTACTTTCTAGTTTCTGCAGGGAGAGAAAACAAATAATAAATAGTTTTGCCAAAATATTTCCCAGTACCATTTTTAATCATATGAACTCCTACTAAACAACAGGTAAGAGTAGGAAAAAGAAGAATAGTGGTTCAAAATATAGGAGGGGTTTTTTTTTGGCATTTAAAAAGCTTTGCACTTAGAATTTTAAGAACACTAGTTCATACAGATTGTTACAAGTCAGATACATGAAAGGAAATTCCCAAGATGAACGATTAACTAGACTGGGTTTTTTTAATTCACAAATCAGTCTAATTCTACAAACCAATGAAGCAGCTATTAAATATTATGATTAGATCTTTTTTCTTGTAGAATAATGCTGAACATAAGAATATGATGCAATGCACCCTGACTGTAGATGTATCATAGTATTCTGAAAGCTAACTTTCTCACCTGTTAGGCAAAAATGTTAGGATAATTCATTTGGATATTGTAATGAATTCTTTTTGCTTCAGAAAATATTGTCCATCTGTACACCTGTAGAGTAGTGAGTAAGATGGAGGCGGCTGTTAGATGTTTGCTGTGTCCTTGAGAGTTCTGCAATCTTTTATTTAGTGTTAACAACTATCTTCACAGTTTTACAGATAAGGTCATGTGGGAGATGTTCAGATCCTGAATTTAAAATATCACCAGTCTGACTGATTTCTGATTTTGTTAATGCCTTTTTCACTCAGTATGTTTTGCTCATCTCTCTGACCACCTGTGTCCAATGTGACTTTGAAGTACTTGGGAAAGGATATCTCCTGTTACCTGCATTTAAAAAAAAAGGGAAGAAAAATCAAAATATTGTTCAACATATCAAGGTATGGAAAGTTGTACATTGTCATGTTGATAGTTGAATATATTTGGGGTGTAATTCTTTCCAATATATGCAATCACATTTCACAAAAACTCACTGCAAAGAGCAACAGTTTAGTTTAGTTATATATATTCAACATTTTTGGAATACAGACACATACACTAAAAAGTTTTCTTGTCTCTCTGCTGGTTTTCTTTTACCGGTGCTACACCACCGGGGTCATAATTTCATTTGTACTTTCAAATAAGATATTCTCCCCAGTCAAATAGTAGGTATCTAAAGGGGTTTGGATCCTCATTTTCAGATCGTGTAGACAGTGTAGCTGGGATCCAGTCTCAGTTCTGGTCCATGTTCATGACTTTCTTTTTTAAAAAGGATTAGATGCATGCAATGGCATCAAGGAGCTTTTTAACAATTTATACATTTCACTGCTGAGCAGTTCCTCCTGTGGAGAAAGTACAGCCAGAACTACCCCTCCAGACTAAAGGTTAAGACCTTGGACTGGAATCAAAGACCTTAAAACTGTTTCAGCTGTAGGCTTCAAATTATAATTCAGACTAACTTTCTGATCATCCTTTTGTATTTGGGTATGAATCCATATTAACGGTCTTTGGATCTGTCTGGAGCAAATGGGATTGATGAACAAAGCTTCTGCTCAGCTTTGTTCATAAACTGCTTTATCAGTGCCTGCCTGTTATTTCTGTGCTTCTGGTCATGTAGGTTTTTCAGGTGTGTTTGCTGAAGGGGTAGAAAAATAATGTCTCCTTTACCCTGTTGAATGATTTAGTGGGAGATGGTCTTTGGTGGTGGTGATCCTACTCCTTTTCTGCATACTGTCACATGCAGCATAAACTGATATTTCAGCTGAAAATGAGGAAATATCTGAGGAAAGGAAAGGAGAAAGAGTCTTTTGGGCTCTAGATGCAGACATATGATGGAGTGGGAGTTTCTGTTTAAGGTATGAAACTTTAACGGTGTTAAATGAGGGCCAAGCATCAATTGTGTAAATGGAGATAAAGGTATATGCATACTTTAAAAACTGCTTTGAAATGTATCAAAAGGTTATTTTGAAAGCTATATGGCAGAAATAAGTTTGTTTTCAAATCTGCTTCCAGTACCTTCTGGTTTTATATACAGTTATTCACACTTGTCTATGCTTGGAAAAGCCTGTGATTGCCAGTGTTCCCATCATCTGGTCCAACAGCTTCAGATCTTTTCTAATTTTTTAATTATTTTATTTATTTTATTGTTTCATTTTTAAGCTTTTCAGTTAGTCAATAAGAACAAAATTGTTTTCTTTTCTCCTGGATAAAGTCATTGTGCTACCTGAAAAAAACATACAATTTAATTAATTCACTGGAAATAAAGTGTGTTTTTATAAGCTACACTGTGTTATTGACTGGTACTAATGAATGAAAAGTTCTGAAACATTTAATAAGAACATTTGGTTTGGCTTAGAAGTCCTTTGTTTATGCTTGGCATCTGCTGTATAATCAACAAAGGTGGCACTACCTATCACAACTGATGGAGGACATTGATAACAAGTAGTTATTAAAATTATCTCCTACAGTCTTAAAAGATAATCTTCATAGTTCACATAAAAATGAGTCACATAAAAAATCTACATATAGAGCAAACAGAACATGACCGAAACTAAAAATAAAGTTATTAATCATTCAATCTTGATTTTAAAAAACATCATGTACAACTATTCACAAAAAGCTTAAGTAAAAAAAAAAAAAAAAAGCTGGTTTACAGACATTCTTAAAATAGTTAATTTTTAGTATTCATGGTATATATTTCAAGCAGTTTTGATTATTTTCTTTATGTTCTGTTTCTTCTTTGGAATTTGTTATCTTTTTTATGTTATCTATATCTCATATTTCACAGCAATATTTTCAATATGTTCATAATTTTGGTCAGTGAAGGAGCAGAATACCACTATCTTACTTTTATGAATAACAGCATGAATGGTGAACATGTATTTATGTACACATTTTGCAATGCTTTAAATCAATATACAACTGTGACCACTATATATGTTCTTGATCAGATAATATATGTAACTGTACAGCCCATAATTTCAGTGGAAATTAAAAATGCTAAGAAATACATTCTCTCTGGTTATGTCAGTACAGTGAAATTATATTTTTAAAATGTATTTTGAAATAGCATTTTCACATGAGAAGAAAGAGACAGAGCTTTGACTTTTTCACTTTCTATTTTCCTGTTTCAAGAAATGGATAGATAACAGGAAGAGAGTGTTTGTAAACATTTCCCTGAAGAAAATCTGTTCATCTGATTTTATGGTATTTTCCAGACTTTTTATTTTATGCTGTTTGTGAACATTTGTGTGCCCGGTTTCTAAGAACTGTTGTGGAAACAAAACAAACAGCAAGATGAGCAAGAATATGACATGACAATCAATGTTGTTAATATGGATTTGTTTGAGTATTCTGTCAAGATATTAAGATGGCCTTCTTGAACCTCTTTATTGGTTTAAAAATTTTTTTGTCTTGGAGAGGAAACAATATTCTCTGACTTGGATGAGCCTGACACAAAATAAAGAGCAAATTATAAAAGATATAACTTTCAAGAAAGAATAATTACTGCAGGAATTTCACAAGCAATCCACAGAGAGCAAGATGCTGTTGCATGAGTCTAATCAATCCTCGACATTTGTGAAAATCAAAGTAAGTAAACTGGCAACTTACAAAGAAAAGGAGAGATTAATGGAGTAATTAAAATTATTTTGAGTAGTTTGTATAGAATTTTCTCATTCCGTTATGTATAATTTTTAATGAAAAGATAGTCACCAAAAATCAATGCATGACATTAGGAAAACGACTGAAGATACTGGAGTAAGGAGACCAAAGATATGTCCTAATAGCTTCTCTTTGTTATTAGGTTTAGACTAGTCTGTGTCTCTGAAAGGAATGTCAGAAATGCGTAGTATCAAGTGTACGTATTTTATGTGCTAACACATGCTGAATGAATGGACTTAGACTGTAAGAGCTGTAATGCTTGCAACAACACCCTCTGCACCGTTTTTTTCTGTAGACCTCCTTGATAAGAGAGCAGCTACTGTGTAACTTTATCTACTGAGCTTCTTATTGAGGAATGCATTAGCAGTACTAAAATTCTTAGGGGCTTAAGTCCCAGGGATTTCAACTGTACCTTAACATATTCATAAATGCTTTAAAGAAACTACAGGGAAACTGCAAAAAGAACATATAGTATAAAAAGTATAAGTGTGTGCCACCTGAACAAACAGGTCTACCATTACTCCAAATATTCTTAAATACCAGGTAATCCACATGGGAGGAAAACCATGCAAATACCTTAACTGCAGGAGAAAAAAAAAATCAGAAAAAAAATGAGCAGATGATTTCATTCATTACTGAGATCCAAAACTATGGGAGACTGTGCTTTACTCATTCTGGTGCTCATGTAGCTAGCTTTGGTTCAGTTTTCAAAGAACAGATTCCCTGACAATTTTGGAGTTCTAGAACACAAGCTCTATGACTGAAAATTGTTACATAATGCCTGTTAAAGTGGAATAAGGTTATTAAAAGTAAAATATAAGCAAAAGTTTAAAAAGTATCTTTTTATATATAAAGTGTCTTTTAATCAAAAAAAAAAAAAAAGAGAAAAAAAAGCATTCAACACAGAACTTGTCAAACAGATCAAATGTCCACCTATTTCAGATTTTGTAGCGAAGATGCCTCCAGGGATTCAAGAAGAAAGTCCTTACTAAACAAGTATGGATTATTGCTCTACAGAGAAATACAGCAGATACTTTTATTTTGTCCACATTATTTTTAAAGTGTTTTGGCCTTAAAGATCAATTTTGGCAATGAATTTCAACATTCATTTTGTGTTCAGTAAATCTTTTGTCTTTTTTTATTTTTTTCTTTTTAATTTTATTGGATGTTGTCCTGATGCCTGAACAGGAAAAAAATAGGCACCCATTTCACTGTCTGTTTATCTCTTATAATTCAGCAGTTTCATATTTACTTGCATCTCAGATGGTTATGCTCAGGCACTTCAATTATCTCAAGATATTAATCCAAATGTTTTTGCCTTCTATCTGTAGCCACTGCTGTTCAACCAGATATATATCTAAATATTTTTTGTTGTTATTCATAAGCAATCTTTGTTTCTTCACTTTTTGAAGGGTACGGATTAAACACCTGCCCCTTCAGGTTTCAGTGTCAACATTTTTATCGGACTTTGATAATGTTTTCATAGCGCAGAACTTTGGTTTTGCAACATCCTGGAGGAAGACAGTCAGTCAAATATAAATATTGATGAAGGCTCCTTAAAATTTCTAATTGTGAAAACTGCCAACTAAAGTTGGATAATTTCCCCAATGTAGATGGAAGTGAAGAGGAAGTTTGAGAAGGGGAAAGGGAGAGGCAGGTCAAAGATAACACTCACATCATTCCCTGATGGCAAATCCAAATAATCTAAACCACAACATGGAGCAACCTGGCAACATTGTCCACATATTCTCTATGACTAGGGTCTCTATGATGATTCTGTACTATTCATCTATTTGATGACTTAATAATATCTTCAAGAATACTATCAGAACATTAAAATTTGATATTGTTTTGTACTGCCAAGATACACAGAAGAAAGTTCTTAACTGAAATGTCATCCAAGTCTTCTTTTGGACAATGAAGAAGTGATCTAGAGCCAGCAATGTGGGTTCACATTTAAAGTACTTTTTTTCCAATAGTCTTTGCTCTACATCCGTTGTCAGCTATTATTTTATGAAGTCCGTTAACGTACTTTCCTGTTAAATTTTATTAGCAATACTTGGACAAGTATAGGTATGCTTTTTTTCCCCCATGTTTTCCAAGAACAGACAAATAACTCACAGTCTGCTGATCTCTGGAGAGGAAATTTGAGGTGGTCGACTTCAATATTAAAGGAAGATTCTCTCTTTTGGATTTGCCAGTTTATAGATTAGTCAATTTGTAAACCACAATGATTTACTTTTTCAGTAGTATTTAGCTGCATAGCTTCTACTTACTTTATGAAAATGCAAAGGAAATGTATCTCACATACCAATATTATGAGGAAAAAATTCTTTCTCACTCTACATTTCCATAAGGTGTCGTACTGCAGTAATTTCTTCAATATCTGCTCGTTTACTGCTATGTAATTTTAGGATGAAGATGTCAAAATCTGAACCTGTCCCCAGATCTAAATTTTTATCTTCGAAAGTAGGCCAACAATGATATTAGTAAAAGCATAGCTAATTTTGTCAGATTTGGAAACAGGCAGTGTTTGGGATTGGGAAACAGACTGTTGTTGGGTCAACAAAACTTCAGGATTTGAAGGCATAAGAGGGCATTTGAACCATACAATCAGTAGATTAATCATACGTATCAACCCTGTATCCTCTTGATGAGCTCCAGTATTGCAGAGGTTTTCTAGCCAGCTCCTGAATTATCAAATACTTTCCTTTCAACTCGTTTGACCACACACAGTCCATGAAGAAGCCAAAAGAAGAGCATCAGCAATCAGTCATGAAATTTGCAATATAAGATGTCACCATGCCCACTAATAACTTGCCACAGCAAGTTAATAGAGATCATATGGAATGATATAATGCTACCCTGTAAAGTATTTCTCCCATAATGAAAATCCCTGCTGTTGCATAAGCACTTAGGCTTTATCAAAAACAGATAAGTGAAGGAGTTAAAATGAATCCTCTGAACATGTATTCATAAGTGCTTACTGAAAATGCATTGCAACTTCCATCAGCTGTCTCTGCCAAACTCAATAATCAAAACAATGTGGTATGGTCAATTTGTGCACGAGACAGCTGTTTTGTGGAGTACTTGTAATGCCTGCAGGGAGCTGAGTGACCACAGCTACCAACCAACAGTAAATGTAATATAACATCCTAACATTTCTTTCCTCTACAGCAAGACTTAACATGCTACAGACAATACCAGCAAGATTGCTAGGTTTTCTCTGAATTGTTCCAAAAACGACTGTTGAAATTGAATGTAAGCAGAAAAAATGTCAGTGGAAATACAAGAATGAAATATTGCATTATTCTTTCATTTTTAGCTAATCTATCAAACTGTTTTCATCCCCTGCCAGTCTAATTCAGCCAAAAAAAGATTATAGGACACAAATTCCTGAATATTACATATACTTGTTCTTACTAAGTATGCACTTCTTAGTTCTCCTTTGAAAATCAGTCTATACTACATCTCACATATACAGACTCCACCATACAGAATTGTTCAGCCCTGATGATGACACGAAGAAAAGATCTCACAGATCTCAAAAAAGGATTCAGGAGAAAAATATAATTGCTGACAGAGGAACTCAGACTTAACATTTACCCCATAAACCAGAAATTTCTTTCAGAAATGCAGGATTTTTCTGTCTCACTGATGCCAAATTTCATTCCTTCTCAGTTTTCATTTTATTTTCATTTCAGATAGACAATTTAGATAGACTGTTGCTTACTTAATCTGTTTAGATAGTATGATCGCATTTTAAAAACAGAAACATTGTGAATTTTAAACTAATGAAAAATAAACTACTTTTTTTTTTCCCTTAGAAATTTCTTACTTCTTGTGGATGATATGCCTAAGACTTGTCTGACTGTATTTGTAGTATTTTTAAATAATCTAGGATAAAAAACAGAATGCAAAAAAACATACTTCTTGGCATGCAAGAAATAGCAATATTGCCTTGCCACTGGTTGGGGCATAACTGAATATTATAGCTCCAAGATACCACAGCCTTAACATGACTTGGCTCTGGTTTGTTGGCTTTAGCTCATTTGAATGTGTTTTTGCTTTTGATGTTGTTTTTTTCCCCACACATTAACTTTCAAAGAGGAAATACTTCCGTAAGCAATATGGCAATTTCAATGTGATTGGTTTCAGATTTGACACTTGACTAGTACCATTTCTAATACCTTTTGCAGCTGGCGCATCATTCTTGTCTTTTCTTGCTGCGCCTCTGCTACCAAGCCTGTCTGTCCTTTCTCTCCCAACACTTTTATAATAAGCATGAGGTGAGACAGACAGAAAGAGCTTTCCCAACCAGATGAATCTGTAAAAAGTTTAATATAGCTTTTAATTTGCTGATTATCTGTTACTTTTGATTTTTAGAAAGTGTTCTACATATTTCAGTCCTTCCATGGAACTGTATTGGCGGTTTTTTATAAACTGAGAATACCTCCATAAGTTTAGGAGAATGTCTTCATAGGTTTAGGACAAAATAAATCAGAAAAGGGGTATCAGAAAGATTCATACCTCTCTTGACAGACTTGGCGATACATGACACACCTCTGCAGATATTTGTCCAGTTTCCTTCAAAATAGCTAAAGCCAGAAGCTTCAGAAACCCATTCTTCACAAAAGAACCACCCTCAACTTCTCCAAATGTGGGTTGGCTGGATGCAGTACAGAACAGGAGTCATTACTAGCAGCAATCATAAGGGACAATTATTACAGTAGAAGATAAAATTTAATCCCCCATGATGTCATACAGAGTGTTACTGGAATACCGTGTGATGTTTATATAATCCTGATGAATATAATTTATCTGGACTTCTGTAAGGCCTTTGACACGGTCCCCCACAACATCCTTCTCTCTAAGCTGGAGAGATATGGATTTGATGGGTGGACTGTCCGGTGCATGAGGAATTGGTTGGATGGTCGCATCCAGAGGGTAGTGGACAACGGCTTAATGTCCAGGTGGAGATTGGTGACAAATGGTGTCCCGCAGGGGTCCGTATTCCAACCATTTAATATCTTCATCAGTGACATAGACAGTGGGATTGAGTGCACGCTCAGCAAGTTTGCAAATAACACCAATCTGAGTGGTGCGGCTGACATGCCTGAGGGACAGGATGCCATCCAGAGGGACCTGGACAAGCTTGAGAAGTGGGCCTGTGTGAACGTCATGAGGTTCAACAAGGCCAAGTGCCAGGTCCTGCACGGTAGGGGCAACCCCCGGTATCAACACAGGCTGGGGGATGAAGGGATTGGGAGCAGCCCTACCGAGATGGACCTCGTGGTACTGGTGGATGAGAAGCTGGACATGAACTGGCAATGTGTGCTCACAGCCCAGAAGGCCAACCGTACCCTGGGCTGCATCAAAAGAAGCATGGCCAGCAGGTCAAGGGAGGAGATTCTGCCCCTCTACTCTGCTCTGGTGAGACCCCACCTGGAGTACTGCATCCAGCTCTGGAACCTTCAGCACAAGAAAGACATGGACCTGTTGGAGCGGGTCCAGAGGACGGCCACAAAAATGATCAGGGGGATGGAACGCCTCTCCTATGAAGAAAGGCTGAGAGATTTGGGGTTATTCAGCCTGGAGAAGAGAAGGCTCCGGGGAGACCTTTATTGCAGCCTTTCAGTACTTAAAGGGGGCTTATGAGAAACTTCTTAGCAGGGCCTGTTGCGACAGGACAAGGGGGAATGGTTTTAAACTAAAAGAGGGTAGATTTGAACTAGATATAAGGAAGAAATTTTTTACAGTGGGAGTGGTGAAACACTGGCACAGGTTGCCCAGAGGTGTGGTAGATGCCCCATCCCTGGAAACATTCAAGGTCAGGTTGGATTGGACTCTGAGCAACCTGATCCAGTTGAAGATGTCCTTGCCCATGGCAAATGGTCTAAATAACCTTTAAAGATCCCTTCCAATCCAAAATATTCTATGATTCTGTAAAAGTCATGTCGTTATGTTTTAAATAATATGGGGAGTATTAAGTGTAAAGTAAATGTCATTATTTCCAGTGAAGTCCTTCCAAACTGAAAAACCTGCACAATACATGTTCAAATAGCAAAATATTATTCTTCTTCAATCATGTAATCTGCAAATGGCTGGACACCAAAATTTCCTTTCAGAGAGGATGCTTCTAATCTTCTAACTTTTGTGCCAAGTTTCAATAGTCTGCAAATTTTTAGAACCTGGAATAACAGGGTTTATAATGGAAACACTGACACTCTTGTGGCTTATAGATGTGCCAGCTACTGCTGTAATAATCAGTAGATAATTACGTTCAGCTTTCCATTCAGTGAATTAAGTTAGATGAAATCTTTCATTAAAAGATGAGTTTTGCTGTAAGAAAGTGCATTTCAGGACATGTCCACAATAATGATCTAACTGCAGCTTGCTCTGTGATTTCTCAATATTTTTTTGTTGTTGGTTATTTTTAAATTCAGGAGGACTAGCATGAATGAAAATATTCAGAATGAAAGGCCAGATAGCTAACTGCAGCTCATTTGTCCATTAAACACAACCCATCAGTGTTGCGTACACAGGTCAATGGGGAGTGCTGAAATGAACTGTGATGTGATGCATCAGTTCACATGGAGAGGAGACTGAAGATGTTCTCAAGAAGCTCTAAGGGCAGCTTCATATCTAGTACCTTCCTACTGAACTTCAGCATGGATTCCCATTTAGGAAAAAAAAATTCCAAACCATGCTGTATGTCTGACAGCATGAAAATCACCCAACCTACTTTATTTTATAGGAATACTGATTTCTAGTGATTTTATTTTTATTAGGAATGAAAATAGCTAACCCACCACCACCACAAAACCAGTGATTATCAAGATCACATTATGGATTTTAACTTTCAAAATATTTCGCTATAGTTAAGTAGTCATTATGGTAAATTATATCAGAAGGATTGGATTTAGCAAAATACTTTCTATTGTTACCATTTACCACTACTTTCATTAATCAATCAGTGCTCAGAATATTTTCTTCTGGGTGTTAATTTGAACCACAGGATAATGTCCATTTAAACTGTGCCAGGTGGTGATTTCTTTCATCATGCAAGGAGTTCAATATTTTAGCTAGAAAAACTTTCTTTTTAATAAAATTTTCAGAGAACAGACATGAAGTCATTAGATAATTCTTTATTATTGTTTTGCTTCCCACTGCTGTTTTCTAACTTAATTCGACCCCTTGAATGCCTCCAGGAGTGTTGGGGTCAGGGAAAAAAGAAGAAATAGGCAAATACTATATATTTGCATCTACTATTTTCTGCTTTCTTATGTACTGATACTGGGTGGCATGCAGCAGCCCAGAGCTGCCTTAAAAAATAGTTACAGTAGATACAGATAAAATCATGTTGCATTTTCACTAGTTTAGGAATGCAACTCTATATTTAGCCTTATTAGCAAATTTACAATAATTTATATTGAGCTCTTACCTGTGAATTTAAAATCATATACAATTTAAATCACTTAGATTTAAATTTAAGAGGTGTCAAAATGCTTAAAGAGAACAACTGCTCCTATTATCATCTAGTTTTATTTCTCTTCTTACCTCCAAACAAAATAAAAGGGGATTCTCCATTTCCTCCTTACATTGCACCCATCGCTTTTTCGATTAATGCTTCTTAAAATAAGATATGGTCACAGTGACTGAAAAACCATTGCAATGAGTTCAGGAATCAGATTAAGTCAAACTGGGATTGCTAGATGAAGGACTCAAGAAATGGTGGTAACAGTACTGGAAAATGGACTGATCTGTCAATATACAGTTGAGGCTGAAAGTTGCTATGCCATTTAGTTCACTAATTAACCATATCTTCAGTCACACTGCACTCAGCCTTGGTTTCCATTTTCTTCTTTTCATTTTGTGGATACAATGTGCTCTCCTGCAAGGTGTCAAGTAGGTTTTTAAAAGGCTATAATTCTATCATTAACTTTTCAGCTACACAGTCCCTCATGACTCATTCTTGCTTTTTTTTCTCCCCTTTTCCTCTTCACTTGCTCTGCTCTGCTAATCCTCCAACCTATAAAGTTATACATATATGAGAAAAGTTGTCTTCTCTAGACACTCAAATTGGAAAAAGAAGATTTTTTAGAGTTCATCAAATCACAGATATTATAACCATTATTAAAAAGAAAAAGAAAAAAAAATAAAAGAAAATGTCTAGCTCTTAAAGACAGAACAGAAATTTCACTCTTTCCTTTTCCCTCTCACATTAATTCATTGGAAATCGAATTAACTTTTTTTTTTTATTCTATGTGTGGATCTGAACATTTTTAACTACATCATATGGAGTCCAGATAAAATATCCTACATTCACAAAATGGATAGAGTAAATTTAGGATTATATACTCTCTCTAGTATAAAGAGAAATATATATATGCAACAGGAAATTTTCAAGATGGGCAAAGAACTTTCTTCCTGAGAGAAAGAATTTTTCTTTTCAGACAGGACTCTTCCTATAATATTGGATCAGCACAAGCCACCTTTCATTGGTAACAAAGGAATAGGACCAATATATGTGTTTCAAATGAGCGATGAGCTGCCATAGGAGTGCTATTAAGTTTTGCTAGGTGTGTATTTCAGTCTATTTAATTTAACTGGAAAGTTAATTTGTAAACTAGCTTCGCCCAGACATAGAAAGAGTCTGGGAAAGAGCATGAGATATTTCCCCTTTCTGTTGCTTATGAAATGCCTTGAGAAGAATGAGTCATTTGACATGATGCGTTTTCAAGTTATCTTCATGAGATACTAGTTGTTTTTTCATTAAATTGTCATCTCATCAAGGCAATTACCTACCCCAGACAACCAGATAAAGGCCCTATTGCTGCATTTTGTTTATTTGCTTGTTATAGTTGAAAAAGTAGATCATGTGGTGCCCACACAGCCCATGAGATCCTTTCTCACTCTACTAGATCATGGGAAGCCATTCATGTTGGCTTGTCCAGTTTGTCAGAGAAAGTAAAGAATGATAATTGCTCACACTCTTTGCTTGCTTTGTGTTTTTCTTGACGGATCACTGAAGTTGATCCCTGATATTTCAACTCAGGTAATCAAATTATACTGATGTTCTCACATATACATAAGTTATTCCTGGGGCTTATGGACTAAAACCAGAATGTGAATTGATTTTTATAAAATGGTAAGTGTATTGACCTGCTGATTAAGAAGTTCCGATTTTGCTATGGAAGTTAAGAAATATTGTATCTTAAAGGTTCTAAAGCACCTGAAAATAAAAAGGGGAATGGCAAATTTTTTCTAAGTCTTTTGTCAGACTCCAGAGCTATTTATGATGCCTAATGTCTAAGAAAAGGAATATAGTCCATAAACTAAGTTATAATACTTAATAATCTTAGGATGAAACTACATCTCTGTGCACCTTTTCTTAACTCTGCAGTAGCCTAAAGATCATGTTTATAGTGATAAATCATCATTAAACTAATTGAATTTCCAATTAAATTTGAGTAAATTGAGCCATTTTTGGCAAGCAAAATACTATATTTATTGAAAGATTATATTTGGTCAAATCATTGCACATTTGCCATGTCTTTAACTGCAAATACGTAACACCTATGGGGATTTACAGTAGTTTTGTGACTTGTGTTGAAGTTGATACATGCCAAACTTAATTTATTCATTTGTATTAAGTTTAACTTATGAGCACAGTGCACTGAACACATATTCTGGGTATTAGGTAGATTATCAGATATACACAGTTTCTAAAACAGATGCGTAAAATCTCTATCTTGAGGGCATTCGATTTTCAGTTTCACTCAAAGATGTATGCCTAGGTGTCCTTCTCCTTTTGCACTAATGTGAACAGTAGCATTTCAACTGATACTGGCATGAAAAGGATCAGACATCTAATGAAACTTAAATTATCAGGCTGTCACACAACATTTCATCTTTCTCTGTGATAAAACAGCATATTAAAGCTGAAAGCAGACGTGGAAATAATACAGAAAATAGAAGTTTACTGCAATTGACCATTGTTGCTAACTCAGCACTTTTACAAATATAATAAATTCAAACCAAAGCAAGTGTTGCTATCAAACATTTGGAATCTCAATGGATAAAAATAGTTCTCAAAGGTTAATAAAGACTGCCTGTAACGGAAAGTGATATTATGCAATTGTTATTCAGCAGTGGCTAAAAAATGAAACAGATATGAACCAATAACATACAGAGTATGTTATTGCATTTTCATAATGCAGTTTAATTTTGCAGTCTTTCAACAATAAAAGTAAGTGATTCAAGTTTAATAGAAAAAACTGGAGTCAAAGTGAATGAAATATCTTACTTTTACAGCTATGGGAACAATTCATAATGTAGCAAATGCAAGTGCAATAATAAGTTATGAGAGCAAGACTGACAGGAAAGAAATCATTTTATAGTGTTAAGATTGTACAAAAAATAGAACTGAATTAAACTCATTAGTGGAATATCATCAGCCTGTACTTGAAATCACATTAACAAAATGATTTATATGCTGAATTAACAGTACAAATGATTTTTTTCCCCTTCTCTCTCTCATATATATATGTATGTGTATTGTGTTTATGTGGCAAGGTTTTGGTATCAGGGGAGTGGCTTCTGTGAGAAGATACCAAGAATTGCCCCCATGATAAAAAGAGATGGTTCCAGCCAGCTCCAAAATGAACCCGCTGCTGCCCAAAGCTGAGCCCCTCAGCAGCCCTGGTGGTGCCTCTCTGATTACATATTTAAGAAAGGATAAAAACCACTGTGCAACAGCTGTGAGAGGAGTGAGAAAAATGTGAAAGAAACAACTCTGCAAACTCAAAGATCAGTGAGGAAGGAGGGGTAGGAGGTGCTCCAGGCACTGCAGCAGAGATTCCCGTGCAGCCCGTGGTGAAGACAACGGTGAGACAGGCTGTCCCCCTGTAGCCTATCGAGGGCCATGTTGGAGCAGATATTCACACTGCAGCCTGTGTAGGACCCCACAGTGGAGCGGATGGATGGGCCCCAAAGGAAGCTGCAGCCCATGGAGAGCCCATGCCAGAGCAGGCTCCTGGCAGGGGCTGCGGCCCATGGAGAGGAACCCATGCAGGAGCAGGTTTTCTGGCAGGAATTGTGGCCCATGGGGGACCCACACTGCAGCAGTCTGTTTCTGAAGGACTGCACCCCATGGAAAGGATCCATGCTGGAGCAGTTTGTGAAGAACTGTAGCCTGTAGAAAGGACCCACATTGGAACAGTTGATGAAGGATTGTATCCCATGGGAGGGACCCCACATTAGAGCAGAGGAAGATAGTGAGGGGGAAGCAGGGGCAGAGACTAAACGTTATGAAGTGACCACAACTCCCATTCCCCATCCCCCTGCACCTCTCAGGGGGAGGAGGTAGAAGAATCTGGAGTGAAGGAGTGATGTTGAGCCTGGGAAGAAGGGATGATGGGAAGAAGGTGTTTTAATTTTATCTTCGTTTCTCATTATCTTACTTCATTTGCAATAAATTAAATTAGTTTTCCCCAAGTCAAGTCTGTTTTGTCTATGATGGCAACTGGTGAGTGATCTTCCTATCTGTATCTCAGCTCATGACCTTTTCCATCTTATTTTCTACCTTTGTCCTGTTGAGAAGGGGAGCGAGAGAGCGGCTGGGTGGCAGGTTTGGCATCTAGCCAAGGTTAACCCACCACAGTATGGTTGTTGCTTTATTCTCTGTACCCCTAATAAATGGTCAATAAATATGTTTAGACATGGTCCAAAGCCCATTGATAATGCAGAGAATGAAAAGAAGCAATTATCTGAATTGTTTGAATAGGGTACTATCAGGACAATATGCCAGTTTTGGACTGCATATGTCCTGATTATGCCAGTTGTTTTTGGATTGAACAGTGTTTTAGCATCCACCGACATTCCTAAAGGGTAAGGGCACTTTATGTATCATACCACCAGGGAGCCCCTTTAGACTTTAACAGCTTTTGCATGAATCTCTGAGTCAGCCCCAGTCTTCTGTTGCTAAAGATGACTTTGCAAAATTTACTCCGATGAACAGCAACACACCTTTATGCAAATGCTCAGATGTCCAGTTTGGCAAGCACAAAAGTATTAAAGTCCTTATGTCTACATTTGAATGAGTTAGGGAGTAGATACAGATACTAATTTCTATCAGCAAACTTTTCAAAAGGATGAGTTAAATATACAAAGGGGAAGTTAGGATATACTAGAATTCCAAAAATCAGTTTCTCCAGCCAGAAAACTATTTAAAGTTTCCTGCTTGTCTGTTTTAGTCTTCAAGGTTTTCAGGAAACGACTATCACGAAATGCTTTGGATCTCACTCAGAAATATCTACTATAGCTCTAGGTGGTTATCTTCTGAGTTTAAAGATCAATCCTAAATTCAAGTTTAAACCAAAAATTCAACACTCACTCCTTGATTCTTTGTGTGCCCCATGGTGATGTATCAATTCTTCAGCTACTGCAGTTAGTGGGACCATGCAGATTTGCTCTGGCACAACTAATTTCATTCTAAATTCCATGTGGAATTTGAAACATTTTGCAACTAAGAAGTCCAGAGATTCTTAAACTTCTGTACAGCTCCTGGAAGCCACAGCCTGCATCAGGCATGGGTAAAATAAGAAAGTGCCCTGGACAGAAAATCAGTGGTAGTAGTAGAATTACATTCTTAAGTACAACAAATAGATCTTCTGTATATATCTACCTGGCTAAATAAAAAATAAAATAAAAAATTTAAGAAGGGAAGTGGGGCAAGCTTGGGCATTGGATGCCAGCTCATCCAAACTGCTTAATTTTTACTCCAAGGCTCTTGTTTATACCACTTCAACACGGTGTATTCATAACAAAACTCAGCCATGGCTCTTGGCATGACTGTAGCTCTCGACAGGAACTTCTTCCAAAAGGCAATAGTACCATAATGGGCTGCCTGAACAGTTTTCTAGCACTATCCTAGCAGGTTTTGTCAATGTTCACATCTTGAATGATGTCACACCGTCAAATTAGTGCTATAAAGCACTAGTCTGGCACATTTTTGCAGGCACTTTGAAGTGAGAAAAAAACACATAGAAATTACTATTTGTGTCTTAGGTCCACAGGACCCAGAGACAAAAACAATATTGTGTGACATAACCAGCTCACACCAGCCTTGAAGAGTGAAAGTCAGTACGTGATAGCTGGACTTTTGTATTTACTTGTTAGGCTAATTAGAAGCAGCCTTGTGCTCATTTCACATGCACTCAAAATGTCTGAAAGCATGTGAATGCATTAGTGTCTGCCAGATCTGCTCCATCACACACATTTTTTGGAACCTATTCTGGGCATGAATTAAAGTACCCGGGGCCTCATAAGCTCCACTGATCTACTTCCCCAAGCTCTGCTCTCCCAGCTGCAGTGCAGGAAACAGAGAGTGAGAGAGAAAAGGGGGAAGGAGATTCCTCTCATCTCCTCTCTTCCTGGTTGGCAGCATTATGCTTGTTTGGGCATTTCCGAATTTGTGCACTTGGCAGTGGCAGAGAGAGATTCAGCCTGACTGTTGCTGTGTGGATAGCGAACGTGATCAAAGACACCTGGCATTGCGGCCAAGGAACTTGCTTGGTCTTGATTCTTTAGGAAGAGACATACTCAGGGAGCTGCCCTGAAGCTACTGCAGAACTAAACTTTGCTGATCCATGAATTGAGGACAATAAAAAGGAATTTTAGCTACTTTGCAAAGACTTAGTCAACTGTGCTAAGTCTAAAAGGCAGCAAAAAATACTTGCAAGTGCAAGAGCTAATTTTTAGCCAAGCGTCTCATGCTATCTAAAATATCAGGTCTGCATCGCTCAACTACTAATAAAAGCATGGTAAAACACTTGTTTCATCTCTCAGACATTTGGATAACAAGAAGTTTTGCTTGTGAAGGGCAGACCAATATGCCACCGCTAATATGCAGAGGAACTTTGCTCTGATTAACTGCTCTTTTTCCATATAGATATCATTGCAGGGATGCAACGTTGTCTCAACCTTTAGAGTTTAGTGCTCTTGCTTTATCCTACCATAGCTTCTACTCAGAACATGGGATGCTGGTCTTTGTGGCAAAGGAATAAGTTATCTAGTCCCAGTTACGCTTCTACAATAAAAGCACATGATGGAACATAGTGGTATAAACATCTCTGTTGAATAAAAATCTGTGGGAACTCCTGTCTAATTTCTTTTTCTCTTCTACAAACAACTTAAAGCAAAGAATTAAAAAATAAAGTAACAGTTACTTGGGCCTTAACTCACTTAAACCTGAAAATCTGTAGGCACTATATATATATATATATAAAAAAAAAAATTGAACAAGCCCTCATGTTTTAATGTTCTCCAGTTCAGCCTTCCCACGCCTTCAGTTTGCAGGATCAGAGGCCATCTTTCTTTTAATCAATCTTTATCCTCCTGAGAGATTTTTGAACCTCTCATGACATCTCTGGATTAAACTGTTATTAACTCCTCCTTTTGCAGTCACATGAAAAGTCATTGCTTTATAACATACTATTTTATCCATCTACTGGAATTTCTGTATTTCAAATACGTACAAGGGTATAGATTTACATTTTTATACCATTTACTTTTTGGAAAATATTTTTATTTTCTGTGAAGCATCATATCACCATTTTTTCCTTCCACTGTAAAGATATTAACCTCTAATATGCTAGTATACATATATTTGGTAGAGGTATTTAAATAACTTTATAAAATGGGAAATTTAATATGTTGCATCAGATTTTCTCAATATCCTTCAATATTTTGATATATCAGAATAAAACACTGATAAAAATGTGCATTCATTATTTCACTCCGTTTCTCATTATTCTAAACACATATTCTTGCTGCTCTGTTGCCTTCTGATTTAAACCTTTCTGATTTGTGCAAACTCAGCAGCCAAGGTGTATACAGCTTGCCTACTGCAGCATTTACCCAAATGGACACATACTGTAGGCATTCTTTATGAAATTAGATACAAGACACTCTGTAAGAGGGGAAGAATCCTAAATGGTGATCTGGAGAAAAGAATACAGATTCTGTTCTGTGGGATCACTATTCACTGATGTCTGGATGTACAATAACTGATGGCTGTTAATGACACTTCAAAGAGACTGAAAAAATTCCAGCGTCTAGCCACGCAAGGTTATCAGAGGAACATAAATAAGACTGTGACTGAGATGCTTTATCAATTTCAAGATCCATCATCTTATACAACTAAGAGCAGCATCAAAAACCTTTGGGAGGAAAATTTCTGCAGTGTTGTAATTCTTTCCATTTCAGAATATCTTCTTGTGCTCTTTCCCTTCACTTTCCACTCTCGCAACAGTACGTATTTATCACTTCTCCCCTACTTTAGATTATCTGGCTTTTGATTTAACGATAAAATCTTACTCCATGGATATTGATATTGCTAGGTTATTACCACCTGGGTTTACAGGTGATTCCAGACTTATTCATTAGTCCCACAAGCACTGCTGAACTCAAGTACTTGATTTCTCTCAACAAATACATGATAAAAATGAGGTTATCTCTGTTTTTTACATTTTCTGCAGTATAATAAGACATTATGTGATACATATGTTTTAGTAGCATATAAAAGTCTGTAATAATATCATTTTTAATACCTCTAATTCTTCAGTACTATTTTTTTACATTGTGAATATAGATACATAGCCTATATTGTCTACCTGACGACCTGGGCTAAAACTCGCTTTTCAACAGGAGTGCAGTGCAGTGTTTCAAACTCACATACATGCATCTTCTTACCAGTTCCTTTGTTTACTGTAAAGGGTACAGTAATGAGATACAAAGATCTTGCATGCATCTAGTTTTCTTTCTACAGGAAGGACACATTCTGTGGCACTACACAAAAATGTGCCTCTCTTATTTTTTTAGATGCTTTTGTAGCCCTAAGGCTCTGATCACTTCAAGTATCATAGGCATTTCATAATTACCCTCCCCCTCCAAAAAGGCATAAAACAATGGAAAAAAAATCTGTCAGATACAGTACTGTATCAATAAACAATGTATCCTTCTTAGATGACAAACTATATATATAAAAATGAAGATATTCTGACAAACATTTCAGAAAGGAAAAAAACAAACAAGGCAAGTTGCACAGTCACCCATTCCTGCCATATTAGACCTGTACTTTTCCCTGGCTGGCTTAGTTTCTGCTGTAAGGTTTTTATATGTTCACATATAACCAACGTGCCCTAGCTGAATCAGATTTTCACATTGCTCCCCCCAAATTAAGACAGCAGAATTCTTTACAGATTGGAGCCAGCTCAGCTTCTGTGTATACTTTTCACCTTGGTGATGTATCGTTCATCTGTAATACTAACCTATTGATTATTTGTGCTGTTACAACAGACCAATCTATCGCAGAATTTTCATTTCTATGTTTTAATAAAGGATTTCACAATAATGAGCTGGAATATAATGACCTAGAATTAGAGCTTTTTTTTTTCCCAGGCTATGAGTCTATGAACATGGTTTAATGTTTTGGTTTTTAACATATGTGAATAGGAAAGCTACATTTCTACAATAGTTCTTTATGTTAAATCCACGACACCTGTTTTTGGTATATAAGATGACAGCATCTGAGTGGTAGCTGGTAGTTGCAACTCCCTTTCCTCACCCTTGATAGGTTCTAATATTTACAAAGTCAAGTCTATTCCTCACAACAACTTTATTTTGGTGAGGATTTTAGTAAATTGACAGTACCTCCAACAAAATGTATTGTTTGTTAATATTCTAATTCACACAATGTGCATTCAGAGTGCAGGTCAATGATCTTGGTCTGTTCTTAGTGCTCTTATCAAGACAAAAACTTTTCTTGAGCCACAGCTTTAGGTAGCTCAAATAATTACTTAAATTTATAGGTATTTTCCTGCCTAGTATATTTCAGCCCCTTTTGTACTCCAACTGCAAATTACAATATTTGGAAATTCTTCAGAAACCTCCTTTCTGCCTTGTCCCCCTGTGCACTAGAAGATGCTTGGGGCTTACTTTACTTAGTTACTGCCTTGGTTATTTCTGATATCATGCATTAGGGAATGTTGGTAAAAAATTAGTTTTAATTTTTTGGACCTGGAGACATGACTCTCTCTGATGGAATAATGTTCTACCTTTGTCTCATCATGTAAATCAGTATTCACTAATTTCAGAAGATATATTTGCCATTTGACAGATGGGTCAAACATCCCGTCCACTTAGACATGTATACAGCTAGACAGGGTGCTTGTTGCTTTTCATAATAAAGATAAAAACCTTCCTGCAGTTCAGCTAGCCCATCTCCTCTGTGCCATCAATATGGTTTAGTAACACTCACATGATTAACTCTGCTTCACAGCCTAGATTGTTTTCTTCCTCTTGGCTCTCATTACTAAGGGCAAGTTTCCAGCCTATGTGGTAAATCTACAATTTGCAAAGTAATGAACACAGCATTGTTTCCAAACTATGTTTCTACAGTCACATCACCTACTTCTATGGAAATTTAATGCAACTGCTATTGCACTTAGTTTATATCTGTTTTTCTTTCTTCCTTTCTTCCTTTCTTCCTTTCTTTCTTTCTTTCTTTTTCTTTCTTTTTTTTCTTTCTTCCTTCCTTCCTTTCTTTCTTTCTTTTATATTTTAGTTACTTACATAGATGTTATTTCAAAACTATATTTCTGTTCTTGCTACTGTGTATATCAGCAAAGAATAGTCCAATATAAAGCCATGGTATTTTGGAATTAAGATATGGAAATTCTCTTTTAAAAGAGCAAGAAGTTGTATTTATTTTTCCAGATGTACTATATTAATAAATTTTGAGATTACAACTCAGTCAAATTGAAATACTAACTAATTTAAAGTACTGAATCAGCTTATTCACTTTAGTTTTCTTATACCATGCAATTTTTTTATTTATCCTGAGATATTTATTTTTATGTCTTACAAGAAAGAAAAGATACAAGCTGTGACTTCCATATATGAATTAATAATATTTTTATGTGTGCTCATAGTATGTTATTATTGATAACGGTGGACTGTTCCTGACAATGAAATAAATATGAAATAAACAAAAGCTGGAGGTAAATGTAAGGGTTTGCTTCCATTCAGCTGTGTCTGTGAACACAAGTTCAAAAATGCCACACAACTTTGAATCTAGGTAGACGTAGTGATATGTTCCCATCAACATTAAGGAAAGTTGTTTCTAAGCGACAAAGGGGTATTTGGAAACTCACTCTGACTTTATTCAGTGCACACTCGTAACAGTGTCACGTCTTATCTGAAGCACTCTCCAGATGAAAATCTGTTATTGAAAATGAGAAATTACTGAAAATTCAGTAATTTCAGAAAAGATCAAATATATAGAAGTGCAAATATCTAAAGGTCTATTGATCTATTTGGTTAGCCTTTGTATTTTCCTATGTAGCATTAATTTTAGCAATAGAAGTCATGAATTCAAGGGAACTGCAGTGGAGTTGTGGCAATAATATTCCTGTGTCTATTGAAAATATCCCAAACATAAACTTAGTATCTTTTTAGGATGTATTCAAAAGTGATTGAAATGGAGAAACCTTTTTTTGCCATTGCTCCTGCTGCTATTCTGACATTCCTTTCTTGTAGACAGCATATGTGGGATCAGCATATTTTATAAGGATTTGATCTGGAGCATATCTACTGACCATATTTGAGCTGCTCAGTCCAGCAATCATATGAAGTCCCGTGTGTATATGAGCATACGCAGAGCAATGCCAAACCTGTTGCAAACAGACTATGTTGTAGGTGGAAGAGCAACGCAGGAGAGCAGCGAGCAATAGAAAGAGCAATAAGAGCCCTGAGGGAAAAAGATACAGGCAGCATAGGAGAGGTTACAGGGAGAAACTGGACTATCAGCTACAAGGCTGGATAACAGCAACATAAAAAGAGGGAAAGAGCAATTCATAACCGAAGGGACAACTGGGAGAATAAAAGGCATCGATAAACCTATATTTTTAAATCGTTTTCTCTGCAAAATAGTCCAGAATACAAAGGAGAGTACTTCCGAGATACATGGCCTCAAGAGATAAGAATTAAATGGAGACTTGGGAGTCATGAATGGAAGCAATATATGGGACTCGCTGACATATGATAGGCTGACTGGGAATAAATTTCTCTGAGCATAGTTTTAAACTGTTCTCTAGGTTTGCCAGGCTCATAAACAGACTTGTTTACTGAAATTCAATGGAGCATGTTAAAGTCAGACTGAAAAACAGAGTCTGTTTCAGCACAGGGGAGGCCAGAGTGGGCTGGTGTCACTCATCACTGCCTCTCAAGGTGATCAGGAAAGCCGTAAGGAAAGTGTATAGGGAGCCCCAAAACCACACAGCCCCGTCTGAGGGAGGCGGCATCTCCCTGACTCCTCATGGCAAAGGCTGTGATAGGTCCATGGCTGCCTCTGCCCCATGGCTTGGGTCTGTCAATGAGTTGTCAAAAAAGTACACCTGAGGATTACTTAAAAATATAATCTATTAAGATTTTTGTGGAACTTGACCCACTCAGTTACTAAAGAGATGGCAGAGAATTAAAATTTTAGTGCAGGCAAGCCCAGATAAAAGCACTTTTAAGTTTTAAACTAATAAAAAGTGCCAAATTCTGCCACTTTACATTTGTAAATTCAAAAATTATGCATTACATGTGTGGCTCTCAAATTACATGAGTGTTGCTGTTCTATACAGAGCTCTCACTTTTTGTAGGTATTTACTCCATGCCATGTTTACATATACACAGACACGCACTTATGCAGACCCACTATCTGCCACCAACAAAAATTCTCATACTTACACTTCAATCCCTCTCCCTTTAGCAATCTCTAAAAGAACTGACCCTGGCTTTGACCAAATTTAACTTAGTGCCAAAATTCTCACCCCAATTTCCAGTGCCTAGATAGCTCTACGAAGCCTTGGTAAGAAATCCCATCTGTGCTTGTGGATGGTGTGCCAACAGGGGCTTCTTTCAGTCCTTGTGACAGCTTCAAGCGCACAGACATTTCTCTTGAAAAGATATGTTTTTCTATCCCCAACATTTCTGAGTCTGCCCTCAGGCTTGAGATCTTGCTTTGGACTTATCATCTCTTTTGTCCCCAGCTTCAGCAGTCCAAAGAACATACTACTCTCTTCAGAAGGACAGAATATTCAGAAAGAGAAAAAGAAATAAAAAACGGAAAGGGAGAAAAAATGGATGGGAATTTTTTGTAGCTTTTTAATTGCTTCCCATTCCTCCCTCCCTTGAGAACCACACCAAGCTGCTGTGTTGAAAAGTACCTTATTCTGAGAGGAGGATTATTGGTTCAGTCTGTTTGCATTAAAATCTTCTTTGCATTTCCATATCTCTTATTCTTAATTCCAATTCGATTTTAAAAGCATAATGTGTCATAATTAATCACTATAAGATTTTGTGTATGGAGGAAGATTTTGCCTTTTGAAAGCCATTTATGAGCACATGAAGGAGAAAATGGTGTTTGGGAATAACAAACAGGCTGACAAAGGGTGAATCATGCCAGACGAACCTGGTCACTTTTTATGATGAAACAAGTGTGGATGAGAGAAGAGCAGTGGATGTTGTTTATCTCACCTATAGCAGGACTTTCCTCATGGCCTCCCACAACATCTCTGTATCCAAGTTAGGATGTTAACATCTTAGATAAGGGGACTACTAGATGGGTGAAAATCTGTCTGGGTTGTCAGACTCAAAATGTAGCGGTTAATGGTTTGTATTTTGCCAGTTAGCAGAGTTCCTCGGGGGTCAGTTCTAGGACCATTCAATATCTTTTATTCTGTTCCATATCTTCAACGTAGAAGAGGAGATGGGGTGCACCCTTATCAAGTCTGGGGACAATCCCAAACTGGGGGATACAGAAGAGCCATTCAGAAGGACTTCAACAGGCTGGAGAAATGGGCTGATATGAACCTCATGAAATTCAGCAAGGACAAATGCAAAGTCCTGTACCTGGGATAAAATAACCCTCCAGAAAACTGCAGCCACTATATTGAGAGACATGATTATTCCCCTCTGAGAAGCATTGACTAGGTTACATGTGAAATATTGCTTTCACTTTTGGGAGCTCCAGGGCAATAAGGGTTTTGATAAGTGGAAGCAAGTTCATCTGGTCAGGGGCTGTAGCACTTATCCTGTGAGGATAGACTGAGAAACCAGGTCTTACTAAACCTGGAGAAGAGATGGCTTTGAGCGGACCTAACAGCAGTCCTCCCATATTTACGGGGAGGTCATCAAGAAGATGGGACCAGGCTCTTTACTGAAGCACAAATGAGGTCGGGGACAGAATGAGAGATAGCAATCATAAATTGCAATGGGGAACATTCCAACTGCATATAAGGAATATTTGTCACCCTGAAGATAATTAAGCATTCGAGCAGTTTGTCCAGAGAGTTTATGGAATGGGGATCCTCAGAGGTTTTTGAGACCTATGTGGTCAAATCCCTGAGCAGCTTACTGATTGAGTATTGACCCTGCTTGGAGTAGCAGGCTGCACTAGGGACCCCCTAAGGCCCCTTCTGACCGGAATAATTGTATGATTCTAAGGTCCACAGATCATTCCTGAGACCTCAACACTGTTGTAAAGCAGTAGGAATTCTGTTATTCTCATTTTGTGCTTATTGTGGGGTTGACGTGTGTCAAATTGCTGAAACTGTTCCCTGAGAATGTCTATCTGCCTCTTTTTCTCCAATTTAGTATTTAGGAAAGGGCAGCCTATACCCCCATAAATTGTGCTTAAATGGTGAAATTCTTATTTGACTGCAGGACTATTCTGTGTGATTTTTCTTCTGCTTGTAGCCATAATGGCATTATTTTCATGAACTGATGGTAGATCCTTCAATCCCAAATCAGATTAATGTTTTGTCTTCCAGTGTGTTTCTATCTACAAGTCCCCAGTGATTCTAACCTCACATTTCTAACATTGAAACCACTCTTATTTCTAGCTCTGATGAACAGTATGTTGACAACTAACGGTTCTTAGTTCAGTGATTCTGTTTCTTAATGTCAGTGTTAAAAACTAATCAGAGCTTTAGTCCACAGACTTGTTAGCAAATTCTCTCTCTGACTGAGGTTTCTAATTACCTGCCAGACCAGGCGTTATGAATGCTATCAGTGATGTGCTTAAACTTCTACATCTCTGAAAATTACACAAATTGATGTTTGATGAAGTATGATTTGTGTTCGGAACTTTGGTATGTTGCCATGTTGCCTTTTCACAAGATTTTGGCATGATAGGTTTTGTATATGTTAACTTCCCTTTCACTGAAGCATTTTGAAGTGATACTACCTCAGGGAAGTGAGAATAATAGTGTAGAAGTACAAACATTTTTTTATTCCCCCCACAGACCTCATATAATCTGTATCTTGTTTGTTTCAAGGAGATAAAATTTTCTGCACTATCAATATAGGTTCTTTTACTTGACCTACTCTGCAGTTTCAACAGGCTTTAATAGGTTCTTTTACGTATGTATTCATTTCAGACTGGTATAAGAAACCTTTGGCCCTTCTATTTCAGATTTTTCATTCTGCAAGTGAGCTACTTGTGTTGCCATTTTAGTTATTATTTTCATTTCTCATAACTTCTCAAGAGTCACATTCTTATGTTTTAGAGCAAGACCTGATATTGAGAGAATCTGTAAACTGATGGGACATACTCGAAAGTACAGACTTGACCATCCTGTGATAACAATCTTAATTGTTTTCTGCCAGTACAGGTTCTCATGCCTCCTTACAGCAGAATGAGTATCTGTCCACATGTGCTAAGAAATGGACTTCTATTTAAACCAGGAACTAGTCACACTGTTTGAAACATTTTAACACTGCTGAGGTACAACATGCACTGGAAAGACCTTCACAGTATTAAGAAGAAGGCAGGGTAAAGAGCAAAATCAAGAGCAATTTTTGTAGCTCAGTTCTATTTAAGGGAAATGTAACAAGAAATCAATCCTAATCTACCATTTATGAGATTTCTTAGAAGTTGTTCCTTTTACTCCAGTCCACTGCTCAGTTTCTTGCCTTTCTTCCTTTTTTTCTCCCCTTAATTTCTTTTCAATTTTGATTGAAAATTCTCTGAAAGTGTGTATTTATTGATGGGGCAACTCTTGACTCGTGATGTCAGAGGGACAGTCTGGCTCCAAGCACATTTGAAGAGCCATCTAACGGCAGCCCTAATGGTCCTAGCCCTTGACCATAACCTCATCTGAAGCTTCACTTAGCCATTCTTGTCCCATAAAAAGCACTGTACTACTTCCTTCACATACCTCTTGTCCAGGTTTTGGCTATTATTTTTCTTTTGCATTTTACAGATGATTCAGAAAGAGAAAAATGAAATCTAAAAAGGCAAGGTCCTGATACTGCCAAATTGTTTTACATAGGTTTCAGTGCACTCTGTGGGTGTTTTGTCATTGGTGACACTGGGAGAAGAATTGGGCTCCACACGCTCATTGCAATTCAGTGGTTCAGTTGAAGAGTGCACAGTGTCACTAATAAGCTCCCATCAGAGAACAGTAATGGGAAACTGGTTTCCTGGCACCAGCTGTGTACCTTACTGTGCCCTGCTACTGTTGAAAATGAAAATGACATATGAATTCTACTGATCAGAACATATTATAGCAACATGCAGAAAGGAGCAAGTTTCATTTTCCACAACAGAAAGGAAGATACACTGTAAAGGCTAAATGTTCCAAAGGACAGGTATCCTGAGTATACTCTGGGTAAAGGATAGGTGTCCTGGGGACACTTTGTATTAAAGAGAGCTGAGTGTCTGACAGCAAAGCAGGAACAGTCAGACAAGCAAAGCTGCCTGAAACATTAAAGAAAAAAGCTAATTACGTGTTTAACTGAATCAAAGACAAACATAGAATTGTTAAGACTTCCTTATTATTGTTTTGGTTTTATTTTGCCTTTTTGTTGTTGTTGTTTTGGTTTTATTTTTTTAACTGATTGATAGGCAGACTCTTGGTCCTGAAAGGACAATCTTATTATTCATCTCAATCTACACCTTTCACACAAGATGAAATCTCAGAGGCGGACATAGCTGTAAGCATTCTTTTCAGTGCCTCTGTAGGCTGCCTTTTGAAGGTTAGGTGAGCACCAAAATGTTACCTTTTGTTTTATTTTTTGATTTTCCTGTGTATCACGAGATTCCATGTCTTCCCTTTTGAAGCTTATGCTGTCTGCTGCTTCTGTGTTGCCTGTATCCCTTTCTAGTCCCCCTTGCTTTTCCTATCTCTCTTTTAGCTTTCCACTGCTCCTCGAGCTTTACTGTGCAATTCCTTGGAGTTTCATGCTGAAGAGACATGACTTGACTGCAAGCTTTCAAGAGTTACAAATGAAATGAGCTTAGGAACTCTGTGTCTCTTGATGCCAAGTGCAAAAAACTTTCCTAAATGCTGTAGTTTTGCCAGTCAATTACTGAAGCCTGTGAGAAAAGCATGGAGTAATAAAATTATGGGCAATACTGAAAGGAATATCAGAAAGTAGAAACAGTCTTGATTTAATGGAGAGGAGCATTATTGATTCCTGCCCCCCACAACAGACCTTAAAAGCAAATAAAATCCATTACTTTCAATGGCAGACATTTTAAAAGCCACTGTCTGTGTAATGTTTCAAAACATACTGCACTGGAGTTGCGTTGTCTCTTTATTCTTGTACAATTTGTGTCATACCATGAGCAAAGTTTTGCCATTACACCATTACAAGAACTAATTTCCTAATGACTACAATCAGTATCTCCAATTGCAGATCCAGTCACACTTGGGTTGCCAGCTTGTCAAACCTTCTCAGCTAAACAGTATCCAGCACTTCAAAATAAAATCTCCAAGGAATTCCTAGACCTTGCAGGAAATTATTTTGGACACTTGGAAATCCCTGACTTTGATTCAGCATCACTTTCAACCCTCAATGTGTAGCTAGGGGGAACCATGACCTTTGAAATGTCTCTGTTTCAACTAAATAAGACAAGATCACCTGAGCTCCTTCAAAAGCTATGGTTTACCTGGGGTCATGTTGTCTTCAGTTCTGGTTTTCCTTCTTTCTTTCACCTCTCCCATCATTTTCAGCAACTTTAGAAGTACCTTCCCATGAAAGGTCCTTAGTGAATCAAATCTTGGAAAACTGCTGTACATTATCTTCACTTGTTTTTCACCTTCATTTTTAAAATGACCTCTGTTTCTTCCTGCGGTAAAAGACGCAGTAGAAACTGCTGTGCTTCGGTAGCAGCACATCCTCTCACTCCCACATTCCTCATCTGAAGAGAAAGTACTGCCCTTGGCACAATGCTATAGGATTCTTTTGGGTAGAAGAATTTATAACCTTTCTCTTTCTTCTTCTCCTTTCTTTTCTTCTTGTTTTTTTTTTTTTCTTGTTTGTTTGTTTGCTTGTTTGTTTTGTCTTTTTGTTTGTTTGTTTGTTTTTCTCCTTTAGATCTTGGGGCATTATTTATAATGTACCCTATACTTATTCATTTGTTATGGGGGGAAAAAAAAAAAGAACAAGAAAAAATGCAATCTTTCAGTGTAAAAACTGATTAGTGCAAACCAGACTGCCTTGTTACTTTGGATTATTGAAACAAAGAACTGCTTGGATTTACCAGAGAACCTAGGCAGCTTTTACTCCTGCATTAGTCAGTCAGCATGGTATGAGTGTTCCCAGTCATTTGACAGAGAGATAGCTGTGCAGCTGCTCAGTATGCTATCTGCATTATAACTAGATCTGACTTTGCATACATATATGCTGGAGATACACTTCCCTGTGTCCTCCCATACAGGACTATTTGCAGATCTGTTACTTTCAATTATAGCAGATTTTTTTTTGGTATTTTACAAGATTTTATGTAAGGAAGAATGCTATTTCTTCTGACAAAAGGTGAAATCAAATTCCTCTCTGCCCTCTCACTGGAATTTTGATCAGTGAGAGGAGCTTGTCGTCCTTCCTGAAGGATCGGTACCAGAATAGGCTGTTCAAAGAGGTAACTAAGTCTATATAGCACTTGCATGATACACAGGCCTCTATCAGAATGGGTTTGTGAATAATTTTGCATATCATTACCTATTCCTACAAGCTTGCTGTAGGGAATTATCAGATAGGCACCCTGTTCCATGTAATGAATAAAATTGAATAAGCTGCACTACATACTTCCTTCTCCATAGTATATTACAACTTCATGGTAAAAACAACTGACATTAGTTTACTTGAAATCCTCTTTGCAGACACTTTCTCCCTTTTCCCCCACTGGCTTATTTTTTTGTCTTAACTGAGTAACTTTTAGCTACCAGAAATATTGCTTTTGGAACTGGGCATAACATTTTGTGACATCTACTGTTTTCCTTAGCAGTTATTAGAAATTAGAGTTGGTGTTTGTAACCAATAATTCTTTACAGCAAAACGATTAGGCTATGGAAAGGGCTTATGGACTACTAAAATTAACTTCCTTTAAGCACAACTTGTCTTGTTTATTGAAATTCTAGGGAGTTTCTAGGCTTCACAGACTTCTAAAAGTGTCAGTTACCCCTATGGCCACTTACGTAAGGCAGTGCAAATTGTCTCCTCAGGCTGCATCCACTGAGCAGCAAGTCTTCTGTTTCAGAGCTTTGTTGCAAGATTTTCATAAGAGCTGTTAGTCTTTTTCTAACTCTAATTTACTGATTTTCTGATCAATGCCTTTTCCAAGTACTGTCTTTAAATAACGAACTATCAAAAATCTGAAGTCTTTCCTTTTGTAAACTTTATTTTTTTTTATCCTGTTATCCTGTTTCAGAGGGAAGCTTAATGATGACAACTTGGGAGTGACATACATGGGTCACCTGCAGAAAACAATTACTCTCAGTGTGAGATTTATGAAGAATATAACTCAGTGGGCCATCAACAGCTGGTACCTTCCTAGAATCTCAGAACTGGAAAGAGCTGACTCCGAATGTTTTTAACTTCTAACATAAATTAAATGTTCACAAGACTTTCTAATTAATTATATATACTGGTTTTCAGAGTTTTAAGTGACCTTTCAAACATTTTGTTCTGTAGAAATTAAGAATGTCTATTCTTCTGCATTTTATGCAAAAGAGAGACCATTTATGTCAATGGAGAATAAGAACATTTAACATTATTGTGAAGACAGAAATGTATAAATATAAGTAAATGTAAACACACACACACACTCCTATATGTATACACACATATGTATATAATCCAAATGTACATTTTTTCTCCTAGCTTGCTGCTTGGCATCCTAATTTACAAACCAATAAATCCACTGTAGGTAACAAAAATACACTCTTTTATTTAGAGCATCACTCTCCCTACCACTGGTATGCAAATGCACATTTATACAACTTACCTTTCTTGTTTTGAATCATAGAATCATAGAATCATTTAGGTTGGAATAGACCTTTAAGATCATCGAGTCCGACTGTAAACCTAACACTGCCATGTACACCACTAAACCATGTCCCTAAGTGTCACACTTACACGACTTTTAAACACGTCCAGGGATAGTGACTCAACCACTTCCCTGGGCAGCCTGTTATAATGCTTGACAACCCTTTCAGTGAAGAAATTTATAGAAATAAATTTTATTGAAATAAATTTTGAAAATTAAAATTTTGAAAATAAATTTAAAAAACTAAAATATTGAAATAAAAGAGGCATGAACAGTCTTGACAGATGCATTTCAAAATAGAGCTCTCATAGATCTGGATTAAAGTAAAAACCAAAATCTTAAAATAAACTAAAGATTTATGGAAATTCTCCAATAATAATACAAATTTTGTCCATTCTACTACTTAAAGGTATCAAAGTTTTTAATCAGATCTAATATATGCTCTAATGGTGGTGCTGATTTTCCATTTAAAATCTCCCTAATTTAGGCTTTTCTTCCTCTACAGAACAGATCTCTTAACTTTGTCCTCCGTGTAGGAAATAATGACTGTTCTCGGAGATACTTTCAGGACTGTTACACTCTAGTGTATCTAGCGTAACCTGAAAGCATAACTGATGAGCATTAGCAACAGACTCTAGTCAATCGCTCTCAAGATCATTGAGCAAGAAGCTTACGGCTCTGATTAAAATATCCATCTACTAAGTGTTCTTGACAGTTGAGCTTGAAAAATGTGCTACAGGAAAGATAACATTAAGAATGCTTTAAA
The DNA here is from genome assembly GCF_964195595.1 of Calonectris borealis. Classification (NCBI taxonomy): domain Eukaryota; kingdom Metazoa; phylum Chordata; class Aves; order Procellariiformes; family Procellariidae; genus Calonectris; species Calonectris borealis. Next base: position 50,278,512 of record NC_134313.1, read on the forward strand.
TGGTCCTGCACTTCTAATCAATTTGTCAGTTACAGAACAATATAGAGGCTTAAATCATGTTAGTGTTTATATACAATTACCTTATTAAAGCCATAGTGGATGGATACAGCATGGGTGTGAGAGTTTTTGTGATTATATATATGCACTACATCTTTGATGAACTTTGCAATAATTGTGCTCATAAATATCCATTACTTCATTTCCTGTGGTAGGAGAGGTTCATGTTTTCTGTCGTTTCATTCTTAAAGCTGCTTTCTAACAATATTTCTATAATCTGTGCAGAAGTAAGATACACTTCTCTGGAACCTTTTAATTGTGACAACACTTTGCACAGCAGGCCAAAATAGGAGGATTTAAGCTTCAAAATCCACAAGGGATTTGGAATTGCACTGGCTTTGTTCCATGGAGTGCGATAACACAAAAACTTATATATAAAATCTCACCTTACGCAGCAGTTTCAACGGTTTAATCCTTGCTACTGATTCATTTCTGTAGTTCTTTTCCAGAAATTAATCATCTGGACAAGATAAGTTCAGGCTGTGACCAAAATATCCAAAAAGCTTTCTACAGTCCACTGTACCCTACCTTTGCAGTTAATGAGGCTAGTACCAGTGATACCAACTTTTATCTTATCAGTATTTGTATGTTCTTAATGAGAGATTTTATATGATTTTTCACTGATTTTAATGCTCTAATAGTTTTCTATTTTCTTGCTGTTCAAATAAATCTGATCTCTTCTTCTGCCTCAGTAATGTGTTATCCAAGTTATCATTTTTACTTGCAATTAATTTGTTTTATGCTATTAATTTTACTTGCAGCCAAGTTGCTCTAACTGTAAAAAAAAACCTTATATTTATTTCACACATTTAAAAACCAGCATTGATCTTGGAGGACTTGAATTCCTTTTTGTGTGGCTTGTTCCTTTTTTCAAATAACTGAACAATAGGTTCCTCTCCTTCTGCATCTCCACTACAATGGATTGTAAACCCCAGTGTAACAATGAGAGTTTTCACTCTCAAATGACAGTATATATGTATTTTGTAGAAATGTTGACTTGTACAGGTCTTTTCCAGCCTAAGGAAATAAGCCATCTGGTTTGATTTGCAAAATTTTTACAAAGAATATAAATCTGTTTTCACATTCCAGATTCCATAGAATTCAATGTGGTCATAATCACAAAGCAATATATGATAATAAAGTAATACATATATGATAGTAAAGAGATATTAGTGAGATCAGATCTTCATCTCCTGGCTTCAGCCCCATATATTTGTATGCAACCAGTGTTCAGAGGGCTACTGCTGCTGACTCTAGTTATTGCAATGAATTCCTTATTCTCATGCTCTCTTTAAATAAATAACTTTGTAAAAAACCTCAGTGTTTCTTGGTATCGGAAATGAAGTTGTATTAAATGCTGGACTTAGGGATGTGTTGTGTTTTGTTTTGACTTTTTTAAATATGATTTTGCATTCCTTTACAGAAAAGCATTGTCCTCTGAGGAATAGTTTCTCACTGCTGCTGATAAATCAAGAGGTGTAATTGACAAAGGAGAAAAAGAATCTTCATTGGATTCAAGAAAGGAATTCTCCTTGGTGGTCCTAGTACTAATGGAGGAAAAAATCCAAACTCGCTGAACAATTTATATTCTATAAACTTCTTAGTATACAGCAAATTATCAGCTTAAGGCTTTTGGGATTCCGAATGTAGGTTTGCTAACATTAACAGTGTGTTAGAGGTGTGTTCATACAAAAGCGTTCAGTGATAAGTAGTTATATATTTTGCCAGGAACTTCAAATTGGAAGCAAATGTAGCACACTCATGTATTAAGGCCTATCATTATCACACAGCTCTAAATAAAAATTGCTTTGTGAGATACTGCTCTAATCAAAACAAAAAAACCAAGGAAATATTCACATAGTCCCTCTGAGGGATCCCATGAGGCAAAATAATGGAAACATACATGAATGGCTGCACAAAGTTTAACTTTTAACAAATATTGTCATTAGCTCTCTACAGCAAAATCTATGAGGCTCTACACCAAAGTTTTCTAGGCAGCTTCACTTCTTAATATATCATTAGATTGTAGGGAAGTGAGAAAGTACTTCAACATTAAACAGTATGGGCACTGGCACCTGGAAATTTCCGCTACTATACAACAGTGCAAGAACACAAAATTTAGTTTGCCTAGGTAAAGGAAAATAAATAATTTTTGTGTATTTTTAGCTATTCGTAGCTGTAAAAAAACAAGAAGAGATCTGCATAGTAGTTCCCAATTCAGCTATTAGGGTACAGACCGAAGCATAAGAATAATCCTAATTTATAAGATTCTTCAAGTACTATTCTTGAAAATTACTTCCTCTACTTGACCTCTATGCAGGTCACGTCTGGTAAACAAGATGATGAGAAGAAAAAAGGCCAAAAAAAGGTCTAATAAACATTCTTTAGAAATTAAGCAAATGTTGATATGTGGTTTTAAGAATCTAAATTTAAGCTCCTGTTTTTGAAAATACTGCCTGAGATGGGGAAGGCTGGCAGAGAGATTGTCTTTATTGAAATTGCCACTGGTGTCTTTTTAAAATGTTCCCTAGTGAACCTCTCTCATGCAAGGCAGTCAAAAACTGAAATTTGGGAAAGATCACAAAGCAAACTGAGGGAGTTCAACCTTCGTAGATCAAAATTGAAAGTAAGGTCTTCTGAAGGACTAATGAAGCAAAGACACTGTGCCTTGTTCTATTTTTATCACAATAGCTAACCAGAATCCTAAACATTAGAGCAAAATAGTTCAACAATACGTGTATGTCTATATCCTCCCCTGCCCCCCAAAACAACGGATTTCCCTATTGAGATGCCTGTTTAGTTGTGAAGCTTTCTCATGTTTCTATTTCTGTTAGTTTTCTACTACTTTTTACGAACTGGATGTTTACGTACGTGTTTTAAATGTTCATTTTCAAAACAAAATCAGGGTGTGTAAGATAACATCTGTAAAACAAGCAGGCATGAAACATGTAAGTTGTATCAAAGTTAAGGATTGTCAAATCAGTATTTGGAGGTTGAAAGTTTTTCTAAACAATTCCAAGAGTCACAGGGTGTAAGAATACCCACATCAATAGCACGGTTGTTCTTTTGACATTGATTTTCAAAATACATGCCAAGCAATTTGCACTGTGTACTGTACAAATGTCAGTCAAAGGTAGAAAGATGGCCACAAGAGATGACAGCGTTAAAATGTTGCATAATATCAAAATCCTAGCTTTGGTGGAAGAAAGATCAACAACAGAAAAGTTAGGATTCTAATAAGGACCAAAGGGATCATAATTAAAGGGAGTAAATTTGACTCTTTCTCCTCCTTACCTCAGCTCATACTCCCTTCACAAAGTCTTTGAAATACAGATTTAGTGACAATATTGAGTTAACAACCACTATCACTCCTCTGGGTCCCATCTATTCCTCTTTTATATATTTCTGCATATGGAAAGAAACTGTCATGATGCAAAACACCAAATGGATCTTTGTCAATCAGAAGGAAACTGATGCCAGTGAAGAATATGACCTTATAAAATATCAATGTTTGGTTGCAGTAGGTAAACATGATCAAGGTCTTTGGAGACCTAGATTCAAATGCACTTCAGTTTTAAATACAGCAAATTTGCCTCGTGATTTGTAGACATACATGAAATTTCATTTGGTAAAGATTATGGCTCTTGATCAAGAACAAATTAAAATTAACAAATTACAAATTTATATGGAAAGCACGCCAGAAAAAGATATGTTGGGTTTTTTTTAAATTTTCAACCCATGCCATTTTAGTCTTTATACAGAACTTTCAGTTTCCGAGATCTGCACTTTAATGAATTTCTGTTTCGATGGAAACTAGAAATAACAAAAATTATAGTTCTTTTTTGAATAATGCAGTTAGATATAGTCCTGCAGTGCCAAGGTTCAATAAACAAAGCAGTAGTTTCCAGTCACGCAGTCATTGCGTTTCTAAGGTACACGAAGGAATGATTTCAAACTGACACACACGTACTATATATAGAAAAAGATATCATACACACATACGTAAAAAGAGAATATGCAAGTATATTTTAAAACATTCTTCAGGTCTTTCCAAGATGCAATGTCAACTATTCATAAAGACACATATATTTTAGTGTTTACATAAGATTATATAAATAGAGAAGAACACACAAATATAAACGTATATGTGTATAGGTAAATACAATTTACATGTATTGACAAGAGAACTCTTTTATCTGGTTTTTTTTTTTCATTTTTACAAATATGGAATGATAACCATAAATGGAAATTTATCTATGGCTGTACAATAGCATTTCAGTAATTAGACACATGGAAAATTTTGGTTTAATGAAGAATACAATGTGATTGGCCCTTCTGCATTTCTCTTGATATGATAAGCTTTCTAATATTTTAATGAAGGAAGTAAATACAGTTTTGACAGATATTGAATTTATGGTCATTACTTACAAAGTTCATTGTTTAACTCTGTCCTTAGTCCTAAAATTTTGTGCCAGTCTTGTAAGGAGAATGAAAGAATAGTCTGTGTATTCCCACTTGAAGTAGCAGTCTAATGTATACTCCATTCATTGAATGGCCTTAAGATTAGATTCGTGTTTAAATGCAACAACCATTTACACTCTTCAATCCATTCAGGACATTTGGAGCAGACCGGACAGGAAATTGTTGGAATATATGATGCCTGAAGTCTTGGACACAGCATTTATCAGCACACTCTGGCTGTCCAAACTATTTCTATCTGTCCTTAATACCGCATCATAATGGGAATGCTGGGTTGAAAAGGCAACCCAGCTTCATTGCTAGAAGAGCTCTGAAGCCATCTGCCCCAAGGGCAGGTGAGAATTGAAGGCAGCTGTAACTGAGGCTGCACAGAAGGGTAATATGCAGCCCTGTTGTGGAATCACCTGGAGTTTTTTATCCTCCCTGAAATGGCTCACGTACGGCTCAGTATAGAAGCTGTAACTGCACAGACACCTTGCTGTTTGCAACAAGACTGTAAGCTGAAGATTTATGAACACCTAAAAGGTTCATAAGAACAGCTTTCTTTGAAGAACAGCAAAACCCATTCTCTTCTCAAAAATTATACGGAAATACATTTCCTCTCCTCTTTATAGCCATCTACCATTTGCAAATGCAGATATTTATAAAATTTTTGCAATCATTAAATCAATGCAATATATTGATGCAAATCTTTCATATTGGTTCACAAAGCAAGTGAAAATGTATATATAATGTATATACATATATGTATTGTATACATATATATAATCAAAAAGTTGCCTTTGTTCCGTATTGTATGAATTATGCTCTGGTAATATTTTCCAAAGTAAGCCACATTAGAAAAGTCACCCCTTGCATATGTATCAGAGCCAGTTCTAAATACTTATCTCAGTCTTATGCTAGTTGAAATCCATTCATTTAAGTTGATTTACATTAGTATAAGACTGGTAGAATATGAGCTAGAAAGAAAGAATCAGGTCAACATTTTTTAATCAGAATTTTAATATTCACACAGTCAGTGTGGTATGTAGGTTAACTTCATAACAGCTCCATAAAGTGAATTGATACGCAGTACTGTATGATGCCAACATACGATTACAATCTATAATTTAAAACTTTTCCTTTGAAACTAGTTAAATACAGATTAAGAAGATAGGTGGAAAGTGCCTCATCATCTATCAAGTAAATAAAACTATACATCAGTGAACACTCATAGGCATTCTTCTTTGTCATCTCCTGTGTTCTGTGTGAGTAATACATTCTTGATTAGCTGCAAAACTTCTGTAGACTTTTACATTTTTATATATTTCAGATATTCCATGGAGTAACATAAATTGATGGTTAATTACACTGACTATATGCCATAAAAACCGTCATTGTCGATTTCTTCACAGAAAAATGAATTGTTGCTATAATTCTTAAATGCTTAGTAATCAAATTTCTCCACTTCTCAGCAGGAAAACAAAGTATCAGATACACTAGTTTTGGAGATGATGATGTGTAGGTGTTTGTCATATATATTCAAAGCAAAGGGCAACTGCTAACATTTTTTCACGTTTTTTTTCAGTTCTGGAAAACAAACGTTGTTCTAGATATTGGAATGTATAAATATCTGATTGATTTTTTTTTTTTAAGTCAGAAAAGATGGAACACTTTGGTCTGGTTTTGATCAGTGATAGAATAGTTCCCATGCAGAATCCATGTGTGTGAGATTAAGTACTGACAGTTTATCTGTTAACTTACGCTGAGGTGATTGATATTTCCTGGAACTGGGGCAACAAATGGACTCTTATGAGCAATAGGATGCTCATAAGAGTCCACTGGATGATAAAGTAAAATATATGTAAATACCTCATCTTCTTTCCACTTTGTTCACTTTTCGTGTTCATGTCCCTTCATGCTTACATGCTCAGCTGCCCCAAAGGAGTCACTCAGTATCCATATTTCCAAGGCATTCCTTGCTTTCTTCTTTTACTGTACTTGCCCTCTTACCCAGAAAAAAAAGTCTTGGTTTGAGTTCTGGTGTTTTCGTTACTCATCTCATATTTCAATGCTACATAACTATCACCTCCATTTCTGCTCCCGGTGGGCTTAGCACAGTATGCCTCCCATTTCATCAGTCAGTAGCAATGAGAAATTATATTGATGAGCCAGGACGGAAAGCAGCCTGCTTATCTGACTACCATTTTCTTTTAAGAAGTGAAATAAAGCATTCCAAATGAAGAAAAATAACTTTCTGTGGTTTACCAGAAAATGCTCTGTTCTTGTGATAAATATGTGAGGTACAAAGTTTATGACGACTGCACTTAACTATTTTATCAACCTTTCTTTTACAATGTGGGAAGTCTTCTAAGCAGGAGACTAGCTGAGCTATTTTGACACTTTTTGCAGGGATCTGTAACTTTCATATCTTTTTCCTGGACAGTGCTGCAGAGATCCAAAGAACCACCACTGTCATTGACATTTATGTTGTCAATTATAAATATTATGTACCTGTTTATACCAGACAACCTTCCCTTTCCTTTCAGCTTAGAAAAATACTAATGTATTGGGTGTAAATTGCAAGGTTTTGCAGGTGGTCTGCAGGGGTGACGTCTCTGTCAGGAGGTCAGAGGCTGCCCCATGCCAGACACAGGTGGTTCCAGCCAGCTCCAAAACGGATCCACCACAGGACACAACCAAGCCCATCAGCAAAGATGGTGGCACCTCTGTGGTAACATATTTAAGAAAACACCAGTGAGGGGGACAAGGAGGGAACAAAATAATGAGAAAAAACAGAGGGAACAGCGAGGTCAGAGGAGGAGGAGGTGCTCCATGGCAGAGCAAGCACACACCTGAAGGGACTGTCACCTATGGAGGACCCATGCTGGAGCATAGGAAAAAGGTGATAAGGATGGGTCAGCAAAGAGAAAACACTATGCGTTGATAGTTGCCTAGCTGAAGGAACCAAGTGTAACCTGTGGCAATAACACTGGGGAAGGAGAGGTGTCTGAAGTGAAGTTGAGCCTGGAAAAAGGAGTGGGTACAGGTGTTTTGCCAAGTGTCTAAATTTTTGTTTTTTTGTTTCCTAGTATGTGAATCAATAACTTAATGTTTATGTTAACTGACAATAAAGTAAGCTAAATTCCCCAAGTCCAGTCTGCTTTGTCCCTGACAGCAATTAGTGAGTGATCTCCCTGTCTTTATTTTGACCCATGAGTTTTCTCTCTCCTGTTCTTCCTCTTTTCTCCCCCGTCCTGCTGCAGGCAGAGGAGTGAGCGAGCAGCTGTGTGGGTGCTTGGCTGTTGGCTGGGGCCAACCCATCACAGTTAGAGAGCCACATGGTTACCAAGATCCTTCTAAGTGAGTGTCCTACCAGTCTTATCAAATTAAGGACTTCAGTCCATTATGCACAATGTTGATTGGTTCTAGGATGTTTTAGGTTAAATATAACACCATGCCTATGCTTGCATATTTTTTATCTCAATACAGCTTTAACTGTAAAATGGCCTTTAGAGGTTCCATGATATCAATTTAATTGGAGAAGGGGTTAAAACACAGACTGACTTGAAATATTACAGTAAAAAGGAAAAGAATTCAAGTTAGTGAAAGAAATAAAATATAAGCTGCAGTCAATATTGCCATCAAATCATCAAAAGCATCTGAAGAGACAAAGAGCATCAGGTGAGAAAGAGTTCTCTAATGAAAACCAAATGTCAAAAACATACGACATTTCATCTTTCAAAAAACCTTCTAGAAAGAGCTGCAGCACAAATTACCATCTGTTGAAACATCCGTGACATCAAAATTCAGTCTTTTAATAATGATTTTTCAATATCATCTTTTGAAAAGCAACTTGACCATTATTATACTTTAAACTCAACTAAATACTGTGCTATTCTTTAATGTCCTTGCTAACTTTACAGAGTAAAAATTGTTCTTCTGTTTCCCCTGTTTTTAAAAATTGGCTTAGCAAAGATAACCTCCCATACTGCTTTGCTAAGCCAAAGACTGGGGGTTTTTTTGGATGTGGGGATTGCCCTTTAAATACTTATTTACAAAAACACAAACATTGGTATAAAGCTAAACAAATCTTTACTAATGCCTACATCCTTGAAATAGCTTGTATTCATCCAAAGAAATTAAGTTACACTCTTACCTGCATTATAACATTTAACATTAAATAGAAAACGTAGCCTATATCATTTATTCAGGGAAAGGACTCTTGTTCCCAGTATAGATGAATATATTTTCCAACATAGGTTTCTGTTTGACCAAATAAAGGATTTTAATAAAGTTTCAGTGTTAATTTCAGTAGCAATTTGTAAGAGTCATTATTTCATTTCTACCTTTGTCAGACTTTATAGAATTGATGTATTTTATATTTTTCAGGTTTTTATTTGGTTTGTTTTGTTTTCAGTTGTGCAGAGCTGCAATCAGACTCTTCTTTCCAAAATTTTTAGAACAAAAACTTAGAAAATATTATTGCATGCCTCTTATGTCTTTTGAGCACCAGGAGGGAGTTGCAATAGTCTCAAATTCTTTCCTATGATTCTTTCCTATGTTTTTTGAGGTTCCACTTTTCTGTACAAAAAAGAAATTGTCTTAATCAATGCCACATTTACCTCTGAGATATTTTCCATTCCTCCTGCTGTCATTTCAAGAGGATCAATTGTTGATTTACGTTTTTCCTCTCCATTCTGCATCACATATCTTCTACTCTCATGATTCTGACTGTAATAGAATCAATCTTCATCTCCACAGTTTCACAAGTGAGTAGCAGGTTTTAGGGATTTTTTTTTTTTTTAAGTTGACAAGGAAGATGAATTTGTTGTAAAAGTTTCTTCTGCTTTACTACATTAATAGCAATATGAAATTCAGGCTTCTTGACTTCACACATCCCTTCTTATAAGGAAATTCTATACCTTTATTTCATACACATTTGTATAGGGAGGAGACCTCTAAGTAAAATATGTTGACTCAAATGCTCAGACGCACCTTGAGTATAGCTAGCATTCCTAACGTATATGCACACATGCACAAAAGCCTGGCTCTTATTATAGATGAACTATGTACTTGCCTATGGCAGCTAAATGCAGCTACATTTTGGCTACCTGAGAAACTAAAAGTCAGGTTGACTGCCACTTTTGCTGCTTCTAAAGAAGGGACATTGGCCATAACCACTGCTTAAAATGGCCTCAGCAGCAGCAGCAGTCATTGTCTTTCCCCCTTCCATCCCTAAGGAATGGGAATAAGGAACAACAAGCTCATCTCTGATGAAATTTCTTCCCAGCGTCATTTCATTTCCTCATATCAACCTTTTTCAAGAGTATCCTGTCTTTGGGGGGTGGGCACATGAACTCAGATAGCTTATTCTTGGGACAACAAAATACAAGCCCCAAGACTGTTCTGTGGAAATACGAACATGAGTAGTTCACTGGTTATTTTGAGAGGGAAAATTCTGCTATTTTGGAAGTACTTGAAAGCAGAGCTTCCTATAATCATTCTTTTAGTTTAGAGTCACCGTGGCACAACATATTCCTGCTGCTCTGCTAGTGTGATTCTGGACCATGCATCACACAAAGAAGACTAGCTGTATTAGGTGACTGCAAGACTTACAGAAATTCTACATATTCAACATGTCTTTTTAAGGGTGACACTCTTTGTAGCAAAAAAAAAAAAAATGTTCTGATCAACAATATTGAATGCATTACATTTATTTAGTACAAACACTAGATGGGATATAGGTCGTAGAATGCAGTTAAACATATTTCATATCCATTCGTTAAAAGAAAATAATTTCAAGAACAATATATAGTATATATTTGCATGAACCTAAGGATAACTACAGGGTCATTCAGTGGCATTGTATTATACACTACAACTAAAGATTGGAACAACTGAAATAATTGAAAGAAGAGGAAGAATTGAAGTGGTCTGGAATATTCTCTGATATTACTTCTTATTATTGTAATGTGATATTTAGCAAAGACTGAATCAAAACAGACCCAATTTCAAATAGACTTACCAGCATAATTATTTATTTTCTTGATAAGATAGTGTCTTATTAAGCACTGTTGAGTTTAGCATTCTACAAAAAGTGTTGAATTCTTCTGAAATTCACCAATTCTATCCTAAAATGAGTATTCATTTAAAAGAAGAAAACATACTTATTCTAAGCTCAGAATAGACTAGATATTCAACATATCCAATGGAACACCAACATGAGTGATACCTTGCCATATAACTCAAGATCCTCTGTTCAGAGAGCCCTGAGAAACCGGGATGAGCACTATATGTGGAGCATGTAGCTTCATTCTTTACCTATAAAATCTTAGTTTGGCTTGCAGGTACAGAGACAGGGAAATATGAGACATGATATCTAAATGCAGTTTTGTGATTTAATTGAGATGTACTGATTTGGATTGCTAAATTGTCATATCATATAATCTCAAATCTTTGTGATGTGATTAATGCATCTTGACTTAATGTATGAGGGGGAAAAAATCTGTCTGTGATTATTTGAAAAAAGCGTTTGCAATTTATTTCTGGGCAGATAGCTTGAGTCTTAAATATTTAGAAGGCATTTTAGTATGTTCTCAGATGGCATGAAATAGCTAAATTCTATGGCAGAAATCTCAGGTACAGACATTAGGACATTATACTTTTTTCTTCCACAGCAGAGTATGATGACGCTCAAGGGAGTAATTGGCTGATGTGGATAAAGTAGACCAATTTGAGTTCTTCAGGCAGTCTCTGTTCTTAACATTGGCAGCCAAGTGCCCTCCCTGGGCACAAGAAGGAAAGCTTTGCAAACTCTCTTCTGGATTCCTGACAAGCTACTCCACTATCTGCTAAAAAAACCCCAATAACTAGTTTCTCTGCTGTCTTATCCATATATTTATATTTTGGATTATACTATGCTGATTGCAACTGTATGTGCCTTCTCAGAACACAACCAGAGAAGCCTTGTCTTCTCAGCCATGAATTTTAAATATAAATGGAATATAATGGTTTTAAATAAAAATGGAAAATAAACTTTCCCCCTCCAAAAAAACAGGGGTCATATTTGGCCTGCAGTTTACAATGCTTTTCTCTGATAAAATGTGTTAAAAAACCTACCACTGAGGCAAGAAATCTACACTTACATGTGTATTACAAAAAGAACATTTTGTATGTATATATAACATGCTTAGACACAGAGGAAACTTTCATACATAGTCACAATCAAGACACAATCCTGGTGTCCTTGTCTTTTTTAATTAGCTGTAGACCATGATACAATTTGTTATCCTTAATATTGTGGTTTATACTTCTCTTCTCAATTTTAACCATATATATAAAGTCACAATATGTGTATAAGCATCAACACGTATATAGCTCATCTTTATTTTCAATTTTTTTTAATACAAAAAATGATTTTTTTTAATATAATATTTACTGGAAACATTTAATTCTGCCCTATACGCCAAGCCCACCTATACTGCAATTATTCCATATTCTACTTATTCATACACTCTTTTTTATCCTATTCCCCTCAGGAAAAGCCTCAGAGGGCAGATAGGCTTTGCAGCATAACTTGTATATCAATCAATAGAAGCTCCAAAAGACTGAGGGAGGAAGTGAATCTCAATGTTAAAGGTGCTGGTTGCATGCTGACACTAGTTGTTTCCATGGGTTGATTCAGAAGGACAATAAAGAAAAAAGGAAAAACTACCCAAATCCAAAAAACCTCCTGCCCTCTTGTTTATATGAAATGGAAAGTGAACAAATGATCTTTAAAATGGCTAAAAAATTCCAGATCTTTTAGTGCTCCAGAAGTGAATGCCAGTACCTTGAATTAAACAATGGAATGAATGCAAGTCAGCAGAGACTAAGTCACATGGATTACTCTACAATTTTAGTTTAATGAAACAAGCTCTAGACTCCAGAAAAAAAGCACAAAATGCTATTATTATAAATTTTTCTTTCTTTAACTTTGAAACACTTTATACCCATCTGTTGTCATTTTGCAGAAACAAGTGCAGGATCAGCCATCTAAAAACCGTTCTTGTTACACTGTGTTTGTTTACTTTTGTGAATAATCTCAGTCAGTGATAATCCATATACATTAATAAATACTGTTTACATGCTCGTGTACAGTACACAATGTTATTAATATCCATGGTTTTGTGAAATATGAAGTTCAACATGTGTAAGAGTATCACACTCAGACCTGTGTGGTGCCTCAAGAACAGAAAATTTTCTCACTGGTCTACTGATTTGCCAATTATTTAGCCAGGCATAGGAAATATCTAAATGTGCTTAACAAGTGTTTCCAAGGAGGTGAGGATTATCAAAATATCAGCACTATTTCCTTATAGTTTCATGACAAAGAAGTAGCACTGAAGGAGATTACTTGAATTTGAATGGACTTTAACAAACCCCAAGCAAAGGTGTGAGCACAGAGGTTAGTGCCCTCTCAATGGAGATGACGACCTTTAAGACTGCAGCTCAGTATTCTTGCAATGTCCAGCATCCCAAAACATTTTTTCAGGATGTTCAAAGAGTGACACTGTGGGTGAGCTTGGGAGCTAGTAGTAAGGTCTGCATGAACACAGTTTCTTCCAGAGACTAACATGTACCATATATATTCCTTGACAGCAACATGGTAATACAAAGAACCCTTGAGGAGTTTTTGTCTCCTTCTTCATCCCACCCCAATAAAGGCTATTAATTTTCTATAATTTTCTATAATTTTACATTACAAAAAACATTGTTCTACACCATCTCCATCTATCTGCTGTACAGAAATAAAATCTTTCATAAAATGTCCCTGACACCTACCTGGTCTCTATGCATTATCTTACCATGCAAGTAGGTGTTAAAAATCACAGAATATATTTTCAGGAAACAGTATCAGAACATGACTCTGGTAATTTTGGAAAAACATTTTTTTCTATGAGGGAAGGGCTATCTTCAGCAGGATTTGAAGGAATTACTGTTTTAGATTGGACATAGGCTTCTATGTGTTTCTAGAGTTCTGTCTCTTCTAGCATGCTTTGAGTAGCTGGGTATTTTAAGGTATTTCCTGAATTTCATTCCATCTCAGTGATAAAATGTAGATACTTTGGAAACAATTATTGAAAATGTGGTTTAGCTGTATATTTGTATAATGTCTTTTACATATCTCTCTTTCAGAAGAGTTAAATTTTACCTTCATCAGGATTGCTGGATGAAGTTCTCAAGTCATATTCTTAGCTTAAGGAAGGTATTCCTATGACACATGGAACTGGCAAAGTTAATGAGAAATAGGAAGCAGGTAAAACATCCTAAGTGACAAAGTAATCATTATTTTATCTCTATGTCATCTACACTGACACAGGTAACTGACAACTGTATTTAATTGTAGACAATCCCTCAACTTGGGGAAACTTTAAGCAAAAGTTAGTTTAAAATCAACATCAACACCAGATAAAGTGAAAGAAGATTCCTTGGCAGCTGTTATAGGCAAGTGCAGACAGTGCAACAGAGTGCATGACTTAAAAAATACAACACGAATTAACCATCACTAAAATGGCAACTGGAGGTTCCACAAGCCAGTGTTCTTTTTCCTTGATCTCTAAATCTTTATTCTGGATTCTTGTGCTCCCACCAAGCAACATTTGAATTGCAAACCCTTTTACAGAGCTCGTTTTGATATCATAGACTCACAGAATCACAGAGTGGCTGCGGTCAGAAGGGATCTCTAGAGGTCATGTGGTCCAACCCTCCTGCTCAAGCAGGGCCACCTACAGCCAGTTGCCCAGGACCATGTCCAGATGTCTTTTTAATATCTTCAAGGAGGGAGCCTCCACAACCTCTCTGTGAAACCTGTGCCAGTGCTCGGTCACCCTCACAGTAAAAAAGAGTTTGCTGATGTTCAGACGGAACCTCCTGTGTTTCAGTTTGTGCCCATTGCCTCTGGTCCTGTCACTGGATACCACTGAAAAGAGCGTGGCTCTGTCCTTTTTGCACCCTCTCTTCAGGTATTTATACACATTGATAAGATCCTCTCTGAGCCTTCTCTTCTCCAGGCTGAACAATTCCAGCTTTCCCAGCCTCTCCTTAGATGACAGATATGAGGACTCATATGAGTCCTTCCTACCTGTCTTCACTCATTTATCACACCTTATAAAGCCACGGCAGCCTTTCCATCCAGTCAAAGCTATGTCTAAATATTTGCAGTTAGAAATTTGATTAGAGTGTTCATTATTATGTAAGTCAGACATGCAAGCACAATGAATCATTCCTGGAATATAGACTATGGACTTATTCAACTGGACTTGGGACACTTCAACAGGTTTGCAACTTCATAGAATCATAGAATAGTTTGGATTGGAAGGGGCTTTAAAGATCATCTAGTCCAACCCCCCTTTCATGGGCAGGGACATCTTCAACTAGATCAGGTTGCTCAGAGTCCAGTCCAACCTGACCTTAAATGTTTCCAGGGATGGGGCATCTACCATCTCTCTGGGCAACCTGTTCCAGTGTTTCACCACCCTCATTGTAAAAAATTTCTTCCTTATATCTAGTCTAAATCTACCCTCCTTTAGTTTAAAACCATTCCCCCTCATCCTGTCGCAACAGGCCCTGCTAAAAAGTTTGTCCCTATCTTTCTCATAAGCCCCCTTTAAGTATTGAAATGCTGCAATAAGGTCTCCCCGAAGCCTTCTCTTCTCCAGGCTGAACAACGCAAACTCTCTCAGCCTTTCTTCATAAGAGAGGCGTTCCATTCCTCTGATCATTTTTGTGCCCCTTCTCTGGACCTGTTTTTTGTTTAAACAAAACAATTTTCACTCAAGCTAATGGGTACTAGTGAAAACTCTTGCCATGGACAACTTTACCTTTCAAATTCTAGCCATCTTAGTTATAGAACTTTTTTAAAAATATGAGATTATTTATTTCCTTTAAATAATCCTTTTTTTCACCTTTGACTAGAAACAGCAGAACTGCTCTTTCTTCCAAAGTGAAAATAATTCACTCTGAGGCAAAGATTCAACACAAAAAATAAAAGCCCCAAACCTTCAACAATTAAATTATGAGTGATGGAAAAGGTAGATAAGAATAGAAAACATTATGAAAGTCTAGCAAGCATGTATAACCTTTCTTATTACAAGGACCATACTACCCATCACTGAAACACAATCTTTTCAATGAATATTCAGAAGTAAAGGACAGCAAGTTATAACTTGCTGCGAATGATTTTACAACTGAATGTTTCTGTATTCAGGAAAAACTACAAAGGATATTTTAAGATCAGCAACATATTCAATAAGATCAAAACATTATTATTAATACCTTCACTTTTGGAAAAAATAATGCCCTAGAACTGAGGAATTCAAATTTATTTGTGTAAAATTTGTGCTTACACAAATTTTGAACTTTCTTGCAGAAAATAATTTATCAAAGGTTTTCTTGGTAAACTATAAAAAATTCTCCTAAAGTTCAGTTGTCTCTGAGAGAGTGTAATTGCCACTTGCTATCACCCCCTGGCTACAGAATTCTTTGGGCTGTTAGTGGCTGAGAATGCCTGCTTTGAATAAAAGCTGTACAGTTATTTCTCAGGAAGAGCATAAAAATTTTTACTTTTTAGCTGCCTGAGATACTTATAAACCAGTCAGAACAGAGAAATATACTTAATCCTCCGGTTACTCCTTAATCACCCTGTTACAAAGGTGCAAACTACTATGATCTGAATGGCTGGCTGAACCACAGGTCCTAAGTTTGTTTTCAAGGTGTTCAAACTCAATTATGCATCAAAGAGGTAGGCAAGCTACAGGAAAGAAACACTGAAAATTAATCTTTTGGAAATGCAAAATTTATGTTGTGTTTTTTTTTTTTTTTAAAGTTAAGGCTTTAAATAGATAATGTCTTTTAAGTGGATATGCTTTATTTTCCTTTCTCCCCGTATTTTCACTGTTATAATTTGTCCAGGCTCCTTACTATGAAAATTACTACCTATTTCATTAAGCTAGGCATTGTTGTAGGAGTAGCAACATCTCCAGCCTTCCATCCCATGTGTCTATAGATCATGACCTATCCTAATTAGAATGTAGGGAAGGCTATTCTCCATGGAGGTCTTTTGCAATTGACTAGGTAATTGATATACTAAGCTACTTTCTCCTAATGTCAGGAGAGGCTGAAGAATCTGAGGATAACTGCAGCTCAGAAGATCTGGGACTTAATTTTTTCTAATCGGGTGCACTTTCTCCTGGTTCAGAGCCCACTGAAAAGCTGAAAGTTACCTTTATATTTGGAGGAACACCTCTGCTAATGTAAGTTAAAGATCTTTCTTTACTGAAAGAGTGGTCAGGCCTTGGAACAGGCTGCTCAGGGAAGTGGTGGAGTCACCATCCCTGGACGTATTTAAAAGACATGTAGATGAGGCCCTTAGGGACATGGTGTAGAGGGCATGGTGGTGTTGGGTTGACGGTTGGACACGATGATCTTAGAGGTCTTTTCCAACCTGTATGATTCTATGATTCTATGATTCTATCTTTGCAGACAGGCAAGCAGACATAGGAAAGGGTTTTGGTGAAGAGAGAATGTAAAAGATGAAGGAAATTCAATGTCCAAAACATTTTTTTTCCCCTTTTTTTCCTAAAGCCAGGTTTAACAATTTTAATTTCTTTCTTCTGCTTAGCTGGGTACTTAATGGAGAAAGGAAAAGAGCAACTGTATGGAGAAGGAAAAGGCATAGCCTGGAGATGATTCTTGCTTGGTCAACAACAGCTATTATAATCAGTTATTTAGCCCTTTGCATCCTCGGTTATTCAGAGCAAGGAATGTCTAGCACCTCCTAAGAAGGAAACATATTCAGACCATGACAATAAACATCTGATGCTTGCAGCTGACTTCAGTGAATCTGTTCATGTGATAACAGATCAATAGTTTGCATAAGGGTTGTATAGCACGATCACATGACTGCCTGTAAAAGCAGAAAGAAACCCTGTTCATTGCTAGGGGAGCTAGGTATAGGAATGAGTACTGTTAATGAGCAGGAAGGAAGACTGAACTCATACATTTTACAAAGAGTGTCCCAGATCATAGTGGCGATAACATGTGCCATTGAAAAAATATGTAACACATTGGTACAGCAGGAGAAAGAAATCCATATTGCTGCTACTTATGCTGTACCTGTCGTGTGGATAAATACAGCAAAGAACTTCTGTTTTGCAAGGCTGTCAGTCTAGCAACTTTACTGAGCACTAAATTTCAAAGGAAAAAATAGCATTTTATTACTTCACTTATCTTCTCCCTGTGGTATAAATTGCAGAAGAGTTACCTGGGGTTTCAGCTGCCCAGTTTCTATTGATTTTATTGACAAAAGCATGGCTAAACCCCTGTGCATCTCTATAAAAATTTACCCCATGTGTTGTCCTAATCATATCTGCTTAGTTTACTGACAAAAACAAGTTGTTATTACTGTTAGTTCAGCACAGCCAATATAGCTGTTAAAGAGCAAACTGAATTGCACTCTTCCTTGCATATTATTGACAAAATTGTCAACCAGATTTTGATTCCAGAGATTTTACTGTTAGTGATGATTAGTGTTATGCACAGCTAAATGACCAGGCAGCTTAGTTTGTTCTGGATGAAGCCCCAAAAGTTCAAATGATTCTCTGAACCTTTTCCAAATCCCATGGTTCTGCAAAACTGAGCTGTCATTCTTGTGAGCACCGTGCGCACAGATACCTTACAAGTTCACTAGTACTTCATGTTTCAGGTCAGTTGGAAAACGCTGTGAGAACCACTTTTATCAGAGTCATTCTGATTCTGCTGTCAGTGTTGTTTGCAGCAAGGATATGAGGAGGTTCACAAGCATGGATTTCATATCAAAACATGTATATGTAATATTTATTAATGAAAAATGGATTTTATTTGATCTAGAATAGAAGCCTTGTCCCTAGCAAAGCCATACAGAGAGTCCTCAGAAGCAGCAGGAACATAGTCAATTGATGGGAAGTGTGGGTGGGAGGACAGGCAGGGAGTCAATAAGGTACCTCTGTAAGTTTTCTCTATTAGAAGAGAACAGTAATTCTGTCTGATGACTAAAGAGTTATAAAGGAGATCCTCACCGTCATCATTAAGGCACTTTGACTTAGTAAAATGGTCTTTTCCCCATATCTCATCCTTATGATTCAGAAAAGTTGTTTTCCTGGGACCTCAGAACTTACTCAGCTGACTGACTCTTTTTAATGGTGGAGCAGGGGAAGAACAGGAGGACTCTTCGCTGGGTAAAAAACTGTCTGGATGGCTGAGCCCAGAGAATTGTGGTGAGCGGAGTTAAACCCAGTTGGCAGCCGGTCACGAGCGGTGTTCCCCAGGGCTGTTTTGGGGCTGGTCCTGTTCAATATCTTTATCAATGATCTGGATGAGGGGATCAAGTGCTCCCTCAGTAAGTTTGCAGACAACACCAAGCTGGGCAGGAGTGTTGATCTGCTCAAGGGTAGGAAGGCTCTGCAGAGGGACCTGGATCGATGGGCCAAGGCCAACTGTATGAGATTCCACAAGTCCAAGTTCCGGGTTCTACACTTGGGCCACAACAACCCCAGGCAACGCTACAGGCTTGGGGAAGAGTGGCTGGAAAGCTGCCCAGAGGAAAAGGACCTGGGGGTGCTGGTTGACAGTCGGCTGAACATGAGCCGGCAGTGTGCCCACGTGGCCAAGAAGGCCAACGGCATCCTGGCCTGTATCAGAAACAGTGTGGCCAGCAGGAGCAGGGAGGTGATCGTGCCCCTGTACTCGGCACTGGTGAGACCGCACCTCGAATCCTGTGTTCAGTTTTGGGCCCCTCACTACAAGAAGGACATTGAGGTGCTGGAGTGTGTCCAGAGAAGGGCAACAGAGCTGGTGAAGGGTCTAGAGCACAAGTCTTATGAGGAGCTGCTGAGGGAACTGGGGTTGTTTAGCCTGGAGAAGAGGAGGCTGAGGGGAGACCTCATCGCGCTCTACAACTACCTGAAAGGAGGTTGTAGCAAGGTGGGTGTTGGTCTTTTCTGCCAAGTAACTAGCGATAGGAAGAGAGGAAATGGCCTCAAGTTGCGCCAAGGGAGGTTTAGATTGGACATTAGGAGAAATTTCTTTGCTGAAAGAGTGGTCAGGCCTTGGAACAGGCTGCCCAGGGAAGTGATTGAGTCCCCATCCCTGGAAGTATTTAAAAGACATATAGATGTGGCGCTTAGGGACATGGTGTAGTGGGCATGGTGGTGTTGAGTTGATGGTTGGACTCGATGATCTTAGAGGTCTTTTCCAACCTTAATGATTCTATGATTCTGTGATTCTAACTAGAGCAATATCTGAGTTTCATCCACCAACAGTGCTCTGTGGAAATAACAATAGGATGACAGCTTTCTTGCTGATATATCACATGTTGTTAAAAGCAAAACAAAATAAAACAACACTTTGAGGGAGTTCGTCTGAATGTGTAAAATCTCAAAGCATTTACGTATATACACTTCATAGAGGTACGATGAAAAAACTGGTATTAACCCAATTTCACCAACACAGCTTTCAACCCAAATCAAAAATTAACAGCAGTAAATTATATAGGCAGTTAGTTTCGCTGTCTCATTTTGAAATTTGTACTCCTTGTTCTTTTATATTGCTACTAGATGATGTGACAGAAATGTCTGGAACAGGAAGACTACCTTAAAAAATCAACCTTAAAGATCAGACTGCACTTTAAACCTGTGTCTATCATGAGTCTTGTAATGCCTAACAAGGAAATACAGAGTTAGCAGCACAGCTACAACATCAAAAAGAAATTAGAATTGTCACCTTAACATTTGTGTTTGCTTTTATGATGTTATATGTGTGGGTGTGTGCAGTAAGGGCAGAGAGGTTGTTTAAAACAAGTTACACAAAAAAAAGCCCTTCTTTTTTCTTCCTAAGATCTCATAATTATGAAAGAGAAAAAAATGACAAGAGATTGATGGGGAATGAGAAAGGAAAGAGCTATGTGCTCAAACACAATGATATGCACTGTTACATGCACATCTTGTCAGTAATTTGCTTTTATTTTAATTAGATTTTTTTTTGTAAAATATTCTGTCATCAAAAGAGATGTAAATCATGGGTGTTGTCAGAAGACAACAGGGAAGTCAAGAAAGGAAGGCCAGGGCAAACACAGTGCACTAAAAGACATTTCTGACGTGGAAGGCAAGATGAGGTTGCCTTTGGGAAAGGCAACAAGATGAGGGGACAGCAGCACATCCGTTCTCCCCAGGCCGGATAGTGGTGTCAGTAAGGTGACTCACATTAAAAAGCTCAGAGAAGTACCCGCCCTTTACTGTTTCTTTTACACATGCTATTTTTTCTGGAGGCCTTGCCAAATTCCCTACTTGTTTTTTCAGGCTTTCTTGTGCCTAAAATGGACCCACTCTGAGCCAGATTTTCCCCAGCTTTTTTGTGGGTGTGCAACAGCAGACATATGAAATCCTCATGAGTGTCAGGCAAGACTGTACTCTCTGGATGTGACACAAAGACAGCTGTGTCCCCGGTCTTTTTACAGCTTACACAACCAGATTTCATGATGGTCCCTGGGATAGCACCCAGTACGTATGACTGGATGTACAGTGGGCTGCAATAAGTCTTATAAAAGGGCAGATTTTGAGGAAATGTCTTTCTGCCTTTCCATGGGCTCCAAGTGAGTTACAGCCTCCTGTTGCCTTTGCTCAAGTGACATCACCCATCCGTCCAGAAACAATGTTTGTCCATATTTATTCCTTAGCTACTAGCAATTCAGATCACGTCTGTCTTTTTATACTAATTATGTCAGCTTTCAACAAGGAAATCTGGCCTTCTGTTCCTTTCTCCTGTAAAAATAAATAAATACATAAATACATCTTGGAAAATGTTGTGCAAAGATGGACTCGAAGTTATCAGAGGATGGAGTACTTGAAAATGCAGGTCTATAACATAACATAGCTTATCAAAACCTATTTCTTGAGCTAGAGCTTCAATTTAATGAGCACGCTAACATTTCAGCAGTCATTATACATTGAAAGAAGTTTCCAATAATTAAGGATAATTGGCAATGGAAATAAAATGAACAGATGATAATAGCTCTGCAGCAGACTTCAGCAGCTTGCTCTTTCAGTGTATGTTGGGTAAGACAGCAGAGGCAAAGGTTTTTAAGTGGCAATCCAAACTGGTCAACTGTGTCTTGATTGTTATTCACCTAAATTTTTATACTTTGTGCCTCTACCTCCATTTTTCAGTCACTTTGCAAGTTGTTGTTCTTTTTTTTTCTTCCCTGGGCTGCCCATAACGTAATATTCAGGGTTAATTACCAGCCAAATTAGGTCTATATTTAATGATTATACAGTGTCACAATCTAGGCTTCTATTAGCTTTCCCTCTAATGTCATCATGCATAAAACCAGTCACTTTCAACACCCTGACTAACCTGTAGTGCCAGTTTTTATTAAGTTTTTAGATGAAATAGCTTTAATGTATAATAATGTTGTTGAATACATAGGGATTTTAATAGTGTGCACAGCATTTTCTACAGCTTACTGACTCTTTTTAATGATGGAACAGGGGAAGAACAGGAGGACTCTTCATAACATTAGAGTAAATGCGCTTTGTATCTTGGCTGTGCCTACTAGCTCCACTGTGGTTAAAGTATTTCCACAATATTACCTTCCATTTTCATTAATTTAAATCTTGGCTGTTAAAAGTTTGTTGTAGAATGCAAAAGGAATACAAAAGGGACAAATTCAAGGACTGGAATCACAGCCTTCACAGTATTTGTTTTGAAACTAAGGTATTCACTCACGCTTAAATCTCCCTTACAATGCTGCCTATGGGAAAATGGTGCTTTTATTAAAAAAAAAAGAGATGCTTCCTTTTTGCTTTGACCTCAGAAACTGTGTATCTGGACACGGTTCTCTATTCCATCCTGCTGTCAATCAAAATGACTCCAAAGAAATCCCAGTTACACATGCATACAGCAAAAATAGTGAATGATCTGATCTGTTTATAACACCATAGCATGCCCAATCTAAAAATCACAGAAGTCTCTGCCTAATTTCAAAGAGAATTTGGAAGATGGTGATTTGGGAATATCACTTTGTTGTTGAGTAAGAAAGCTTCAAATTACTGATGCAGGTCATTAAAAAAGTGACAAGAGAGCTTTGCAATTGAAAGACACTATTATGTGTCTGAATATACTACCTATGTGTCCCGGTTTCGGCTGGGATAGGGTTAAATTTCTTCCTAGTGCTGTGTTTTGGATTTAGTATGAGGAGAATGTTGATAACACACTGATGTTTTCAGTTGTTGCTAAGTGCCCTCCTAGTCCAAGGACAGCTCCCGTGCCTACTGACTGAGCTAGGTACACAAGATGGGAGGGAACATAATCAGGACAGCCAGCCCAGCTGGCTAATGGGGTATTCCATACCATGTGATGTCATGCTCAGTATATGAATGGTAGGCGTGATCCAGGAAGTACCGATCGCTACTTGGTTATCGGTCAGCGCGGGTGGTGAGCAATTGCATTGTGCATCACTCATTTTGTATATTTTATCATTATTTATTATCATTATTTTCCCTTTTCTGTTCTGTTAAACTGTCTTTATCTCAACCCACGAGTTTTTTCTCACTCTTACCCTTCCGATTCTCTCCCCGTCCCACTGGGGGGGCGGGGAGAGTGAGTGAGCGGCTGCGTGGTATTTGGCTGCTTGCCAGGTTAAACCACGACACTATGTTACAAAAAAATGAATTTAGAAATTCTAGAGAGAGTTTTCCATTTTTTAACTGAAAGTCTTTTTTTATTTGCATCAATTTGTAAAGCCAGGAACTTTAGTTACTTTGAGACCCCTGCACAAAACTCAGAAAGAGAAAAATGTATTTTCTGTTCATAATTATGTCATAGTCCTAAAGTCCAGCCTCATGAGCCCCAAAAGAGATAACAAATTCAACAATCTCCATTTCTGAAAAGGATAAATCTTCCCCAGCACAGCAGAGATTCAGTATTGAGTTTAAAGTAGCTTTTGCCCTAAAATATTGACATTAGGCCTGAATCACTTCTGCTTGGCCAGTGGTAGACACATTACTGAGATGGGAATTTTCATATTTCAGAGAAGAGGAAAACAAGAATTTGGGAGATTTCCTGTTTTAAATGTAACAACTATGTCAATCTGCTTGAAGGGATTGCCTGTGGAACAAATAAACTGTTGAGTAGTACAGAGGAGAAGCTGTGAAAAGTGAAGGATAGCTACATTAATTTTGGTCTCATTAATTCATTATTACCTTTTGATAATCTCACTACCTATATGGCAAACTGTGAACCATATTTAAACCTGTAATGATTCTGAAGAAGGATTTAATATTGGTGAAGCTGGATATCGGAATTATACATGAGAGATTTCCTCACTGGCTTAACCAAACATCAAACAGTAATAAAAGAATAGAGGTTCTGGTTTCTATTTCAGGGAAATGAGGATATACAGCGGAAAATTATGCATCAAGTGATTCAATGTAGGAATATAAGAATATAATCAACAAATTTCTGTTTAATAGGTATCTATGTAAATAAGCATTAAGTGTTTGGTATACAAGTATACATAAAGTTTTCTGGGTACACAAATATCTCGTTTTAGTTGGTCATTTCAAGTTAAATCTTGCAGTTCTCTCTAGAGCTATTTTATGTATGAGTTCCAAATGAATTTATTGTCTGTGAGTTTTTCTTAAACGCAGTCTGTGGCTTGAACAGAAAGAAAAAAAAATAAAAAGAAGAACTAATCCTTTGTTAATTGTAGCTATTCACCCTTGAGTGGCTTGGAGAATTGGCTAAGCCAGGTTTCCATTAGAACATAATTCTTCTTTTCAGTGTTAGTAAGCACAAGTGAGCATTCATATTGTAACTGGGCATTGCAAAGTCCTTCACAAGGTACAGGTGGCAGAGTTCAGGCCAAAAAGTAATGGCAGACCAGAAGACAAACCTCCTCCAAATTTCTTTTACTGGCATAGTGGACACATGAACATAAACACAAGGATCTAGGTTTATACAGTGGAAAGAATGTGAATAATATTTTGTTCAATTGGTGAACCATGTTCTGTGAATTATAAATGTTATCTGCTGTATGAATATGGATGATTTTACTGTTTAGTGTTCTCCAGTTAGGTTTTAACATAACTTTTTATGTTGATTTATAATACATGTAGATTGCTATAACTTTATAAGATAATCTAAGTTAGAAGGAACCTCAGGGTCTCTAGTCTAACTCCCAGTTCAAAGCAGGGTCAGCTATAGGATCACGTGAGGTTATTCAGGGCTTTGTCCACTCTGACCTTGAAAACCTCCAAGGATGGAGACTTCACCGCCTCCCTGGGCTGCCTGTACCACTACTTTACTGTCCATTGGTGAAAAGGTTTCTCCTTATATCCAATCTGAAACTGTCTTGTTACAATTTAGGAGTTTTTCCTCTTGTCCTCCAACCATGTACCACTGTGAAGAGACTGGCTCCATCTTCTCCCCACAGGTACTGGGAAGGCTGCTGTTAGATGCACCCAAAGTCATCTTGTCTTCAGGCTGAACAAGCCCCAGTTCCTCAGTTTCTCCTCCCATGACAAATGCTCCTATTCCTGTCCATCTTGACAACCTTCCACTGAACTCTGTGCATGGTAATGAAGTACTCTCTGTGAATTGCTTATGTTTAGCAATAGAAAGAAACAAATTAATTGATATACATGCAGAAGTTCCGTGCGTTGGCTTTGAGGAAAAATCCACCCAATTACAGGTTTACAGAGGCTTATACTGAGGATGTAAAAGAAAAGGTTATATTTACAGATATGTTAGATTCTTGTCTGTGCATGCTCTGTATTCCAAGAAATATAGAATCAACCAATACTGGTTTCAGAGGTGGTACAACATAAATTTTCACTTATTCTATTTTTTTTTCTCTTGCTAGAGATATGCCATTTTGTTTACTTGAATAGACCATGGTGAGTTACTTTACAGCAATGGACCTATTTGATTTACCAAAGCCCATTCTACTATAATCAGATTGCGTCAGACAGAAAGCCATACAAAAAAAATGCCTTTCATCCTTGTATTCTCTTAAAAGAAGTATGACAAAGTGATGGCTAAGGAGACCGGATAACCCCTTTTTTTTTGTTCACAGTATCTGACAATCCATTTCAGAGAGAAAAGATAGCTGACCTATCTACTTAATCTGTCTAGCTTCTCCTGCTTTATGGCTTTGGCTGTTGCTTTTTCTACCCAGCCTTCATGTTAATGTAATTTTTTGGATGAGACTAAGAGTCTTGCATTAGCTTATGCCACAAAGATTTTGCCCCTGAGTCTTACTTGTCAAAACTCAATATTCTCATGGGGCTCATTTTTCCTTTTGCCAGGCCTGTCCCTACTGTACTAAACCTTCTGACTGAGATCGCATTATTAGGGTATTTCTAATCTTTTTCACTGGACAGCCAACATATCCATTACAATAATATAGTCTCTACTTTATGGTCATCTCTGAATAGGAAAAAAACTATTTTGTGGTATGACATAAATAATATTTCACTCTCTAATACCGTTTTTCCATTCTATTCACTCTTTGGCCATATTAATATGCATGTTTATATAACTACCACTTAATTGATGTCTCTCACTATTTTGTAATTATCACATTAAACAGGACAGATGACTTTGTACCTTGGCTATACTTAGATGAATAATTACAGAAGTTTGACGATGACATTCAGAAGAAGGCTCAGATATCAGAGGAAGTGATGTTTTTCTTGTATTTCAAGTCTTCAAGTAGTCAATGGACACACAAATGCAGTTCCAAAATAAACTCCTTTAACATATAAGTCACCTTACCTGTCTTTCTGCATTGACTGTAAAGAGACCTGAGGAAAAGCAGACTGCTAACACAGAACACAGGACTTAAAATCCTTTATCACCTTAAAATCAGTGAAAATCATGTAATCAAATTCAATGCAGACAGTGAAGAGAATACGTGGTTTTCCTACCCAAGCAGTACTCTAGGGAGGTTTTGAGAATTACTGGAGGAGTTCCAATCTGCTTGAAAGGTTTTAGGCAAACATCGTAGTTTTAACTGCAGAGGAGCTTATTTTTTCTTTTAGATTTCAGAGAGAAGTGCTCTCTGAAAACAGAGCCACCACTCTGCTTAAAGATTATTGATAAAATTAAATGGCAAAATGGAAATCACTCTTTATCTCTTTAGAAAATAATTACATAAAAATCCAAATTTGGAGGGGATACTCACATGGAAATACTTATTCAAATAGGTAAAATTAACAGGAGCTGGTCCTTAGTTTAGAATGAAAGGATTGACACACAAAGGTGTGTTTTTGTTAATTATTGACATTTATAAATGATCAGTTCAATTAATCCCAAAAGATTATGACTGAATTCTCATTTACATTAAGTCCTCTTTATATCTTTTCACAAGTGCATAGGGGATTTAAAATGCATGTAACTGTAACTGATGTCAGAAAAAACATAAAGTGGCCCTAGTGCAGTTGAGAATAAGGCCCTTAATTTGGAATGTTTCAGATGTGTTAAACTAACTTAAAAAATACTAGAATATTTTCATATTTTAAAGTGTTTTTATAAGAATATAATTCAAAGGCAGATTTAATTTAAAAAAACATAAATGTGAAGTGATTAGTTTGCAATATCCACTAATCTCTTCTGGTAAATTCTCTCAACGTTTAATAAGGATTTTTACTATATTGCATAAAGCCTAATGTTCCTTATGTATGTTTACAACATTCAATGGCTCTGAAAGAGTTGGTACGGTTTATTATAAACAAAACAACTCCCTTGGCCCTTAGCTAGAATCAGTCTAAATGTAGAAACTTAGGTAGCAGCTTTCAGATTTCAAATATTAGAACAATTTAGCAACATGCTTAAGAATGCTCATGGAAATCTTATAGCTTTAGTGTGGTGTCCATCCATCAAGTAGTAATTCACTGATATATTCACGTAGCACCAGATTAGGAACAGGACCCAGTCACTGTGAAACAGTTTATTCCAAATTAAGCACCAAATTATGGATGTGCAGGACACATTGCAGAGGTCGGTTCCCATGACTGGGACTGGCAGGACCAATGTGCTGAACACTTTTTTTGGATTCTGGATGTCCTCAATGCAACCCTTAGTGTGGTAACTTTATGGGCATTTTACACCTTGATACTTTGCCTTGAGGAACATGATATATACCTGGATACGTAACACTCCTTTAATTGAAAGGACAGTCCCTTCTGTGTAATAACAGAATGGTTAAAATATTTGCCCAAGAAAATAGAGGTGGGTTCATTTTATCAGCCCAAGATCCCTTCCCATTCCTAAGAAAGAACTCTAACTATCAAGTTATAGAACAGATCACATACAAGCTATCCCTCTTATTGGAGCTTGGCTGCTGTCCAATATGCATGCAGGAATGATACGAATGCAGGAATCACGGAACAAGAAAGAAAGCAAGCAAAAATCCTGCCCTGCTAGAGGCAGAAGGTGGACTGCTTAGCCTCAATAACTTTAGTCTGTCTGTACCAGTAGTCTCACCTGGTATAAGTTTATTGGAAGACATTTCATGGTTAGAACTTCCAAGCAGATAAAGGAGTTTTCTTAACTGTTATCTTAGAGTAATTCTGCATCCCTCATCCAACCCAAATTTCACTTCTTGGTGACTATGTTCCTTTGGAGCTAGTCCTCAGCCTTTGCACATTTCAGCAAGCGTACAGCTAGTTCAAATGATTTAAAATACTTACTGAAAAGACGAAGGATATACAAGAGTGTTTATTCTTGTTTACAAGAGTGTAAATTTTCTGGATTACTGAACAGAAGAAGATGGAGATGATAAAGATAACTTTATTAGCACATAGAAGGTCTTTGAATAAAATGAAAAGGTTTAGACTTCAGCTACAATAAATGGTCTAGACTGGTACACACTGCAATAGGCTCAGATACTAGGTACTTAGCCAGTTTGCAACAAAAGCAGAAGCTATTCAAACATGGTCCATATTCCACTTTGCTGCCACAAAAAAGAAGCATAGTCTGTTCACTCCATCTTTTATACCATACCTCTTCATATGGGAAAGCATAAGATTGCATGATACAGGTCCTCAAAAGGTCATTTGCACCGGGATCATCACTGACAGGTACTGTGGTAAACATCTCTGATATTGCATGATTCAATGAGAAGTGAGCTTTGGTAAAGAGGTAGGAATTAAAATGTCACATGAAAGCAAATATACTGTTTTGGCTCACTAGTGCAACTTTTAAGACTTTAACAATTAGTTTTATTTTCAGGAAGGTAAGAATCTTTATCTTTGTCTATCAAGTTGGACTGTATATTTCAAAGATACCAAGTTTTGTGTCAACCAATGCATGATATTCATAAAAATATTTCAATTAAAATTTTTGCAGAATTACAAATAAGTATAGCTCCCTTCATAAAAACAAATGCATGGATTTTGTTCTGTTCATCAGACTTTGGGCCCTTCCTTTTTCATTTACTGCCGCTAAACACAGAACTGGGAACCCAATTTTGCTACCACATAGCCTGTGGTTCACTTTGACTGCCTGCACCAGACGCTGGGAGAAGAATCTGTAACCCAGATTCTGAGAAAGAGAGGCTAAGCAGCAGAGTTAGGACTCTAAACTTCAGGACCACAAACTTTAGTAAATTGCTGGCCAGAATTCCCTGGGAGACCATGAAAAGAAGCAGAATTGCTTTGGATGGCTGCTGGATTTAAAAAAAAAAAAAGTATTAACACTCAGGAACAAAGTATCCTGTTCTACAGAAAGATAAGACATTTTGGCAGGAGGCTAAGCAGGAAATTCTTAAAGAACTAAAATGCAAAGAGAGAGCATACATGAAGTGGAATCAAGACAGGCAATGAAAGAGGAGTGCAACAGCATTTCTTAGGCATTCAGCAGTGAATACAGAAAAGCCAAAGCCCAGCTGGAATGAGCCAAGCTATTTTCATTAGTGGCAGATGATAAAACAAAAGGCAACAGTTACAAGTTAGGGCTTGGGATATTCAAACTGACATTAGGAAAAACTTCTTCATTATAAAGTTAGGGCACCAGAGAAACAGATTGCCCATAGAGGTCCTTCCAAGACTCCACTAGACAAAGCAACAGCTGACCCAATCTAGTATTGCATATAGTCCTGATTCAAGTGGGAGGGTGCCTAGGTGACTGTTAAATGTCCTTCCAGCCAATATTTTTATGATTCTGAAAATGTGTATGTATAAAAACCTTTTTGAAGACTGTTTCAGAATCAAAATTAATCACACTAACATTAGCAGAACAATGGTGTACAATCTCTGTTTGCTCTTTGCTGTGTGCAAGGTCATCTACCTTTTTGCTGATCACTCTTCCTTATATATTTTCACTGACTCTTTTTTTTCTCCATCACATCTAGTTCATCTACTTGCTCTTATCTTTCATGCTTTTCAAAGCTCTGAGTCTCCCTACCTATTTGTTCTTTGACTCTAATGAGTTGGTCTTTGACATTTCCACTCCATCAGTGATAGTAACCCAAACTATTCACTTGACAGTTTCTGCCACAGGAGTCTTAGCACTTTTACAAATAGAGGGCACTCGTTGAATTAGTGCATAAAGCCATCAACTCTCGTCTTTCCTATCTTGAGACCCACAGGATTTGGAAACGGTCAACTGATAATGGCTAGGTAAAAGGCCAATGGGACTGCTGCTACCTATTTTAAAAGTTTACAACCATCAGGTTCAAAAATACCATAATAGATAACTTTTATTATAATTATTAGAAACTTATTATGGTTCCTGTCCTCATCTTCTGTCTCAATGTAGATTTGCTGCCTACCTACATTTGTCTTATCTTGCAAGCTTTGCAAGCTAGGCAGCGCACTTTCCATGGTCTTGACATAGCACTTCACAAAAAAGGTCCATATCCTTCTTAATCTCATATAAACTGATGAGTAGAATAAGCCTCAGTGTCACTATTTGTGTTTAAGAAAGTTTTTTAATCTTAACAGTATTGTTTCAGAAATTAAGAATCATTCCAATAACTATGGACATAATTTAAAAACAATTCCTATGGTTCAACAGAGAAGCTGAAATTTCCAGCTGCTTTTTGTGGAGAGCAATCCTTTTTTATTTAGAAAATAATTTTTTTCATGACAAAGTCATCCAAAGGACCCACAGGTTACCATATACATAAAAGGAAAGGCAAATAAAACACAGTATAAACCAAACTGAATATTAATATAAAATCCAAATCTACATAAATGCAGTAAGCCTGGATAAGATATTCACAATGTATTGGACTTGTTATTTGGGGACCGAACTGAGATTATATCAAACTCATTACCAGTCTTAGATAATAGGAAGAGAAAAAAAGGGCCTGCACACTCGTGAGTAAAAATGTTATAGATTGGAGTGTGACTTGGCTATCTACCCTGAACAGCAGCAGTTAAAGACAACAGTACCCCAGGACACCAGAGAAAAAATTGTGACTTGGAGGTCACAGTCCTTCCTGGAGTTCTCTTTGCTCTGGTGGAGGTGTAAGTCACTTCATTCTTCTACATAAATCATCTTATTCCTCTTAGAGCATAAGTTCAGCTATATGCAGAGTTTTTGCCTCCCAAAGTTCCTGCTCCCTGGTGATGTGCCTGCATGTAGAAAAATTGGGTGCAAAGTCCATTTTGTCTCCTCTGAGGACAGTCCATGCAAACAGATATCTTGCTTTTGAATGAAAAAGTTTATTCCCCATAAAATGTAGATTCTATGGCAGGAATTTTCATTATCAGCTTACAAGGAAACTACAGCAAAAATCTAAGCAGAAGAACAATTATGCTTATCTAATTGCCAATGGCCTTTCCTCATGCCTTATGAGTAAAAAAAAAAAAAGTTATTTCAGTAAACATAAAAAAGGACCACATGCAAATGCAATTGTTTGTGCAGCTAGTTATATGTGAGAACCAATATGTTGTAGAAACAGGGAGATAGGAAACTTTGTATTTTCTTCCACATTCTCCTTCCCTAATTTTGACCATTTTCCCATTTTTTCTTTATTTTCCAATTTATAAAATGTGAATAGTAACAATTAATGGAGATTTTTTTAAAAAAAAAAAAAAAGTGGGGGGAAAAAAAGCAAAAATTTAGCTTTTCTTCCTGAGAAAAAAAAATGGATAAATATTCCTCTCATATTTGTAGATTTCAGAATGGGCTTGCAAAATATTTGCAAGTATTTGCTGAGGTTTTCCAAAAGAATAAATACTATTCTCATTTGATTATACATGAAATGCAAGAAGCAGCAGATGCACAATACTTCCTACTTCATTAATAAAAGGAGCTACTGTAAATATCTTCCTTATATTATGATTAGCAGAACAGGATTTTACAGTCAGGTCAATCACATGATGTTTTCTCTCTATTTTCCTTTTTTACCCATACCTTAGCAAAGAGAATCCCAGATGTTTTCAAAACCAGGTGAAAACCAAGGCGTGAAGCCCAGGTCTTCAGAAGCAGTTACTGTAATTATCTCAGACACATAGTAAAACTGCAAATAAAAGAACAAGCAAGTTGCAGAGCTGAAGAATGTTACCCATTTCTGTAGCTTTTGTCATTCTTCAGCTCCTCAACTGAGCTTTGGGCAGAAGATGTAGTCCATCAAGTTTCTCTGTGGCATATCTCCGATTCAAAGGAGTGGTGGTTTTTTTTTCAGCTTGCTGCTTCTTTTAATCATAGAATCATAGAATCATTAAAGTTGGAAAAGACCTCTAAGATCATCGAGTCCAACCATCAACTCAACACCACTATGCCCACTAAACCATGTCCCTAAGCGCCACATCTACATGTCTTTTAAATACTTCCAGGGATGGTGAAGTATCAACCACTTCCCTGGGCAGCCTGTTCCAAGGCCTGACCACTCTTTCAGTAAAGAAATTTTTCCTAATGTCCAGCCTAAACCTCCCTTGGTGCAACTTGAGGCCATTTCCTCTCGTCCTATCGCTAGTTACTTGGCAGAAAAGACCAACACCCACCTCGCTACAACCTCCTTTCAGGTAGTTGTAGAGCGCGATGAGGTCTCCCCTCAGCCTCCTCTTCTCCAGACTAAACAACCCCAGTTCCCTCAGCCGCTCCTCATAAGACTTGTTCTCGTTGAAGAAAAAGCCAGCAGCAGACAACAGTGGTGATAGCAGTTCTTTGACTGCCTGGTCATAGGAGTTAAAAAAATGAGGGATTTCAATGCTAACCCCAAGACCTCTGAAAAACTGTCTTCCAAAATCAGTGCTCAAGATGCACAATCTAAGCCTTTGTTATATTATCAGATAATGCGTATTCAAGTGCTTTCCCACATTTTTTCCTGTGCAAGTAGGTTCTATCTGGTGGGAAGAAGGACATATTTACTATACTTAAAGTACAATTAATTAGTTCATCTCTTGTAAAGTGTCACATATGGTTACTTACACCAGTTATACACAAGACTGATTCTGCAGCTGTGTCAGGACTTAACTCCTATACTTGTCCATAAGATTATATATACTGGTTTAGTCCTAAGCTTCATAGCTTGGTATCTTGTTTCCAACAGTGGCTATAAGGAAATTTCTAGAGAAAAGCAAAAACAAATCAAACATATTGACATTTCACCTTAACACAGATACTTTCAGCTCAGAAACTTGTAATGGCATCAGTCATGATGCGATTGCCTTCATTGCTTTGCAGACTACACTATGAAAAGTTTGAGAATCCCCTGGCTTAAGAATACAGTGGCTGTTCGTGAAAAATACATACTGATAATGTTGAGAAATCATTTGGTTTTATCTCTTGCTAAGGTTGGACAGATTATGAAAATGTGAAGAAAAGGTCAGGCAAAATACGGTTTTACCTACATACGTCCTATTCTGATCATTTGCTAATGAGAACCATTAATGTGTGGCTTTGTGGGATTTATAGTGCTGGAAGAGAAAGTTCACAAGGTTCAGTATCGTAAACTTATATCATTTCATGTAATGGGCCTTCCTCCTCGAACTGTCACTGCACACCTTACAAGTCTTACAGACGGCCCATAGTTTTAAGAAAAAACCCAGGAGTATAATTTACAGAATAAAAACGAATCAACTCAGTAAATCTTCCAAAGCCATGAAGGATTCTCTTTCGATCATTTCAAAATGATGGGGAGAATTGACTAGCTACAGTTTCAATCACCTAATGTCCTCAAGACCATATTAACGTGCTGAGTGTTATTAAGACAGATGTCTGTAGCTGTGTAAATTCCCTGTGATGAAAAAGTATCTGAATAAGCAGGAAATTAGTCCTGAAATGTTGTAAAATCCTGCACTGTTAATATACCCTGAGGAGGATGTTACAGCTGAGGTTTAGATGTACTTATATAAAGCTCCCTATCTTAGAGCTAATGAAGAGATACTGACAGTTTTGCTGCAGTGTCTGTGAAGTGTTTTAATGACTACAGATTAATCAGTTTCTAAAGCATCATTCCCTAGTGGTTCCCCACCCCAAAAATCATAACCCAAAACAAGCAACTGAATGTCATTCATAATTAAAAAATAAAGAAATAAAACAACAAGGGAAAACCAAAACAAAACCCCCAGCCCCTCACATTTTCATGCCATGAAAGCTGGAAACATTTATAGTCACATTCTCCAAAAGAAAAAAAGCTAGAGATGACACTGGATTTAGTGAAGCAGTCAGTTAATTGTTATGGTGAGGGTTTTAATTTTCTTCTCAATGTAAATCACAATTGAGGAAAGCATCTGCCACCTCTGATATTTCCTGTGCAGTAAATTTAAATGGATTAATCATCCTGCTTGTTCTGAAGTTCTGAAGAATGATAGGCACTTGCCAATGGGCTGTGGAGTCCCTGGCTCATTGATTTTTAGCTGTCTGGGGGGAATTGGTGGGGCTATGGAATGATTTAGATAGAAATTAAAAAATAAATCATGCTCAAACATTTTTTGCCCACCTATTTCCACACCCTATCATGAGAAACTGATTAAAATATTTTCCTGGAGACTGAGTGGGTTTGCTAGCAGACTATCAGGATAGGACTCTACTTCATCACAGTCAAATGAAGATTGTAATGTTGGCTTTGTGCAGGAACATTTTTACCAGTTCAACAGAATTCCTTAACGTAGTGGTTGATACAGAATGTCTCAATCAATGGTCTTTTTTCCAAATAACTTCAGTGAGTTTTGTGTCCTACCCAAAATGTGCAACCTCCCACTCTGGAATTCATGGAAATTTGGCAACTTGCAGAGCCCATGTGAACCATCGATGGACAACTGGCTTGTCACATGGTGCCTTTCTCTTTCTGTACAATTGCTAAATCCCATTAAAAAGAGAGGCTGGGGGATGGGGATGTGTGGTGGGAAGCCAGCTTTCAGAGTCTGCCCAGTGCTTGTCTTACAGGTAAACAATGTCTGTAGCTGCAACGGGGTCTTGCACAGTTCTAAATGTGAGAGAACATGGTACGAGAAACAATCTTTCATTTCAGAAACATGCTGCACTGCTGAAGAGAATCTCCTGATCCACAGAAAGACAGAAAATATGAAGCTGGGAATTAGAAAACACATTATGATTCACTTGTAAGAAACCCTTTGCTTTTCTAAAGAAGGTACATCATGCTTTTGTGCTTCTGGTCTTTTTTCATCCTTTTTAGAAATTTCTTGTCTTTGTGCTCCTCATATTCCTCCTTATATTTTTTTTCTTTTTTTTTTTAATTTATTTTTGCATTTCCCTGCCTTACAGTGTATTTCAGAAAGTTAATATACCTTCATCCGTTCATTATTTTATCAAAAAAATAACTGTTCTATCAAGAGACATTTTCTAGTATTTCCATGCGGTTATCAAAGTGAAGAGATTTTTTCCCCTGTTTTTTCTGTGTCTGAGCTAAAATTAATCATACTGAAGGTCTATAAACCATTCAGAAACAAATGCTGCCAAAAGACATCAGCCTTGTAGAACTGAAATGATGGGAAGATAAATAGTTGCTTTGGTGAGATTAGTTGTATATTTTTATGAAAGAGAAAAAAATCGTGTAAGGTTAGGTCATGAATGTATGGTTGAATTCTCTTCTGCTTTCATTTGCTAACTGAAGCATTGATTTAAGCAGCCTGTGAAATAGCATGAAGTAGATAACTGCTTTGGCTGTACAAATTAGCTGCTTTTAAAGGTATTAATGTCTATGTAGGTATGATAGAGCACATCTTTTGCCTAAGGATCTCAATGTGCCTCATGTATATTCACTAATTAAGCTTCACAATAAGCTTGCAAGTTAAATAAAGAGTATGAAGCGATTTTTCCATGCACAAAGCCGTACCAGATTAGAAGACAGTAGCTATTTCTGAATGTAAACCAATATTTTTCAAAAATGCAAAGGCAATTCAACTCTTTAATGAATTTAAAATGGATGTGAGCACTTGTATGAAGTGTCAGTCTTAGAAATGTTACCATGAAGAATGTAATGACCATAGGATTCAGATTCCTATCACTGTCCCAAGCAAAAAAAAAAACCCTCTTTTGTAGGAGCATCGTTTTGTCAACATCATGTTGCCTCAGCCATGCTCAGATGAATCAGGGTGATTCACAGGAAGGACAGCCAAGTGCTGTATTTTCCTATCCCAGTGCCAACAGAGATATGCAGCTTCTTATTCATGTTGGAAGTACAGCTAAAAAAATATATGGTTGTTTGAACACAGAGTTTATAATTTACAACATGGATGGAAGGGTATAAATTACTTTGATTTTTCTTCTGGGTTTGTCAGTACATGGAATAAAGCAAAGAGCCACAGTCTCCATGCCAGTAGTGTATTATTTAATCCAAACATAAAGACTGGATGAACAGACTATGGTGATGTTTCTAAACAATAACAAAAAATTCTTTTTTTTTTTTTTTCCTCAGAAATCCTTTTCTAAAAGAAGTGGGAAAAATATCATCTTTTCTCTCAATGATACATTTGGTCTGACCAACTCTTTCCTTCCAGTGGTGGACAAGCAATGACATTTTCTTCACAGAAGGTATTTTGAGGTGGGATTTAAATGAGAAGAGATATAGGGTTTATCAGACAACGGAATGGTGGGAGACTGAAGGGCAAAGAAAGGACTGAAGAACACACAGAGAGGAGAATGTGTCTACAAAGGTGACAGGTATAAAATATCCACATCTACTTCCCTATAGAAAGCATGGAATTATTGAAACAGGCAAAAATAGTCTTGCAAAAAAAAAAAAAAAATCACAGCAATAACAAAACAAACAAACAAAAAAACCCAACCAAGCACCTCTTGCTGGGAAATTATCCAGAGAGTTAGGTTTCATATACAGTCTATGTATTAAGTGAATCTGGGTTATTCTCTATGGTTGATTTTGAATATGATTGTTTGCCTGTCTTCCTGTTCGGTTGTCTGGACAGGTGTATGAGACACATCTACATAAACTCATTGATATGGTAAAAAATACATAATATGAGTCTGAATTATCTGGATTCAGACAGCAACAGAATTTTATCCTGCTTTTGTCACTCAGGCCCCAATAGCTCGTGACTGCCATGGCACATACATCTGAAGCTGTAGTGTGAGTAGGGATAGGTCTGAGCTCCAGGCAGCCCATTTCACCTCTTTTCCCCCAGGTCTACCAGACCTGAGGTAGGGTGAGCATCAACATACAGACAGCAGCTAATTGTTCTAGGGAAAGGTTGGTTGTGCTAAACTGAGAGCTTGAGCCAGGTGTCCTGGGCTGTACTCTCATATGCATAAATAAACATGTTTATTCTACTATGTATATACACCTGTGATAATTCTAGGTGGGCAATAACTAAGTATACAGTCGTTATTTGTGAATTTATCACCAAGAAAGCTGGAGAGAGAAGCTGGGAGTATACAGCCATATAGCTTGGTCTGATTTTGTTTAGACAAAGAGAGCAATGGGGAACAATGTAAAAATCCACTGGCAGAGGGCAAGGATTTGGGAATGTTACAGGCAACATTATTAAGACAATGTAACCTAAATTTTCTCTTGTTAAGTGGATTACAAAAGGATAAAAGACAGCTGCAGTGGTTTTGTGAGGAAAAGATCAAAGATGTAAGGATGAAAACTAAAAGAACTGAAAAGAGGGGAAACCAAGGCTAAGGAATCTGAAACTTCAAAAGCTTTGAGGCCTCAGTATCAGGCCAGGTTTCATTTCGCTCCCGTTTTTCAGGCTGTGAGAGAACGAGGCTGTTGTCCAGCCTCTGCTGAGACCCTCAGCAAGGTCTGGCCTGCTGGACTGGGCAATAGGATCCGTGGGGTAATAGGACGTGTCACAACTCTTACTCACCCACTTTCCTAAAGGACTGACATTTAATTTGTCTCCCCAGATGGCGCTAACCCTTTCTGCCCATGTTTGGTGGTCACCAGATGAAGCATCCAGCATCTCTGTTTGATCTTTCTCTTCCTTTGTTTCTTCTGCTCGCATCAAAAAGAAGCATCCAGGAAGGGGAGTTCCTAAGCAGAAGGTATGTATTGCCTTTGCAAAGCTGTGTTGATGTACGTGGCACTTCTGCTTTCTTGCTTTCTAAGCTTCTCATGGGACTAATACGGTTGGAACCATCTAACTCTTACTCTGTAGGCTCTTTGGTGCTTTGAGTGTCTCTTATTCTCTTTTTCTGCACATAACACAATGTATCTCTGATTTTGATGTTCCCAATGCTTCTGTTGTAGAAATAAGTAATAATAATTACAGCAATTTGTCTCCAAGAAACTACTCTTTTAAAAATAAAATACGTTGTTTATTTCAAAGAGTTTCTTATTATACAAATATGGCACCTGTGTTCAGCTAAGAGCAGGATCACAAATGCTATGATTCAAGGAGCAGAGCAGAGACTCGGGAAGTTAATAAAATGTGTTGATTGCTTTATGAAGACGTTGCAAGCTTATGAATGCTTAACACTGTGCAATTAGTGACTACAGTGAAAACACACCCTCCTCAAGACATCCGCAAATCCATGAATTTCAATAAAGTACAACTAAACAAATGAATTAACACAATTAACAAGTGAACACAAAATCAATTATTGTGAAACAGGCTAGAACAAAACAATGACAAATGCTATTTTTAAAACAAGAACAGAAAAAAGAAATTAGCATTTGCAACATAAGTAACAATAGTCTACATGTATTAATACATATAAGAATGATATATCTCATACAAAGGTTTGCGTGTGCACATAAAACACATCTAAAAATACAGCATTTAAAACAAAACCCACAACCAACCCTACCTATATACATTAAAAGATGATTGCTCTTTGATCTTCTTAGGTAATACAAAAGATCCCAAACTTGTGGCTTAAACCAAAGAAATACTAATAATGTAGGAAAAAATGTTTTCTTTATCTTTTAAGTCTTTTAATTTTAGCTTTTCATAACAGCAGCCCAACTTACAAACAGAGGAAGCCAGTGGGGAGGGCATATGATGTACTGCAGAGATCATAATCCTTTCTTAAAGGACAGCACACAGAAGCTTGCTGGCTTTTTAGTTTTTATAACAAGGGGTTTCACAGCAATGTCCCATGTATGCAGCCACTAAACAGCTGAATGTATGATGTCACTAGCTCAACATATATACAGTCTTGCTCTTGAGAACGATATCAGAGGACTCATTGTTCATGGTCAGGCTGCCGTGACTTCACAGAAAAAATTCCTGTTAGATGCCTGATAATTAGGGAGCTAATGGAGACGTTCAGAGACTCACTGTTTTGTGTCAGATTGCTCCTGTTGATTATGTTTAAAAGGCTAGATGGCAGCATTGTCAATTCTCATGATTTTTATCATAAGTTTCCTGATATTTGGTATTTTCCTTAAAATGCCAGCTGTCAGAATACCAAGTTTCCCTGAAAATCTCAGTGTTTCTTTAAAACTGTTTTTAGTTGTCTGATGGTCAGAAACATGGCTAGAGCTCAAAAAAGAGGGATGATAAAACTGGGGGGGGGGGGAGGGGGGGTCTAAGGGTGATTTTATGCATCCGACAACTAGTAGCATAATATAAATCACTAAATAAATAATTTACAACACTGAATGAAATGATAATGAGAACAAAAGAATCCTCCAGTTCCCCTCTCAAAAATAAGAGGTAAAGCCCAGTGCAGGTGGAGAAAAGCATTTCCCTCTTTTATTCTCAGCATTAATGGTTATTTTTAGGATACCAACTAGAGACAGTCATCTTAGACTTCCAAAGTGCTTTATCAACTTATCTGTTCTCATCCTTTCTCTGCTTTGACCTATTGTCATTTCATATAAGATCTTCAAGTCAGAGATCACCTATTTTGATATCGCTGTCAAATGCCAGATACAACTCCAATGCGAAATAGATAAATAATTATAGTATTAATAATGTCAAGTATTCCTTAAAAACACTGTCACAACAACCTTCCATGAGTAAATTCTTTTTATACTTGTAATCAGTTATGAAATATTCATTTGTTGTTGATCTTGCATACTGCAGTTAATTTGTCAGTAATTATATAAAGAAAGTTACTAAAATACTTATGCTGTTACCAAACACATACTTGGATTATGAGATATCCACTACTTGATGTATTTTAGTTTTCAGTTGAATACCTCATTTAGATCACATTACCTGTATCTTTCAATTTCTTTAAATGGCATTAACCTTTCTTATATCCACATTAAATTTCTTCACTTATTTCAAATACATGAAACTCATTACACGGTAAAATAATTCATGGTATAATTTATTGATATAAACTCTAAGTAGGACTGTTCAGCCTTGCTTAAATTTAGTGTAGAAGAATAATTCTGCTCAATCTTATAGTGGAATTCTAACTAG
Organism: Calonectris borealis; assembly: GCF_964195595.1. NCBI lineage: Eukaryota > Metazoa > Chordata > Aves > Procellariiformes > Procellariidae > Calonectris > Calonectris borealis. The sequence goes on from NC_134313.1 coordinate 50,318,858, forward strand.
CCTGTATTCTCTTTGGATGTGCTTTGGAATATTTTCAAACATAGTGGATTTTTGCCCCCTTTTCTCAGTCAGCTTTCAACTGCAGATTGTGTATTTCATCCTTTGCACGATGACTCTAGGATTTTGTTTTTCAGTCTTCAGCCTGTAGACACCTAAAACACTTGCAAGCAAGGTGTGGATCCTAGTATAATTTAAACCTATTGTGTATTCATTTCACTAAATTCCTTTCTCAGAGGTCCATGGGCTAAGCATGTACAGGCACTGAGTTTTAGAAACATTAATGTAAGTGACCTCTCTTTATGAAGAAATTAAACTGAGTAAACCTTTAGTTCTGGTCACTCTTTATATAATTTAGTGCAAACTCGTGCTACAACTGCTATTCTTTAAAAATATACTATATATGCTTTTTATATTGAATATGGAAAGCCAAGGGATTTGACAGTTGGCAAGGAAATTATACTCAGAAAAATTTTTTCTTCAGAAAATGTAGTTTCCATTATATATAAGCAAACACATTACCATACATAAACCAATATAATACATACACACATAAACCAGTATAATACATATATGTAGAGATATACAAGTTTTTTTAATCTGATACAGTTTTGCCCAGGGATTTAGAATTCTGTCAGGCAAATTTAAATGGCAGATTTACTTTCAAGATATTCTGACCAAAAGCTGAATAGTTAAGTTTTTATATAAGCAAACACATTACCATACATAAACCAATATAATACATACACACATAAACCAGTATAATACATATATGTAGAGATATACAAGTTTTTTTAATCTGATACAGTTTTGCCCAGGGATTTAGAATTCTGTCAGGCAAATTTAAATGGCAGATTTACTTTCAAGATATTCTGACCAAAAGCTGAATAGTTAAGTTTTTTAATTAACTTTACCATGCTGTTTCAAATCATCTGACAAACCAATAAGCTGTATCACCCTATCAGTACATCACACTATGGATGCTGCTCTTATAGACCAAACTCCAACAGGGTTAATACATTCCTATAGTGAAGTTTGAATTTTCCCCTGATTAAATTTTTTGGCACATTGTGAAAGCCACAGTATTCTGAATGAATGCTGTAAATTCCAGAAAATATTAGAACAATGCATAGATTTTAGATGTAGATTTGCATAAGAAAGTAACCCTTTTCTTAATGCAGCTGAGATAAGGGGCATAAAAATATTATAATTATAGTCAAATTGTCCAACTCATTCATAAACTCTCTTTTATAAAGATAGATGCAAACTACAAATCATGTTCAATTACCTGGTTTAATGTAACAGTAAAAGAAGGATTGTTTGGTTTGATTTTAACCTGCATAAATCAGATATGCAAGATATTAGACTTTTTTCCCCTAACATGTAATTAACTTTAGCTAGTTTAATATATAAACATAGGTTACAAAAAAAAAAAAAAAAGAAGAAAAAGAGAAATGTGAAAATCTAAAAAAATTCCTTTGACTTTCAGTTAAACTTAAGATCCTCTGTGCCTAATGGATTATTGGAACTGAGACTTGAACTTGTTTGTTTAACCTGTTTACCTAAGTTTTCTTTAAAAGGGAAAAAACACATGGCTCAGTGAAATAAAAGTGTCCTGAGCCAGTTTTCTCTCCACCTTCAGACAGCGCTCTGGAAATCTTCCTAGAAATGTCAGATTCATGTAATATCCCACCTAATAATTTCCAGCTGTTGCATGCTAAAACAATGTTGAGGCTACTCTAGACTCAACTTCTGGAAGAGACCCAGCCTGGAAAATGCAGAAGTCTCCCATACTGCAGTCTTTTCCCCTTCAGTGTTACAAGCACTGACCATGGGCAGTGTTGCAGCTGAAGATACATACTCAAATACTTAAATTGAGATGGATTTTAGAAATTTTCATCTGCTACCTCAAACACCTCTCTGCTTAGCCAGCCACTAAATATCAGCCACCCAAAACCAAGCATGCCTGGGGAGCAGCGGGGCGGGCTGCACTGCAGAGTTCAGGGAGCTGGGATGGGGAGTCAGGGGTTGCAGCATGGCTGGCAGGGCAGTGCTCTCACCCCCATGGAACGCAGTCCCACAGCACCCCAGCAAGAAAAGCAGAGCAGGTCCGGTGGCAGTACCCAGGGCCTCCCACAGCCCAGACCATCAGGCAGGACCATAGTGATGGGGCAGGATCCCAGGTCAAGTCAAGAGACCAGGATCAGAAGGACACAATGATAGGAACAGACACAGCTGCAATGTTACTCAGGCAATGATCAAGTTCAAGGGCCTGCATTTAAATGAAGCATCTGAGCAAAAAAGAGCTGGGAGAGAGGAGGAAGGCAGTCCTTCCTCTTAGCCCAACAAGACAGCTGTTTCCACACAGCCCAGGGTTACGCAGCTGCACACCTGAGAGCTAGCCTTTAGCATTGGTAGCTGAAATCAGAGCCTTGACAGTATCACTGGGATTGAAAAGCGTTCAGTTCAACAGATGTACTATAATACTTGGTGATCTCTAATATCAGAATGAATAATTATTAAAAAAAATCTCAGGAACTAATGATCTAAAGGCTATGTAATGAAATACTTGACAAGGAGTAATAACAGTAGAATTTTGGTTGATAACAATGGACATTCAGTTAAAAGTGAATACATAAGGAAGAAATCATTACTACTTTAGCCATCTCAGTACAACCACCATGCCTTTATAAAAGACTTCACCAAGCCTGCACAGAGCTATCAGCCGTATCTAAATGATATAATTTTGTGTGGTTCTCCAGAAAAGTGTTCTCCTAGTAGATGTCATTCAGTATCAAAACTGAAGGGGCTGGTCTTTGAGGAAAAGTGAGATGAATCAGATATATTTAGTTTCCCTACACAATAGGAAGACCTATAGGAAAGATATGTACTTTTCTTTCTTGGAGGTGGAGAGTAATGAGGCCCATGTGTTGTTAAATTCAGGTAGACCACTGCACTGCCTGTGATTCTGATCACTCGAGACAAATACAAAGATCAATAAAAGGCTTGTAAGAGATGAAAGGAAGAAAAGAGTATGGAGCCTGAATATCAGCATCAACGGCCTAATAGTCAGGACATTAAAAGGTTTCAAGTTTTTATTTTATACATTAAACCAATGGGATTTTTAAGCAGCACATAGAGATTGCTCAGGGGTTTCAGCTTCATTGCATGTGTCACTTAGACACCCCAGGACAGAACAATTCAGAGTATGCTGCTGGGAGCAACATAGCATTGGAAGAAGAGAATGATTTTGTAACCTAACTCTTATGGCTCACTTATAGTCTGGTTTCTTTGTGCCAGTGGCAACTTGCTTGAGTAAAAAGGGTGTAAGACCCGTGGGATTTGGTCTCATTCTCCTCTGTAACTGTTGTTTTCCAATCCAGTGTGAGTCATCACAATGTCTCTCAAAAACTATTGCACTTCATATACCCCCAGGAAATGCATATTATATCGTTATTTTTAACCATATTCTCAGGTCTCAGGAAGACATTGATTTAATTTTATGCTCTTTTCTTCCCCTCTCCCAATTTTTACTGAGCTCAGCTTCTATTTTCCATCATATTTTAAAATGCCAGCTTGCTTGTTTGAAGCTAAAGTCAGGAGTTTGGACAATGAAGCCCTTTCTCCTTTCTTCCTCTAACTTTCATTTAAAAGGAGAAAAAAAAAATTCTACACTTGATAAAAATCATATTTTGTTGGCCTTGAGCACACAGGTGATTGTTGCATGTTATATGAAGTTGAATTATTACCTGTAAATGGTCACAAATGAAGCAAAACAAGCAAACAATAGGTTGATACTGAAGAGACTTGGAAATCCTGAGTGTGACCTACTGTTTGACAATGCATTATCTCCCTGTTTGTAGTCAAACAGAAACCAGAACTCATTTACTGTTCATTTAAAGCACATGTGTGGTATCTACACTTTTGGCTTTTGATTTCTATGATCATAATATTAAGATGATAAAAAAAATGGCTAAGGTTAAACCATAGCTTTGGGTGTGAAACATTGCCTGAAAAATTGCATTACCTTCTAAGTGTATCTAGGTTATTAAATGACAGCACTTCAATAAACACCTAAACAAAAATTTCTCCTAAAATGTAAAAAACCTTAATCATCAGTTGCTAAAGCTTGCTTGTCTTTTTCTTTTTTCTTCTTCTGACAAATATTTCCTACTTCTATTGACTGCTTGAGTAAGGTCTCCCACAGACAAGTTTTTGACTATCATTTCACTGATGCTGGAGGTGTGATCAGCTAATTTTGGAGCTTCTCATTGCTACCTTGGCATATCTGTCGAGTGTTTCCTTTAAGAGCAGACTTTTCCTCTGTGAAGAAAATGTTTCTTCCTTGTAAGGAGATTTATAATTTTTCCCAAACAGACCATATCACTCTAATAATTTGAGCATGGGACTGAAAATGGATTTGAAACCTCTTGAAATCCTACTCAGTTGGCAAATCTTTTCTATCTCAAGATCAGACAAAGGTTCACTTATCTTCTCTATATAATTGATATTTTAAGAACATTTATTATAAAAATACCATTTTCCTAATTACATGTTCAGGTGTTTATTTTCTGGTTGGATTGAAATCTCTGAATACACATGTTTTTGCAGAAGAAATTAGGCACATATGCAGAGAGAAGACAATTAGCCCAATTCCTTTTACAAAATTGCATCAGTATGGCTTTGAACTTTCCTCACATTTTCCAAAATGCTAAGAAGATGATAACATTTCAGTGATCTACATAATATCACTTCTCACTTTAGCAGCTCCTCTGCATGCAGCAGTTTGAATTTCCTGATGGCTTGCTGACATGTTTTTGGCCATTATTGCAGAGGCTTGATTCACTCAAGAGCCTAATAAGCACTGAGGCTTTACAATGAAGAATGAAATAATCAAGCAAGATGAAGAAGATCTGCAGACAATTTGATTCAGTCTTACATTACTCCAAAAAACAGGAGCCTGGAGCAGACCTAATTTACAATTTCCAAACTATACATAAATTTACCAGTCAAAACAGAACAAATCACACAGGACATAGAAAGAACAGTGAATCCTGGTAAAAAGGCGCCTACTTGTACCTAGTAAAAAAAATCCAGGCTATGGAGATATAATAATAGGGTAGAAAGCTGGTTCTATTTCTGTTACAAACGTGTCATGTCAAAAAGAAGGAGAAAATTCAACGGAGTCTATGGGGTGTTTTGCATATCTCACATTAGACAAGTGGTAACCATATGGTGTAATCTGGAAAAGAAAAACCCTGAAAACATGCTTGCTTAATTTTTAAACCATGGCTTTACACTGAAAGAAATATTACTAGTTAAAAGAATAATAATCATGGAGTTATTTTTCCTATGGATTTAACTACAGTAAAAGCATTCTATACAAATATCTTGTACAGAATAGCTTTCTTTTTTTTTTCCTCAATGGCAGTGTAATTATAGAGAGAGGAATTTTTCCTCACTTGCAACCATTTTTCTTTATCATTAGTAAAGATTCTATCTTGGGTCTTTCAAAATAATTCTGACAAGGCAGCAGTGGCCAGAATAGAAACCAGCTTGTTTTTATTTTCTGTGCTTTACTAGTTCCACATTACAATGGGAAATACTAGAAATTACTTCTTTTCTCAAAAGGAAATCTAACTCCTTCAAACTGAACTGGGCCTAGAGAGAGAAGCCAGGTGTGTTACACAACTTAGCCCACATCTAACCCGATTTCAAAACATAAAATTGAGTTTCTGATCAGTTAGTACCCAGTGCATAACTCTATTTATGTGGTTAAACCAAAAGGGAAGAAACATTACTAAAAAGTGTGCTGTTATTAAAACTACTAATTGTTTTTTAATCATACAAATGGACAAAGAGCACTGGGGATCCTGCAACTGAGTAAGAAACCGCAGACCTAGATATACACCTCCTTATATTTCAAGTAGGTCAGGTCTCACCCTAGACTTAATTTTTCCTATTGGAATGAACATTAGTGAAGTGAAATATGAGGTGGGTCCTTCCCTTATGCAGATGCAGACTAAAGAAAGAATGCAGCTCTGTACAGAATAGAGAATTTTTCCCAAACTCCCCTGGGATACCTAAATTCCTTCCATGCCCTTGACTCTCCATCAGTAGAGGGTTAGGAATTCTTGAAAGTTTTTGAAGAATGTTGATTGGGAGTCAAATAATAAAAGTCATTGGGCAGAGAGATTTAGGGAGAACTTTGACCATCTGAAGATGGTCCCTGGTTTCTGAAGATCCATGTAGGGAGCAAGAAGGAGCCTCTTTTACACCCACAAAGAGGAAAAGGTAAATTCCATTGATGGAAACAGCAGTGAGTATGGAATGCGCCTCAGTGGTCTGATGCAATATGCATCTTTGTGCTCCAGCTATGCACTCTCTGTGAGCTTTGTGCAACGCATTTAGTCTTGTCCGTTTGATGTTACATTGCAAATGCCACAAGTTAAGTGGCAACCTCCCTGGAAAGTGAAATCAAAGCAGTCAATATGTTGGCATGGAGGAAGAGTCTGAAAATATTTTTTAAGCTCATGAAATGCCATTGAACTTGATTCTTATTTTTGGTAATAGCTTTTTCTTCATAGCAATGCCAAGGTGAGCTAGGAATAAGGGTTGTTAGAAGTTTACCATCTCTTTGCTGACCAGCTTTAATGCATGTTATTTTTATTGCATTAATACTTAGATATAAAACATTTTATGTTTAAGTTATTGGTACTGTTAAGTCAAAAAGTTTCTATTTTGGCAAGTATTTTTCAAATCTGATTTCATTCCACCTTAGAGCTGAAAAGGAAAATGGTGGTTCTTAGGTTCAATTGCTTTTTTATCTTGAAAAATATCAATTTATACAAAGCATTGCTATACAAAGTATTTTTTGACAAAAATAAATATTTTGTGTCATTTTAAACTTTTGGAGTAATACAGGTGAGAATCCAAACAAGGTTGAGTGTGACAAAAATCACCAAAACTTCAAATTTTAAAAGGGAAAAATGGAAATGTTTAATGCAAAAAAAAAAAAAAAAAAAAGTAAGTAATCTATTTTTATAGTATAGTTTTTAATTTTTTTTTTTTTTTTTTAAATTCCAGTGGAGCTCTTTTAGGATTCATTTGTTTTAGATAGGACCACAGATGTTTCATGCACAACTACTATTGTTTACTTTTTTTATGACCTGTTGGAAATATATCAGTAGCATTTTAAGATGGGCCAATTCAAACTAGAAAGGGAAACCACCAGTTCCCCATCTCCATCTTATTTCTCCAAATGTCATGATTCAATGTAGTGGACAGGTTAACATAATGGATACATTCTGCTGAATTTTCTTCAATTAGCTCTACTCCATTTATTTGGCATGTTCATTTACTCCTGTGCTGAGTTTCTGTTTGTACCCAAGGATATCCCAGCAGAGTCTATAATAGTTCACATAACTGTGAGAGCAACACAGTATACTGAAGCAAGAGCTAGGGTCCATGTCTTCAGTATTAAAGATCATCCACCATGTGCACCATCCTTCAACTAGTGCTTTGAAACCAGTTTGGGGTTTTAAGGACTCTCAGTCTGTGCCAGCTTAATGCAGCTATCTGTGGACTAGAATCAAGGAACTACATTATACAAGAAACTGCAATAGAAGAACAAAAGACACCTGGAAATGTGAAAGGCTTGAAGAACTATGGCTCAGTGCCTACAAACCTATCTGCCTTTGCAGAAAGCTATTTTGAGGCCTTTCTAGGAATAGTGTTGCACTGTGTTATTTTATCAATATTTCTCATATGGAGGTGTAATTTATAGAAACACCTTGGCCAGGCACTGCAGGCTTAGCCAATCCATTTTCCAGGTGAATGTGCATGGGGACCTAAACCAAGAGGAAACAATAGCCTGATGTTCCATTCTGTCCTTTGCTAACCTTCTTGTTCACAAAGCAGTGAAGCTTACCTCCAGATCAGTACCCGTTTGAATGGGTACACAAAACAGATGCAAAACAGAGCGTTTTGGAAGTCTTATTTCTAGATACTAAAAAATCTTTGTTGGATGTTCAGGAGTGACAGTGACTGCAGCTGATGTTAATGGTTTTTATAAACAACAGGTCGATCCTGAAATTTAAACCTCAAATTGCTGAATCTGGTGTTAATTGTGAAGTGCATTTCTCAAATTTCTAGACATCAGCAAATGTGCACCTGTTATGCCCAGAAGCAAAAAGCTGAGCATACGATTATGATTATAGAGGAATACTGCTGTGATTCACAACTACTCCTGTTCATTTTTGCTTATTATCTGCTAAAAACATATTAAGAAAATTTAAAACTAGCTGGCTGAAACTGGAAAGGGAAACTTTAGTCCTCCATCTTAGTTCTCTGAAATCGATTTAACATAGCATATAGGTTTCAATATGACGAAAAAATGATAGCTTAATCTTTGAGTCATTTTGCCATATGCAGTAAACCTGGGATTACCCACTGCAGAACTGAAGCCTGAGATCTTTGGCAGGAGAAAGCATCTTGCTCCTCACCTGCTTCAAGATTAATAATATCACTCCAACTAGATTAGAGCCATTACTCTTCCTGACCTGACCCAAATGGTACAAATGGGATTTTAAAGACAGTGCCTACTGAAAGATCCAGCAAATGATGAGGTGCACAGAATAGCTACCATGAGGAATCAGCAGTGATAGACTGTCAGTGTTATAAAGAAGATACCCTATTAGATTTAGCTATTATCCCAGAAGAAGATTATAGTCATAGATCCTGACCTTTAATTAAATGGACAGCACAAAGAGAGAGAGAAAGATAAACAAACTTGTGCAAAAAAGTGGCAACTTCTACTGTCTTAGTAGCAAGTCTGTGAAGTGGAAAAGGGACAGTGACCAATGGGAAATTTTACAGATTGGTTTTTCTCTCATTTGCTGAAGAGACAAAAAGTGGCGATGACATAGAACAAAAAGTCATGAAAAGTTCTGCTTTATTGGCTAAACAGAAAAATAACTGGATTTCCACAATTAGGAGAGGAAGAAAGGAAGAAAGGAAGAAAGGAAGAAAGGAAGAAAGAAGGAAGAGGAGGAGTAGGAGAGGAGAGGAGAGGAGAGGAGAGGCAAAGAAGGGGACAGGAGGGGAGGGGAGGAGAGGAGAGGGGAGGGGAGGGGAGGGGAGGGGAAGGAAGGGAAGGGGAGGGAAGAAAAGGGGAGGGAAGGGAAAGGGGGGGAAGGGAAGGGAAGCCATTGTTTAAATTGGAGCAGAGTATATTTTGAAAGTGTCTTTGTTTTTACTTTGTAGAGAACTGGTTCACTTGCTGCTGAATACAAGTCAACACTGGATAAGCTTTGGCATTCACTTGTCCTGAATGTCACTTCCCTTGGACCACAGTATGGCAGGATAGTAATGCCCATCATCTTCTTACCTCACATTTTCTAAATACTGAAAAAGATACAAAATAAGAAAAAATGTTGGTTACTTCTGAAGGTGACATGAAAAAAACATATTTGCCTATGTGCTTGGGGTAAGTTTATTTCTTAAACATTCATTATCCAAGGACACTCCCATAAAGTAATATGTGTCTGAATCTAGTTCTAAGATATTCATGCTTTTTCAGAGTGAACTATACCTTACTTCATGGTCAATCCTAGGATAATGTTCTACTTGCAGAATAAGCCCATTAAACATCAGCAACACACAGCACAAGCTAATCTCTCAATTATTTATAAACAATGTGACAAGAATTGCTGAGTTCTCATAATCCAATAGTTCTTGAGAAAAGACAAAACTGTTTCATTTAACAACACTTAAAATCATGATAGATTCAGGTTCTATTTGCTCTTAATCTGACCATCTCCATGCACAGAAGCTAGAATTTAAAAAATATGGAATTCTTCATTGTTATTTATTTTTCCAGTGTCTCCAGACCTACACTATAAAAGTTGCAATGTATAAAAAAACCCCGTGACTGAGAACCTTGAAGATGACAAGACTAGAAACAAGAATATTTCAGTGAACTTTAAGGTGAAGGTTTGCATAAACAATAGCAAAAGATATAGCTATTATTATGGTTGACAAGTAATGAACCTTCCCAGTTAATTTAAAACAGGTTCCACAAAAACTAAAAAAACAAACAAACAAACAAAAAAAATTATATATATTAATGGCAGGTCTTACTGCACTTATCAAACATATTCTGTTTAATATTTTATATTTATCAGGAAAGTCTAATGTAATTCACTGTAACTTATTTTAACTATTTGAATTTGAGAAGATTCCCCAGGCATTGTGGGGAAAGCATATCTTTCAAAACTGATTTATAACTGACTGAGTGAGTAATAGGATTTTTTCTTTTCCAGCAAAGCAAGGAACTGCTACTTTAAGCAACCTGGAAGTTTCCGGCACATCTAACAAGATCTAGAACAATGGTGGGTTCTTGCATTTCTGGGTTCAGCTGTAACAACACGTGATGCAGTGAATGGTACCTCTTGCCCTGTGTGTAGAGTCATGCTGCTATAGCAAAGTGTAGAGGTCAGTCCTGTAGCTCCAGCTGTAGTACCCAAAGCTTTTACCAAATGAAGACTCAATTTTCAATTCCAGGTCATGACCAAGGTGGCAGTTGTGATATAACACAACTGCTTATTATAGTAACCTTGTGACTTTCATCTGAATAAGAAAACATTTGTGGAGTTTGAAATTAAATAACAGCAAAGATATGTGATATAATAATTTAATGGAATGTGCTTTCACCTCTGGAAGCCTAACTGCAATTCCTGAACTGGTCATCTGAATCATCCATTATAACAAGTCCCTAGACATTTATTTCATTTCTTTCTCAGTGAATAGTAGTTTTCTTCAAAAAATTGCAACATAGTGACAGCCTTTACATAACAGAATCAGAGATCTGGAATAACAGAAACACTTACCCTTAAGGATTAAGATATTTGAATATCTAGGTAGATTGGCAAAATACCTGCCTGAAGTGTTCACTTTTCCAAGTGTTTCACTTTAGTATATATCAAATACACATATGCATGTTCCCATTCTGTCCTGGTTTCGGCTGGGATAGAGTTAAGTTTCTTCCTAGTGCTGTGGTTTGGATTTAGGATGAGAAGAATGTTGATAACACACTGATGTTTTTAGTTGTTGCCCAGTACCCTGCTAGTCAAGGACTTTTCAGCTTCCCATGCTCTGCCAGGTGCACAAGAAGCTGGGAGGGAGCATAGTCAGGACAGCTAACCCAACTGGCCAACAGTGTATTCCATACCATATGACGTCATGCTCAGTATATAAAGCTGGGGGAAGAAGAAGGAAAGGGGGGACGTTTGGAGTGATGGCATTTGTCTTCCCAAGAAACCGTTAGGCGTGATGGAGCCCTGCTTTCCTGGAGATGGCTGAACACCTGCCTGCCGGTGGGAAGTAGTGAATGAATTCCTTGTTTTGCGTTGCTCGTGCACATAGCTTTTGCTTTCCCTATTAAACTGTCTTTATCTCAACCCATGAGTTTTCTCACTTTTACCCTTCCGATTCTCTCCCCCATCCCATTGTGGGGGAAGTGAGCGAGCGGCTGTGTGGTGCTTAGATGCTGGCTGGGGTTAAACCATGACAGATTCACATGATGTCAAATAATATTGACAGGCAGCTTCAATTTTCCACAGTTAAAAAACATTATTAATAACTGTTTAAGAACAGACAAAATTTCAAAACATGTTGCACAGAAATTTAAGTTTTGAAAATCATAGAATCATAGAATAGTTTGAGTTGGAAGGAACCTTTAAAGATCATCTAAACCAACCCCCCTGCAATGAGCAGGGACATCTTCAACTAGATCAAGTTGCTCAGAGCCCTGTCCAACCTGACCTTGAATGTTTCCAGGGATGGGGCATCTACCACCTCTCTGGGCAACTTGTTCCAGTGTTTCACCACCTTCATCGTAAAAAATTTCTTCCTTATATCTAGTCTAAACCTACCTTCTTTCAGTTTAAAACCATTACTCCTTTGTCCTGTTGCAACAGGCCCTGCTAAAAAGTCTGTCCCCATCTTTCTTATAGGCCCCCTTTAAGTACTGAAAGGCCGCAATAAGGTTTCCCCGCAGCCTTCTCTTCTCCAGGCTGAACAGCTCCAACTCTCTCAGTCTTTCTTCATAGGAGAGGCGTTCCAGTCCTCTGATCATTTTCGTGGCCTCTGGACCCGCTCCAACAGGTCCATATCTTTCTTGTGCTGAGGGTTCCAGAGCTGGACGCAGTACTCCAGGTGGGGTCTCACCAGAGCAGAGTAGAGGGGCAGAATCACCTCCCTCGACTGGCTGGCCATGCTTCTTTTGATGCAGCCCAGGATACGGTTGGCCTTCTGGGCTGTGAGTGCACATTGTCGGCTCATGTCCAGCTTTTCATCCACCAGTACCCCCAAGTCCTTCTCGTCAGGGCTGCTCTCAATCCCTTCATCCCCCAGCCCGTATTGATACCAAGAGTTGCCCCGACCCAGGTGTTGAACCTCATGAGGTTCACACAGGCCCAAGTCTCAAGCTTGTCCAGGTCCCTCTGGATGGCATCCTGTCCCTCAGATGTGTCAACCGCACCACTCAGCTTGGTGTCATCTGCAAACTTGCTGAGGGTGCACTCAACCTCACTGTCTATGTCATTGATGAAGATATTAAACAGTACTGCTCACAATACAGACCCCTGCGGGATACCATTTGTCACTGATCTCCATCTGGATATTGAGCTGTTGACCACTACCCTCTGGATGTGACCATCCAATCAATTCCTCACCAGCCAGACAGTCTACCCATCAAATCCATATCTCTCAGTTTAGAGAGAAGGATGTCATAGGGGACTAAGTCAAAGGCCTTACAGAGGTCCAGATAGATGACATCTGTAGCCCTTCCCATGTCCACTGATGTAGTCACTCCATTATAGAAGGCCACTAGGTTGGTCAGACAGGACTTGCCCTTGGTGAAGCCATACTGTCTCGAATCACCTCCCTGTCTTCCATGTGCCTTAGCATAGTTTCCAGGAGGATCTGTTCCATGATCTTCCCAGGCACAGAGGTGAGACTGACTGGCCTGTAGTTCCCTGGGTCTTCCTTTTTTCCCTTTTTAAAAATGGGTGTTATGTTTCCCTTTCCCAGTCAGCAGGAACTTCACCGGACTGCCACAACTTCTCAAATATGATGGATAGTGGCTTAGCAACTTCATCCACTGGTTCCCCATCCATCCCCGCGGCTGGATCTCATTGGGTCCCATGGACTTGTGCACCTTCAGGTTCCTTGGACCTGATCTTCTCCTACAGTGGGCGGCTCTTCACTCTCCCAGTCCCTGCCTTTACCATCTGTGGCTTGGGTGGTGAGGCTCGAGCACTTGCCAGGGAAGACGGAGGCAAAAAAGTCATTGAGTACCTCAGCCTTCTCCATATCCTGGAGATAGGTAACCAGGTCTCTCATTTTGTTCTGGAGAGAGCCCACATTTTCCCTAGTCTTCCTTTTATCCCCGATGTACCTATAGAAGCTTTTCTTGTTGCCCTTGACGTCCCTGGCCAGATTTAATTCTATCAGGGCTTTAGCTTTCCTAACCTGATCCCTGGCCATTCGGACAATTTCTCTGTATTCCTCCCAGGCTACCTGTCTTTGTTTCCACCCTCTGTAGGCTTCCTTTGTGTGTTATAAAAATAATTATATTTAACACCTATAGACCCCTCCACATATACAATTAATTTTAAACTAATCCCAAAGAAAAGACAACAGTTAAAGAAGACTACTAAGACAGGGATGAGGTGAATTTACCCATGCAAACCCTTATTCATGTGAATAATCACATTGGCCTTCATCAAAATACTCACACAAGTAAAGTTTTGCAAGATCAAGCTACTATCTTGCTGACTATCCTTAAAATCAAGGACATTCAAGAAATGAGGGACACAGAACAATGATTCTACAGTATTAAACATTAAATCAATGATCAAATATTAAATGGAGGATTACGGAAAATGACTAAGATGCATTGCTATTAATTGTGTAAGTTATGGACCCAATTGCTGGTTTCATTTGCAAAAGGGAAATCATTTACAAGGTTAATTGCAGTGTCACCTCACAGCCTCTAGTTCTTTTTCATGTTGTGCAAACCAAGTGTGAGCAGATGGACAAGAAGAACATCTGGCAGAGAGAAGCGGGATCAATGTTGCTGACAGTCTTGAATGATTTCCTTTGGTGTGCACACAAAATAATTGGTGACAGAAAGGGCAGTCAGAAGTAAAGCTTCAAGCCTAAAGTGAATCTTTGCTGATGCTATTAGGGAACAAACTATCTTTTGTAGCCCTCCCTGCCAAAGTCTGGAAGACCTTAAATATCTTCCAAAAATGTGGTGATAATTGGCTTTTGTACAATATATGTCCTTAAAATGAGTGACACACTCATGCAGTTTTCTTCATTCACATTTACTTTGATCTCTAAAACTACCAGGCTCTAATTTAAGCTTCATTTGTGGAAAGGTGTGCCTGTAACCAACTGTAAGGGTCTTCCTTTTCATCCACATATCACTGTGTCATGAACCACAGGTCTGCAAAAAGCATCCAAGACTGCTAAAGCAAACTTGTAGGATGTACAATATTGTACTGCAAGTTCTTTCAATTATTTAGTATTATTTTTAAATCCTTCTTTTAATGTGGTTGTGAAATAGAGACTTAGCTGATGTAATTTCAAAACTACTCTCCAATATCTTGGAGGGGTTGTAGCAATGAGAGAGGGTCCCTGGTTTGCACAAAAGAACAAATGTAACACCTGTCTTCAACAAATGCCAGAAAAAAGATCTGGGGAATTACAGGCTAGACGGCCTCACCTCAATTCCTGGGAACATGTCCTTATGGAAGCCATTTCCAGGTAAAAGAAAGAAAAAACGTTAGGTGGAAACTAATAGCATAGACTTCCTTCGTTCTTTATCAGCGTGATTATCTTTTGTCATAAAATGACTAGATCAATGGGCAAGGGCAAGGTAGTGGGTATCATTTATCTTGACTTTAACAATGCTTTCAACATAGCAGGAAGATAGTGTTCAGAGTGACCTTGATAAATTTGAGGAATTGTCCAAGAGAAACAAGATGAAGTTCAACATGGACAAACGCGAAGACCAGCTTGCTACCTGGAATGGAAGAACCCCAGGCACTGGCGCAGGTTGAAGACCTGTACTGCACTGTCAGAGAAGGACCCAGGAGTTCTGGTGAATAGAAAGTTGTACATGTACAGTCGTGTGTCATTGTGAGAAGTAACCACATCCATAGCTATCAGATAAAAGGAAGTGATTTTTTCCCTCTACCTGGCACTTGATGAGACTGCATCTGGAATACTGCTTACAGCTCTGGACACAGGAAAGATTTCAACAACCTGGAAAGAGTCTGGTGGCAGGTTCCTAAAAAGCTTAGGTAGCTGGGGCATATAACATAAAAGGAGAGACTGAGAATAGGGTTTGTTTAAATAGGAGAAGGCTAACAGGTGATCTATTTGCTGTTTTTCATTCCCAGAAGAGAGGTTACAGAGAAGATGGAGCCAGAACCTTCTCAGAGATGCACAATTAAAGAACAAGAGGCAACAGTATTAGCTTTCCTCCTGGGACCCGCAGGATCTCACCTGCAGAGCTTTGGTTCTTTGCAGGGGAAGATAGAACATGCAGCAGACAGGAAAAAACCTGAATCCCATCCTTCTTGGCTCCCTATAATTTCTGTGGAGAGGTCATGCAAGTGGCAAAGGAGAAGAAAAACACATTAGGAGGTTTAGAATAGGTCTGTATGTCCTGCAAAACAGTTCAGGTTCAGTACCAGATTCCTATCAGAAGTGCTGTTGATAGTGGTGCTTAATGATTTAGTTATTTGCTTTCTTGTAAGCTTGAAAGCATAATCTTTGTTGGTATCAATATTCTGCTCACCTCTCTTGTGAAATTTCTCCCTTTTCTGCCTGATTATTCTAAGCAGATAACTTTCTAAGGAGGTCCCGAAGGCAATCCATAATGACCAGATTTGCTGGCTGGTCAACCAACTTGAGTGTGATTCTAGACACTGTGTGGTGTCTGTGAGAGTCTGTAAGTGTGGTTCTAGACACAGCTAAAAGCATCTTTCTAAAGCCTGTGAGGCTCTGTCAGCTCTAGCTCTCTCAGTGAAATATTATGGCATTTGTATTTTGATATAGAGAGGTGAAAAAAACAGAAAATGTAAGCCTTCTTGAAGAGAGGAACATGCATGGGACTGAAGAGAAGGAGAATGAGTCCTGGCAGGATAATGGCAAAAACATGGGAGATGTTAATGGTTCATAAGAACTCAGAAAAGCTTTACAGTGAAAGGAATTTCTACAGGAAAAAATGTGTTACAGCAACATGGCCATCTGCTGACACTGTGCCAGATCATAACAATTAAAACTAAGACAGTCTTTGAGTATTTTTTTCTTTATACCTAAAATGCAGGGGAATGTAAAACAGTGGAAAGAGCACTCTGTTTTAGATAATGAACATCAGAATCCCCTCAGAAAAATGCTGCATTCTCTGAATATGAATAAGAAGGAAGTTCTAAAATATGGGTAGAAAATACTGAAGAATAACATTAAGAAATATTAGGCAATATTTAAGGCACATAAAAATAGACAAACATATATGAAATGTGTATGTACCTCTTTACAAATGTTCAGAATTTAAAAAATAAAAAGGTTAATGAAAATCTCAGGATTAAAATGGAAATATAACAGATTTCGCCAAAGTTTGATGAACGCAAGAGTGTAAGTGAAACTCTGTAAATAGGAAAGTAAAAACTGTTTGTGACTAAGAGATAATCATGCCAGAAGAGACATGGTGCCTCATGTTAACAAAGCTTTAAGTCAGATGTGTGTAAAGCATTGATGATATCACAAAAGACCACAAAAAATAAAGTTCTGTGTTGAAGAGGGGCAAGTACAATATTGAGGTTTTACTATAAGTCATCTAACATGATAACAATAAGTGTGAAAATAAGAAATATTTGAAAGGATGTAAGTGTACAAAACAGGATATTTTGATGACTTTATGTGGACTGGGTCAATTTCATAATGCACAATGGTGCAATGATAACATTTTTGACACCATCAATGGGCATTTCTTGAACCAGCCAGTTAGAGACTTCAAGATCTGGGATGATCTTTGGTTATGTCTTGAGAATTGTTGAGATTACTATTCAAGATAAAACTACCAAAGGGAAGCTCTGTAATGGTGGCAATAATGCAGTGAAATTTCAATCCATATAGCAAAAAAAAGGAAAAAATATCATGTAGTAAATGTCTAATTTTAAAAGGGGAATGAACAAAATGAGGAAGAAGAAAATGAAAAGGCACAGCAAAAAGTAAAAGACCTGTATGGCACACAGAGAATGATCATTGCTGCCATAGAGGATCAGTGGTATAAACCACAAATTAAATATGACTTTAAAAGAACTCAATAAAAACTAATGTGATCAAATTGAAGTATTAGAAAATGGTTACAAGCACAGACATCCTCAGAAAGAGAAACTTGTGTCTCAATGGGAAAACTGAAAAGAACAAAGTTTGACAACTTAAAAGTAAAAGTGTAATAAGGTGCATGAGAAAAGATTTTTATGGGCAGCTTCCTCATCCCAACACACTTTAAAACACCACAGGAACATGAGTTGAAAGTATAAAGCACTAGGTTGTGAAACTTGTAAATTATGATATTATAAAAGGAAACTAAAGTCTTTGCAAGACTAATTAACATTTTTCATTGGTTTACACAGAAGGATTTTGGGAGGTTCTCACACTGATGATTTCTCTCCATACTTACAATGATCAACTGCGTAAAATTGAAATGTTGACAGAAATATTTTTACAACAAATTGCTAAACTTTATAGCAAGAAATTATCAAGTATTTTTAAGAAACTCTAATGTAAGATTTAAAAAGCTCTCTATAGTGCATAATCTGCTGTTTAATTTGGCTTTAGCATCAAGGGAATAGAAGTTAGTTTTTAAAAATAAGTTTCATTTACAAAGGCTACCATAGCCAATGCAACAGTTGAGTGAGGTTCCCACAGGGGAAAAGCTGGAAAGATGGAAGTCATGATGATAAAATTACTAAGTCATAAAAGTATCAAAAGTGACTATAAAGCTCTAGGAATGGTAATCAAGGGCATGGGGACCCAGGTGGTGTCCTTAATCCTGCCGGTGAGGGGAAAGGGTGTGAGGAGAAGGGCACTAATAGAACAAGTTAATAATTGGCTGCAGAACTGGTGTTGGTGGCAGGGTTTTGGGTTCTATGGCCATGTGACTGTATTTGCAGACCAGTGTCTGCTTGGGAGAAATGGGTAGCACCTCACTAAGCAGGGCAAAACTATTTTTACCAATAGGATGGCTGACCTCATTAGGATGGTTTTAAATTAGGAACGATGGAGGAGGGAGAGGGCAACCAGCAAGCCTGTGAGGGATTGGTGAGAAAAGAGCATGGGGTGTTGTGATGGGAAAGGAACACAAAGTCAACAAAACAGAGCTTCAGTAGGGTCACCTCCAGCACCTGCACATGGTCAAGGAGGTGTTTACAAGGTACCATTGTGGACAAATCCCGTAAACCGTCTCCGGGAGCTCAACATGTTAGGACGCCTTGCTTAAGTGCCTGTATATTAATGCACTCAGTATGGGGAATAAACATGAGTTAGAGATCTGCATGCAGTGGCAGAGCTATGAACTTGTTGGGATCACGGCGGCATGGTAGGATGCTCCCATGACTGGAGTGTTGCGATGGAGGGATACAGGTTCTATAGGAAGGACTGCAAGGGAAGACGAGGAGTGGGAGTTGCCCTTTATGTGACAGAGCAGCTGGAGTGCATGGAGCTCTACCTGGGGATGGACAAGGAGCCAACAGAGAGCTTATGGTTTAAGATCAAAGAGAGGACAGGCAAAGGTGACATGATAGTGGGTGTCTGCTATAGGCCATCTGACCAGGAAAAACAAGTAGATGAGGCAGACAGGTAGGAGCAGTGTCATGTTCACAGGCCCTGGTCCTGGTCAACAACCCCATATCTGTTGGAGGGACAACATAGCAGGGCATTAGGAATCCAGGAGGTCCTTGGAGTGCATTGATGATAACTTCCACCTCTGGGTGATTGAGGAGCCAATGGCAAATGCTCTGTTGGACCTCATACATGACATGTTGAACATGAGCCAGCAATGTACCCTTGTGGCAAAGAAGGCATCCTGGGCTGCCTTAGGAGGAGTGTTGTCAGCAAGTCGAGGGAGGTGATCCTTCCCATCTATTCAGCACTGGTGAAGCCACACCTGGAGAATTGTGTCCGGTTATGGACTCCTCAGTACAAGAGAGAAATGGACATACTGGAGAGATTTCAACAAAGGGCCACAGAGATGATTTAGGGACTGGAGCACCTCACATATAAGGAAAGGCTGAGAAAGCTGGGACTGTTCAGCCTGGAGAAGAGAAGGCTCAGGAGGATCTTATTAATGTATACAAATACCTGAAGAGAGGGTGCAAAATGGACAGAGTCAGGCTCTTTTCAGTGGTGCCCAGTGACAGGCCCAGAGGCAGTGGGCAGCGACTGAAACACAGGAGGTCCGAACATCAGGAAACACTTTTTTACTGTGAGGGTAACTGAGCACTGGTACAGGTTGCTCAGGGAGGTTCCAGAATTTCCCTCCTTAGAGATTCTGGAACCCTCCTTAGGTTCCAGAGTCTCTACCCTAGCTCTAGGTGGCCCTGCTTGAGCAGGGGCATTGGACAAGATGACCTCCAGAGGTCCCTTCCAACCTCAACCACTCTGTGATTCTGTGAAAAGCTTCTGTGCTAGGACAGATAAACAAATTCACAAGCGATCAGTGAAGGGAAGAACAGTCTATGACAAAGCTTATAACAATATTGAGTTATTTGGAGTTCAGCTAAAACAGATGGCAAGGTCTTGCAGAAAGGTCTCAAATGATACTGTGTGGCTGAGTGACATTATGATGAAGTAAAAACTATTTATTGCTGTTCAGCATAAGGGACAGGATATTGAGCTAAGTGGACTTATAATCTAACCCGACATAAACATTACTATCTTCTAGACAGTTTACTAGGATCAGAATATACAAATGTAATGTATATGGATTCTTCAAACATCTTCTTATGTACTGCTTTTAACCTCACTAGTGGGAAAAGACAGGCAGAAAATGCCCACAGCCATTCACACAACCACCAGCCTCTTCAGGCAGGCCAGAATTGCCTGAAAAAATTAAACATTAATTCTTTGGATAGCAGTTTCACTTTATGTGAAACCTCCAGTGACTGTAGGATTGCCTTCTTTATGAACCTGATTTCGAATGAAATCAAAGTAAATGCAAGAAAAAATATCTGTTCATAAGGCCATCACAACATGGTACTAGCCAATGAAACCAGGGCTAACATGCTTTATGAGCAATTGCCCTAAATCTAATCAATTACACAGATTATAACCCCCAGTTTTTCATGACCTAAAAGGCTGAATCCTTCCCTCTCCAGTTTTAGTTTTGATAAACAAAATAGTATTTTTGTGGATATTTTCACTTCAGCTTGTGATATCCAGTACTACTGCAAGTAACAAGATAAAATCCCAAAGATACAGCAGTAAGTACCAAGTGGCACCAGCTTGTTAGAGTGAATTCTGTTATAGAAAAACATAATTCTGGAAGAGATTTTGTAGAAGAGACATGTTTGCTTCAATAATTTTGGGGCTACAGCCAAGAATCCGTTCAGTGCAGAAAAATACTAGGAAGTAGGCTAGAGGATGTTTAACACTATATAGATGGGGGATTGACACCTTTGCTACTACGTATTTACCAGCCTTTTCATATGTATCATCCTAACATAGATTGACCAAGATTTTTTGTCTGCTTATTTTTGCTATCATGATATAGCGGGCTGAAAAAAAAAGGTGTCTTGTTTTCACAAAGCATAATTTTTGTCAGATTACAGATGACACTGTAGCCTGCTGATTTTGAATCCCACTTCACAGGGACTGTGTCATCCTTCCCAGGTTTGTCCAAGTCAATAAGTATTCTTGCTAAACTGTCTAGGACTTTGCAGCTTTAATTAAATCAGAATGCCAAATGTTACACACACATAGTAAGTGACTGGATCCTTTCAGTAAATACAAGAGCAGTTAAAGATTCATTGCTGTAGGTAGCATTGTGCTGAACAAGTGAAAAGAGAATAATTACATAGCCTGTCAATAGGATGTGTTCTAGAAAAAAAAAGATGTTTAAAAAAAAAAAAATTTCAACTTTCCAGGAGAGGCTATTTTAAATGACATAGATACTCTATTGAAGCAGCCAGTAGCATAGACCCAATAGTCTCATTTATGAAGTGGAAGTCTAAAAGGAGGTAAGGACTTGTCTATTGTTTATCAAATGTGCTCACTTATCCAATTCAGAACAGGAAATCCAGATACTTTATAATTTGACACATCAAGATAAAAGTAATTTGCCAGTGGGAATCCACAAACATTTCTTGCAAAGTTCTGCCAGCACAACAGTTACAGTGACAGATAATATGGTATTCTGGAGCCTTCTCAGGAAAAGAATTTCCATTCAGTGTCAAATGGACACTTGTCAAGCCAAGATGAATGTACATACTTAAAAGAATGTCATCCATCTAACTTGACAACTTCTGTAGGCTGAACAAATTCAATATGCTTCAGATATGATAGTTCAAGTAAATGTGTGAAGCACCATATGGAAGAAGTGAACACCTGCTGCAAGGTGTCACCTAGCAATATTGCATGTGACTGATGGAAGATTGCTGACATAATTCACAGAAGGGACAGAGTTTGTCCCCTACAGATGAAGAAATGATGATAATGTGACTCACAGGGGACTTGAAAAAAGAGCAGGTCCAAAATCTGTCACTTTTAGTAATGTACCTCAACAACTGCAGTTGCCATTTTTGCAAGGTGTTTTTTTTAACCATTATCAGCTGCATGGTCTTCTTTTGCCCTTTGGTTTACAGAGTTGGTTTATGGGGATGTAGGACATAATTTTCCTATGGCATATGATCAGGCACTTCAGAAATTACATTGAGGACTTCCCAGTACAGTCTTTCTTTTCCTTGCTTATACAGTCTTACTGTGTTCACATTTATATGATAAAGAACTGTTATGATAGAGAATGTAGGATGATGCCCTATTTTATGAATTGTTTAGGGAAGGCTCTGTGTTCCTGGAAAGTAGTAGGAACACAAAAAGCTCTCCGCACAATATGACAAGGTTGACTAAAATGAAAGTGTTATCACATAGGAACATCAAAGATATTCTAAATATACCTGGGTTCAAAGAGACATAGAGGGCATAGAGGCCTCTGGAGGGAGGATGTAGAGGGAGGGGTAAATAACACTGTTCACTTAGGATATCTTATTCTGAGAGGATGGCCAACAAAGGAAAGTTGGCTGAGAAGTCCAAGATGTGCAGCACATTAAGTGAGTGGATAATTACTACTCCAGTAATTGTTATAGGGAAAAAGAAGATTACTATTTGTTAAAATAAATAGGAAAAAGGAAAGTTTTCTAGCATTGTTTTTGAGGAAGAACATTTACGTATAGGGCAAAGCACAGTCCAGCATTTAGACCAGCATCTGAACATTGTTTCCATGTGATGGTTTATGGGGAGGGTTTTTCTTTCTTTTAGCTAAGCATATCAAGTTCGGTGAGAATTTATATGAGTGCAAGTAAAGAAAAAAGCATAGACTGCAGGAAGATGACAAAGGCAAATGGTGCTCCCACTATTCATTCCAGGTTTTGTTCTTTATTTAGTTAGATTTACGTCATGAAAAAAAAATGCTGTACACAAAGCTCTAGGCTCTCCTACTTAATCTTTCAATGGCATTCCACATCCAGCAGGATTAAAAAAACCTAAATATTCAGCATGAACAAATCAAATCAGGTTAGCCAACCAGTGAATAACATAAAACCCAGTATTTTCACTAACAGTTGTCTTCTAAAAAATGTTACCTCTCTCTGAAAAATCTCTATATACAAATGGCTTTGGCTGTGATCCTGGACTGTTCCTGAATAAAACCAAGTCACAGAGGTCCAGGAGTACTTACAAAGCGTATCCTACCGGCAGCATGTATCCTGGTAGGGGACAGAGAAGCTCTTAGAAAATCAGTTCTCTGACTTAGGACTAGAGAGACAGTGACCAGCAACTATGAATATTCAGCATAGATCCCCCTAGACAAGCACCCCGCTTGGTCTTTTGTCTTCTATGCATGACTAACTTTAATCTGTAGCCATAAATTATGCATTGTAATAACCTAATGTTTAAAAGGCTTTGGACAGCAGGGGCCAGATCTAAAAGCAAAGGTAATGTAACTCTGCAACAGCTAGATATCAGTGATACAAAGCTGACTCTCATACTTTTTAGTGTGACCACCATCAACTGACAACTGAGTACGAACAATCTAACAACCCCAAAATTCCGTGATTTAAAACTGAATAAAAGATCAACAACCAAAAAGCTATTTATAAGGAAACAGTTGGACCTTGCCCTGCCATTTCTTAACTATTGCTATGTTGACCACTTTTACCTACTATATCATATGACCATTTTCTTTAATTTCTTCTTCTTCTATTGAAAAACCCTAGATTAATTAATTCTCAGACTTTTTCATGCATGATTGTAAGTGTATTTGTATATATGCATATTTGTCTGTCAAGATTACTGTGAGGTAAATACGCATGACTGCTTAATTCCAGGGAAATAACCTATGCATCATCTGGCAAGACATAAGTGCACATAGGTTATTATGAACCCTGCAGCTACATTAATTTAGCAAAGTTTTCATAAATGTGTGGCTATATTCACAGGAAAACTATTTCTTTCCCCTCTGTCTTGTTTTTGTTTTGCAAAACAAAATCCCTTCCGTGTCCACATAATGAAGAAGGTCCATTTATACAAAGAATGAAAAGGTGTAATGAGTCATCAAAATAGGGTAATTTTATAAAGAAAAGGTTGCTCCATAATAATTTGTTGCAAAGTTGGAAATAATTGGAAGCAATGTTCTGAACACTTTCCATAAATATGGCATTCTGGGTAAAGGAATTATTGTTATTTTGGAAATTAATCTAATTTTTGTCTGCACATTGTCATTTATGTGAATAGGACTTGTCAGCTTGATTTGCTACAATGCCTGAATTGCTTGCTTAATCCCCAAAATATAAATAAAACATTTAATTGCTTTAACTGGGAATGTTAACCTTTTCAGTACTGCTCTCTTGAGTGCGCACCTCAGGAGCAAGCCTTTACAAACTTCAAAATATGATCTCAATAAGTTTATTAGAAAAATATGAAAAAGAACCACTTAAAGAATAGCTCACTAAAGAATCCTAGGATGTGGGGAACAATCCTGCACAGACCAAACTCATCCATAAGACATAAAAAGAGCATGTGATTATTGCAAGTCAGCTCCATTAGCTATAGCGGACCAATCGCAGAGGTCAAACTTATAGATAGGGGAAGATTGTCAGATAATCCTAGTCAAGGAGTCTGGGAGTTTTACATGAAGCTCTCTGTTTTGGGCTGTCCTGAAACTGAAGCACAAAGAGCAGTAATTCAGATTAACGGTACCTCAAATTGGAATGTTGTCCAGGTAGAAGCACTAAAGACTGAGACAGAATAAGTACTTCATGCAGCTTTTTGGCAATAAATGAGAAGCATCCAGCATGCTAGCCCTGACCTCTGAAATAGAAAAACAGGAGGGATCTTCAGAGACTATTCTGCCTTTATGCTCAAACAATTCTGAGAGCAGATAAATAAAAGATGGGGTGGAGCAACGGTATTTTACACTGATATTCACAGTTGTTCAGAGTCAGTAGAGCTACTTTATTAGTATATTGGCAGCTACTGCAGGAGAACTAGTAAATGAGAAGCAAAAAACTCAGAAGAGTTATCAGTTGAACTACAGTTTAAGAAAACCTACAGGCTATCTAGATCTGTCAGTGAAAAATGTTGCATCATGAGCACTCAAGTTTAACTTCTCTGAGAAGTAAGAATGGTGTGTACAGCTAGAATGTTAGTGATATTTGAAATTTTGCTTCATCATGTTATATTGAGCAAAACCTATGGTCTTATTTGATTATTTTATCTTAAAAGAATTCTCATGTATAATCCAGATGTGCAGTGGCAAACAAAAAAGTTTGGTACAATTATCCAACTGCCTTTGTAGAACCATTAAAGACTGCCCAAATATTAAGTAAATTTCCTTTTCCTTTGTTTACTTCTGGCTATACTAGTGGAATAACCCCACATATTTGTTCAAAACATAGGAAATCAGTGTTAGTTACGATTCAACTAGTAGTCCCATTTGAGTCCCATATGATTCAAAGTAGTCCCATTTACACTCCACTTGATAGCACAAGGATTATTTTGTTGCAGCAATCTGTAGAAAAACTAAATGGCTCTGATGGACTTTATTTCTCATTACATTTACATTGCTGAATGGCATAAACTGTAATTTAGAATAATTTTTATGCAAGATTTCTCTGCTAAAGCTATGTGGAAAAAAACATTATAGATGAATACTGTATAATAACTACAGTTTCACTGCTGAATGGTAGTAACATTTCAGCAAAGACTGAGCTTAAGAACATGGCAGTGCAATATAATGGCAGTGCAACTTTATCTTATCAACATTTCATTTTGTTAGAGAAGGTGTTAAGGCTGTCTATGTGCAGACTTGGTTTTCAGAAAGGACTCATATCCCTATACTTTATTCATTTTACTTCTTTTCTGAATTACTTTCAAAACCAGAAACCTTATTCTACAGGAGTTGGACTGTTGGAAAAATTCTGTGATCAGCTACATTGTACTATTTCTAGGCTGGCAAATTGTACCACCAGTTAAGTTTTCATATATCTAGTGGAAATTACTTTCTCAAGTTCAAAGTGTTCTGCTTGAACGTTGTAACTGTGTAAACAGCACATAAAGATCAAGGGAAATATGATATAATTGTTCTGCAAAACTCATGCCAGCTTAATTAATTTTATAATTTTATAGCATGCTTATGGCATGGACCTTAATGATGTTGAACAATTGGCTAGCCAGATCAATGAAATATTAGTGATATATTGTAATAGCACATATCTCTTTAAAAGCCGCCTACTAAACCCTTTATTTGTATCTTTAGGAGCTAGAAATGCCTTGAAAATCCCATGGAACACAGTCAATTTTATTTGCTTTTAGGAGTAGTGTTTGTTATGTTTGTGAGCCTAAGGGAAGGTTAATTAAAGTCAAGAGACACATCTTAAAACCAGCAAATATTAAGGCAACGAACTTTCTTCCTACTCTAAAAACTAGTGAGAGAGAGTAAAGTGGGGGCTGTCCTGCCAACGGTCCTGTTCTCAATCTACACTGACTGAAGGTACTTGCATGTGTCTTATTATCATGCAGATGAAGTGGAGTGGCCTGGAGTAAGACTCCAAGGACTGCAGGAGTTCCCAGTCATCTCTTCCTAATCTTGTGATTTTTGCACTTGGAGGGTAGCACCCCCACTATTCTGTTCCTTTTCTTCTGCTCTTTGTAAATCGAAGCTGCAGGCAGGTAAGGGCTGGCTACCAAATCACCTCTTTAGTAGGAAAACAATTTCAGGTGTTTCATTTTGCCACATTGTTTAGCTGATTCCTCTGGTGCTTCCTCCTGCAGGCACACTGGCTGATGCAGAATAAGGGCCTGGGAGAAGTTCAAAGTGAGGAGAATGGCTTCATGTAAATTGCTCCTTCACCTATTTGCTGAGCTGCTGAGCACTGTGAGCAAGGATTTCATCCCTCCTTTAAGCAAACATGTTGAGTTTTGCTTCAGTGTGTGTGTATGCCTTCCCTTCATTACCTAAGCTAAAACTTGCTCTTGTTAATACTGGTTGAAATATTGAAGAACTTCCTAAAGCCAGCAAAATCCCAGACTGCTACTGGAGTAAATCAGGAGAATTTAGTTAAACATCCTTTTCCAAACAGTACACCCAATAGTTTAGATTTTACTTTAACATTTTTGAATTTTTTTTAAATTAAATAAAATGTAATAGCAACTGCATCTGTCATATAAAGAGATCTTGAGAGGTCTCATTCTACTAGAAGCTTTCTAGAGAGAAAGAAGTAGGCATGAACTTCAGGCAGTGCCAGATAATAAAAATTTTCTTTTTTCCCTCTGGTTATGATTCAGTGCTGTTGATGCCCTGATCTACTTCATGAGGAGGTCTCTTTACCTGAATTATTCTCTAGTGACACTGGATAGAGTCGCAGAGGAATTATCACAGCATCATGCTTCGCTAAGTCATCTTAAATTGATAATATAGACGCAGAAGGAAAATGCAGAGTTAAAGGCTGAAACTCGTTAATTGACTCCAAGTTGTTAAGTGAACAGTGTAAGAGTGGGATCGTGCATACATGGCAGTAAGGATTTCACGTATTTTCCCTGGTTATTAATGATTCATTGCTGTCATTATTAACCTGCTGTGTTAGTATGTGAAAGTCATTTCACCTCCTCATGAGTCTCTCATTTTCTAGGATTTACCTTATGTTTGTCTTACCTGGCAAAATTGTAAGCAGCATGGGAACCACCTCTCTGTCCTTGTCCGCAAGCAGACTTTGCACAGGTGTAACTACTTCAGTTAGGAGTAAAATTTCCATATATAATTATTTTCTTAGAGGATTAAGATAGATAGATCTAAGCATTTTTATGCCCATTTAATGTTTTCATGCCATGAAGCTCATAGGGTTTATGTTGTTCAGTTTAAACAACACAACTGTTGCATGTATATTAAGGTTTTCTACGTTCTGTATGGTATTTAGTGCACTGGGGACTTCTTCAATGCAGCTGCAAGGCAACTAACAGTAATTATGATTAGGAATAAAGGCAATTGGTAAGCACTTTGTACATTTATAATACTGCATAAAAAGTAGAAACCCATGTTCCTTACCCCAAACGGCAACTTATCCCTAGACACAAAGTGTATTAGTCTCAACCACGCACATCTATAGTGTGCTGGTTTTGGCTGGGATAGAGTTAATTTTCTTCATAGTAACCAGCATGAGGCTATGTTTTGAATTTGGACTGAAAACAGTGTTAATAATAGAAGGATGTTTTTGTTACTGCTGAGCAGTGCTTACACAGAGTCAAGGCCTTTTCTGCTTCTCACACCACCCCAACAGCGAGTAGGCTGGGAGTGAACAAGAAGTTGGGAGGGGACACAGCTAGGACAGTTGACCCCAGCTGACCAAAGGGATATTCCATACCATATGATGTCATGCTCAGCATATAAAGCTGGGGGAAGAAGAAGGAAGGGAGGGATGTTTGGAGTGATGGCGTTTGTCTTCCCAAGTAACTGTTAGGCGTCATGGAGCCCTGCTTTCCTGGAGATGGCTGAACACCTGCCTGCCGATGGGAAGTAGTGAATGAATTCCTTGTTTTGCTTTGCTTGCGTGCGCGGCTTTTGCTTTCCCTATTAAACTGTCTTTATCTCAACCCATGAGTTTTCTTACTTTTACCCTTCCGATTCTCTCCCCCATCCCACTGGGGTGGGGGGAAGTGAGCAAGCGGCTGTGTGGTGCTTAGTTGCTGGCTGGGATTAAACCATGACATATAGTATCACTTTTACAGAGCTATTTTAATGTATAGTTCCTCTGCTATAGAATTGTAATGGAGGTTTACATGAAATAAAAAAATAATTCCTGCTAGAAGTTTATGACAGTTGACTGTTCCATTGGAGCCATTATGGTTTATCATGTATTTAAGGCCTTCTAAAATATAAATTATTGATAGACTCCAAGGAGCAATGTTTCTTTATCATTTATAAATATTTATTTGTTGAGTTTCAGAATGGGTATTATTGACCTCATATAGACTGTAATGGCTCCAAGTGGTCTATTATGCAATAGAATAAGACATTTTTAAAATCCTGTCTCTTATTTGATGTCCTCGAAGTATAATTAAGTGCTATTAAAATCCAGGGAAGAGGGTAACTTTGGTTATACTTGCAACCTGCCTTGTTTTCAATGCACAAAAATAAAGTCTCAAATTTAGCTGCTTAACAATATGTTCATGTATTTTCACTATCGACATATTCACTGATACTTCCCTAGCTTGCACACATCTTGGAACCTGCTTTTTCACTTTGACCTCACTGAACACACTCCTTCTTCTATTTGCTGTTATGTTAATGTATGCAACAGGAGGCATCTGTGACATCAAAGAGCAAATTGTGAGCAAAAAGGTAGTTAAAGACTTGAAATTTGAGGGTGAACATTGTGACATGCATTCTGCATATTACACTAGGTCAGGAGCCTCTCTGTTCAGATTACTTTTTTTTTTTTTTTTTTTTTTTTTTTTGTGGTTGGGACTGATTGCTTATGTTCTCTCTCTATGCTACTGAGTTAAATTATTTTTTAAAAATGCAACTAGTAGTTTGTATGCTAGAAACTATCTCCATTCTAATTTGTCCTTACCCATCCTAACTAGCCTTTTTTCTCAGTGTGAAGTAATGTTAATAAACTGAAACTTCTGAATAAACTTCTGAAATGTAGACATGAATATGCTTATTTCTTTTAACTCCACATGCTGTACATCACATTTCTTCCTACAGGAAGCAAGGCTCAGTGTGAGGGTTTCATATAATTTTTACTTTGCATGGTTATAATATAAAATAAACATTAGGTACATTAGTTGCTAAAGCTATGTGAGTGAAAAGAGGGCCTGGCATGACATTTATGTGGTGACAAATAGAAAAGATTCATTGATTTATTTAGGAAATCAAACATTTTGAAGAGTTTTGATGCTGGCCACCATTTCCTTAATACCAAGACAACACGGTATTTATAACAACAATAAAAAATGTCTCTTGGAATGTGAAAATGTGTTTTTATTCTTTTTCAGATTCAGGGGAAAACTGTAGACCATTATGATAGAATCCAACAAAGTCTATTAAATATCACACCTGCCATGCAGGGTGTTTGAATTATAAAATAGTTCTGCTCAGTCGAATTTTCAGTAGTATTTATAATAATTTATAAAACAGTAGAATTTCTATTGAGGAAAAAACAAAACAGAATAATTGGTGTGTCCAAGCTATAAATCTCAGGTTAAAATGGCTGGAATAGGTCACAGCTATGTATGTATTCCCCTTAGTTTAGCTAATAAGCAAGGTAGCTGGATAAATGTTACCACTTAGTGCCATAAATATGTTAAAAATATAGGGTCTAGATTCTGCCATCTCACTCAGAACAGGTAGTATGTAATTCTACTACAACTTTTGTAATTTTCTTCTGACTTCTTATTGAGACTATTACTATACAATATGAACAGATGTGCCATAATTAGCCCTTAATAATATCATCTTCTTTAAGGAAAACATTCAGATTAGAGATTATGCTTCCCACCCTGTGCTGTTATTCTTTATTTTGAAATTTTGAGTAATTGTGCACTCATGATCTAAAGAAGTCCAGATGCTTCCGATTCCTTATTATTCCAAAACCCAAAGTAGGTATCACTGGCAATATAAACCAAGAAACACTTGTAGCATTATCTTTATTGGCTTTATTGGATTTAAAAATCTGAAGTATGACAAACTCAGGAACTAAAATTTCTGAGTGTGTCTTTATGCAGTGTGTGAGGGAAACAAATCTCTTCACAGCCCCTGTTCTACTGAAAAGCTCAAAATATCTCTTCTTCTCAAGCAGTAGAAAAATGCCCTATAAGGCTCTTTTCAAGGAGTTAAGAGTGTGAGACATCTTAAATTAAATTCTTTCAGGATTTAATATGAAAAGCTTCTTGAAGAACATTGTTTGAAGTAAAGGCTTCATTTCTGAGTCATCAGGTTTTTGGGGATGAACTCAGCAGCTTTCAGCTGATTTGATTGGAAATCTAGCTACTGGCACAGTTTGCCCATTTCTGTGACTTTTCACTTATGCAAGTTAGTTATACAGGAAAGAAGCAATTCTGAGATTGTAGAAGAGGTCCAGGAGAAGAAATAGAAGAAAATACTTTTGACATTTGTTTGTTTACTTGTTTAAGTAGGACTGCACAGGACGACACATGTAGTAGGCAGGAAAATAATAAAAATAATAAAAAAAAAGAATAATAAATGTTACAAAACAATTGGCAGCAAAAGAGTCAAGAAAATAATTCTGTGGGTGAATCAGAGCATCCAGAGTTCATGTCCTTAGTTTTAATTTCACGGAAAATAATGAAATGCACAAGTACTGTAAAAATAAATAGCTTGCCTGTGGCAGCAAAAAGAAGAGCCACTACTAATAGAAACATAATTGTAAAAGAAAGATGAAGTTAAATAAACTGAGCAGTGTTATTTCTTGCATTCATTGTCAATAGTGTTTGAAATCAAATAAAAAATAAAAACAGAGAAACACAATGTAATGGGAAAGAACTTTGATTATTTCTAGCTTTCAGCAATACATAATAATAAGGATATTTTCTTGTCAAGGTTTTACTTTCTTTAAGGTAGGATCTTCATGGTCTGGGTTCCTCGCAGTATGTTTCTGTAAACATGGGCAGAGTTACCAAATGTTCAAAAATCAGCAGATCTTTGTTAAAATCAATGGCAGTGCAGAAAAACTGGTATATTTTGCCAGTTTGCATTACTTTCACAGTATAAAGTGTCTGTATACATTGAATGTTTAAAGGATCCATTAAACTGAGCTTACAGCTGCATTAATGAAGTAGTGCATATCAGCCAAAAACTTGCTGGGGAATAAGGTTTAGTAATTTTTAGGCAGATAGGTAGTTAACATCTCTGCCCAAATGAAATTAACCGTGTACAATGAGAAGGGAAAATTCTTTATTCTAGGTTTTGCCAACTTCCCAGCATTTCTGTTTTGGAGAGAAAGGAAGTAAGTAACTTCATGAGTGTGCATAAAACCCCTAATTCTGACATAGTTGTGTGCAGTTGGGAACTATTTTAAACTGGTTTTACCTGTTTGTCACTAATGGTTGATGGAATAATGATAGACGTTCAGTTAGTCAATTATCTGTAGAACATCACGTAACTAATAAAAATCACAGTCTTCTCGTTCTGATCAACTCTTTTAGAAGTAATCAAAGAAGTATTATAGCTTTTATGCTGAACTTGATTCATCAGTTTCAGTGGTTCCGGGATAAAACTGAGGTTTTGAACACATATGACCAGATATGCAGCTTAATAACTTTGTTTAATTTAATGATTTTTTTACTTCTCCTAATTTAAAATTGTCAATGTTTAATGTTGACAGTGATTTAGACAAAAGGTATCCCAGCAACTTTAATTAGCTGCCTTATCATAGAATCATAGAATCATAGAATCATACAGGTTGGAAAAGACCTCTAAGATCATCGTGTCCAACCGTCAACCCAACACCACCATGCCCACTACACCATGTCCCTAAGGGCCTCATCTACACGTCTTTTAAATACCTCCAGGGATGGTGACTCCACCACTTCCCTGAGCAGCCTGTTCCAAGGCCTGACCACTCTTTCAGTAAAGAAACGCCTTCCTACTCTTTTTTCATGACTGGTACATGCTACATACATATTTCACAGGGAATGACATTCATTTTAAGTTGCAAGTTGGGGGAAGGTTTTGCCATTTATGGTCTAACTTCTTCATTTCTCAGAGAGGTCTTTCTCTCTCTCATTTGTTCTCCACACTGACAGGTCGAATAAACTGGGATTCTCAGAATGACAGTTCCCATATTTATTTATTTCAGCTGAAATTTTATAAAATCGCTGGAGAACCTTCATCACTGTAATCTACTTTTCTGCAGTTTGACTGCAACCTGCTTCCTTCAAGTCATATTCCCCCATAATCCAAGAGGAAGCAGTTAACGACCTGCTATGCCACCTGGACACTCACAAGTCTATGGGGCCAGATGGGATCCACTCGAGGGTACTGAGGGAGCTGGCGGAGGAGCTTGCCAAGCCACTCTCCATCATTTACCAGCAGTCCTTGTTAACACGGAAGGTCCTGGATGACTGGAGGCTTGCCAATGTGACACCCATCTACAAGAAGGGCCAGAAGGTGCATCTGGGGAACTACAGGCCTGTCAGCCTGACCTCGGTGCCAGGGAAGATTATGGAGCGGTTCATCTTAAGGGCATTCACAAGCCATATGCGGGACAACCAGGGGATCAGGCCCAGCCAGCACAGGTTCATGGAAGGCAGGTCCTGCTTGATCAACCTGATCTCGTTCTATGTCCAGGTGACCCACCTAGTGGAAAGGCTGTAGATGTGGTCTACCTGGACTTCAGTAAAGCCTTTGACACTGTCTCCCACAGCATTCTCCTAGAGAAGCTGGAGGCTCACAGCTTAGACAGCTTAGGTGGTGTACTCTTCGCTGGGTAAAAAAACTGGCTGGACGGACGAGCCCAGAGAGTTGTGGTGAACGGAGTTAAATCCAGTTGGCAGCCGGTCATGAGCGGTGTTCCCCAGGGCTCAGTTTTGGGGCCGGTCCTGTTCAATATCTTTATCAATGATCTGGATAAGGGGATTGTGTGCTCCCTCAGTAAGTTTGCAGATGACACCAAGTTGGGCGGGAGTGTTGATCTGCTCGAGATTAGGAAGGCTCTGCAGAGGGACCTGGACAGGCTGGATCAATGGGCCGAGGCCAACTGTATGAGGTTCAACAAGGCCAAGTGCCGGGTCCTGCACTTCGGCCACAACAACCCCATGCAACGCTACAGGCTTGGGGAAGAGTGGCTGGAAAGCTGCCCAGAGGAAAAGGACCTGGGGGTGCTGGTTGACAGCCGGCTGAACATGAGCCGACAGTGTGCCCAGGTGACCAAGAAGGCCAACGGCATCCTGGTCTGTATCAGAAACAGTGTGGCCAGCAGGAATAGGGAGGTGATTGTGCCCCTGTACTCGGCACTGGTGAGGCCACACCTCAAATACTGTGTTCAGTTTTGGGCCCCTCACTACAAGAAGGACATGGAGGTGCTGGAGCATGTCCAGAGAAGGGCAACAGAGCTGGTGAAGGGTCTAGAGCACAAGTCTTATAAGGAGCGGCTGAGGGAACTGGGGTTGTTTAGTCTGGAGAAGAGGAGGCTGATGGGAGACCTCATCGTGCTCTACAACTACCTGAAAGGAGGTTGTAGCGAGGTGGGTGTTGGTCTCTTCTCCCAAGTAACTTGCAATAGGACGAGAGGAAATGTCCTCAAGTTGCGCCAAGGGAGGTTTAGATTGGACATTAGGAAAAATTTCTTTACTGAAAGAGTGGTCAGGCCTTGGAACAGGCTGCCCAGGGAAGTGGTTGAGTCCCCATCCCTGGAAGTATTTAAAAGACGTGTAGATGAGGCCCTTAGGGACATGGTGTAGTGGGCATGGTGGTGTTGGGTTGACGGTTGGACTAGATGATCTTAGAGGTCTTTTCCAACCGTAATGATTCTATGATTCTATGATTCTATGCTATGATTCTATGTTTCTATATTATAGGGTCTAGTTATTTGTTTAAGCTTTTATCTGTTGGGTGGGCCAAAGGTTTGATTTTGCTGACTCAAATCAGACTCTGCAGAAGGACTGTGCCAAAAAAAAGGATCAAGGAACTCTTAAAGGTCTCTAGACCCTAAATAGATTGAGAACAGAGGAGATAATATTGATACAACTGTATTAACAAACAGTCCTCTTTTAAAAAAGTGAGTAAAATTTTTACCCCATATTTCCCTTTTTTTTTGTCAGGCAGAAGGTCTACATGGTCTACGTGTTCTCTAATGCTCCAATTTGTTTTGGACTTCAGCATTTCAGCTCAGGAACTGAGGCAAAGAAATCCTTTTATAAATCTGATATTAGCAACCTGTTAAGGGTAAGAACACCCGAGTGAAGCCAGGGCCAGGTTATGTGGGATGGTGGAGAGTCCATGTGGCACTATATCCCATCAGACAGAAAGGCTACTTGTTTCCTGAGGCTTTTTGAAATACTAGCAGGACCAATATCTAACCCAGAGAAAATAGTAAGACAAGCTTAACATCAGTCTAGCTCACTTTCATTCCACAAGGCTGTGAAGTGTTTTTTTTTTTTTAGAAGCATACAGTATAGAATCTCAGCTATTGTGTTTAGGAAATAAGAATCCATAATCCATAAGAGGATTTTTGGATGTAGCTGTCTAGAATCCTATTTTAATTCTTTCTATACTGCCCATGTTAATATTCTTTCTTCAGAAGTCAAAAGACAATAACAAACACATAGCTGAACAAATTCAAGCAGTATTCAGGGCACATAATGCATAGACAGAAACAAAGCAAGTGGAAGAAAAAGGAACAGCTAAAGAAAAAGAAAAATTCCACTGATGAAGTAGAAAATCTTTACACTGACTTTCATTTTCTGGTAAGGTTTTCAACGTTTTATTTAACTGCTATTAATTGGCAGATGTCACTTCTGGTAGGCATATTGAAGTCAGTGCATTCAAAACTGTCCTGAGCAGCACTGAGATTAGATCAAGTCCTTTAAACCGACCAAAACATCACTGATTCCAGCCACAAAGAATATGCTTTTGTTGGGCAGTAGGCAGAAATTCTCTGCCTTTTTCTTGACAGTTGAAGAAATTTTTACATCATATCTGATTTGAACAAGCAAAATAGAGTTAAATGTCCAAGCAGTAAAGAAATTTTCCTTTAAGTGCACTAACTCTTCCAAGCAGAATCGCCCATCTTTTTTTGAAACTACACTTTGGTTAAAAGATAGGGATAATTCAGAACCTGTTTCATTTGATTCTGTCTATAAAAAAAATGGAATAGTTCAAAATGCTAGCACTAAAAAAAGCAGACATTGCATATAGTTCAGTCTGTCTGTATCTCTTTGCCTGTCATGCCAAGAAATCAATGTCATTAGTCATAACAATAACACATAGCACTGTGTCTCTCATATTTATCAAGAAATCTAAGAGCTTTGCAAAAAGTCCTGATAACAGCTATTGGTAATTGGAACATGCAGCATCAGCTTGTCTTTGTCAGATCACCTCTTAATGCCACTCCACCGTACAGAGATATTTTCCCAGAAATCTCTAACCTTCCCGGGCATTGTCTGATTTGAAACCTTAATGCAGTCTGGGGATTTTCATACAGAGTTACAGAGAATGCAAGGAAAAGTTCTGATAAGTTTTCACTGTTGCTCTGGTTATCTTTAATTCTATCTCTGTATCAGTTCACAGAAGGAAATTGAGTCTGATTTGCTACTCTTTCATTTCCCCTCATTTGCCCCACATTTGGGAGAGATTTTCATTTCCTTTAGTAAGCCTGAATCAAAACCAAACTTTATATCAAGCATCACAATATTTAGTTAACATTAAAAAAAAAAAAAATCACTGTTTTTCATTATTGGACATTTGTACACTTCTGAATTCTGGATAAGCAAAGGAGTTTGTATTTTGTGCTAACTAGAGGTAGTGTCTACAAGAAAGCTCTGGAGAAATTCTATCTGCAGAATTCTGAATTGCAATGACATTTTTTCCTGATACCAAAAACCTTTACAGTATAGAATTTTAAAAAGAAACCTTCTGTATACTTTGAGTGCTCATATGGGTCTAATAGAAAATAGAAAACTCTTTTATGGAACCCCTGTCTTATCTAGTTAAACTGAAAATGTTCCACTGTTTTTAATATAGTTATACTGTTTAACTAGTTGTGGATCTGCTCCTGTTAGACTCCTGAGTACACTTAATAAATCTGAATTATAGACTTGAGTTTTGATTCTTCAGTTCATTGAGTCACTTCTATGGAACGAGCTAACTTCACAGTGAAGTTAGTTACAGTGGTCTAAAATTATTGTCACAAATTAATGAAATAATCCCAGTTTGACCACTCAAACCAGCATTTGGTAAAGACTCTAGTGTAAGCTCTTCTCTGGTTTATAGGTCTTTTAAATAAATTGGGTCTATGTCTATTGTTACTTACTGAAGCGTAAACCAGGAGCAACTCCATTAAAGTCAGTATAGTTATATCAGTTTAAAATTGTCATGACAGCAGAATCCTTTGTGGGAGTCATAAAACCAGCAGAGTGCCACCTAGCATCAGGCTGCAGATGTGATTTTTAAAGGGAGGTGTGTTGTTACATAAAAAGATTCATCCTTGTTTCTAAAGGTGACCTGATAGACCTTGTGAGTCAGAAGAGGTGAGACGACACCAGTAATCTGACAAGAGAAGAGAGGGTTAAATCACACTTTGTACAAGAGTGAAGATTTAGAGCCTGAGAGCAAATGAATGTTTATGGCCACTACATATGGCTAGGAAGATTTTTAGCTCAGATACTTGTCCGCGAAGCTTGGTCCTCAAACTAAACTGTGTTCAAAAAGCACCAGTGTCATTCCAAAGGCTAGCAGTAAGGCTGATATTAAGATGAAGACACCCACATTAGGCTGCCTTTTTTTGAAGTGGTTAAACGCTCACACACACATGCACACACAGAATAATGTGCACACAGAATACACAGAATAACTATGACCTCTTGGGACACATATAAAATCCTCACAAGGAAATAACTTTTCTTTGAGCAATGGCTTTTACTGAATATGTTTATGAAGCATCTAACATTTCCTCGTCCAGCTGAGAAAGGATTAATTCAAATACTTGTATATGCCAGAAGTTTAAAATCGTGTTCTTTAGATGAAACAAACACCATTCCTCACACAAAATCATATTTTAAGAAGGCATAAAAAAACCACACTGAGGCTAACACATGCTAATAATCTACAGCTGTGTTCTTCACTGAGCAGTGAGACAGAGAAAACAGCAGAGAGCGGATGAACAAGGGGCAAAGACTTTTGAGCAAAGCAGAGGGAGCAGGAGGTGCACAGAGGGCCCTCCGTGCTCAGTCCCTCACCTCTGTGCAGCAAGTGCCCATTTCTCTGAATGGCCTACACTTTGGTTAGACATTTTTCTATCCCACTGATGCTCTAGGATAATTACCCTCTTTAGCTGCAATGACATTCATGTATGCTCCCCTGTCTCTTATGAAGGAGCGGCAGTAGGGACATGTGGCCACCCTTGCACTCCTTTGGGCAGAGGGTGCTGTGATATTAGGAGAACAGCTACTGCACAGGAGGCTTTGAGACAGTGTGCTGTAACTTAAGCTGCTTTTCCCACAGATCTGTGTGTTTTGCAGGTCCTCATGACATTTCGTTTATCTCCTTCTTGTTCCCTCAAATCTCTCATGAGGGAAGCATACTTTGAAAATGCCTCAAGCTGAACCTCTCAGTCTTCCTTGGATATGCTTTCCTTGCTGAAAGTATATATTTATGGCTAAGAAAACAAAATGTAATGTTAACATAAGGAAAGCAATATAAATCCATAAAAATTTGTGTTTCTTTTTCTCTGATTTACTGTAGAATTCCTACTGTGAACCTAAAGAGCTACAACTATGGCATAAATATATGTAGATCTGAAATTACAGTTACAGTCAAATCAAATTTAATTTATCCTAAATTGTGAATTAAATCATTTACTGAAAAAATAATTTTGGATTGAATTTCCCTTCATTTCCTGTCCAGATACACACAGACCTTAGTACTATTGAAACAAGAGGAATTCTTAGGAGAAAAAATATTATGTAGTTTTTCATACTGATACGCAAAAGAATGTTGTGATTCAAATTGTCTTAGCCATGAAAATCATAGCTTTTCATCAGCTGTGGAAATAAATACTCTCAACAGTGAACGAAAGGCATCCAATCTCATATTTCCTTAAAGACGAAGAACACAGAAAGATAGGTGAGGCTTGAGGATGCCTGCCAACATTGCCTGCATTCAATTCTGCATTATATCCCTATTCACATTCATTTATGATTACATAAACATTGCTGTCTTGAGCCTGTTCCAATTTCAATGTATATACTCAGATGTGAAATACGATGGGAGTAATTTCAGAACACGCATGTATTCACTATGATGCACTGATACTGGAGGTCATCTATTTTCATGCCACTCAAAGTTGAGGTTATTATCACTGTGTAGCTGGTCTAGGTTCAATACTGCAGAGCATTCCTAATGAACAAGAGGATCATTGCAAAAACAGGGCATGAAGCAATAGCACGTGAAGGCTGCTGATCCTCTAACAAGAGAGCCTGAAAGGCACTCCTTTTCTCAGCTAGCATTGTTAAAAGAAGTGTTTATAAAGGGCCTGGAGGCCAAGTCATATATTTTAGGAAAGGTCTCCCTGGTTCATCCTCTTCTGTTGACTGAAGGAAGTTCTTTCTGATAGGGTATTAATATTAATATGTATCTTTCAGCTGTTTCTGCTTTTAATTAATTAACTCAAAGAGCAGCAAAGTCCAAAATCAATCTTAATGAAAGTTTTATATCTTAACCTTTCTCCAAGAGTGATCAAGGTTTTTTATCTTTACAGCTGATTTTTATGCTCTTGTCTGAAATCTTCAATGCAGAGATAATGCAGATGAGCAAACCCTACCCCTATCTACTTTGGGCTGTGAAAAAATAATTTCTGAGGCTGGGTTTGATAAGAACTCATCATCCTGTAGTTAGGGGAGGAAGTTCCTATTCCCAGAGGAGTTTCCTCCACCTGGGGAGCAGAATGAGTGCCAGGCAGTGTACCATGGCAAAGTAGGCTGCATTACGGTTTACAGTATGATAAGATACTGTCCTGGTTTTGGCTGGGATGGAGTTGATTTTCTTCCTATTAACTGGTATAGTGCTGTGTTTTGGATGTAGTGTGAGAATAATGTTGATGACACGCTGATGTTTTGGTTGTTGCTAAGTAATGTTTACGCTAGTCAAGGACTTTTCATCTTCCCATGCCCTGCCAGATGTGCAGGGGGCTGGGAGGGAGTGTGGCCAGGGCGGCTGGCCCAGCTGGCCAATAGGCTATTCCATACCATATGACGTCATGCTCAGCATATAAGGCTGGGTGAAGAAGAAGGAGGGGGGGGCGTTCGGAGTGATGGCATTTGTCCTCCTAAGTAACCGTTACACGTGATGGAGCCCTGCTTTCCTGGCGATGGCTGAACACCTGCCTGCCGATGGGAAGTGGTGAATGAATTCCTTGTTTTGCTTTGCTTGCGTGCGCGGCTTTTGCTTTCCCTATTAAAATGTCTTTATTTCAACCCACGAGTTTTTCTCACTTTTACCCTTCTGATTCTCTCCCCCATCCCACCCGGCAGGGGGGGTGAGCGAGCGGCTGCGTGGTATTTGGCTGCTGCCAGGTTAAACCACGACAGGTACATAAACCAAGTACTTAGGAAGGAGATAAATGAACATTTCTCCTTCTCACTTCTACACATTATAATCACCAGTTTTACAGTTTCTAATGCCTTTCTACACAATATCTAATGGTGGATATTTGTTTAGAAGAATCACTCGTCTTTTAAACCAAAGGAGCATTTATTTTCCTGCACTCCCAGTCTTAAGTCAAGACAATATTTGAGTGTGAAAGTTTCTGTCACTTAGCAGACAAAGAAATAACAAGACAAATTAGAATTAGGTGCTAAACAAATTTAGGATTGGAAAAAAGTGTTGGTTTGATTGGAAGTATGGTAATGCTTGAAATATTTTACAAAGATCTGTGTGGATTCTCTGTAATGTGAGCTTTTAAACCGATGACAGAATATTTTCTGGAAAACAGTGTTTCCTTTCAGACGTTATTTGCTTACTTTTCTGCGAGAATTACTTGGAGCAGTTCTATGGCCTCCATTGCTCAAGAGTCCCTAATGGTGTCTTTGGGCCAAAAATCTTACAAACCCATAAATACAAGCAGAAGACCTCCAAGAGTACCTAGTTATCTGTGAGTCATTACTCAACAACTAACTTGCCTGTTCCTGCCAAACTCTTGCTGCCAGTATTACTTAATCACATACACACACATACACACATGCATAAAAAAGGTCCACATAGCATGTTGATACACCACAGGCTCTACAGCATGAATTTATCAGGTTCCTTCAGTATCAGCTTTACATATGATGCTAAATGGAGGTATTCAGGGTGACTGAAAATCTTTTCTTACTTTTTGCGCTTAGTTGACTTAGTCCAGTTTTGCTGTGAAGCTTGAGTGTTAAGCAATTTCTCTGTGCCCAACTGGTTGCTTTTAATAACACAGAAGTTTCTGCAATGACTGTAGATTTTTATACAAATGATTAATACAAAGTAAGGGATTTGACTGAAATAAAGCTTTCCATACATGCTGCTTAATCTAGACACCTTAAGGCTTTCCAAAGGAGTAATCTAGTACCAGTGGAGGATTATATTTTCCTTTCTTAGTTTAGACATTCTGAGATGCAGTTAATACTGCATCTGTGTATTCCATTATGAACACTGAAATATGCACTGAACAGATAGCAGATCTGTGGAACTCTACACCAAAGGATGCTATGGGTGCTAAAAATCTGTGTGGCTTCAGGAGGAAACTGGACAAATACATGCCAGAGAATCTATTGAGAATTACCAAATACTACCATACATGACACAGGAAGATACCTAAGCTGAAATTTCTGGAGACTGGGAGAGCATGAGGGCAAAGTATCACGTAGGCTTAGCCTGCCTTTTCTCTCCCTTAGGTATTTCCTCTCAGGAACAGGATCATGGGCCAGAGTGACAGGACCCAGCTGGACCATTCTCATGTACTTATGTACAGTAACATCACCATCTTTCAAAAATACTTAGCAAGGCCCTGAAGGATCATTAAGGCCTGTTTCTTTCATAACTATCCCCACTTCTGTTGCAGAGATATGTAACTACAGTAAGTCACTGAAGAAAGTATTCAGTTGTAATATTTTCTTAACATTCTTGCCTTTGAAATATACAAAAGCAAGGCACATCACACTCTTCCCAGAATCACTTTTTTTCTTTCAGATTCTCTATATCCAGAAATTCTTAGAGACAAAAGCATCTCATTCAAACTAGGGAGCTTTCTTGGAAGAGCAAATGGCCTCTTGGAGAGTACATTATTCATTCTCCAGGGGACTAGGTAAGGCCATCTCTCATCTTGCAGATAAAACAGTCTCCACTGACAATTCTGGCTACAAAAAGGTATATTTTTTTGTAACAAAGAAATTCAGGCACAGAAGCCAGCATTCTGACAGAATATGATAGAAATATAATATCTGGGACCTAACCTAATTAAAAAGAAGCATATTTGGTCTTGGAATTATTCCATGTGGCTCTCCAGAGAGAAAACTAGTTTATGAGATCTGACAGTTTCAAAACCCATATGTTTTCTTCCTCATTGATATGAATGATGGTGAAGGAAAGATATTCAGGTTTGATAATAGCCCTTTGATATGTGCTCATAAAAATAATGCAGAATAACCTAGACAGATGCATGTTCCTTCTTAGTGGCAAGAAAAAACAGTTTTACTACACAGCACAACATTTTGCCCTACTGAGTGATTCTTGACTGAATTTGCAAAGTGAAAAGATGGCATAGATAAAATCATTCATGAACTTGCGCATGTTGCTACTTGTGTCAGAAAGATTAAAAAACAAGAAAAGGTGAAGAGGCAAGGTTAGACTACCACTGCACTGCAATATATTTTGGCATGAAAAGATGATGTTCTGACATCAACATTTTACTGTCTACTAGAATCTTATCTTGATGAGGCTACTAAAGGCAAAGTCCAAACTACTTTCTTCCCATGTTATGTTCCAGTGTTGAGCTTGTCTGGACTAAAAAAATGAAAAAGAAAAAAAGATAAAAGAAAAATAATAGTGTAAAAGTTCTGATTTGATGAAATGAGCAATAGCCTCTATTATGTTAAAAGAGCAATCACAGTATTGTCTTTACGTAGGTCCTTCAGCACTTAAAAGGCTAAAGGACGTTTACTGATATTGGCAATGGAAGCATCCTAAGTTTCTTTGCTATTTACAAAAGATTCCTAAGACAGGCAATTCTTATCATGCTTGTTTACATGAAGAATACTCACCTAGAGCTATTCCCTGTCTCTTTGAGCAAACATTTACACTTGCAAGTAGCTTTACATGTGTGAGTAATCTCATGTGTGATTTCAGTAGGGCTATTGACATGCTTGCAAAATTAGGGCAAGCTTTTGTAGGATGTGAAAAATCTGTACCTTTTCTACGTATTTCTCAACTTGCTAAAATTCTTCCTATAGACTCTAGTGTCTGAGCAAGCCCTGAAGCTATCCAATATAGACATATATTTATATCCATTAAAGCAACCTAGAAAATATAGATTGAGTGTATTTGGTTTTGAAAATCTGGTTTTACATGTTTTCTGTTGTGTAGCTGATTGCTTATTATTACAAATGTCAGCAGTAAACTAATATTCAAATATGTAATTTAATGGTATTTATCATATGAAAGAAAACTCTTAATTTTTCATGTTGTCACATATTTAGAACAAGACGACAATTTGTAGTGACTGCATTGCCATTCCATGGAATAATGTTCTCTGCCCCTGCACATTCCTGAATCTGCCAGCAATCAGATGGATTTTTGAATAGAAGATAAAACAGGCACTGCCATTCCATAGCAAATTCAAACAAGACATGCATTGCTGAAATATTTGAAAAGAATCCGTGAAATATACTGCTAAAGATGTTAAGAATCAAATATATTCAACAAATGATTTCAGGTTTCATAGAGCAACTTGAGGTCTGCCTGCCAGATGTACAGGATGCATTTTCTCATGTAGAAAAAAGATTCTTTAAAAAAAAAACAGAAGAAAAGCTATTGTGTTGTATTCACATTCATATAGAATTTAAGAGTGTCAAATCATTAAGTGCCGTGTAATTTTAGTTTCTCTTTCTTTAAATGATGTTAGGAAATACTAACATACTGTTAGTAGGAAATTTGATTTTCTCACATTTATAGCAACAACTGGATATGTACTGAGATTTTAATGTCAGACTATACACTTTATGGCCTTGGCAATTTCACTAGCTCTTTGAACAATAAAAGGAAGGAATTCAAACTTCCCTCTGCTAGATCAGCAGAAAACATCTACCTGGTTACTTTAGCTGAATCTTCAGATTTGGCTAGGTATTAAACTAGACACAGTAAGGTCCTACATGTTACTGAAAATTAATCATAATACCCTGATGAGTTAAATAGGCTTAGGTTACCCTTAATTTTCAAATACTAATCCAGTATATACTGTAACTGTGAAACCGTGTAAGTCTGTCAAAGTTTTGCTTCGCTCGTTGATGGCAAATCTTTACTAAATTTTTCCTGTGTGTGCAATTGCAATGAAAGAATCTGAATGAGGTACACATTAGATCAAGTAATTATCTGGGGAATCATGGAATAATAGGTCTGGATAAAGCCTCAGGAGGTCCATTCAGCTTGTCCCTTTGTCCTGAGGTAAAATCAACTACGTGTGTGTCATTTCTGTCCTCAATTATCTCTGAGTCTTAGATGTTCTTAAAGCTCTGTAGTTTTCACACTCCTCCTATTACTAAAGTATTTGGAGAATTATTTCTTTTCATTTAAATGACTTCTAGTAACATCTCATTTCGTCCTCAGATATTTTGTGGTTGTTTTTTTTTTTTCCCCAAGATCACACTTTCCAAAGATAAAAGAATGCAAAAAAAAAAGCCTTAGAAAATGTAGGATAATAAGACAGTTATTACTTAAGACAAACTCCTACTAGTTTCAGTGACTACCCGCTATTATAGCACGATTCTGAGAGTAATAATTCTATATTCTTCTCATATACTGCCTTCATGATTTTGTACACCTTGATCACATCCTTGCCTCTAAACTGATGATTCCCAACATTTTAGCTCTTCTTCATGGGTGTATACTCCATCCCTTTAGCCATTTTATCTAATTTTCTCTGGGTGTTCCCTAAGTGTATTATAGCCTTCTTG
Organism: Calonectris borealis; assembly: GCF_964195595.1. Classification (NCBI taxonomy): domain Eukaryota; kingdom Metazoa; phylum Chordata; class Aves; order Procellariiformes; family Procellariidae; genus Calonectris; species Calonectris borealis. The sequence continues at coordinate 50,363,582 of NC_134313.1, forward strand.
AAATACAGGCACCAGAACAGCACATAGTACTTTAGATGTAGAAGATGCCTTCTCGCTCTCCGTAGTCTTTCTGATGCTTTCTAACATTCGGTTGGAAACATTGAGATGGTGGTCTTGGAGAACTGGCAATGAGGACTCCAAGTTGTCCTTCTTAACCTTTAACTGCGTATAGATAAGAAGAGATGAATCGTATAAACAATGTCTTTTCAAGGATGTCTCATGCTTCTGTTAATTAGACAAGGTCAGGGTGGTACTAAAGCACAGTAGTTGTGTGCACCAATTCAATTTTCTGTATATTCCAAAGATTTTTTGTAGAAAAAAGAGTTCTAGACCCCCAAAGTGACTGAAAAAATGGGTGCATTTTTAAATAGCAGAATGTAAGAACATACTATTAAAAAACCCCCAAACTTCTGAAGTTAAAGTTTTGTTCTCCTACTAAGAAAATGAATCTCATAAAGGCGAGTACTGAAGCTCAAGAAGGAAATTAAAATGTCATGTTTTGTTCAGTCAGCTTCTTTGCTTTGAGACTCTATTTCTCATATAAATGGTGATTCAATACTATTGCTAATGCTCATGACAAGAACCTATATTTTACTTCTTAAGAACATTACGTTTTATTTTTTAAGAAGAATTAAGAGTCTCAACTATGTCTTTTCTTTGAAATAGGAAGAAGGCCAGGAAATCTAGCATTATTTGGCATATTTGGAGAAGTACCTTGTATGATGTAGGTGTTGATAGTGCATCTGTTAGCCAGTGAATCATGTAATAGCATATTCCTTGTTTTTGATTTTGAAGATGATTATTGTGCCAAGACGTATCAAATAAATGAACGTATCTGTAAGAAGAAAAGTTCACACTGTAATGTAATTTACTCAGTGACTGAGTGGCAATGGAAAGGAAAGAGCATGGGATGACTGTAGTCCTGGGCCTACTTCCATGGCACAGAAGTGATGTGCAGTTATTCAGGATGCGTAAAAGTAGGTGCTGAAATAAACAATATTCAGAGAGTATGAATATCCTCAAAGGATTATTCTGTGAAAGTTTACTGCCTCTAGAGGTCTGGTATATTGTCTCTAATGGATATTGAAAGTGGTCTGTCCCCGTCAGCGCTGATGGTCAAAATATTTTCATTCTCATTGGCAGGGAAATTTGAGGTAGTGGAGAGTAGCTTTCCTGGCAGATGCACAGCACATTTACATAGTGTAAGCGGCATCTAGGGAAATTATCAAAGCTCTTTCAGCTAAAAGTAATAACTATTGGTCTATCATTGGTATCTGAATATAATTCTCCAGAGGTTATGCCACAGGATTCCTGTTAAAACCTTGCATCTGCCACTGGTTCTTTAAATCACAGTCACATGATGCAGTATGTAAGAGTTTTATGATGGTATTAGATTTATTGAGCTAATTTAATAAAATGCAACATGCCAGAAGCACTAATAAAAAACCCCATCCCTTTCAGATTTGCTGCCTTGAATAACCTTTGCTACAAAATCCAAAATGCACACGGTGTTAATGTGAGCTAATTGTTGCATCTGAATAAGTACATAATATACCATGGTACATTTTTGATGACACAAGTCGGTGTCATTTTGCCCAAGACAACTTCTAACGGTGACTCATAGTACATTTTTGACCCATCGATGAAAGAAAGGGGCAATGAACCATATACTCTACAGTACTCCATTTCTTTTTGCTACAGAGTCAGGCAAGCCACTTAGCTTATCTAGCAGAATTTTGCGTATGTAAGGAAAATTGTGTTGCATTTAACATTTTTGTACATCTATGTTGAGCTACCAGTCACCAAAACTGCAGGATAGTTTTGTTAAAAGCAAGTATAGCACCTGATAAAAACATGTGTCTGGTCTAAAAAGGAGCACACCAAATGAAAAAGTTCAAGAATGATTCCTGAAAAAGATTTGCACGCGTTCAAATCCAAGAATATAGCCCAGCTAGTGAGGTTCAGACTAGGTATAAAATTAACATTTTAAAGTAAATAATTTGAACAACTTACTAACAATGTTGTTGCATTCTTTTTCAGCAGCAGTCCTTAATGAGAACTGGATAGCTTTCTAAAAGAAACACAAGGCTCGACCAGAAGTCAGGAATTGATAAAGAATTATTATTCTATCACTGAATGTGTAATGGAGGTGCCACTTTCATATGTCTTATCTGAATTTGGGGAAAAAAAAAGAAAAAGAAAAAAAGAAAAATAAGTTGATCTACATTTAAATAGATATTTTTGTGGGTTCAGTTTTGGAAAACGTAAAGCTTAAAGATTATCTAAAATTAACCTTTTTAAAGAAATAGATCTTAATAAAGGAAGCAAGTAGTGAAATAATAAATATCCATTAAACAAGCTTTTTCAATAAAAATAATATCTGTATTCTGCTAACTGGTTTTCAACAGCTCACCTTAAGATTCCTTGGGATATAGTTGTAGCTGGAAGAGTCTCATTCTGAACTTCAGTTCTATGCCAGAGTAATTCCATTACTTCCAACAGCTGCTCCCAAAATACAACAGTAGAAATGACCATACTACTGAATTACTAGCATGATGGTAATAAAAAATCTTTACCATCTTATCAATCTATTATTTATTTAAAATATTACTTCACAAAGGAAGAACTCATTTAGTGTTCAATTAGTTGACTAGCCAGTCACTTAACTGATGCCTCTTCAGGCAAAAAAACCCAACCCAAACCAAACCAAAACAACCAGAATATACAAATACCTGTCAAGGGACTCTATTAATAATGTTTTCTTTATTATCTAAATTCTAAATTTTCATTACTGAGTTAGAACATACAGGCTTTGAGCTTGCAGCATCATTTGTTTTCTAACTAGAGTAGATGCAAAGGGCCAGATCTACTTTTCATGTGAAGCTCTAGTTTGCAGGTTGGTGCAAAGACACTTTATTCGAGGATAAGCTTTGGGGCAGAAAAGCTGTGTTTTATATTTTTATGCTTTATAAAGCATTTATATATATATATTTTATGTTGTATATTGGAGCTAAATTTTGTTCAGATGACTACTACTGTTGCATTTAGGAAGTCCTGGATCAGCAAGCAGGTAGAACCAAGCCAGCATGACTGCTCAACAGGTATTTGCTTCTCAGAAACAGAAGAAAAGAGAAAAACAACAGCTGATTTCAGCCTGAGACCTTTTAGCAGCTACTTTCTAGCTGGGTCTAGAGGTCATCATCACAAATGTCCTTTATTCTCTTCCACAATTAATAGTGGAAAGATGGTTAAGAGCAGATTCTTGAACTGTCTTTCAGCTGTGATTTTTTTTTCCTGCTTTAACAATATCAGAGTGCTTGCCATGGTCAGCATGTTTTTCTGTGCCTGAAGGTGAGCCTTGTCGTCCTGAGAACATGAACTGGTCGTGTAGAAGTTGTCTAATATAGGTTAGAGGTTTAACAGCTGAAACAGGAAGACAGTGAAGCCTCTATCTCTAACAGGGAAATAGAGTTTATTTGGCACAGTTCCTCTTTTAATCCTCTGTAGATTGTGAACACCATTTCAGTTCAGACAACTTTGAATCACCCTCAGGCAGCAACCACCTGTCTCCCTTGACTTTTTGTAGCATTCAGCCTCATATTTTTAGATGCTCTGGCTTGCATCTAAGCTATCTAACTAAAGTAAATGGAAGATACAGTCACTCAGCATGTCCAAGGAGCACACAGCTTAGTACCAGGACTGGGACCGATGGTTAGCTATGTAGGCTGTCAGGTTGACATTACATTAGTAGCAACAATTGTGCTTTTCAGATTTCACTTCTGCCCCAAAAACAAGTCAGGGAGTTGAAATTTTGCATCAATCACACCTTGGCTGCAAAACATTAGAGATTATTGAAGTGGGATTTACAGATTTATAGGGGCTTGGGATGAGAAGAATTATTTGGGTTTTTTTTCTAAGTAATGCTTCTCAAACTTGAGAAAACAGTGTATGTTTCTAATCAGAAGCTGTGGAGAGAGGGTAAGGAAGTAAGAGATTTAGCTGGCATTTTGTTAAGAAGGACAAAGAATATCACAGTTTTCCCTGATACTTTGCATAAGACTTTAATTTAATGTTGTTAAGAGAAACTACGAACAATATGCACACTGTGCTTCGCATAGACACACAGCAATAAAACCAGCAGGGAATGGGGCTTTTTAAAATATTGTTCTTTTGCAAGACAGTTGGAGTGCAATGGAATTTAAGATAAAATCCTTTACACAAGTAAAAACACCACCATATGTACATGCTGTTAAATGAGACATGCTTTATTTTGCATCAAGTGTACCCTTTAAATTTCTCAAAATAAAAGACCTTCATTGCCAAACTTTGGGCTTTATCTGGCATGTTGTTGACTTGCATCCCCTAATGTTTCAACACACTTGTTACTTAGACTGAAATGTGCTTCTGGCTGTTTGAGATTAAGGGTTTGGATTTGGGAGGAGGGGGTTTCAACACCAAGCGGAAGACCAAGCTACTGTCATGTTAGTGATGAAGATGCTGTTTCTAACTGTAGAGAAATGTCTGTTTGTTAGCAATTTTGTTAGAAAGAGGCTTCCAGAATTAAGCAGCTATCAGTTCAGGGTTTTGTTTTGTTTTGTTTTGTTTTGTTTTGTTTTGGGGTTTTGGGGGCAGGGAGGTGTGCTTTTTTGTTTTTTTTTTCTGCTTTGTTGTTTTGTTGTTATTTTTTGGTTGGGTTTGGTGGGGTTTTTGTTTTGTTGTTTTGTTTTGTTTTTTTTTAATTAGAGCTTATTTCTTGATATTGTGAATTCCTGAACTGCCAGTGATGGAAGATTTCAAGTCATTTAGTTATATAGGGTTTTATATATATATATATTATTTATATATATTAGTTATATATAATCTTTTTAATTTGTTTGCTTGATGTTAAATAGTACCTCCTGATGGCAGAATAAAAGCATTTCTAGAGAAATTCTATTAAGGCTTCCTTTTTCTCATACCAGTATTGTATTCTGGCTCCAGTTTGCCAGCTATAGTGGTTTCAGTGGCAGGAAACTCAGATAAACACTCAGTGTCATTTGTTTTGTCAACACATGTACCAGTTCTGGAACAGAACGTCACAACTGGTAATCTCTTCTTTCAGAAATCTCAGCCCACGCAGTAACATCCAGAGAGAAACTCTGCCTCAAGAATTGAATTTAATCAGAGACCAAACCAGAGAACAAATTCTCCTGCTGCTCACACAGCTATTTCTAAATGCAGAAGCTTATGTGACAAAACCAGCTACAAAACAACATATTTTTCAAAGTCTGATCACATGCTAAGGAAAATAACTTGGAGGAATATGTAGAAAAGCCTTGCTGCTGCTTGTTATTGTGCTGTAAGCACTGAATCCTGTTGCAAGGATTATGTGCTGCAAGAAATGTCAAACTGTGAAAAAGCCTAGGAACCAAACTCACGTAGTATAAGGGACATTCCAATAGTGAGAATAACATTGTCTCTATTTTCCAGGCTGGCGATACTGTATTTGCATTTCATAGACCTTTTTTGTGTTCTCTTGGTCTCTCTCAGAGTCTCTCTAGCAGCATTTTGTGCGTCGTATGGTTGTCTCAAGGATTCCAAACTTTGATCAGCCTATGGCACTGTGACGTGCTATTGCCTTTTAGCACTGGTGGGAATTAAGGGCCACTGGAGTACAAACCATAATTGTAATGAACCTCCTTTTCCCTCTGGCTTATACAATATCTATAATCACTGCATGTGTGTTTACGGCATCATCCTCATCCTTCTGCCCAAGTTAAAGGGCTTCCGCTAGAAGTGGAATCTTCTGTCAAGTAAAGGCCTACTGCATTAATGTTTAAAATTTAAAATTCAAATTAATCTCTAGTATGCTGCTATCAGTGTCCAAGCTTACAGTTTCTTTTCATGGAAATCTTCTCATGAGCACCTGACTATCAAGGATATCCCACCTGTCTGGTCATTACATTTTAAAGAGCAGACAAATATAAAGAAACCTCAGTTACATGGATTTACACATAAATATACATCCATACTTTATCTATACACATACATATGTGAGGATATGGATATGTATATGCTTATATAATATGTGGATTTCCTAATATGAACTCTCATCTGTTTGCTCAACTATATCATTGATAATGCAAAATGAATTTGAGCCTTCTGGGCTATATGGATAATGATTCCAATTTGACATCAAAAATCTCGGGACAGAAGGTATTTTCAGATTTTTTAAATGATTATGCCTTAGCTGAAGTAATTTTATTAAAAGTCATTTAAGTAAAAATGCAGAATGTGAGCTTTATCATTTAGAGACTTATTTAAAATTTAGATTAAAACAATTCAAAGGAAAGGAGAAACGGCCATCCAGGAGTCCTAAAATTCTTTTTATTCGAGAGAGAATTTTCTATCCTGGAGGGCAAATTCTAGAGGATACTCTGAAAACCTGTAAAAAACCCAGCATTCTGGTACTGATGCATTTCCTACTTCTTATAGCATTCTTAGAAATGGCATATAACGAGAAAGGAAGAGAATCTTGGTAAGGGGTTTCAAATCCTCCAAAGACAAATTTTCTTGCTTTCTAATTCCTTATATTTTTCATTTTATATGCTCTGATTGTTATTTTTTAAACTTTATTTCAGTCTTCAATTTAATGTCTATGAAGACTGAGAAGATTCTGAAGTAGACAAAAACTAAAATTCGCAGATAGAAGCATAAATATTCCCCAAAATATTTTTTCATCAAATTTCATTCACTTTCTTTGTATTCTAATACTATATCAGAATGTCACACTTATGATAGAAGATTGGCACCATCTGAAATTAAATTTTTAATAATAATAATAGACATAGTTTGCACAATTTTTAAACAAAGAGAAACCCATATTAACCACATAAAAAAATCCATTGTCTTGATGAAGGGTACTATATCAGAGTACAATAATTTTCCTGATAACAGAAAATACTGTATACAAGAATGTGATCAGAAAATGCAGATTATCAGTAGTAGAAGCATTTATAGTAGTAGTAGCAGTAGTAGTAGTAGTAGTTTTAAATGGTAATTTGATTAGCCAACAGTTACACCTAAAAAAAAAAAAAAAAGGGATGACAAAGTAACGAGTATGTTTGCACCAAGTTATGACAGTGAAGCAGTAGATGATTCCTTTATGGAACTGTCCCTAAGATTTCTAAGCAGTGGACAGTAATGGCGACAGCCAAGTCTCAGTTGTGGATGATTGAGTCAGCAACCGTTCTCTAAAGTCTCTTCTGTTCTCTTTTTGCAGGCAACTCAGCTGATGCAGACTCAGGAATGACGTCAGGCAAACAGCTGCCTGTCAGCTCTTAAACACTGAAGGTGAGTATCTGTACCACACTCCCCATCTGCCAGGCTCTCGCCTCACTCCTTTGCTGCGCTGCACTGAGATATTGCTCGCTCTGCCACTCCACATGCCAGGCATCCTGTGACCAGGCTCACCTGACACTTAGGACATTTAATGGAAGAGGGATGTGGGGTTGCAGCGAGGGGTTTGCTACCTAGTGGGAGAGTACAGTCCGAAGATCCTTGGAGAGGGTCAAGACAGCAGTATCCCAGACCCACCATGTAACTTACCTGAGTTTCACCTCTCATCACGGCCCAGTGCTGGGGTCTCAAAGGTTGAAAGAAGAGAAATTAGGGTGTCTTGAACGTGTGTGCTGCGGGTAATTTCTCTGAGAAGTCCTGAAGTGAGAGGTAGGACAGCATACTCCTGTAACTTTAGAAGCAGCGCGTTTAAATATTTCCATGAAGCAACTTGCAGATTACCAGTTTAACACTCTCAAAAATGATTTTTTTAATTGATGATGTTTCTTATTTTGTGGTGTTAGTCCCACTTTTTCCTATGCAATGTTACAACGTGATTTTGTTTGGTTTTGCTTTTTGTATTGGGCCTCAGCCTGTACAAAGTACACTGTAGAAACAGAACATGTGTTTTTACAATGATCGTAATTTATAAAACTGGACACTTGCAAACATGTTTGGAGGCAGGACTTGAGTTCTAATCCAGTCTATCACTGAATGTCTGTGAGATTTATTCATGGGTATTCACATATCTGGGTTACTGTTACTTTTGTCAGTATTGTCTGTTTACAACAGAAGCTCTCTAGAAGAATGATTATATCTCTGATTCAAATCTCCTTGACTCTAATAGATTCCATCTGGTGGGACTACATGCTTGTAAAAGCTCTAGTACAATTGGGAGGACCCTTTGTGCGGATACTTTAATGTAGCCCTCTGAAATCTTTAAACATTTCCAAGACAGGTCTCTATTCCATTCACTTTCAAATGAGTTATTCATTTCAGTGAGATTACTTCAAGTCTTGCAGCATCTTTTGCATGACAAAAACTAAGCTAGGAATCCAGATAGGCTCCACATCACGAAACAGCATAATGTTTGGTCTAACGATTAGGCTAAGAGCCAGAAGGAGCTGGTTATGCAAGCTCAGAGACAATGAGCTCTCACTATTCAGCATCCCACTTCTTCCACTGATTTATAGCAATAATTCTGTGATTTTACAGCCCTTGATTTTGAGTATTGCCATTAAATTTCTCTTTAAAGTTGGACAACAATTCCTGTTAGTTTACTGCAGATGGGGTTATTGCATGTGCAACCTTACTTCTACGTATCCTAGATCCTGAATAAAGTATTGACTTCATAACCACACTGTTTTCTTATACACTACATCTCTATAAAAGTGAGCTTCTTAACTTAGGACACTAAATAACTTGAGAGATACTTAACCCTCAGTTCCTTGAGAGTTTGATTACTTAGTGCATCACAAGAATGATCAAGTCCAAGACAAGAAAATCTAAAAGCAGGAAACCCATACAAAGGCAGCACTGCAGCAATATAAAGATACTTAAAAAAAAATAATTCTTACTCTCTGAAGTAAGGAGGATTTTTCCTGTGATAAATAAATAAATAAAAATAAATGTCTGTAATCCAAAATACCTGAAGAGCCTTACTCAGATCTATAATTTTTAACTTACATATTTGACAATTACTTTTAAAGAGTTCTTCACTTAAATAGAGTGTTGTGATCCTCAAAAGAATTTTTGATTAAGTACTTCCCACCTGATTTTATTTTTTTCTTATAACTAGCAGGTTGCGTTCTATATGTAGCTCGAGTGAGCTCTTCAGATTTAGAAGTGTCAGAATTTAAATCAAATCATTCGTTTCTGTTTTCTTCTTTCTAACAGCACAAGTAGGTATTCAGTGTCAATGTATGTGGATGAAAAGATCTTCATAGACAGTAGCGAACCCTGGCTGAGCTGAAAGAGCCTGGAGTTGCAGAGGAAATCGCATCAGTTCAGAACACCTAGGGTTTGCAAAGTACAGCCAGGCTCTACATACCTCTGGAGTCCTGACTTCTGATCTTCCAAGCCAGGAACCTTCTCAGAGTATACTGTGACTTCTCTCCAACTCCTTTCTGCAAAGAGAAGAGGTGTGTGAACAGAAGGACTGGCATGCCTGCTGGTATTAAATGGATATGGAGCTGGGTCTTGTCCAGGGTGTGTACCCAGTTCAGGTTCTCAGCCTTTCAGAGCCAGTCAAAGTCTAAAGCTGAAATCACCAGTCCCTGAATATTTGTGTTGCTTGTTTGTGACACACTTAGATGGTCCCAGGCATGTACCAAGGACTGCTTCAGTCACGGCATCCCCCTGCAATGGAAGGGGTTGGTCAGAATACAAGACTGAACGAGAGATTATAATATTGGAGATTACAGCCTGATGTAAAAAAAATTGTCGTGAAATCCCCAATCCCTCTTTAGCTGTGTTTTACCTGTCAAGTTTGCTCTGTGAGATTATGACGGTTAGATTTAAAAATGTGTATTTACATATGCTATGAAGCATGTGTTTTGATCAACATTTAATAATGTTGAAAAACAATGATTGCTTGTGATACTGTAGCCTCACTGACTCTACGTCATAAGCTAACAGTTATTCTGGCTACTGTTAATCACCAGCTCGGTGCTCGGTTTCATTGGTGTCTTCCAGTAATTGCCTTTCTGAAATGTCTAATAAACAGTACAATCAATGATTTGTATAGTATCACCACAACTCTAAAAATTTTGGGAACCATCGCTTTGAATTTTTGTCTTTACAACTAGAACCATATATTTCTACCTTATAAATAAGGCACCAAAGTGATATCTGCATAAACATTTTCTAAAATTTAAGGAGAATTGAAGGAATGGTCCTTGATAGAATCCTTTTGTATGACTACAGGAATAAATGCGGTCATTATTACTACACTAAGAAACATCACAACTATTGCCCTGTGTGAGGGAAGTGTTCAAGTAACATTTATGGATACAGACAGACATACACATAAACACACATATATAAATCCATATTCTAGTTATATACATATATATATATGTAGTATGTACACACACACACACACACACACACAATCTGGTTTTGCAGAAAACATCTGTTACTGATTGTGGTTTGACTTGCTTCCATGAGGCATTAAGTTCCTTTATCATAACCATCTGTCATTTTTGCCGTGTACACTGAATTAATTACAGAATTTTAAACAGCTCATTTAAAACAAACCACAAACAAAATTACTATCTGGTGAGAGCAGTTTATGAATAATACGTGTATTCCTACTGTGAGGACAGTAGCCACTGTTAAGATTCAGTCATTCAACTCATCTCTGAACTTTTAGGCATATAATATTAAGTCCTGTAATGTAAAGAAGCTCATGCTGTTATGAGGAAACCCCAAATCCTTCAGAATTGCAGAACTATACACAAATCAATGTAAAGGGAAAATAAATTTAATCCTTAAACTCCATTTCTTCATGTAACAGTGGGAGATCAAACCTTTGAATGGTGCTTTGATGACAAATTAACTTTTGGCATAAGTAGGAACAATCCTCTGAGTCAATAGAAGTCTACCATTTACATTTGTTGATATAGAGCCCTGGATTTACTTTAAACCTGCTTTTTCAGCACAGGTACATGAGGCTTGCTTTTAGAAAGCTTTCTTAAACCTAAAATCATCTTTTAGGATGATTTTAAGTCTTTTTATTATCTCCGTCAATGCTATAACATTGTGGGGGAAAGAGGCATATTGACCCTTGTACAACACTTTCGCATTCCAGTTTCATGCAGGACAAAATGGGAACAAATGCAAAAACTGTGACCCTCTCTTCCATGTGCAGACATTCTTGACTAACCTGTGTAATAAATATTAGAAATGGTCAAGCTATTTTGTTAAGAAAGAAGGTATACCATTCTACATTAATTATTTCTGAGAGAGTACACAGTGGAAATATTTAGGTAAATGCTTGCCAAGAGTCAGGGTTGAACAGTCTAACTCATTATACTAATTGTGTTCTTTATTCCTTTGTTTTTATAGTCTGTACCAATTACAGAGACATTAGTAAGATTAGATGTCCCCAGTTGTGCCAATTATGCAACAGTACATCCTGATTTTGGATATGAATATGGTTTCAGTTGAAGAATATATCTGATGGCTGTTACCCTTCCATTTTTCAAGACATAGCCTCTGACAGACTATAAACATGTGGTTGGGCTACTTTATGTCTTCATTTGCTCTCTTATGAAAGCTCTCCACCTTCCCACAAATTGCTAAACAATTACTTTGCTTATCATCTGCAATGTGCATTATAATTTCATCACTTTCAATATGAATTTTTTCTCAAGATCATGGATACCTTTGATCTTTGAGATAAAAGTAAAATTCTCAGTAAGTATGCCTTTACTGGCATCTTTCCAGCTTTCTTTTCTTGTTCTCTATAACCAAACAACTGTATCGCAACATTTTAAGATACAGAGCTGTCACTATTTTAAGTTCTCAGTCCCATTTGCTTTTAATTATTGCACATTTAAACTGAAAATTCTCCATTTCTAAAGATGATATAGGCTTGTATATATTCTAATTAGGCAAACTAAATCCATTTTGACTACATAATAAAGTAAACCAAACAAAAAGAAAGCTGAAGTAGGAAATAAGTGCACAGAAAAAGCTACTTTACGAGTACATTAAGAACTTTAATACTAGAAAGTTAGGAAATGTCATAATTGAAGTTGCCCATTCAATAATTGATTTATGATAGTCTTTAACCACATGACCTTACAGTACCTTTTGTGCAACTGCAGAAAACACATGCCTTGAAGATATTACTCTGATTCATCTGTAGAAAAGACCTGGTGCTGTTTATTCAGTGATGCAAGCATATTTTGGAAAAAAAAAAAATAGTGTGACCATGTAATTAAAAATTGTATCAAGTGTACCACAAAAGCACAACTCTAATTTGAAAACCTCCTTTTTTGAATGACTTCATAACCCTGACAGCTGTCATTAACAACTTTATTCTGGTATGTACTGTCTTTATTTAAGACTCCACTTTTCAAGACTGATATAAAATTCTGTCATATAAAGTTCTATATGGATTACAGGAATAGTGTGAACTCTTATAACCATTTAAACTATCATCGCTGATGGCATATAAGGGTGTCATTGTCTATGTAGGACACGATCAGATTTAGCCAGAAGGTGTCAGAAATATTTGCTCAATAAAGAGGAATTCCATTGGCTTTTCTTACACTGTTTTCTTATAGTACCTTTATCAGCAGGCCAAGTTCTCTTGCCCGGCCTAGTCAGTCTAGGTCTTAAGGCTCACTGAGTGGTGTCATGAAAGTGACATAACTGCTCCACCTGAACCTCCTGACTGGTCCACGGTGCCATCTTGTGCAGCCCCATAGGCTTCATGGGTGTGTTCACACTCAGGAGTAGTACCAGCAGCAGTTTCTCTGGGCTGTCCACACTTATCCCAGGAAGCAGGTTTGTGAGGTTTACAACAGCTCATCTTCACATTTCAGCATTTTTGAGTACATGGCCCTGGTTTATCTGCAGAGCAGGACAGCTTCCAATGCCATCAAAAGTTCCCCAGCACAAGCAGCACCCTCAGACCTTCCCATTTTCTACACTGCCTCTGCTGTCACAACAGCTACAGGTTTCTGCTCTCCAAAATTCTTCCACATGAGACCCACTAAAGAAGGTAACACACATACTCACAGCAGAATATTTGTAATCCCTCTCCCAGTGATTTAGCTGTTGCGCGCTGCTTTCACCTGGAGCCTGTGGTCTGACACTGCCCTTGAGCACTGTAACCACAAACGCCAAGAGATCTGAATTTACCAGGCAACACTGGTCAAACACAGTACACTGTGCCAGCCAGCATCATACACAAACACTATAGCCCTTATGCCAGATACCACTGAGACCCATGGCATCTACTCTACAGTCCCTGCTGTACCTGCCCAAGCCCAGTCTCTCCCTGTTGATAGATACTGAGCAGCCCAGATGCACTAAATTTTAACAAGCAACAGCTGACATCTGCAAAGGGAACCCCCCTCTCCCACACCAGAAATACAAGTAGAGAATGGTCTGATGAAAAGCAGGAGGAAAACTCCTTCCAGAGTGTACAGGCACTGCTGCCAAAACCCCAATCCTATGCTAACAATGTAATGTGAGCAATCCTGTGCTGACTGTGCTGCTAATACACGGAGTCAGGCAGAGTCCTGAGGTGGCACAGGAGTAGCTGGGTGAACACTGAGTACCATAAGAGGCAGGTTCAGGAAGGCTGAAATTTCCACAGATTTTAGCATATAAAAGGCAGCCAAAATATAGACTAAACATTTTCTGAAATGCAAAACTCTCCTGTCTGACTATTACAGATGAAAGAGACTCTAGCTTGAAACAGGACACCTCTGAAGAAGTTGAAAACCTGACTGACTCCATCTCTCTGTGTTGTGCAGGACTGAGAAGACCCTTCTTTCAGACAAGGGCAGCCACAGTACAGTTGTGTGCATGTGGAGCATATAGTCAGCTATAAAAGCCAGTGGGAATGGAGCCTTTTAACCAACAGGTCATTATCTGTGCACATAATTAATATAATCTGTATTAACTGTGTATTAATATAACCACCATGTCAGTGGGTTGTCGTTAGTGAAGAAATATTTGCATTTTTAACTGAGAGATAAGTAGTGAAGGTTTTCACCTAGAGCTGATTTTATTTTTCATGTTCTATTTATTTATAATTCTGCTGAGAAATATACTGCATAATGACTTTACATTTTGCTCTCAGAGAAATATATTACAAGGCTGCACACTGACATTTGTACAATTTTATACCACATGGCACATACAGAATAGACTAGGGAAATTAGTCTCAGATTTATAAACAAAACTTCTTACACAAGTGACTCATTTTAGTTGAATGTGGATGGTCCTTAATGGGAACACATATGTTTATGCTAAATAATCTGTAATACCAACTGAGGTGGCACAATTCTCTCTGCCATTAGGAAGATTGATTTTGCCTTGGAGTGCCTCTACTCAACAGAAGTACCCTTCAGGTAAGTTGAAAAAGTTATCAGGCGTGTAGTGTAAATGAGCAGAGGAGATTCTAGAGATGGAGGAAAACTGTAGCGTGCCATTGAAAAGCATTTTCTGTTCCCTAAGATACTAAACATTCATCCATTAAAAAAATATAAAAAAAATACTATGTGACTGTGATAACTAAATGTTTCCTACAAATTGCCTAAAAATTAACGCATGGAAGAAGAATTCTGAAGTTGAGAAAAAAGAACCCAAACCCCAGAAATACTGCAATTTAACCTTTCAAATCATAAAGAATAGAAAGTATTTAACAACAGGTATAGGCAACCATGGGACAAGATTAATTCTGCTAAATTGTTAGCAATACTCCATTGTAAATCTGCTGTGAGATCAGATTAAGTTTAGATTAAGCATAGGGTAGCTGTCAATATGGAGGAGCTTGGAAGATGATTTATGGTTACTAAAATGCCTAAATGAATATGGCAAATTTGACAACATCATTTTTTTGGAGTTGTTTTCAAACAATGTAGTCTAGTTACAAACAAGACACATAATCATGCAAGACCAGAAATGCTAATGAAAACCACAGAAAGGGAGGGCAGAAAGAGAAAAGAAGAAGGAATATTGTACTATTTGTTTTGACTTTTATATATTTAAATTAAGTTATTGGATTCTAGTTCTTGTAACCAGATCCTCAGAATTATAACTCCTATGTCCAATCTTGTGTCTCTGAGAGCTTTTGTGAATTCAAAGGATGAATGTAGATACACTGAGGGACTAGGTATATATTTATACATACATATAAAACACATCTTTGCTATATAAATGTATTCCACAAGGCTGAATTACACATTTCAGTATGGAGTTAACAGCACTTTGATTCAATAAACTCTAAGAATATCTCTGTTAAGAGATATGTTTGAAGTTTTATTAATTTATTTATTTACTTTTACCCTATAATGTATGTGCAAATTAAAATGTTAATTTTATCTCCCTACCTGTTTAATTTAGGTCCATGAGGTGCTGGGCAAGGAGAATGGAGGAGCACTTTAAGAGGTGCCCAGGCACCGACCATGCCCAGGCATTAGGTTGTTCAGACTAAACAATGTGTCATCTACTCTTTCAGAAAACAATCTGTTCTTTTAGCAGGTAACACTAGATTTTTTTTTCTCTGTTCTAAAATTTTGAAATTGTTTTAACTTATGCCAAAACTAAGTGGTAAGATAACAAAATACTCCACAGGTCTGTCGCATTCCAAGAGAGGAATTTACTTCTGTGGAGGCATTTTTTTTTAGTTTTCTTGAGACATACAAAGCATGTATTTATCCTATTGCAAAAAAAATTTCCCTTTGCTCCTTCTTTTTCCAAGTATTCTCATGGAATGAAAGGGAATTGTGGAGGAGAGGTAAAGAACAGGAAACAATGTAATCACAAAACTGTCCAACACAAAAATAAAAATCTACTGTCCCAGGCCAGTTAAGTCAAAACCCTATTAATTGTTGAAGATGGACTTTAAAGTCTACCCATTATCAGACAGATCTCAAAACTGAATTTACGTCATGACAGTCCCCATAAACCATTTATCATATATTGAAGGGGATGATTATTAGTTCAAACACAGACACTGAATCCACTTACTGTTTTGAAATGTGAAGGGTAGGAGAAGAAAGGTCCTCCAAGCAACCAGGAAGCCATATCAGATGTTGAAGCTCAGTTGTCAAACTTTGGCATAATAATAATAATAACAACAATAATAATAATGATAATAATAATAATAACAACAACAACAATAATAAACAACTTTATAATATGTCAGTGTAGTCTTTGAATGGTGGTGTAACATATTCCTTACGCTAATGCCTGTAAAATGTTGACTACTAGTCATCATAGTGTCATTGACACGTCTATTTAAGATGCAGACATATAGGACAAGGGCAACAGGTCCTAAGTCAGGAATGGGGACTGTCTATATAGTGTAAAAAATAAACATAACAGAATTACAGATTTTTTTTTTTAATTTTGTTTATTTGTATTAAACGGGAACAGTCTTTTCCAGACATGGAGGTCTTCATACTATAACACTGGTTTTATTTATTTATTTATTTATTTAAATCCAAGTGTGCCTTTGGAACTAAAACATACCTGCATCCATACTGTCTGCAAATTTCACATGCAAAGAAGATTTTTCATTTCTAAAAGGGCAAAATAGTCAGGAAATTATCAATAATTTGCTGCACAACACCACTGCTGTCCTCTGCATCTCTTTGCTGAAGCACACACCAGAGCTCTGCCCTTTTGGAACTATTCAAAGAACTGTTCACAGAATTGAATCTGTACGTAAACATAGTCAGTCATATAAGTAGCTGCCTGACATCTTCAATGAGTGAATACCATACAACACATTTGTTATTATTTCTCATGGAGACTTTGCCTCTCACCTTCTAAGGTAATTACTCACATTTTTACACAGAACAAACAAGATCTGTGGGTAGGAATATAATCCTTTCAACATGCAAGCTTCATCTTGTACATTTCTTCTTTAGAGTATTCCAGATACAAACAAGTCTTCAGAGCCCAGTGGAGCATTGCATTGGAGACCTCTGAGCAAGCTGGTATGTCTACACAGTGAACCGGGGTGCTGAACATACATATTTTCCAAAACAGCACAGCAGGATCAGCACAGTACTACGTCCCAGCTAAATAGATCTGCCTGTTAGCCGGGCTTATTAGCTCTGAGCAATCACAGGCATCTATGCATTTATACATCTTCCAGCTCTGGAGTTTAAACATCTTCTGCTAGCTTGGGGACCTCTGCACTGCAACCTGCTGTGGAGAGTAAATGCACCAATCTCTGTGGTACGGCCACAGAGCTCTCGTACGGAGCCTGCAGAACTCAAAAGGAAGAAGAACCTCAACCCTTCCAAGCTTATTTCCCCTGCCAACAAAAAGCAATTTAAAGAGCTCCATGATTAGCGAACTCCAAAGCCTCAGGTTAGCAAGTTACTGGTCCTCAAGTTACCTGCAAAACAGCCGGTACTTTGCAGCGTATATAAGAAGTGTTACCAATATTGAGATCTACACATAAAATGGTAATCTGCTAGATTATTATAACATTCTCTCCCTGTGAAACATCATTTCTCCATACACTGAGAAAATGTTTGATAAAAATGTGCAGATATCTACCATAAACAACTTTACACTGATTGTGTCTAGTGGAAATTCTACCTTTAATAATTATCCTGTATATAAATGTTAGTTCTAAAGCTCTACTTAGTATCAGAGAGGACCTTGGGTCCTCCCACAATTTTTCTTCTACATCCATAAAACATGGATCTAATATAAAATGCATTAGAAAAGTCCTGATTCTATATGGTTGACTTTTACTAATAAGTTAAAACTTTTTTACCCTTAGCTCTTTTGGTTCAGTGTTTGGAAGATAACATGATGTACTTACTGTTATCATTGCTTAATGTGAAAAACTTACTCTGCAATTTCAGAGGCAGCTATTGAACATATCAATTAATGTGCACATTTTATATCTGTATATTTCTTGGTCCTTCTAGCTGATTTATTCAGGCTGCAGTCTGCATATCTGCAGGGAAATTGTTTTTCAGCGAAGACATGTGCCCTGATTCTCTAAACTGCGGTGCAAAGGATATGAGTTAACAAACAGGGAGCTTCGATACGGTTGCCAGATGTGCAAGTATTTTCAAACACAACTGCTGCACTTTCACTCCTTGTTAAAAAATTATCTCAGAAATCTGCACTAGTATGTATTAAAGAAATGTAGCACCTTACATTCAGTGTTTTCTTCTGTATCCATGGAGCAGAACTAGACAGATACTGAAATATTCAACTTCCCTTGTTGCCTGAGTAGTTTTACAAATAAATAACCCAGACACAAGAGCAGTACACTATTTTTCTTCCCGAGAGCACTGCCTCTGAAAGATATCACTTGCAGGAATAATGTAGAGAGAATGGGAAATGTGTTCTGCTTCAACTACCAGCTTTAATTCAGCTTTCTAGAGCTATTGCTTTGATACTGCATTGGGATGGCACTGGAGTGCTGAGCTCAAGTCCCCTTACTGCTGACAGTAGACGTTACTGTGGCAAGCTGGTATTCAGTTTTGCTCAAAAACAGCATAATGAAATTGAAATATTGGTAGGCAATATGGACAATGGGAATGCTGATGAGTAAAAGTAAAGTAACTAGATATTTCTCAGCAAAAGATGAATCTATAAGACTGCATTTACACTTCTTTGAAAACTAGAATGGAACAAATTAAGGGAGTTCCTAAAAGTTTATTCCAGAAACATAAATCCAGTGTTCAAAGTGGCTATTCAACTGTTTTCTCAGAGGATATAATAGAAAGACCTGCACATTAAAATGATCATCTTCAGTTTCAGCAGAAAATATTCAAGAGAATTAAGTATTTGAAAGATCTTTCAGTGGTTGAAAGTAAAAAAGATGCTAAAGCCAACTATGGCAGTATTTTTACTTCTCTAACCCTTTCTTGCTTAAAGCTCTTATCTTCATTTACTGGCATGCCCCTTTGGGCCTCTGTGAAACTATACTGATTTAAGTGACAGGCACAGAAGTCCACACTAGCAGATCCAGAGGCAAGATCAGGGCACAAGGTAGGTCATAAATAAATGTAAGAAAGGCAGATACCTCTTGGGCTTGTGAGATTTGCAGCTACCAGTTTCTCATTTGGGAGAAAAAGGTAAGTCAGCTTTCAGTAAATACAAAAAGATAACGTAACTGCTCCTCACAAAAATGTATGTACACAGCGTGATGATGAAAACTGGTCTTAGTCAGAATGAGCTAATTATATGTCCCAGATAGGCTACAATGGAATGTAAGTCCTGGACGATGAGGCTGTGATCCTTCAGCAGGAACGGTGCTGTAAGGTGCACCAGCCCACCCTTATCTCCCAGGCTTTTTCTGCTCCAGGAGCTCCTGCTCAGCACTGACACAAGTGTTTATACAGCTACAGAATGGATTGGATTGATGAACTAATTTATCCTAAATTATCTCTGCAAAAAATGTTTGCGCTCTTTTACAGCTGGATCAATTCCCCAGTTCACCGCATAAACAGCTGGATGCAACAGTGGGTAGCAGCAAACACAGAAGGTGGCTTGATGGTGGGAAAAAGTGCCTGGCAATAGGGTGGCTACTAGCTTACACAGCCATGTCACCAAACGTGAATCTGCAACCTAGCAAAAGAGAAATGGAGCCCAGACAATAGATGATACTATTAAGTATAATACTATACTATTAAGATACTGCTGTGATAGAAAATGTGATACATTATAAATTTTATAAATTTAGTTATCTTAAATAACTTCTAGAGTTACAGCAATTTAAGACTAAGTTCGATTCCGTCATCAGACGTGACTACTGTTGTCTGTTATGTGTCAGGTAATAATGCCTACTCAACATCATTAAGTAAATACAAATTTAAACATATAAAAGCAAATTAATTTAAATTAAGGTATCTTAGGACACAAGTATTTATCTTACTATTTGTATTTGCTGAATAATATTACATATAAACACAATGCATTTGAAAAGAAAAGAAAAAAAGGACAAAAAAATCTCCAGCGAAGGAAGCTGTTTATGGTACTTAAGTAGTAATGTGGTAATTACCCATGCATAACCACTCAATTATAAATATGGAAATGTTTAATTAATTAATACATTAAATTAATCATAACACAGAAGGATATCAAAGGCTACATTGCAGCATTTAGCTAGAACTTTGTGGTTTCTGTGCAGCTGCGCTGATCCTGGAAAAGTTTAAGGACAAATTATGGCTAATGATAATACAACTTCTTATCAGAATCCTCTGATATAGAAGGACAGTACTGAGGGATTTCTCACCTCATACATACTCTTGAGATGCTTTATGTTGGTTCTGAAAGGAGACAGGACCTTGTTTTTTCCAGATTAGTTAAGCATATATGAAACACTTTTCTTTTTTTCTTTCTTTTTTTTTTAAAATTCCCAACTGTGGGAATACTGAATTCTTCAGGGTCTTCAAGAAGAGAAAAGTTAGAGTAAGAACACTTTACCTCATCTATACATCATGATGTTTCTGCAGGGAAATCAGGAGAGTGCTATGAATAAGATATATAAAGGTTATTTACATTGTTCTTACAATTTAGGTGAAACTGATTGATTTCTGCTCCCAAAAAATCTGCAAATACTCATTTACATCTTGAAATCAATCACTGTGGCTCACATTAGCCTCGTTTGTATCTCTGCTACTGTTCTAACCAATGATTTTGTTGGCATGAATATTCATGGAAACTGAGAGTTTTAGGTAAACATTAAGGAAAATTATAAAATCTAACCTTGTATTCATACTTGTATGCTTATCCTGACTGTCTGATTCCAGGAGCACTATTGATTCATACCATATGACCTGTCTTAATTGACCAACTAAGACCTTACAAAGAAACTCCAAAACAGAAGCTGCAGTAAAAGATGTCAGTGCCATCTTTTTCTGGTGAAAAAGTGCTAGATAAGGGTTGTATGTTGTGCTTGATTTGGGCAGTGATGTTCAATCAGTACTTATGTGAGATTGGTTCTCTAAGGTGAACAGGTTTTCTGAAGCACAACCAAGGCAAGACTGAGGCAAGCAAGCTGAGGCTGGAGAAACAGGTTGGGAGGGAGCAATATTGCTCTCATTGATTTAATAGTTAATTACCATGCTGTAGTTACTATCGGGACCTACTAGTACTTACAACAGAGGCATGATTTTAGACTTCCAGCTGGCATCTGAATTGTTATACAAGTGCTCCAATCAGCTTTTTATCTTCTGCAGTTATTTTGTGATACAGATTCACTGTTTCACATGCTTTTATTTTCTATGCATTGTACAACTGCACTGTACAAATTATACCATGCATTTAACACACTCTACCATACAATTTGTATATGATCATATTATGCATAGCACAAATCAATAGTAGAATACCAAAGTAATAGAAATATGCCCAAAAATGTCTTTGACTAAAAACCACCCAGCACTATACCTTAGTACTATTCACAAGGCAAAGATGTTGAAATGCGAAACAGATGTTCAGAGATTGTCAGTGATTGTCCATTCATCTTTTCATGGAATTTAAAGACTTGGTTATGATGTATAGTAATTTAAAATGGCCTGAGATTAGTTTATAAGAAAAATCACTCTCCTTATTCTGTATTACTCATTGGGTCAGCAGAAATGCTTTAAATGATTTTCTTTCTTAATAAAAGAACAGAAAGTCAGTAGCTGGAGCTTTACAATGCAGACTGTGGAATTCTGAAACTGCCCTCGCTTCTTGATCACGGTTATTCCAATGTTGTGATTCTTCGGGAAAAAAAAAAAGAAAAGGTCAAGGGTGTTTGATAAATTATGAAAGAAAGATAATGATTTGCGAAGTTCCTGTGGAACAGGTAATTTCTGTATCCCTGGGATTTACATTAATTACACTTATTCCACACTGACTAATAAGTCTTCATTATTACAGTAAGTAAACAACTCAAAGGCATAAATATGAAAACTTAATTAAAAAAAAGTCTTAAGATTTGAAGTATATTTTTAAGCTGTTAAATGATTCAGAAGCCTAAATCTTTTGTCTATACTGCTTTCAAGACTTACTTTCCATGATGTTCAGTAAGATTTATGCCACTAATTGAGTAAGTCATATGTCAGAATAAGACACGGTCCTTTAAGTCACATAATTTCATTTCTTATCGTAACAACTTATGAATTTCAGAAAAGATGACACTGCTGGTTAAAGTCAGAAGTTGTCTGTAGTAGCAGCAACCATTGTTATGACAGCAACATTGTAAACTAGGTAATTGAATATCATTTATGGTGGTGTTAACATTGAAATTTTGCAATTAGTTTCATGCTAGTAGTCTGCTACTCTCACTTCAAATCCTTCTGGGCCACCAAGCCAGGGCCAGGATATGCAGAATTGTGAATCTGCCAAAAGAATCCCCTTTCCAAAGAAGGATAAGTGTGAGTTTCACTTTACACCTATGTAGTTGAAAAGGAAAGAAAGAGCGTAACAATCATGTAGAAATAAATGAATTTAATTTGGTTCCCAGACCTCAGAAAAGCACTACGAGTATGTGATCTTCATCATCATACTGTTCTGATGATAGGCAAGAGATGAAATTCATAGTTACCTAATCTGCTGTGTAACACTTTTTAGAGCATTCCCATTTTTACACAGGCCTTTCCTAAGGATGCTGGCTTAATACCATCATTATCTATGACTACTAGATCTCCAGCTATACATAGAGAGCACTAATAGAATCCTAATATGATATTATAAATCAGGGCAGCTATTTGGAGAACCTGTGCTTTCCTTCAGGAAGAAATGAGTTTATGCATGTGGTGACTGTGTACCTACTGGGTCCTGCAGAGAGGCAGGGACCCCCAGGGGACCCGAGATGGTAAGGTGTGGATAGGCAGCGACTTCAAGGAAGGATCTATGGGAGGGCCTAAAGCAACAGTCCTACACGGGATAATCTCAGAGTCTGTGGCAATCATATCACTGGAAGCTCCTTGTCACCATCAACCACCAGTCACCTTTTTCTCCATCAGGACCTTCACCTCTACTAGGCCAGTACACTGATAGAATTTGATTAGGGCAAGCAGACCAGCTGAAAGTACATCAGTTGCACACCCTGGTTGTAAATTTGTGCTAGAGGTTCCAGTCCTTCACAGAAATTACCTGCTGTCCATAAAATGATATATGCTAGTGACATACATTTCAGACAGGCATACATGAGGCAGGATGTCAAAGCTTTGTCATTTTCGGCATTGAAAGGTAGCTCTTGAATTGTTAACATAAATGTTAACAATAAGCTACATTAAAATGCATACACGTTACAATAAAAAACATAAAGACAAATAATTGTCTATGGTAAAAAAAAAACAGTTCTAAAGAGATGAATTTTATGGAATATTTTCATTGCTACATATTTGTGAAAAACAAGTACAAATTCTCAGTCCACTATGTAGGATGCTATTATGGCTTTTTGGCCTACATGCAACTTCAGTGCCAGTTTTCAGGCATTTATACATCAGTACTTGCTAAATTGGGTTGAAATATCCATCAGCCTTAGTATTGGCTACCTGCAGTTCCAAATTCTTATAATGCCCTATTTTAATTCTTTTATAAAAAAGTCATAAAAACATGCAAATTCCCATGCTTTGTTGTATGTGGATGGTAGTTATTAAAACAAAACTGCAATCTCATTACCTTCAAATGATCTTTCTCCAAATAAGAACTCCCAAAAGGAAAAGATTTCAGTAAAAATCACTTTACTTTCACAGTATTTCCTTATATATGTAACTTGCATTATTGAAACTCATTGAATCCATGTTCAAAAGCTATGTTCAGAGCAGAAAAAAATTAGAATGAGCATTCAGAAAAATTAGATTGCTACATGAGAAGATGCAAACGATATATATGCACCGAAAATAAGCAACGAATCTATGGACACTGGCATGTGAAATTTTCTATTGCTTAATGTATAAGCTAGAAAAGGTAGTAAAAATGAAGACCGAAATCTGATATTTAAAGAAGTCAGCAATATGAAAAGAACACAATTAATATATTTAAAAAAAAAATAAATTGGGATTTTTTTTTACTTATTTTAAAATATTTTGAAAATTGTACTTCTTGGAAATTACAAGTATTATTGGATTACAAACCTGTAAGCAAAAAGACCTTCATTTATTCATATTCATGAGAGATAACCAAAGAAATGAAAATTAATACCAGTTCTTATACTGAGTTGCCCTAGTGTCATCTCAAAGCTGGACAGAAATCATCATTTTCTTTATCTCAAAGGATAAAAGTATCAAACAAACACATTTTCTTTGGTTCTTCTCTTCTCTGAATAGTACCGGATACCTTTAATGGCATAATATGATATGGCGTGTATGAGATACTTGCCATTCTGCAGTTATTTAAGTGTGTCATTATAACGCTGAAATTATCATATAAATCTTAGAGAATATAACATTGTGATATGTATGTTATGTTATATGGCGATTAGCTTGGAAACAGGGCCAATGACCATTTGCATGGTAATGAAGCATTCTTTCATAAAGGTGTCAACAACAATATAAGAGGCTAATGAAATTTTATGCAAACCACCTGCTGGTCACCTTCATTTCAATTAAATGCCTTTGGGGGAAATGGGAGAACCTTTCTTATTAAACACAAATTAGAATGCAGATAAACACAGGGCAAGCAATAAGTAATGAAGAATGCAATGTGAAGGAATAAGACCACTTGTGCTCTATAGCAGATTAACCATGATTGCCCTATAACAAGAACCACATTTTGTTATTGTTGAGGCATTCAAAGGACAGTAAAACCACTTCCGTGTGACTTCTGTCAGCAACATCGCTATAAAAATTCCTAAATCCAGAACAATAATTTTGCCATCCTTCTGGATGTTGCATTTCAAACAGGATTTTTAGTTTCTGTGAATAGGTCAATGCCAGATCACAGAAAAGTGTAAAGGACAACAAAAGAAAGAACAACAGAACAAACAAACAAACAAACAAACAACAACAAAAATATTGAGAATTCAACCTTTCCATTATAAAGGCAAGAGTTTGTCTTCCTGGCTAAAGCATTCTCAGGGACACAGACACTCAGGACTATGGATATCATCAAAGCCCATAGGCTAAGAAAAAATGTTGTGTACTTATTGTATCCTTTCGAGATGTTTAGATTTTAGGTAGGCAACAACATCAATAATTGTCCATTGTCATATACTACCATCATGACTCAATTTTCACTCAATATGAATTTTATTTAGGTATTCAAAAGTACAACATATATTAACACTGAAAAACTTTGGGCAAGATCACTCAGTAAAGGTTCTTAAGATTTTGCAGATTAATAGTCAGCTAAAGGACTTGGGAAGAAAGGGGTAAATAAATTATCACTTTTCAGGCACATCCCACAGGTTCTTGTGCCTGAACTTTTGCTGTTCACTATATTGAAAAATAATATGTAGAAGGGGTAATTAGTGAGATGACAAAGTTTCCTGGTGATTTGAAATTACTGAGGTTAATAAAAACAGCTGGCTCTAAAGAGCTACAGAGAATATCATGGTATCAAGAGACTAAGTGATAAAGTGGCAGATGATATTCAAGAATGATAAATTCAAAGTAGCACATATGATAAAAAACAGCCCTAAACATATGTGCTGGGTGACAAGCTCTAAGCTGCCTACTTTACACAGGAAAGAGATTTGAGAGTCATTGTGAACAGTGTTAATCAAAACAATGGTCACAATATAGGAATTATTCAGAAAAGCATAGAAAGTTAAACACTATGCATCATTACATGACTGTATAAATCTGTGACGTGCCTGCATCTTGAGTGCTGAGTAGTGACAGCTTGGGCCCCACCACTCAAAACAGTTATAGAGGAAATAGCTACCTTTTCATGAGTAAAGATCAAGTTGGAATAGGATGTAGAAAAATAGACTTCATCTTTGAAAAGAAACAATGAAAGGTGATATGATAAACAACTATATAATCATGGGAGGTGTGCAGAAACAGAGTGATTACGCAATATTTCTGATAATGAAAGCACTAAAATTAATGCAAAGAAATCATTATGCAGAGCTTTAAAACAAAAGCAAGTACTTGTTCACGCTGCATATAGATTGTGGAAAAGCCTTGTAGCAAAATGAAGTAGCTAATGTTAAGTTATAAATAGATACAAAAAGCAATTAAACACATTAATGAAATAAAAGCTATTTAAAGTTTTTAAACAAAAAGGTGATATCCATAACTTACGAAGCTAAGCCACACAGCTTACAGATGGGTAAGCATTACTGTATATTTTATATTTTTTGCTTGAGGACTGCTATCAGCCACTGTCATAAAGTAGATAACAGCCTTTCCTGACCCAGAATTACTTACTTATGGTTCTTTATACTACAAGTCATAAGCCCTTGAGAAAAGAAATTATACATTCTTGTGGGAAGCAATTGTGGAAGAAAGAAAAAGAAACAAAAGACCTCAATTTTATAGGATCATGGAAAAACATTTTTCTTCTTTTTGTCATTTACCTTTACATGTTGGCCATTTCAGAATTTTATCCTGTAATAGTCTTTATGAGTACTTTTAAAGTTTAACATCTATTACTACTGTGTTATTGTTTATATCTAGGAAAAAAACACATATTTTGAGACTTCAGTAGTGAAGTAGTATAACATTTAAAGAAGAATTTGAGTAAAAACATTTTACATGTTCTGGCCATGCATTTATGAGTGCAAAATAGGTAGCAGGTGATTCAGTTGGTTTACTTGTGTGCTTAAAGGCCTATTTTTTATCTATAAATAGTTTTAGTGAACAGATGTGTATCTGAAATTTGTTTGTGTAATTTGGGGACCTAGAACAATTGCATATTTGTTCTTTACCTTTTTTAAGTAGTTTGAAAATTGCTTGCCATGAACTTGGAAGAATTTACTGTAAACTTTTTCAAGTTTTTTTTTTTTGCTGCCCTGTTTGAATACATGAAAAGAGACAAAGCATTCCTTAGAAATCAAAAGAGAGCTTAATAAATGTGTACTGTTATCAAAGGATTCTAGTAATGATATCAGGCATGAGAATTAGATTAAAATAAATGAGAATTTATAAATATTACATGTAAAAGGACAAAATCAATCTTTTCATGTTTCTAAGACATCATTAGAATTAACAGAGAATAAAAGTGTCAGCTTGTAAAACAAAACCATTTTTACCTGGAAGCTCTTTCAGTGCTCCTTGAAGGGGAAGGAGAAGGAGAAGATCCCTTCTTATAGGAGTTCTGAAGGTTGGGATCTGCATGAAAAAATATTTGATTTTGCAGGTTGTAAGTAGTAGTTTAGATGTATTGGATTTGGCAAACTAACACACCTTGAGATTTTGCCCAGAGTTCTAGAGAAAGATATCCCAGATTAAAAATGCGTTTTAAAATTTCTGATGGAAACAAAGAAAGACAACAATGCTTCTTTCTAGCTCTATTAAGGCTACCTTCAGAGGCATATAAAGACAGGTGCTTAAATCTCCTTTTGCCTGTTTCTTAAAGAAGTACTGTCCCAATAATGTAGAGATTATCATAAAATTAACATAGTAAATGGCATTTTTAGTGAGATAAATTTTATCAAATTGATTCCAATATCATTTCCACTTTTTCTTTGTTTATTTTAAATTACTTCTAAGCAAGCATTTAATAGGACCCAATACCGTCAGGCACCAGTTTTTTGAACATTCCCTAAATTCAGGTCTAATACTGGGACTGCATCACTGATGGGATTTTCCCTTATCCTATTCATCTCTGCTCAGCAGTTGCTCCTTAATGTTGCTTAGTGTCCTTCCATAGTTAACTGATACACACACAGACCAACTAAGGCACCAGAATCTAGTTTCCTTTTTCGCAAATATTCTCTCACAGGCTTGTAAAAGTTTCATTGCTCGGTGATGTTGCAGCCAAATCAGTGCCAAGCACAGTCCATTGATACAACGACCACTGATTTAATTCACTCTATTTGCCCACTATGAAAATGTCACCATAATCATATTGTGATAACAGAGATATTTACAGAATATCCATCTATAATAAAGCCTGTAACAGAATGCAAACTTTCCTTTCAAGTAAGGAGAACACTGACCAGAAAATGTAGAAATCTGTATGCTCACAGCTTTATGAGCTGCTCATAGCAGTACGCCTGCTCTGCAGAAAAGATGACGCTGTTCCTGTCTACATTTATCCAGACATTACAAATGCCTGCTTAAAACAAAGCAGAAAGCACATTGTAACTCACTGGACTTTTGGTAAAGAAAACTCCACAGGTTTTAAATTCACTTGAAGCACAGCAGCTCATCTCTCCAGTTCAGTTACAAAATATGTAAATTCCAGGCAATAGAGTGTGATTAAGAGATGCTGGGATTCCCATATTATGAACCTACTGAAAATTATATTAACATAGATACATCGGTGGTGGGGAATATAAAAGAGGTGGGCTTACAAAAGAAAAATACTACATATTTCCCCCAATAGTTATTCCTCAGTTTAGCAGCTCTGAAAGGAGTAAGAGAAAACATAGACACAATCCGCTAAAAACTGATCACAAATATAAAAGAATATTTAATTATAAGCCTCTATCTAGCACAAAAGTTTACTGAAAACAAGCCTAATTAACACCGGAAAAGTTTTCTTCCCTAGAGGTTACTTGCATTAATGGAAAAAGAAACAGAGATGTGTGCTTATTGTACATAAGTATGCTCCAGAAACACTGCTCTTATCAAAAAAGCAACAAAATCAAATTATGTTGTGTTTCAGTGACTGCAGAAACTCTTAACTAATCTTTAACATCTGTTTTACCACTGTCTTTTCCAAAGCAATTTTCAAAACCTGTTGTGCTCATTCTGAAAGCTCCTCTGAAAACAACATGAAAGACTCAGTCGTGAATTTATGAGCTGAATTCTCTTCTCTTACGAGTGTTACGTCACTGTAACTCTTGTGATTATACTGGGGTTGGTTATGAATTGCAAAAGCATGCAGATTGAACCTGCCCTGCTAGTTTTTCCATTGTTGTTCTCTTTCTTCCTTTTATTTGTTGCATTACATAAAGAGTGCTCGGACAAAGTCGCTCCCACTGTAAGAGAAGATCAGGTTCGTGACCCCCTGAGGAGCCTGAACATACTTAAGTCTATGGGACCTGACGAGATGCATCCCAGAGTCCTGAGGGAACTGGCTGATGTAGTTGCCAAGCCACTCTCCAGGGCATTTGAAAAGTCATGGCAGTCAGGTGAAGTCCCTGGTGACTGGAAAAAGGGAAGCATTGCACCCATTTTTAAAAAGGGTAGAAAGGAGGACCCTGGGAACTACCGACCTGTCAGCCTCACCTCTGTGCCTGGGAAGATCATGGAATAGATCCTCCTAGGAGCTATGCTAAGGCACATGGAGGACAGGGAGGTGATTTGAGATAGCCAGAGCGGCTTCACCAAGGGCAAGTTCTGCCCAACCAGTCTAGTGGCCTTCTATAATGGAGTGACTACATCAGTGGACAAGGGAAGAGCTACAGATGTCATCTATCTGGACTTCTGTAAGGTCTTTGACATGATCCCCCACAACATCCTTCTCTCTTAATTGGTGAGATATGGATTTGATGGGTGGACTGTTCAGTGGATGAGGAATTGGTAGGTTGGACCAATACCTACATCTAGAGGGCAGTGGTCAACGACTCAATGTCCAGATGGAGGTCGGTGACAAGTGGTGTCCCTCAAGGGTCCGTACTGGGACCAGTGACACAAACAATGGGATCGAGTGCACCCTCAGCAAGTTTGCAGACGATACCAAGCTGAGTGGTGCGGTTGACACATCTGAGAGATGGGATGCCATCTAGAGGGACCTGGACAGCCTTGAGAAGTGGGCCCATGTGAACCTCATGAAGTTCAACAAGGCCAAGTGCAAGGTACTGTACCTGGGTTGGGGCAACCTCTGGTACCAATACAGGCTGGGGGATGAAGGGATTGAGAGCAGCCTTGCCGAGAAGGACTTGGGGGTACTGGTGGGTGAAAAGCTGGACATGAGCCAGCAATGTGCACTCACAACCCAGAAAGCCAACCGTATCCTGGGCTGCATCAAAAGAAGCGTGGCCAGCAGTTGAGGGAGGTGATTCTGCCCCTCTCCTCTGCTCTGGTGAGACCCCACCTGGAGTACTGCGTCCAGCTCTGGAGTCCTCAGCTCAAGAAAGACGTGGACCTGTTGGAGCGGCTCCAGAGGAGGGCCACAAAAATGATCAGAGGACTGGAACACCTCTCCTATGAAGAAACACTGAAAGAGTTGGGGCTGTTCAGCCTGGAGAAGAGAAGGTTTTGGGGAGACCTCTGTTGTGGCCTTTCAATACATAAAGGGGGCTTATAAGAAAGATGGGGACAAACTTTTTAGCAGGGCCTGTTGCGACAGGACAAGGGGGAATGGTTTTAAACTAAAAGGAAGAAATTAGACTATAGAATAGACTATAGAATATAGACTAGATATAAGGAAGAAATTTTTTACAATGAGGATAGTGAGACACTGGAACAAGTTGCCCAGAGGGGTGGTAGATGTCCCATCCCTGGAAACATCCAAGGTCAGGTTGGACGGGACTCTGAGCAACCTGATCTAATTGAAGATGTCCCTGCAGGGGGGTTGGACTAGATGATCTTTAAAGGTCCCTTCCAACCCAAACTATTCTATGATTCTATGTTTCTTTTGCATTAGACAGACATATTATCTACAGCAGCAATAGGCAATATCATTGCCATCTTGACAACGTAACATACTATGTTCTCACAAAAGCCTGGGAGTTTAATCCTGCCAGTAGTCATTGTTTCCAAGGAAAATAATTGACATCCAGTTACTACAAGCTGGTGTGACCCCTGCTTGCGAAACCACATGCTGCTTATTGTTTGGGAGGGTGATGTATGTCACCATTAAGCATTCAATTTCTGGTTCACAAAGGAAGGATCTTATAGTGTATTCACATACTAGAAAATTACATATTAAAAACTTGGCTGGCAGCACCTCCCTTTTTGATCATTAATTAATTGAAGCATCTTTCTTTAATGAAGGCCTCCCACCTGCTTTTTGTTTGTTTCTTTGCTTTCTTGTTTTTTAGCAGAGCAAGAAATTCAGGTTTTTTTCTTTCACTTTCATGAAACAAAGACTAAATCTGCAAGCTAATGTGAAAACAGGCCACTATATTTGTACTTGTACAGTGAATGGGAAGGGAGCAACTTTTATCTGCCAGAGAATTTAAGCAGTTCATGCAGCTTAATGCCTGACTATGCCATCAGTTACATGTTGAAGATCTTAAGTTGTGTGTAAGTGGTGACAAACAGGTGGGCTGCTACCCTCATGTGAAATCAATGGGGCTGTGTAGAAGGATCATTGCTTACCGTGCAGACAAAAAACAGCAGCAGACTTGAAGTTTCAGCTGTATCAGGGAAAGGGATAGGAAATGGAAGCCAGAGTTTGAAAATATAACCCCTGAAGTGAAAAGTCAGTGAGTGCATATACATATATGTATGTGAATGCATGCGTTCATGTGTTTACACAATAATGAGGTGTAGTAAAGCTGACTTTTACATTATATCAGGTGTGCATTATTTTACTATAATTTACAAACTTCAATAACATGATGGAAAAAGCAAAAATAGAATAATGTTTCTGTACCATATTAGTGAAAATAAACTCCATCACAGAACCCTCAGGGACTGCTATCAGCAACAGAAAACTGTTAACATCCCATTTAAAATGTGTTATGCAGACTTCTTACTCCTAAGGATCTCCAATTAGGGTCTGACGTGACAGAGTGGCATTGGCTCAGCCTGGGGCATTGTGGGAAGGTGAGCACATTTCTATTCGGGATTTTCCAGATATATGTCCATATATGTATGTTTCTTACAGGGTAGACTTATGCCTTACCATCCAGGGCAAAAACCTAAGCTGATAAAAGAGAAGGGTCTTCCCTTTCATAAGGACTCCTAGCGTTGACCTTCGACACTGAGAGGCACTTGAGTCAGGACCTTGGCCAGCCCAGTGATTTCCCTGGAACAATGAGGAAGCAGAAGGCAATGCCAGTCTGGTTCAGTTGGATCGCAGTAAGTCCCTGCAAATCCCCCATGCTAGTTCTGTCAGCCTCTTCTGTATCCTGGCATATTTATGTGGTCCTGGTGTGGTGCCACCCCTACCCTCTTGTCTTTATATATAGAAACCCAGCAGATTTTGGATTTCCCACCTTTAGCAGGCAGGATCTAGTGTATGGGTAGAAATGTAGTACTTCAGCTACCTTTTGGCTATGTCACTACCCCTACACCAAAGAGCTCTACACAGTTCATCACAGCACCGTGCATGAGTTGGATGCTGGCAGAGAGGCAATACACATGCTATAGAGCTGTTTCACCATGTAAACCTGCTGCTTCTTGGCTATGCCAGCCAAAGGGTGAACATTTAGGTTCCTTGACTCTACATTTGGTAACCATGTAGCATGTGATGAATAGCAGATCAGCTGAAGGCAGACTGTTGAACACACAGAGGCCCTGAATGCCTTTACACCCTCCTGAGAATGCACTTGGGCAAAGTGCTGGAGTGGAGAAAGAAAAGGCCATTTACAAGAGACTGTCAGTAGCCATATAGCACGGGATCATGTTGCTTTCTTGCTCAGTCCTCAAGTATCATCAAATCCTTCACTAGCTTCATGATTTTCTTCTAATTTTAATTTATGCTTTATCACTCAGCACACTTTGTAAACGGTTTGCTCTATTAGTTAATGTTACTTATTACTGCTTATTCCTGTTCAATGGGCAGCATTTTGTTAGATGCAATGGACCCAATCCTGCAATTACTATGGCCATGGAAAAGTTAAAAAGGGGTTTAAGAAACATGCCTGCAATAACAGAAGTCCTTGGAGAAGCAGGTAACTGTTCCACCTCACTACTTGCAGTTTCTTCCAGTATTGACTTGTTCATTTAGATGGAGAAGGTATAACCATGCTATGCTGCACCCCAGCCATCCCAAACAGTAGAAGAGATATTAGGACATATTTAAAATGTTAAACTTGGAGGTTGATGCAGCTCATCTGAATTGCACTGACGGTCAAATCCTGAAAATGTAGAGGCTCAGTGGTATTGAGCAAAAATTGGTTTGTGATCATGTGCTTAAAAGTTGCATGTATTTAAAGGATAATAATTTCAATTTGACAAACAGAATAATTCTGAAATTTCCTAACTTTAAAATATTTTACAACCATAGTGTTCACTTATCATTCTTATCTTTTTGGTAAATTCTCAACATAGCAAGAAATGTTCTAGCCACGTATACAATGGCACATGAAAAACTGCAGTACTGAACAATATTCTGCTCTGCTCTGCAGTTAACTTTCTACTGAGAGAAAGCAGTAAGTGCTCATTAGCAAATTCTTATTTATATGTAATGGTATGTTAAAGATGAGAAAAAAAAAACACCAACTACAAAATACCTATCTGCCATGAGATTAAAAATGGCCTGTTCATGAAAAATAATTAAGACACTCTCCTATTCTTTTTTCTGTGAAGTCATCTGAAAAAATGAAAGGAGATATCCTGTATAACAACTTACAATGGATTCTGTTACACTTGACACAGAGGCACTCCCCAGACAGTCTGGCACCTTCATAAAATGGTGACAAAACCATCTGAATGGCACCTTTAACATAAAAGGACTATACCATGTGAACTGGGGCACAGTGGACACAAACACACACATAGACCTGTGTTCAGATCTGGAAAATACTTTGAGAGTCACAGGAAAGCCAGTCCAATGATTCGGTCACTCATTGTGCTCGATTTCTGGAACTGGAACTACCTTTTTACTGTTCCTTTTGAAGTCTTTATTCCAGAGCCCAAACACCTAATGATTAAAGAGATCAGGAAAATGGGTAATTTCTCTGCAAGTGATTGATGATTTTCTGACATGTAGGTCTGTGATATACAGTACTATCTTTTCTCTTTCACCAATATTAATAAATGAAAATACAATAGTCCTTAAAAATTTCATTGTCATCTTTTTGACATATATGCATTTTTTGTTTTAAATGATTGCTTAAAAATTTTAAAAGCTTATCTTAATTTCGTGTATATTAAACTGTTGTATATTAAATTGGAAGCATTGCAGTAAGTAAGTAGAATTTTCAGATACTTGCAAGATATCCTGCATCAAATTTTAATGTCAGCAGGCACATAGCAATCTGACATTTCCCAGGAAATGGAAAAAAATACTGCTTACTTATAAGTCAGTTTGGGTTTGGGTTTTTTTTTGGAGGGGGGTTTCCATGATGTGGAGAAAAGGAGAAGAGAGAGCTGAGTGGAGAAACGCATACATTCTTTAGAGTCTCATATGGGCTTCTTTCTTACTGTAGGTGATAGATCTGGAAGATTTCTAAATATTGTGAATTTTCTTTTTTTTTTCTTTCTCTATGGGATAGCTAAATCTTTAATATATCGAAAGTATGTGCGCTTTCCCACAAGGAAAGAAGCATTAGGCTTTGAGTATAATTACAGCCAAAGAATTCAAAAGCCATGACACAGAGGAAGAACATTATCATGTTAATGATAATGGAGTAGAGAGTTTATCATGTGTCTGTGAGTGGTGGAATTTTAGGACTGACAAACACCAAGTTATTGTATGAGACTAGCCTCTAAGACAAATAAACTCCTTTGTATGACTTTTTACTAATATTACTGGACTTATAGCAACAGTGAATGTGATCTTCTTTATTTAGGTGCCTCAAGGTTAAGAGAAGCATCCTCATTATGCAGCAGACACAAACATACCGTACTTCCCTTGCTTGTGAAATTTGCAGTTCACTTTTTCTCTGTATTTTAATTCCCATGCAATCTTTGGATACAGATTTTCATATCTGAGATCCAGCTTTCCCAAGAACTATACTAAACTTTCTCAAGTCATATGGAGCAGCGGAAGTTCAGGCTGAAAGGTAGTACGACAAAAAAGGGAACTCTTTTTAGCTTGTTTTAGCTGTGACAACAATGTGTAGTGGTAAGATGACTATTGCCTGCATTTGTTCTAGCTTTGGGCAGTTATGTGATGTAACATTTTGTTAATTGGATAGGAATAAAAAGTAGTCAGTCAGTGTCTATGAACCTAGAACAAAAATACTGTGCAGGAAAGCGAAGATGCTGATACCAGGGACCCCAAACTGTAAGTCGAAAGCACAGTGGTCAGTTATTAATCACTACAGGAGTACAGATTTGTAAGCCAGCAACCCTACACAGACCCAAGTGTGAGGGAAAAGAAACCCCTGTCATATTTCTCCCAGCAAAGGACTTAGGATGTTGATAACTTGCCGTAACTCCCATCCTACCCCTTCTTCTTGAAGCTGTTGACTTTGAGGTCTAGAGGGACATTTAAAGGGTGAATTTACCCTGGAGGAAAAGATTAGATACTAGCAAGCTTATGCATAGAAATCTTCAGTGTATTACTAGCTGTAAGAGTTAGTATCATTGTAATTGTGCTAATAAAAACTAGTAGGTGATTTGGTTAGGCTGTTCAGACCTTATTAGACTAACAATAAATTCTTGGAAAAGATGTGTTCCCTTCTCCCAACACAAGATTAATAACAACTTCTAAACTCTAATATGCAATAACTATCATAAAAGAACTGTGAATCATATCAGAGGATACAGAGGAAGGCAGAGATCATTCAGTGCACCAGAGGTCTTTATTTTGGACAGCAATGATGACAGCAAGAAAGACAATTTAAGTATACTTCCACTCTCTATTTCCATCTGGTCCTCATACTCCTTTCTGAATTACTGTAGTGCTTTGCTGATTAGGGGTTATTCACCCATTTCCCTAGTTTTAGTTAGTTTTAGTTTAAACAAAATTTCATCAGCTGTTCTCTGGATTATTTTATGTAACGTCAGAATCACCCACAGTGCTGAACATTATTATGTTTTGTATTTTCTGTGTTGAAATCGCATGCTTTTTCACCTGCGCAAATATCTTTAACAATTTTGGCTTGAGAGAAAGTACAAAAACTTAAACAGCTATAGAGACAGCCACACATTTTTATATTTACACTCCCCTTGAGACAAAGAAGGATTGGAGAAGTCAGAGGTATATGAACTCTGGTGGTACCTCCACAAGGGATCCATATCAAATTTGGAACTCCTTAAGTTCCACTCCCAATGGCCTTACCAAGACAGCAAGGCAAGCAGAGATATCAAGGTGTCACGAGAATGAAGAAGAGAGTTTTTAATAATAAAGGGGTTTATTTTAAGAATCAATGCTGACAGAAAAAATGTCTGCCAGAGTTTGCCAGTGGTGATGGTTATTGCTGCTGTGTGTTATTGCTACAAGTTGGCTGCTTCTTCCCCAGATCTCACACAGTGAAAATAACATCACTTATTTTTACGCAGTGTGCACTGCAACTGCAAAAGGAGTATGGACATAAACACAGGTTCCTTAAAACTCTTTGTGGCTACGGTGCTCACAGAAAAGCTAGATGATGGTTATTTGAGTAATTTGCAAGTATTGCTGTTATCAGGTTGCTCAGTATTCGTGTAATACTTTCTTGTGCTCCAGCAACCTGTATTTTATCCTTCTGTTGTCAGTCATTTTGGGCTGAAAGCTTTTAGAGGAGGGACTGTCTTTTGATCATTTATTTTCATCAGATCTTGCACAATGAAGGTACTATTATCAGTTCAAAATGATAACACATTCACCACCACTAAAATAGCTGTTACCCATCCAAACAGACTGCAAACAAGTCTTAATGTACCTCAACTAGATATTAATCTACAATTCGGCAGTCTGAAGAATTCTTATTTTTTTTCTGCTTATTGAAATAATACCAGGTCTATGTTAATTTACTTAATTTCTTTCTGGTATTACATGTGAGAAGAAACACATCCTGATGTTGTTTCTTACGCTTCCCAGCTTAAAGGGGCTCCTGTACAGAACTACTACATTCTGCTGTGCCCATAAATACTAATAAACAGTTACGCCAGCTTTCCTCTTCCCTCATCTCATGGACTGATCCCCACGGTTAGCAACCACTCTGTCACTGGTGGTAGGTACAGTGAAGTTGAGGCTAGTCATCTCTTGTCCTTCTTTTGCAGAAGCCTGAGTTGATAGCATAAGTGGAAGATTCCACTGAATCCAAAAGGTCTCCTCATGTGAAGACAGGGCTGAAATAATCACCTAATCTGAATTTTCCTTAGCTTTACTTTACATAGTGTATTTTTGTTCTTCCATGGAAATGTCACTCACTCAAATAGTTTTCTCTTTAGCTGTCAAAATTCAAATGTGTTATATGTTTTAAAGAAATTAACCAGAGCACCCTCTTTAATTTCCCCAACTGTGTCTCAAGCCTAAAAAAACCTCCAAAAGTGTTCTTTTTTTTTGGTCAAAATTATATGTGTCACTGTTCCCAGTAGTTTCCTAACCCAAGCTTCATCAAAAATCAGTCAAGATTTGTCCAGTAGAGTTTATATGCTGACATCATATAAAAATAAAAAAAAATGAGCACTGCAAAAGGGGACTTTTACCAAGCATTTAAAAAGTGGTGAACTGTGAAAGTGAGAAGCTAACAAATTCTTACATGTCTGATTTGCCTTTTTTTTTTTAAATTGTAATACAGATAAATTGCTATCTAATACCCTGACTTCTTTTATATCATATCCATAACAACAAAATATTCTTCTCTAAGTAGGTTTTTCAGACGAAAGTGAATCATGGGAACACCTCTAATTTTTTAAGGGCAATTTTTAATTTTGAATTTAAAGAATTCTTGGAAAGGAAGTGACTGTTCCCTCAAAATGCATCTTGTCAAGCTCTATGCACACAATCATTTTGTTCATCAGAATTCTACTATTTTCAGTATCCACACTTTAATTGTGGACAAGACCCTGTTACCAATGACAGTTTATTTTGCAATAGCTATGTTACCACACATCTATTATTGTATTATACTGTCAAATAAGTACATCATGTCACAAACCCATTTTCAAACTGCAGACAAATTACCATCTTTTGGACAGCATCACAAGCTCTGTGGCCTGTAGAGACTGCAATTGTGGAAGAAGCAGAATATATGGCTGCATTACAGTCTGTTCTGCTTTTTTTTTTTTTTTTTTTGATTCTGTGAGTACTGATGACATTGCGGCTGAACTTATGCAAGCTGTGAATGCCAGCATTGAAGTTTAACCAGTGCTTTTATTCTCTGCCTATTACACATGGCATATAAAACAAATGTACAATATTAGCTCTTTCAAGCTTTTCAAAGTATTGTAGAAAGCCAAAAAATGATTGCTGAACAGATTCCAAATGTACACAAAAAACCTAAATGAAAATAGAGCTGGGATGAGAATGACTAACAATTTATTCCAGTAAGAAAAATGATATTTAAGTAATGGTAAGACCTCTTAGACGAAAAAGAAGCATAGCTGGAATAAAGTTTGATATGCCTGTCTGAATTGCTACAAGGTTAGAAATCATAAAAAGAATGCAGTGTAGTCCAGTGCTCTCTGTTTCTTTATACTCTTGGTTAAGAAAGAGTTTCACAGCATCTTGCAGTTTTCCTTCATTTTCTAAACAGATTCAGGTCCATTAGCAGCTCTTATTTATACAGCTACAATACTACCACAGTTGTAGTATAGAAATACTCTATCTAACTGTTCTCTAGATAGTTTGGATACAGTATGCAAGCTGAAATCACAACAAAGAGATGAGTTCATGATACTTTAACATAAATATTTGCAATTTTGAGTCAAGAGTCTGTCTTTCACTCTTCTAGGCAGTATCAATGCTGAGAGGAGTCATTGGATTCTGCAGTAATACAAAAAAGGAGTTCCATATTTATCTTTTCCTCTTGTGAGGGCATTAACAACATCTTTTTTGGTCTCCTCTAACCTGCCTTCTATATTCCTGAAACTTATAGAAACTCAGAACCTTTGAGACTATTAATCTGCTGTGAAATTTAGTTAAAATTAGCAATTCAATTTTAAAGTTATCAAATGCAATCAACAGAATGGCAAATGCATGAAAAGGTAAAGAGGACATCTCTTAGACTTGTCTAGAGCTCCTCAGAATCTGAAGAAGGCATTTAGTTAAAACTGTCCAAGAGAGAAATATGCTGTGATAACAGATCCTTCAACCAAAAGCACTTGATCTGCTGAGCTCAACACATTAATTAATAAGACGTCAGACAAAGAGCATTAGCAGGAACAGGATATATTATTTAACCTACCCCCATGTGTTCTGTGATTTTTAAGAATTTATCTTTCTGGTGTATCTGCAATGACACATGCTTGTATTTGCATTGTAGAAGAAGAGAATGGAGATTTCATAAAAATTCTGGATTTCTGAATGGCAAGCACTCCATCTAAAAAGGGATCTTAAATGCACTGCTTTTGAAATACTTAATTATTTAGACTTATGAACGTTAATATCCACAAAGGGTTTTGAAGATGAATGCTGCCTGGCAAGTGACGCTCTCTATATATGTTATAGAGCTGAGACAAAAATAGCAATTCCATTTCACAAAGGACTTCAGCATTCCAGAAATAGACCTTCATGCCAAATCTGAACAAAACCTCTCTAAAATTCTGGAAAGGAATGTCTATTCAGATTTATTTAAACCTTACTTTAGGAAAACCAAACCAAACCAAACCAAAAAACAAACACACACATACATGCACGCACCCACCGCCAACATGTTTTGATTATAATTTCATAATCTAGCACAATGCAGGGGTAAGCTTCCAAAAAATTTTCCAAAACAAACCTCTAAACTCTTTCATTCTGCATATGTCACAAAAAGATACTTATCTATGCTTTTTGGCAAATTTGGCATAGTTTTACAGAACTTTATACCCTTGACGAAATGTTCCATCAACATAGTCACAAGCAGTTCTAACAAC
Source organism: Calonectris borealis (assembly GCF_964195595.1). Taxonomy (NCBI): domain Eukaryota; kingdom Metazoa; phylum Chordata; class Aves; order Procellariiformes; family Procellariidae; genus Calonectris; species Calonectris borealis. Next base: position 50,403,466 of record NC_134313.1, read on the forward strand.
ATGGACATTTCCTAAAAAACTGCAAGAGAATTTACCCTTACAAACAAAGAGAGATAATCAAATTTAACCATTCTGACTTAGAATTTTCTTCCTAGGTTTAGGACATTTTGCAAATAAGTTCAGACCCTACAATTTTACTGATCCAGTCACTGGGGACAGTTGAAGATACTATTGCATGATAACACCAACCTCAGATTATTCTTATGTTCACCTCAGTAGATGAGTACTGAAGTAAATGATACATTTCTGGTAAACAATCATGACCTAAAAGAGATAGAACTAAGCTCATTTCCTCTCTTAAACATGTCAACAAGACCAAAGCTGAAAAGGAATTAAGAAGATTAAAGGGCTTTGCTTGTTAAAGCAATGTGTCTTGGAGAGCACATAGGAAATAAGGCATGATTCATAACATGACTTTTTTGTTGCAATGTCTCAGAACAAAACTGTATTTTAGAATGGAAATTTAACTCTATCTGCAAAGAAGCATATCATCCATAGCATCATTTTACATGCTGGTATGGTCTCTGTAGGCTTGTAGTGAAATCCTTGGAGTGTCATCGTGTCACTTTGGAACCAGTAATGGAACCATCACACTGTCTCTATGGATTTGCTGTGAAAGTATTTTGCTACTGCAGCTTCACATTGTAATGGCTTCATAATGGAATCCCCTTAGAGTGATATTGAAATCATCTTGCCATCATTAGCTCACATCGTAAATGGCACCATAATAGGGTCTCCATTAAAGACATGCATTAAAATCTTATTGAAATTATTACCATGTTATTGTCCCACCAAACTGACTGGGGAGGTAGCTTGGAAAACTACTGGTAATGTTCACCAGTTAGTTACTTTTCAAAATGACCTTTAGTATTTTTAATACAACATATTTTGTTTACTCTTTTTACTGTTTCTGTTATCACTATAATTTGTATTGTTCTCTAGTGTGCTTTAAACACTTTGTCTTTTGTTAAAATAGTAGCAGCTGTTTTCTTTAAAAATATGTGTACTTTTAAAGTCTTCTAACTGGAAGATGTTTCTTTTAAGAAGCATTGATAACAGTATTTAAGAAGTATAAAGGAGCTTTTAAAAGTACTGTCAGAAAAGCAAAGCTCTGTATAATTCTTTCTTCTCATTCACATGACTGAAAAATGTGACAGTTCAAATCCAGTTCTGCTGAAAGAGAAAAAAAACCAAAACAATGCAACAAAGACAATCTCCTGAATCCCAAAATACTGAGGAGTTTGTTTTTATATTATGGTAGTTGCAATCCTACTGTTATGTTCAAGAGACACCAAATCTCTCTGAACTTTGGATTATTTGAAACACCCTCTGAAAAGAGTGTTGCAGCCTTCTTGCGTTTAATGGTGTAACCAGCTGAGCAATAGAGGAGAACGAGAAAGAACCGTCATTATAGATACAGTTAGCTAAGATACAGCTATGGAGAGAGAGAACCTCAGTTGTTACAGTACCTATGCTACCGCTACTTAAATATAGATTTACTAAGGGTTGAAGTGAGATGTTTACCCACATGCTTTACATACAATGTACAGAGACATATGCTAGCAGTTTCAGGGGAACAAAGGGTGCAAGATTGGGATCACAGTTTTATTTGTAGTCCATGTTCAAGTACATTCAAAACTGTGCTGCTGCCAGGCTGGATGGGTTGGGGTCAGGGCATTCCCCCAACTCTGTCATAGGGCTTCAGATGTTTGACAAACATGATGCAGCTCCATTGGTACTGAAAAACGGGTGTTCTGGGTTTCAGCATCAAAGAGGCCTAATAGCAGTACCCCACTAGTGTATTTTTCAAGTCGTGCATTCACTGTTAATATTAATCAGAAATGAGGAATGTCCCAGAGGATCCAGCATTAGACCTGCTTGTGAGGATTAGTTGTGGCAAATTACTCAAGGAATAATAATGCATTCAAATTACTTTGGATCTGAGTGGTAGTAGGGAAATCTTAGTTCTGTGGATCACTGTCTGGAAATACATAGAATAACCTTTTGACTACTAGAGGTAAAAGGAGGAAGACACTGGAAAAAATCAGAGATGCTAGTAAGAAAGGCAATAAGCACTACATTATTCAAGTTTCAGTAACGCTTTATTGTAGGTGGAAATTAATTAATGCTAAATTACAACAGAAGTCCTAAGGGATTACATATTGCAACCCCATGAATACCAAGAGAATTCATCATGATTAATGGAATTACTGTAAATACCAGAGAAAGGAAGAGATATTTGTTGCCTGTTACATAGCTTTGCAATATTTCTTTCATTTCATTAGGGGCTTTATTTACAAAAACACACAGGCATCACACACACACATCTGCACATGTATTTATGTGTGTGCATAAATATGTACATGTATATGTACATGTATATGAAGGAGGGGTCTTATTTTTATTTTAGTTTTCACATTTTTCTAAATGACAACTGTATCTCCAAAAGGAACACATCTTGTTATACACACACTTCCTCATCCTATCAACCAGTCCAAAAGTGATTCTAGCAAAAGCAAGTGTTACTAACACTTTTAGTTCTGTGTTAGAAAAGGGCCTGCTGATAGTGTGAAATAACTGATCTTGAATATGACAGGGTGAGAGAGCTTCTGAAACTTTTTGTCACACAGCCAGACCTGGAGATTTAGGGAGATGGAGAAGAAAAATCTTGCAGCTTGAAAAGAAATGCCTGGAATCTGCACCTCAACAACTTGGAGATTTGAAGGAAGAAAACAGGATTCATATTTGGATCTGTACAGCTTTAAGCTCTTTGCAAACCCCGTCTGTCTAGAAACATGAGTTTTAGTTCTGCTTTTAACAATGTCTTGAGAGCTGTTCTTAAAAAAAAAAAAAAACTGACAACCTGTTTACCTTAATGACTGAAACTACATATGTAATCTGGTATTTTCTTAGACCTACTTTCTGAAATTTACTTTTCTAGACCGTATTTTTCAATTGCCTTTAAAAAAAAAAGGCAGAAAATTCACAATTTTATTTCCTAACAACCACCTCTCTTTAATTTTTTCCTTCCTTCTCCCAACTTTGTTAAAGTACTGTATAGCGTAGGCTTTGTGGAACACCCTCACCCAATTCTCATTTCCCATCTTTTTTTTTCTTCTTTTTCTTTTTTCTTTTTAACTGCTTCACGATAACAAGGCTGTTCTGAAGCAAATTGAGTGATTTAAATGATGATTATTAAAATTATTTCAACAGTGAAAAATGAGTTGCAAGAATTTATCACATTTGTAGCGTGAAATAAATTATTTCACCTGAGCCTTAAACTGAATTAAAACACAAATTATATAATTTTGGCATGCTTATCAGCCAAAATATTAATTCTGGTCTTGGCTTCTGTATTCATTTTTCATTTGTGTTCTTTACAGAGCACTGGGCTCAACAGATGATACTTTTCAAGAAAGAAACCCAGTTGTGTGATACTTGGGCACAATGCAAGGAGTCAAAATGATGAGGGTACAAGCTGAGGCTCTCTTGAGGTACTTAGCTCATCAGCTAATAAAGAGGTAAATGAGATTAAAAAGCTCACTTGTTACTTTTGTAGGATAATTAACATTTAGAAAAATTTTATTCCCAAAGGCAGATAGAGCAATGATTAATTATCATATTTTGATTAAGTCAATGATATGATGTATTTTCTCATTATATGTAGTAATATTCAGCCAGGCTTCACAGTTAGCCCCAGGCTAAGGTCAGAGCAGTTACTGCAACATGGATAATACTTGTAACCTGTATTCAGTCTCACACATCTAGATTACCACCCTCCAGTTTTGGCTTAAGTTTTTTTCTTGCAAGTATTAATTTTGTCTTTAGATCTTGATTTGAGGTCATCTGAGTTTCCCTTGCATTGTACGTGGTTGTTTCACTGAGCACTGACCAGATTATAACAAGATTATACTATGATTTTTTGTTTTGTTTTGTTTTAATGAAATGAGATGTGGCTCCGTAATTTTTGCAATGTCTGTGATCATTTGGACACTCTGTTTCTTAGCTATCAGAGTTGAAAAGTGCACTGTTGCAAAAGATCCTTGGCCTTTCGATTCTTCTTGCTTTAGAGCCCCAGGCTGGCCACAACTGCCATTATCTCATCAACCATGAGATTATTTTCAATATTTTAGCTGGTAGGACTAGCAGTGGATTTTCTCATCCCGTAGAAAGATTTTAATTCAGCTGAACATAGTGGCAGCTGCTACTACTGCCTCCAGCTACAATTGCTTTAGCCCTAAGAAAGTCTTTTTTTGCGTGTTAAATATGCAACGTAAGTGCCAAGTTATCTTCAGCCTTTAACAAGGTTTTGGTTTTTTCCCTGTTTTTTGTAGTGCAATATAACTCTCCATAGAAAGCAATTTAAGCAAAGCAGAGCTATGAATGGTATCTAGCCAAAATCATGAACTTCCATCATGCAAATGAGAATATCTAATTAAGAGCCAATGGTCAAAATTTCCATAATGATGTAGCCAGATAAAATGTGTTCCAGGTTCCCGCAGGACTCTGGATAGTTTGTCTTGCATTAATGTCTGTTACAGAAAAGCACCTCGTGTGAAGATATTTCTTTATAACACTAGGGCTAGGAAGACTTCTTGTGTTTTCTTGGATTTTACTAAGTAAAATCTTTAAAAGTTAGTTGACTTCTCTCCCTGAGATCTACAGCAATCTTCAAATTAATGAAATGTCAACATCATTATACAATAGGAATGACTAAATGGATTCATCAAAGTGTTTATGTATTATGTAACATTTTAAAATTGTGTAATTTGGCAACTGGAACAGAGTATTTGTATGCCTTTTTAAATTATAGATTATTCCTCAGAGTGAACTATTTTGGATATTGTATCCAACAAAGGTTATCAAAGCAAACTCTAAAAGAGGCAGCTTTAAATTAATATGTTGAAATTGAAAGATTCGTGCCAGTGACATAACATAATGATTTAGTGAACAGAACAAATGACTATGACCATATCCAATATGAAATCTTTTCCAGATCTACCACCCTTCATTAATTGTAATGAACTGAATCATTTGAAGCTGTGATGTAGACCATTAAGTGATTTTATGGAGCTCCTCCAGGTCAGTGTAGCAGTGAGCATTTTATATTATCCCACACTTAAAAGCTGTGTGCCTGGAATCATACATATAAAAATAATTTTGAATATTTATTAGAGTTCTGTGTTACAGTGGTTCATTCATACAAACACAAATTTTATACATCACCTACTCATTCAACCACCCCCCAAAATTATAGAATTATAGAATCATAGAACAGTTTGAATTGGAAGGGACCTTTAAAGATCATCTAGTTGTAACTTCTCTGCCATGGGCAGAGATATCTTTCATGAGATCAGGTTGCTCAGAGCCCTGTCCAACCTGACCTTGCATCCACAACTTCTCTGGGGAACCTATTCCAGTGTCTCACCACCCTCATTGTAAAAAAATTTCTTCCTCATGTCCAATCTAAATCTACCTTCTTTCAGTTTAAAACCATTGTCCTTTGTCCTGTCACTACAGACCTTGGTAAAAAGTCTCTCTCCATATTTCTTATAAGCCTCCTTTATATCCTGAAAGGCCTCAATAAGTTCTCCCCGAAACCTTCTCTTCTCCAGGCTGAATAACCCCAACTCTCTCAGCCTGTCTTCATAGGAGAGGTGTTCCATCTCGCTGATCATTTTTGTGGCCCTCCTCTGGACCCGCTCCAACAGGTCCATGTATTTCCTGAGCTGAGGACTCCAGAGCTGGACGCAGTACTCCAGGTGGGGTCTCACCAGAGCAGAGGAGAGGGGCAGAATCACCTCCCTCAACTGCTGGCCATGCTTCTTTTGATACGGTTGGCCTTCTGGGCTGTGAGTGCACATTGTCAGCTCATGTCCAGCTTTTCACCCACCAGTACCCCCAAGTCCTTCTCAGCAAGGCTGCTCTCAATTCCTTCATCCCCCACCCTGTATTGATACTGGTGAGTGCCCCAACCCAGGTACAGTACCTTGCACTTGGCCTTGTTGAACTTCATGAAGTTCGCATAACAAATATTTCAGGTTTTCTTTTCAGCATATCTGCTGTGGATGTTTGCATGAAGGATCATTGAATTCCGTTCATGTGCTATCCTCAGTCTGTTAAGTTAAATTTTGGAAATACAGGAAATAAATTAATGTGATTTGCAAAAAGATCTCTACTCCACAGCATAGAATATAGATCTTGTTTCCAAAGCCTTTAAAACTTCTATTTATTTTCCCCATGACCAGAGTACAGGGAGCCACATGCATAACACCACGATTCAATAAAGTTATATCTGCAAATAATTTATCGTCTATTCTAGTTACTAATGAAGTAAATGATTGATAAGAGGTAGCAATCGCATTATTTGGAATCATAGTATTTTCGTCATTACAGAAGAAAGTAGAACTTTTCTTTCCCTCTGTAAAATGTATATCAATTTACCATTACATATTAACACTATTGCTATTGATGTTTTTTCCGAGCCATAGTCACAGACCATGGCTTCTCTAAGCCAGAGAACACAAAACAAACCAGAAAACACTGTCATGTTATGAAGAACTTATAATCAGCAAGTATTTGTGGAGCTAATACAGTTACATGGATAAAGTAGCCCATGCTGATCCCTATTTACTCTCAGACAGGTTGCTTCAGGTACTTAAGATGGCTGTGCTTTGCAGGCAAATTTGAAACGTGAACATGGGACTGTGATGCAGAGAAAAACAATACCACAATGCCACTACCCTGCCAATACCACAATGTATACTGAATTTTGTTTGGGGCATCTCTGCAAAAGTGTCCTGCAGGAGAATTGAAGGAGAACAATAAAGTAGCTTTGCTGATGTTTATGATGGTGATATTCAGGGAAAATGTGTATAGATATGTATTTGATGATAACCCTGCTGGACTGAAGCTGGTAGAATGGGCAAAGCACTGGTGTCCCAGTGAGAGATAAGTAAATAAGGTAGTACTAGGTCATAAAAGACTTCTTTGAAAATGAAGACAAGAAGTTATATTTTGCACTGAAATATTTACATAGCTTCACTGACACTAACAGTTTCTAGAGAGGAAAAAATGATTTGGCTGTTCAGCACATTAAGCATGGAAAATTCAGACATCAGAACAGTTAAAAATGTACTCACAGTATATCTAGTAGGGCACATACACTTCTATTACATGGATAATAATAATGCAAAAGTTGCTTATTTTTTGGCCGATGTCTCTTGATTTAAAACATACTTGTATATGGTATTCTAATGATTGACTTGTAAAGTTTCTGTCTATATAGGCTGCACTTGAAATGGATGTTTTCAGCATACAAAGGCATGGAGAAGAAATATATTTCTATGTATTTATGCTGAAACTGTAGTTCTCTAACAATACACATCTTAATTTTACCACAGTGCTTGCCAAGGTTTTCTCTGTCATTGGCTGCATCACTAATGTAGTGTTTACTAATAGCTCTATAGAGGAACAGTATTTCCATAGCAACAAATGAACAATACTAGAGATATTAATCGTTTCTACATTATCTGTGTACAGTTTGTTGTAAAGCAACATTTTGTAGTTTGATAATTGCTAGACTGGAGTGATTGTATATTATGAGATGATTAGCATAAACACTTAAGAAGATGAAGAATGCCTGTTGAAAAGGAGAGAAAACTGAAGAAAAAGTGGTACTATATTGCAAATATTACCTTAAGAACCAGCAGGAAGAACTAACTTTAACATCAGTAACTTTCTCTGGTATTAGCCATCTGCTATGGATTCATCCATGGAAGAAGATCTTTCCTAACGTTAGCAACATGGAGAGACGCATCTCATCAGCCACCCAGATTCTCCCTGAGAATATCTCTTTCAGTGGAAAAAAGTCAATAGTTGTCCATCTTGACGAACTCTTTCTGGTATTAGGGCACTTGAAGGCACAGGGTCATCAATCATACAATATATAACTGTAATCCATGGTTTTCATATGTGACATTCCACAATAATTGTAAACAATCTTAATTTTCTGTAAGCAATCCATAATGCTGAAACTAGCAGTGTTGTCAATACAGGAAGAGATGTACTTCTAAGGCCATATTTTGTTTCTCAAGAATTTAATCAGAGCACTGCACCAAGTATGTCTGATACCATGATCTTAACACTTACTAAATATGGTGGATTTTACTGTAGCATGATAATGGTAGAAAAATCTAACTAAAGTTTAAATGCTTTTTTTTTATTCTTTATAAATGTCTGGAAACTAACCATAATGGACTACTGTAGAGATTAAATACAAACTACTACAAGTTTGAAAAGAACCACTGCAGTCACAGATATGTAATGCTGCAGAGAGAAGATAATTTTAAATGATCATGCCATGTTTTTTTTTAATGTGAGATATATTAATAACCCAGGAACTTGTTAGCTGTATTATCTGAAGGTGTGGAACAATGAAGAACTATATAAGGGAAGGGAAGGGAAGGGAAGGGAAGGGAAGGGAAGGGAAGGGAAGGGAAGGGAAGGAGGGAAGGGAAGGGAAGGGAAGGGAAGGGAAGGGAAGGGAAGGGAAGGGAAGGGAAGGGAAGGGAAGGGAAGGCAAGGGAAGGGAAGGGAAGGGAGAGAGGAAAAGAAAGAAAAGAAAAAGAAGGAAGGAAGGAAGGAAGGAAGGAAGGAAGGAAGGAAGGAAGGAAGGAAGGAAGGAAGGAAGGAGGAAGGAGGGAAAAGGAGGAAGAAATGAAGAGAGGAAGGAGGAAAAGAAACAGCTCCATAAACATTCGGTGTTAACAAATTTGGCAAAATGACAGTGAGCACTATTAACAAAGGCCCTCTGGGTGCACAGAGTCTTAGGAGCAGATGCTGCAGATTTGTAAGACAGCTCTTATCTCCTTTACAATGATGTAAAACTGTAGCTACTCCGCTGTGATCAAGGATATGCCATGATTCAAAAGGAAGCAGAATCTGGACCATGTATTTTATTTTTATTCTAATCAGCATTATTTATTAAAAATAGGGTATTGGGGTATAATACAGAAGAACAGAATATTGTTCAAATGCAGCTGCTAAGTAATCAGAGCCTCATTGTCTGAACCACGCTTGAAGATTTCATATGTATGTAGACAACAACAGTGATGTTCAACATTTAATAGTTTTGCAATAAACATCCTGCCTGCTTTTTTAGGTTCAGTAAAACCCAGCTCAGGATTGATTTAATGATGAGAATTTAATAATGAGACCAGTTTAAGTCTATAGGAACTTCAATGATTGTAATGAGCCCTGCCAATGACCAGAATAAATCTCATACAGCAAAGTTAGAGCAGTTTTCCAGGTGCAGGTTAACCCTACTAAACCCGTCTGCTCAACAGATCACCCTTTTCTTTTATCATTATTATCCATTGCTGTCCAAAACAGCTTTTTAAAGGCAAATATACAAAATCGACTGTGTTCTTTTAAAATTAATTTACATATTTTGTATTTACTGTCTTCTGGTTTTTTTTTCTGGGTTGCTTCTGTTCTCCCTTCTCCTGCTTTCACTGTGATTTCGATAAAAGTGCCATGACTATTCCCATCCCTGATACATTCCTCCCATCCACATTTTGCTCCCCATGAGTAAAAATTTTCTGGGAGAAATGCATCAGTAGAAGGTCTCTCCTATGGTACCAATGCTTTGAGGAATACACAATTTCTAAAATCCCTGAGCCTTTTCTGCTCATTAAGCAGAAACAGGAGAGATTAGGGTTATTTGCCTACTAGTATTCACTGTTTTGGTGACAAAATACAAAACAAATTCAGTTTCTATTTATGTTCAAAAGATACAAAAAATAACGCTATATGGCTTGAAAAGGGTTAACTCTACCTAATTTAAACAACCAAGCAACAAAAGCAAAATATAATTTTAGAAAATACTTGTTGATTTCCTTTTGTGACTGGGGAACTAAAGTACGTAACAGTGAAATTACTTATCCATGGCCATTGCAAAGTATAGAGTAATCACAAAATGAACACTGACTTCCCATATCATAAACCTAAGATGATACTTTTGTTTTCACAGTGCCTTAGAGGTGTCCCTTTCTGCCTTTGGAACATCTCTGGCATAACCTATGGTTGTAAAGCATTACCCAGGATCCCCATATAACAAAACAAAACAAATCAAAACAAAAAGAGCATGCAACAAAGCATGATACGTTTCAGGACTAGCATACAGAAAAGAAAAATATAGAGGTTAAACATCTGGCCAACAATATTTAACATCTCTACCTGATGCTAGTACCATTTAAGAGGGTTGGTAACTGAGGCTTTGAAAGGTTAAGAAAAGGTCATGAGAATCATTCAGTGTTATTTCATTAACTTTTGTTCAAATGGCACTATCATTCAATGAAAGAAGTGAAGTGTCGTGAAGATGTAAGTTTTGTGATCAGTCCATTGTTCCTTGCATCTAGTCTTTTGCAGACAGTATTTATATGAAAGGTCTGTAGGGTTGTTTTTCTGAACTTTGATATCTGCCTACCATGTGACATTTTTTTAAAGAGCTCATGTGGCCAGGAGTCTGTTATTACTTACTGCACACTGCAAGCACCTTTATTAAACCAGGCAAAAAGATGTTTCACATGGAGCTAGTCAATTAGGGACACTCAATGCATTGCTACAGGATTTCTGGTGCTATGTTCAGCCTTACATTACAAAGTCACATTGAATGGTTATGGGGAACCTACTTAAGTGGATTTTCCAAGAACAGTTTGATCACTGCTCTAGTTGGCTGCATGGATGAGTGTATTTATGCTTGCTGCATTTTTAATTGAGTTGCCCTGTCTTTCACGGAACTGCTAAGCTTGGAATTTTCTTGGGCCGTGTCATCAGCTTCCTTCATGTATGTCTTTAGTTTTCAGTACTGGATACCATTTTAAGGGCTACTATAGCAGATGTCAGAAACTTATCAACTGCGTTCAACCTGTAAATAACCCCTTTCAGTTACTTACTAGAAACATGCAAATTACTGTAAAACTGTATAGGGGTACATAAGAATCATGCAATGTAATTACATTAACTTTTGTTCAAATGGCACAGAATTTAACTGTCAATATATACATACACTGATTCAAAGCTGTTGTATCAAAGAACCATAAATGCATTTATTTTCAGAAGGTTCACATCTCATCTTTAGTATATATTTTGGAGGTCATTTCTTCATTTCTTCATGGTGCAATGTTGCCAATATCAAAACAAAATTAAATTGTTTTGTAGTATTATCCCATTAATTGCTGTGAGTTTCTTATTTCACTTATAAGCATTTCACTAATTTCCTGAGGTTTTAGCAATTCCCAGAGTTATACTACGTAATGTTTCCCGTACCTTCATACCTAATATCATTACAAGATATCATTGACTTTTAGCCTTGCATCAAATCACTTCTTTTCTTTTTCTTTTTTTTTTTTTTAAATATACTTGTCTTTTAAAGATCCAAGTTTTCTAGTAACACAGTTATGCAAAAGATTTCATTAAGAAATTTGATAGCACTTCACAGCAAATGATGCACTAAGGCATTGATTTGTTTTTCTCACTGCTGTATGCTAAATGAAAGGATAACTAGCTGGGACTGTGTTTTCTTTTAACATTGTTGTTAGCAGCTGGAGTTGTTCCTACCGTGTTCAGAATCTAACTCCTTCTTCTCCATGGAATCTGGGACTCCCCAGTGACACCTCATCAAAGGCTTGTTCTTTTATCTTTGTAAATTTTCTTTAAAGCTACTTATCTGCACTAACACAACTTTAAACTAAGTCTTCTAGTATTTAATATCAAATCCCAATATCATTAGGCGAAACAGCATTACACTTTTGCATGTTTAATGCACGTTTGTCATTGTTTAACTTTGCAAGAAAATAAAAAAATAAAAGCAAAAAGAATATTTATCATAATTTAGCAAAATCTACCTTGTACTTGCTCATACCAAGCCCCCATACTCCTTATTTCTTCCTCTTTTACCTTCTTAATATACATCCAAATTGATTCTTCACTAAATGAAGCCATGGGCTGTTGTCCTAATTTGAACCTCCCATCTCCCTACACAAAGAGTCCAGTCCTAAACCCTCACTCACATACAGTTTATCCCTCGGCTAACTTCTTAAAAAAGTTATCCTCAGGACTCAAATCTTAAGACCTTATCCCAAAAGACCTCAATAACTAGCGTGTAATATGGAGCACAGTTGATCCATACACTTGCAGTGTATGTACATTCAGAACAACAAAATCACCACTTCTGTGAACAAATTCTGCACTGCCAGAATGGTAATCCCAATTCAGCAAAATCATGAGTTTTCCATCAAAAGAGGTGGCTTTCATAAAAGTCCTATTTTAAAGAATGCACTGGAAGACAGCTTTTAAATTCACAGATATATACCACTAAAGTTAATTGACAAGAAGGGCTTAAACAACCTTGATAACACTGCTTCTGTAGTTGAATCATCTAACAAGTATTTACTGTCTATTGGCAGAAATATATGTTATTACAAACCTACAGGAGTTTCATTCTATCTACAAATATTGCACTAAATATTATACAATATTATTCTCCAAGACAAATAAAAAAACCAGTATCTCCAGTCCATTTCTTTTTCCCCCTTCTTTTTCCATTCCTTTTCTACCCACAGCTCCCTGTTTCCATGGTTGTCCATGGAAAAAGTACTTACATGTCCATCTGCAGCCTTCAGAGATATGATTTCAACTTATAGTATATCAACACCATGTAGTTCCTTATTTCCACACCATTATAAAGATTCACACTGTTATAAACATTCACAGCAGAGTAAGTGCCATTGCTGACTCAGTCTGTCATTTTACTTGTGCATCTCTGTGAAAACACAAATAAGTTCTATAATCACTCATTGCTTTGTTAGTGCACAGAATAATCTAAATTCCCATCTATTCGAGGTCTATTAGAAGTCCTGTTGAGCTGACAATGCTTCATGATGTGTTTTTTCCCCTCCTGAATCTAAATATTTTTATTATTACTCTTTAGAGAAATTGCTGCTGGGTTTTGTTGTTGTTGTTGTTTCTGTTTTACAGTGACACTAAATTTAAAATGAAAATAGATTTCATTATTTATTCATAGGATTTGATTCACCCTGATTGTTACATTATTTTCAATGTTGACAGTTGTTGGTGAATAGTGTGGAAAGCTAGAGGGCATTTATTTGACCATGAAATGCCATAAATAATAAACTGATGTTGTCTTGTCTTCAGTTGGGGCTTTTTCATCTTCAAAAGAAGAAATTAAAGTAAAAAGAATTAAATGAATTTTTGAGTTTTATACCCTCCATGTGAACTTCATGTCTTGCTATGCTACCCGTAGTGTACAAATATTAAATCTTACTAGGAGAATTTGGATAATCCCTGTCAAGATGCAAAAATAACAAAAAAAACCTTGATATTAAGACTTACCACTTGATTAAAAAAAAAATTCACTTTTGTCTTTTTTTTTTTTTTAAATGGTGCATACACAGGAAGATTGGGTAGTGAACACAGAGAATTAATAAATATATGCAATAAAAATAAAAAACTTGCAAGTCAGGAAAAAAACCAATGTGTATATTAAACTTTACTGTTTAAGCAAAAGGAACAGTTGATTTCTGTCAGAATCTATTATAAATAAAATGTGACTTTAAACCGCATTTTTGTGATTTAAATGGGTAGGGAAACATTACATGTAAGCTCCAGAATATAACTCTTGGACTCTGGTCAAGGAATAAGTTGTTCAGCAATACGACCACACAGTAATATAGTTAAATAGAAGAGCTGCATCGATGATTGGTGGTTTTAAGGATGAATGAAACTACAGGAAATTTTAAGTTGTGCCTCAAAGCCGCTGCCTAGATTTGAACTATCCAGTTTATATCTGTCACAGGGAAAAACTGCTCACATAATTTAAACCAAAGCAGTTTTTTGAATTATTAATAGCATGTACTTAACAGGCAATCAGTAAACTGTACATTCAGGATCAATGTAATACAGCAGATAAACCACAATGCTAGACAGCTGCAAACCATTAATAAACACTTACGAATTTCTAAATGCCCTTCTTTAGCTATTCCCAGGCAGTACTGGTCACACACACATGCACCCATGCACATGCACACACTTAAACCCACACGTACCCTCTGATAGGCAGCCTGCGCCACAAGCACCCCTCCTTATTGGGCGGTGTGGGTTTCCTGACTTGCAGACCCAGAGGGGGCCATACCCAGGACCCCAGCATCACACCCTGCACTGCCCTTCTGCCAGCCGGGTGCGTGTCCCGTCCCGGCAGCCACCCTGGTGCTGAACCACGTCTGGGCTGGGGCTTCTCTGGCTGCTACGGCTGGTCATCTTTAACATGGGCAGTTTTGGCCAAACACCCTCTCACAGAGTTTTGTGTATTTGATCCATAATGCTTGCATTCGTAACTTAACAGTGTGATTTTTGCCAGGGTTAGGCCATAAAAGCACCCCTGCAATGTCTTTTGTATTTTAGGGGATTTGTATTCTGAAAATGGTATCCTTTTGTGTTGTAATACAAATTACGTGCCCAAAATAAAAGCCACCATCAATGATCATCAATATTATGAAATTACATCAGTAATAAATCATGAAACAGAGGTCTTTCATGTTTTGTTTTACCAGCTAAATGTTCTAGTAAAGCTGTTAGGAAATGCCATAACTCCCAAATTCTCCATTTGCATGATACGCTCAGGCACATCTGATGCACAAAGAAGTCCTGGAGGAAAAATTCCCAATACTGGTATCATTCTATGTGGAGGTATGTTTATTCTAGTTCTGTGTGGGAGTCTCGTTAGTGGAGGGCACATATCAAAATATTTCACGCTGTGGTTTGACCCTGTCTTGTCGCAGTGTGACTCTGGCTTCAGATGAAGTTGCATAATTCATGGCCGGTTTCTGAAGTGAATGGTGGATTTAACATGCCTGGTAGCCTTCATCTCGCTGAAAGGTAACTTTACAAATGCGGACACCTGCAGGTAGGCTCCACCTACACCTGCTCAAAACCATTTCAGCAGAACCCTGTTCAACTCAAAAAATGCAGTTGTGTTGAAATCGAGTTGTTCTACAGGAACAATTTTGAAGAAATTTTCCACAGGAAAGTGTCAAAATGAATCATTTCATCTTTCTTGTTTCATTCTGATAATGCCAAAACATTTCATTTCAGAAGTATCACCCTGTTTCATTTCTTTTGACACTTAGATTATATGCTAATATTAATTTTAAGACAGTGTGTTTGTATACTAATGTATATTGCATATTTTTAAATATGACTGCATCTGAATAGTTGACATTATAGCATTTCTATGTTATCAAAACAAAAAGTTGGGATGTTGTTAACCGGAATTTATGTGCTGGAGACAAAAAGATTAAAAAAAAAAAAAGAAAAAGATTGTTAGTTCCAATTTGGAGTGGTAAAATTTACTAAAAACTGTAAATTGATATTTCTGGCCAGTGGCACCAAGAAGCCCCTTTTTTCATGCAGTGGATGCTGTCAAAACCCTTGCAGAGAGGCAAACAGCAAGGCAGTTATATCTGCAGAACATAGCACAAAGATATAACACTTTGGGTCAGTATGTCTCAGTTTAAAATAATCTGCCCACAGTTACCAGTCACTTTTAAGTCATGGGGAAAAAGCTTAATGCTTCTTCAAATCTCAGAGCTTTGTAGATCCAGAGAAGGGGTGAATTCATGGACATCATGTTTGTTTACCTTTCTCCTTAACTTAGCTAATTACGTTCACATGTTAATATACATTAAATCATACTTTTTCTTTTGAATGCTTGTGAAGAACACTCGAGACAGGTTTAGAGTATGAAAGCCTTTGTGCACAAAAGGTCACGACCACAGCAATTCAAGCTCACACATATCAGCCATCTGGGGAATCTCACAGTTGCCTGACAAGGACCAGGCAAGAGGATATATTAGGTAATAAAATCTCAGAGGCATATTCAGTCTTTGGCTCCTCTCTACCTGCCAACAAGAGTGGAAATGAGTACTGGTTCTACTGTGATATACATTCACCCACTGGTTTCATAAACAACAGGTCAGTGAATAGCCACCACATCTGGAGGATTTCACCCACTATCCGCTTGGAACCTGTTAGTCCCCTGATACACACCACAGCCGTCAAGATCATAGTTAGGCTTTTTGCAGTGAAGTTTTTACAGTTAATTAAACAATTTGGAAACTGCCTGATTGTTTAGGTAGTTGCCGGAGTGCTCTGATGGCTCAGACAAGACATGAGGTGTTTACACTCAAACCCAATGAAAGTGCTGAGGAAAGTTCACACCACCCTGGGTGTTACTTTCTTCAGTCTGACTGTAGTCACAGAAGAGGAGTGACTTGCACACAGATGTAAGCTGCCACCAATTCCTACATACTCCTGATAAGCTAAACTCTAGCTAATATTTTCATAGGCCATAACAAAACACTTCTGCTTTATTTCCATGGCTCCTAATCTATCGACTAATTCTTCAGGTACTGTGGCAACATTCAGCCACTTGCATTTCTTAAGCACTGCATTCTAGTTGGGGATACAACTCAAATACATTCATTTTAAAGTTTGGTCAATCAACTTTGCTTACGTAATAACTGAAATGCATCTCCAAATAGCCATGAGGCTAATTCATGGAGCGGGTTAACCTCAGCAGCAATTCATGTTTAATTTCTTTCACTACCACTCCTAACATTGTTATGAAAGCTATTAAATTAACAGATTCCTGTGACGGTGTTTCATTTCTCATTATAACGAAAAGGTAAGCAGCTAACACTGCAGAATTTTCATCAGCTAATGCCTTGTAGTAAATCCATTAGAAAGCCATTGGTATCTAATTGTCTAATCACAGCGAAGGCCTGGGACTGACATGGCTGTAATGGGATTAAAGTAGATTGTAGTGCATTGCCTACACTCTCTGATCCAGTCTGGAGATAGCAACGACCTTGCAGGTCATTTCAGTTAATTTAACCAGACTCGGAAGAAAAGAAGAAAAGACTGCTTTGATTATATGGGTAAAAGAGCAGACACTGGTTTGTTTACACCTGAAAGAGATAAAGTGGACAGTATGGCTGGAAAAATACACCATTAACTTTAAAGTAATCTAACATATCAGTGAAGAGCTGTTGGCAGGATTGAAGTTGGTTGCATATGAGGAATGGTAGCACGTGGTGTGATGAAGCAGGCAAAATTCTAGGTGTGCAGAAGGCGCTGAGTTATCAAGCATGCACCCTTTCAGTCCAGAGTAATTTGGCCTCATGGTCTGCAGCTCCGAGGCCAGAGGCAGCCTTCTGCCTGATGCAAGCTATGCAAACCGGCAACTTAAAGGAATGGACTTGCAAACATTGATTCTGTGACTCTGTGCTTCCTTGTGGTGGATGACGTGGAAAAATGGGAGCCATTGCTTTGCTGAAACTATTTCAGGCACCTTGGAAGACTGCTTTGAAATCTGTCATGCCAAACATGGAAGGATGCTCTACCCTGGCCTTCATTTTAACAAGGTAAATGATTTCTACAGACTTGCTGAAGATTCCCAGGAAATCAATTTGTCCCTTTTCATCAGAAATCCCTTTTGGAATTTCTCTGTAGCTACTGACATCAGGTAATTGTGTCACGATCACCAAAAAAGGGGAGGGTACATGTGAGCAAGGGATGAGTGTACGGCAGAAAAATCACGTCTAATGTGCATACATTTAATTGTTGTAACTACAGACTCTTGGTTCAGCTTCCTAGCGTGGACATATCCAAAGTGATCTGTCAACGAGGCACTATTATTTTAAGAACTGGGAACAGACCCAGTCTTAAAATAAAGCACTGTGGTATCACATGGTGATTATTCAAAATATTTCAATTTATCTAAGTGAGGCTGCAGAGTTTAGGATAATTACTGAAATGTATTATAGTACTTTCAGAAGATGAGCAGACTACAAATCTGGCTTGCAGTCTGAGCAACATTAGTTAGAATTTGCTTCTTATTCTTTTTCCACACTAATGGCAGCTATGCCTTGATCAGTACTAGTTTGAGAGCCTGCAAAATAATATTTGCAAAAATACTGCTTTGCAGAATAGGAAAAAAATACTGGTCTTCACCTACATAGGCTATGTTCAGATCTTTTAGGTAAATGTCACCATTGTTTCCAGCACATATTGTACTAATACCCAAACTGAATGTTTCACTGAGTATATTTTTCCCTTTTTCATATTGTACTCATATTGGAAATTCAGAAAATCAAAAAATACGTCAATAAGGTCATTTCAATTTGATGGAACACATCTCAAAATTTAAAAAGGTTTTTAAAAGTTGAAAAATCAACGTTTTTTGAATTTTTGGCAGGACATTTTACTTGGATCCATCCGATAGTGCCTTTAACTATTAAGTTAAAGATTCAGTGCAAGACTTGTGATTCTCCATTAAAGGACGTGAGTAGAGGTACTTTTTTAAGAAAAACAAACACTGAATATATTTTATCAGCTATGCTAGTCTATAATGAAAGGAGTAGAGATACATAGTGGTTTAGAAACAAGGAACTGAAGGCAAACAGTGGGACAGGGAGTGAGACATACACAGAATATTGGCTTTGACAGGCTGTCCCAAACTGGGCATGTCACTCCCGCAGCTACTGGGACCTTGTGAGAGTGTGCCTGCAGCAGTAATTCCCTCTTCTAAAGGCTGTGGGACCTCTTGGACCTATTCTGATTCCACATTGGTGTAAGTGACTTCAAGGATTTTACTGCTCGTGCAAGTCATAGTCAAAACAAAATTACATCTAAATGAATAAGAACTTGGCCACGTTGCACCTGCTGGAAATCTGCTTCTGAGTTTTAAATTACCTCTTTGTTTACTTCAGCAACTTGATAATCTAAAACAGGCACTCTGGAAAGAAACATGAAAGATTTAACTGTACATTTATGTGTTCATCTCCAGTCTTCAAAAGCTTGAAACTGGAAATCTGTGTGCAAGACTCAGTGCACTTCTTCAGAGTAATTGGTTGTACTAGATCTAAAGAGTCCAGGTGTCACATAGTGTAATTTGTGTCTATGGGTGATATTATTGACTATGCTTACGCTCTACATACAAACTGAAGTGCTGTCTAATGCTTTTAGCATGACATCTCTCTTCATAAATGGCCTCATTATTTCTTTTCTGTGTTTAAATATACACATATTTAAACATATACATATACATATATTCGTGTTTGAATATACATATATTTATATCCTTAAGCGTACTTGTCCAGTAATAGAGATGATTCCCATGCCATTGAAGGAAGAGACTGTTTTCCACGATTTATATTATTTTATTTAATAAATAATAATAAGAAAAATATTTGCTGGGAGTTCAGTCATTTTTAGGTTGTAGCATACATTAAGATGATAAACAACAGTGATAAAGCCATCTCTATAACTTTTCTACCCTTCCGAATAAAACATTTCAAACACCTTTAAACTTTCCTCCCTATAATAACAAATTGACAGTCTGGAAGTGCCTCCGTATTGTTAGAGATATAGCTCTGTACACTGGCAAAGATGTACCTCAAAGTTAATCTGAGTAGACATGAAAATAGATTATGAGTTCTTTCTATCACAGAGGTATCAATAAACTAAAAGCTATCCTCCAGCTCTATAGCTCACTAGCAAAGACCTCCTTACCAAGCAGACAGTAGTGCTATCCAATGTAGGAAATGATAAAACAGGACAGCTGGGCTCAGCTTTTCTCCCAGTGACAGGAGAACATAGAAAAAGCATTAGCAATTTTTTGTCTCAAAGTCATTTGGGTCACAAAATAATAATAATACTAACAAAAATCCTGTTGGCAAGCAAATAATTGGACTCATTTCAGCCTTGGAAAAGAGATCTCTGGAGATGCTATTTCAGAAAGATGGAGTTAGCACAGAAAAATACAGGCTGGTAACACAGCTGAAAATAAATATATGCATTTCATTCAAAGGAGAGGAGAGGAGAGGAGAGGAGAGGAGAGGAGAGGAGAGGAGAGGAGAGGAGAGGGATCTAGCCATTACTTATGTCCATGTTTTTCCAAGTAAATTGACTCTGAAACATTATGACTGCAGGATGAACCCACTGAAAAGTTTATCATTATGAAGAAAGATATTTAATCCTTTGCTAGCCTTTTAACACAATAAGTCATTCCTTAACAAGGATTGTATAATGAAAAGAGATGTCTTTAATGCAATTAAGTTTATTTACAAAAGATGTGTAATTACTTCTGAATAAAGGAAGAATCTTACAAAAAGTCACCCCTCCTACTGTGAAATGCAAAGCACTTTCATCCTGAAACATCAAGTTCTTACTCTTGATCTCAGCACAGCAACTTCTGACTGCAACACGTCTCTCTGCTTTCACAGTTTCTGTGTGCTCCTTCTTACTCACAGCTTTGGAAACTGTACCGAGCAAAAACACTCCATCCAGGCTGTTCAAATTTCAGAGTCGATTCACAAATTCCCTTGTTTTGGTTGGTGACATGTGCCTACATTTTCATAGAATCATAGTACCATAGAACAGTTTGGATTGGAAGGGACCTTTAAAGGTCATCTAGACCAACCCCCTTGCAATGGGCAGCGACATCTTCAACTAGATCAGGTTGCTCAGAGTCCCGTCCAACCTGACCTTGAATGTTTCCAGGGATGGGGCATCTACCACCCCTCTGGGCAACCTGTTCCAGTGTTTCACCACCCTCATTGTAAAAAATTTCTTCCTTATATCTAGTCTAAATCTACCTTCTTTCAGTTTAAAACCATTCCCCCTTGTCCTGTCGCAACAGGCCCTGCTAAAAAGTTTGTCCCCATCTTCCTTATAAGCCCCCTTTATGTACTGAAAGGTCTCAATAAGGTCTCCCCAGAGCCTTCTTTTCTCCAAGCTGAACAACTCCAACTCTCTCAGCCTGTCTTCATAGGAGAGGTGTTCCAGCCCCCTGATCATTTTTGTGGCCCTCCTCTGGACCCGCTCCAACAGGTCCATGTATTTCTTGTGCTGAGGACTCCAGAGCTGGATACAATACTCCAGTAGGGTCTCACCAGAGCAGAGTAGAGGGGCAGAATCACCTACCTCAACTGCTGGCCATGCTTCTTTTGATGCAGCCCAGGATACGGTTGGCCTTCTGGGCTGTGAATGCACATTGTTGGCTGATGTCCAGCTTTTCATCCACCAGTACCCCCAAGTCCTTCTCGTCAGGGTTCCTCTCAATCCCTTCATCCCCCAGCCTGTATTGGTACTGGGGGTTGCCCCAACCCGGGTGCAGTACCTTGCACTTGGCCTTGTTGAATTTCATGAGGTTCACATGGGCTCACTTCTCGAGGCTGTCCAGGTCCCTCTGGATGGCATCCTGTCCCTCAGATGTGTCAACCGCACCACTCAGCTTGGTGTCATCTGCAAACTGGCTGAGGGTGCACTTGAACTCACTGTCTATGTCAGTGATGAAGATATTAAACAGTACTGCTCACAATATGGACCCCTGCGGGACACCATTTGTCATTGATCACCATCTGGACATGGTCCACTACCCTCTGGATGCGACCATCCAACCAATTCCTCATCCACTGAACAGTCCACCCATCAAATCCATATCTCACCAATTAAGAGAGAAGGATGTTGTGGGGGATCATGTCAAAGACCTTACAGAAGTCCAGATAGATGACATCTGTAGCTCTTCCCTTGTCCACTGATGTAGTCACTCCATTATAGAAGGCCACTAGGCTGGTTGGGCAGAACTTGCCCTTGGTGAAGCCACGCTGGCTATCTCAAATCACCTCCCTGTCCTCCGTGTGCCTTAGCATAGCTCCTAGGAGGATCTATTCCATGATCTTCCCAGGCACAGAGGTGAGGCTGACAGGTCGGTAGTTCCCAGGGTCCTCCTTTCTACCCTTTTTAAAAGTGGGTGCAATGTTTCCCTTTTTGCAGTCACCAGGGACTTCACCTGACTGCCATGACTTTTCAAATGCCCTGGAGAGTGGCTTGGCAACTACATCAGCCAGTTCCCCCAGGAATCTGGGATGCATCTCATCAGGTCCCATAGACTTAAGCATGGTCAGGCTCCTCAGGGGGTCACGAACCTGATCTTCTCTTACAGTGGGAGGGACTTTGCTCCCCAGGTCCCTGTCTTGCGGTCCATCCACTCAAGAGGTGTGGGAAGAGAGGTTGCCAGTGAAGACTGAGGCAAAAATATTTTTGCGTACCTCAGCCTCCTCCTCGTCTGTTGTTACCAGTTTGCCGGTCTTGCTTATCGGGGGGGTACACTTTCTTTGACCTTCCTTTTCTGGCTGACATACCTGTGGAAGCCTTTCTTATTATTCTTTGCATCTCTTGCCAAGTTCAGCTCCATCCATGCCTTGGCCTTCCTGACCCCATCCCTACACAACTGGGCAGCGTCCCTATGCTGTCCCCAGGATACCTGTCCCTGCTTCCACTGCCTGTGCATTTCCTTCTTGTCCTTTAGTTTGACCAGCAGGTCTTGACTCATCCATGCTGGTCTCTTGTCTTCCTTGCCTGATTTCTTACACCTGGGGATCGAGAGCTCTTGTGCTTTATGGAAAGCATCCTTAAAGATCTGCCAGCTCTGTTCTGCTCCCTTGTCCCTGAGGGCAGTTTCCCAGGGGGTCCTATTGACTAACTCCTTGAACAGTTGGAAGTTTGCTTTCCAAAATTTCAGGGTCCTGACTTTACTCTTTGCCTGTCCCATATCCCTTCAGGATTGCAAACTCCACCAGTGCATGATCACTGCAGCCCAGGCTGCCGCCAATCTTGAAATCACCAATTAGCTCACTTGCGTTGGTGGTACTGGACCTGATGGTCTAGTAACGCATCCCCTCTGGTAGGGCTGTCTACTACCCGGCTACATTTTGCATCTACATTTAACATCCACAATGGCTGTGACTGAATCCACCAATGTGTTGTAACCTCCACAAAAGCACTTCTTTCCTTCTACCCATTTTTCCAAAATCCTGACTGAAAAGACATGCTTTGCAGCATGCTGGGGAGGTCAGTAGCTTCAGTCACAATTACCCTGGAGCAGAGGTAAAAATTAAGAGCCTCTGATGCCTTACTGAGGGTGCTTATTGTTAGCATTGTCACTAGTGCATGGAGTTGCAGGGAATATCATATCCTTCTGCGTAAAGTTATAGAGCTGACAAGAAGCCCTCAGCCTTCCTGTACTCTCTTTACTATATCACCGTGTTATTCATTCAGGAGTTCACAGCTGGTCTCTGCCTAATATCAGCTAGGAACTAACCAAAGAAGGCAAGAAGAAATCCCTGTACCATATCCCAAAGTTTTAAAGGTTAAGCACCATTATGTGACAAAAAGAAACAACGCAAAGCTGGAAGTGTGCTCTCCAGCTGGTGGACTACTATATTTTTCACTAGCTGGACTTTTAAAAGGTCATCCACCAGAATGTGAGATAGAAAGACAAGAAAATGGGAAAGCGAGGAAATTACAGAGAGCAACCATGAGAATAGATGTTGTGAAGGCAAAGATTGTGTGTCATTTAGACAGAATATTCCAACTGGCCTTTGGGAGGTTCTTCCATGTCAAGGCTGTATTGGAGCTTTTAGTGATGATGGATCCTCAATATGACAACAGGAAAATTAAAAAAATACTGTGGGAAATAGCTTTTAAAGAAGAGGGGAAGAGGATTTTGTTTCCCTTGGGTACCATGGTAAATAAACATTACACAAACATTTCTCTCATTGGCATTACCTACTGCTTTTTTTTTTTTTTTACAGTGTGTTCTCTGATGTATTTCTCTGCCAACCCCCACAAACATTTGTCCACGCACAGCAGAGGGACAACAAGGGCAGGAGACTCACAGGTTGAAGAAGAAGGCAGAACTGATTAAGCTGGTACGGCTACTAAGGGAAATGTCCATGTATCCATGGAGGCTGCTAGTAGATAATTAAATCATTAGATTTCTTGGAGAAGGCTGAAACATGAGATATATTTACTCTTTTTTATCTTTACTGTATATTTACTCTTTTTTATCTTTATTGTATATTTAAAACAAGATGAGCAAAACAAGATGCAATATGATTCAGCTAAGGAACCATGCAAGCATCATTGGTAATGGGACTGCTGAATCTTATTTAGCAAGAAATTTATATTGCATAAGCAAAGAATCAAGAGAAATTTCTCCAACACATAGTTTGCAGGCAGCCAATATTGGTCCAAAAAGCAATCAGCTGGCAGTTTGTTAGTTGCTGTCCAGTGCCTGAAGTCAAGCTAACCTAGATATGTTATGCCTCAACACTTCCATTTAGTGCTGGTTTCTTAGAAGTGAAATTAATCTGAAAGGCAGAGACAAAAGATTTACATATAATGCAGTTCCTCAATATATGCGAGGTTTAAATTGCATATAAGCCTAGGAGAAGGCCTATAAAGTATGAGGTGGATCCAAAGTGATACAATTTGTTCTTTCTTATTTTGTGATGAATAGCTAGACAGAAGTTAAAATGCTCTACAGAACAGAATTCAAGATTTCACTTGTGGTCACACTTCAGTATTAAGCAGCTGTAAAAATATAGTTTATAACTCACTAAGAGTAATAGATAATTCAGTAAACGGCTTACCAAATAACAGATTTTATAGATTATTTATAATTACTATGACTTCTTTGATATTCTTAAAGAAACTCAGAAATGTTCTATTCATGTCTGGAAGATAACATTGGTTTATTAACTTTGGAACCTTAACAGAACTGGTGGTCTTCCTTGCTAAACCTAAATAGCAATATTTTAAAATGAGTTTAAAATTAGCAAAGTATAGTCATTATCAAGTAAACTACAATTAAACATCTCAAAAACAAGCTTGTCAATCGTCTTTGTTATGAAATGAGGGGAAAATTGTAAATATATTCTTAAAGCCTAATCTTTCAGTAATTTTTCCCCATCTTAAGACTCAGAAGCAAAACAATTCCTCCCACTCAGCCCCTATCCCCCCTGCTTCTCAAAAAAAAAAAAAAAGTATGAAAAACAACCCTTTTTATATCTCATGAAAGAGAAAAAGATCTAAAAAAATTTAATAGCTGAGGAGATAGTTGGAAATGATTCAAGTTATGTTTTTTAAGTAAACAATTATTCTTTTTCTAACTGAATAGATTCATTTGCATGTTGTGGAGCAAAAAAAAAGTGAAAAAAAAAGCAAAAAAAAAAAGAAGGCAGAAAAAATACTTCAATTCCTATTCCCAATGCCAGCAGGCTTTCACAGTAATACTCTTTGGTTTTGAGAGTTTCTTCCTCTTTTAAGACATTTTTTTTTTCATGCTCTCTGGAACCATCTCTTCCTCCTCACCTCATTTTAACAGAATGAGATAATATACCACACTGAAACAGTGCAGTTTATCATAGTGAGAATGGGGTGGGATGCAATTTCTATTTCTTGAGTGTATTTTCAAATAAAAAACAGTGAGGACAGATTTGCCCAAAGAAAATTTTCAGTAGATTATATATTCAGCAGTCTGGAGGAACATAAAATTAATAGAGAAGACTCAATGAGAAGACATTTAATAATAATAATAAAAAAATACTAAATTTTTATCATTTTCTTTTGAGTGAAAAAAGACAGTACATTCATCTGAATAAGATACCAAGAATTAAGGGCTGTGGGAAACAGGGAAAATACTATGTGAAACTCTTTCATAAATATATATGCCAGCAAAACTAGGAATGTTACTGAAACGGAAATATTGAATGTCATATACAGTGATTGTGACATTGTTATCTATGGTTCTCCTATCTCAGAAATTATGAACAAAAGGTGCTAAAAAGGAAGAAAATCCCCTTTAGCACTGATGAACCCTTATTCTGACTTTGGAAGGAGAGGAAGACAGGGGATACATCTTCACAAAAATGGCAAAAGCTAAGGCTGAATGAAAATTTTTCAGACACTGTTATAGCTTCATTAATTTCTGGTTCACTTTCATAGTTATGTTTCAAATAACCTGAATGCACATTTTCTTCAACCAATCTCTGGATTCAGATTGGAAATAAATTTAGAAGTATGGACATGTTTTTTCTGGAAATTTGTTCTTCTACACTTATGAATGTCAGAGGATTCCTTGGTTCTCTGTAACCCTGGAATTATTTTAAGATCAGTTGTAAATGAATAGGTACCTGTCAATAGATACTCCAAATGTCACACCATGTTTTAGTGGTGTCACACCTCCAAATATTCCAAATGTCACACCATATTTTAGCCCCCCCCTGGCTGGAGGGACCATTTGATTAATTTTCTGTCCCACATTTTTGGTGAGTAGCAATCAACAATTGCTGATGGAAAAGCAGGCTGAGCCTTCCCCCTCTAGCAAAGCACTTCCAGTTCCCTCTGACAAACAAATATTGTTAGCAAAGGCAGAGAAGCAGGAAACATTGCCAAATGCTGGAGCAATTTTGTTTCATTCTGCAAACAAAACAGTAGCACCTCTTTTCTGCTCTTCTTCCTATTCTCCAGTTCTTTCTCCTGTTCCTGTGCCAGGGAGAGTGAAGAAGAAACACCTGCAGTATTTGCTTCAAAAGGCCTGGTGGAAAGATTTGTGGAAGCTTTGAGGAAGCAGATTTAAACATGTTTGGAACGGGTTGATGGGGTTTGATGTGCTCGCTGGGATCCAGATCTGATATGCATAATGCTGAGGCTGGAACTGCAACAATTTTTTCAGCTATGAACTTAGCCCAGGCTTGTTCTTTACAAAGCAACGACTGATCCTATGTAAGACTATAATTTTGAAACTCGTTAAAGTACTGAAGCCATAGTTTTAATGACAAGACTGTGTCTCTGTTAAGAATGTCATTCTATTGCTAGATTTTGAGATTTATCATAATCTAGGCATTCCTAAAAATATTACTAACACTTGCATGGTTCTTTTAAATTTATTAGACTTTCTGCTTTCTTGCCTTTTCGTGCTACATTGCTGTCTCTAAGAACTCTCCTTGTTGCCTTTGTCACAAATATACTCAGTTTAATTCATTTTTTGAAATTAACTAATTGTGGGAACATTGTAGGAATTCCCACGTTTCTGCTGATCAGCTTGAATTAAGAAAGTATTCACATTTTTCTTCAGGACTAAAACATTCTTGTGTTAGACCTCAGGAGAGTTTCCTGTGAGGAAGAGTTCGGTAATGTAATGTTTGACTCTACACTGCATTACAGAAATATCATAATGATTTCTTTTACCTTTGGTTCTTATTCCATGGGAAAATTTACCAAATGAACAGAACCTCAGAGGTCATGATGTCTACAGCTGAATATAAGCTATTTCCTGGATTTCTCTCTACAATAACACACTTTCTAACTGAAAACTGTTGGTAATAGAGACATCAAGTATGAATGTGGTCCAGAGAAATCTGCTTGTGATGTTGTCGCTTTTCAGTGCTGCTGTACCACTGCAGCTTTATAAAATTTGAATTTTTTCTGCTTGGACACTATCCCATCAGTGGCAATCACACATTTTTTTCTCTACCCACAAAAGGCAATATTCATAGATTTATACTCCTCAGACAAAACATACAAGTGCACTGGTCAAAAGTAGATATTAAAGAATGAAGTTGTTTACTAGAAAACACTGAGATTCCCTAAGCAAAGTGAAGGATGACTCTTTCAAAAGATTAAGAGACTAGGGACTTGAGCAGCATCACAAAACCAGAAAGACCAAAAAGGCCTCTCTCTTAACAGGGTATTTGTGTGCCAATATACAGAAGGAAATTGCTGAAGCGTGAAATATAACCTCTGTACCAGTAGCTACTCCTCACATCTAGCATCTAGTGAGTTCACAGGCTTTATCCTGCTCACATTATTTGGCTCAATCATTTCTTTTTTCCTTTGGGTTCAGTTTGCCTATTTTATTATTTTTCTTAAGCTTTTGTCTTCAAGTCTAGTGTCACTACATGAAGTCAGAGAGCAGCAATTTTCAAACTCAACAGTAATCCTTTCTCTCCTGAGGATTCAAAATTTCTACTAATGGAAGTAGAATCATTTCTGAGGGAATATTTTGAACTGTTTAACAAGAGCAAAGGATGAGATTATATTCATTAACTTCCAGATTTTTCATTTGAAAGTAAAGAATACAAATCACTTAAAGAAGACAGATATGAGAAAAGTACTACACTGGAAGGCTCTCAAACTCAGAAAATTATTTCTAAATGACTATGCAAATTATTTTTTTTTTAAGAAGAAGAGCCACCTCTCTTGCAGCACACTCAAAAGGAACTGAATAATACACATTAAACAAAATATATTTATTTGCCTTGATATAGGTTAGATGAGTCAAATACAGATATTATAAAGCATATGGAATGTAATATTCAGCAAAATAGATAACCCAATACCTCTTTGAGCATCCAGGAATCCAAATGCAAAAGACCCAAAAAAGGTCTTTTGTCTTTTAATTCCATAGTCTAGAGAATTCGGTGAAGGTACAAGGTGTATATCGAAGTGGATGATTATTTACACAGAAGAAGAGAAAACTGGAGAAAGGGAAAACAAGAATTCATATGGAATGTTTTTTTATAAATTACAGATCTCTTTAAATAAAAGTTTGGAAGACAAGTGAGATTGTAATATTTTGTTTCATCAATTACGGTCAATACATTTAAGACAGCTAGATGAATTTTTGACAGTATTTTTGATCATACCAGTTTGTTTAAACGGTATTTGTTCATGAGATTTGTTCATTTGTTTATGAAAAAAGGCCATTTTGCTAGGATCTGGTGATACAAAGGACTCATCAGCCTGCACTCGCTATCTGCAGAATGATGGAAGTGCTCTGCCCCTATATATAAGCTTGTGCTATGTCACATAATAAAATTGCCTGTTTCTCCTGATTGATTTTTAGATTCAAAATACAGAGTTTTTGTAAAAGGACATCACAGACTCACACATGTCAAAAAGGCTGTTTTGAAAAAGCTGGATAGGAAATGCATTAAAAGTGAATGAGGTGCAGAGGCAACGTGGATACGAAAAAAAGGTAATGATCTTTGGAGACTTTCACCTTTTTATCCAGCAGATCTGAATTCAGCATAGTTTCATTCAGCACCAAAATGAATGGTTGTTTACTGGGCTACATAATACAGGTCTATGCGTCTCATCAACATTGTGTGATATTTTTATTACCTAATCCACCAACTTAATTTGCAGAGTTGTTGTTGGTTGTCTCAACAATCTCATGGCTATTTCATACTGTGCGGTTTGCTTGGAGATGTTTAGCAGTTCTCAGCTATTGTCTCCTCACAGCAAGTGCTATTTTAATCCCACTGGAGGGAATTTCGCCCTAAAAGTCCAAGCTAAGTAACAGCAGTCCTGTCTCTTGTCCTTTCCACCCACCCCCTTCTCCCCTAGTGCTTATTAGAATTTGTGTGTTTTTCCACAGGTATAACTCATACTCAGTCCTTTCGATAGTGACTCGTATTTCCAGTTCACATGGTGATGCTTGAATATCAACTGCAATATCTCATCTCAAGTCTATGAAAAATTTATCAATCATTCATCGAATTGCAGCCTATATTGAGGCAACTTTTACCAGCAGCACATAGAAAGCAATATGGTTTCTCTCTCTGTACAAATATTTTTCTTTCTTGCCTTGAATACTAATTAAACTATTTAGAAAAATAAAACAAAAATTCTCTAGATCATTTTGATACGTCATAAACTGCAGTGCAAGATAGGATGCTTATGAGATTGTGTCTCTATGTTTGCTCAACAGGAAAAATATTTGAATATGCTTTCTAAATTACTTCAGTAGCAAAATTATCAGTGATGCCTTTCTTGAGACATCATTGCATGAACGCTGTACACCAAATTAAATAGAAAACGGATCAGTACTTGGATTTCTCACACTTCTGGTGTTGAACCAGCATGTGTGTTTTCATACTTCACCTTAGCTACGTGCTCAGATCTCAGAAGACCCAAAGACTGATTATTCCTTTAAGGCCATAAAAATATGGCTATTCCTGTCTTTCCACATATTTGAGAATATCCATTAATCTTGTGGCTCCTCTTCCTGTGACAATTAAGTTGCCAAGCTCAACAAGTCTAACAAATGTTCTGAGGTGATGTTGCTTCATTTATACTTCTGAAGTTCATTCCCAATTGGTTGAGACAGTGTAGAAAAATTTAGCAGTTTGTTTCTCTTGTTTTACTTTTTCTAGTGCTGAGTTGTTTTATGGACACTGAAAATTTAGAGAGATGCGCAGGGACAAGAAGCATCAGCCGACCTAAATGTCAGCCAGAATATGCATTCAGGGTCTTCAAGTCCCCCGAAAACACAATCTCAACTTTTGGGATGCATTTAAGATAGTAAGTATAAAACACTAAATCAACATATTGACAGCTTCTCTGCCCACTACTTTGCACTCATAAAACAATGTTCAACTAATAAAGTCTAAAATTTCTTGAAAATTCTAAAAAAAAGTCATTGAACACAAAATCATGCAATCACATCCATTCAACAGTACAGAAGAAGAAAAGTTGTTCAGACTACTCTTTTCTTGTTTTTAATAGGTAAACAACTTTTTTTTCCTCCCATGAAATCTGTTCTCACACTAATAGAAGCAAAACCAATGTTTTTCAGTAAACCTGAATACTGCCTTTTAAATATTGCAAATCAATGACCTATAAACAGCTCATCCTGCTAATCTGTAGTCGTTAATGAACCTTTATCAAGTCCTCTGAATGTAGAAGCTGAGTATTCCACTGCACATTGATTCTGCAATGCAAATTTTTACTTTTTGAGGGAAAGAATTTTTATTTATTTACTTGGACTAATACAGTACTTAAACTGGGTTAATACAGTAAGGCTTCTTCTGACTATATATTTAGTGAGAACATATTGCCACACACAGCATGAGCCCTGAGCGAAATGTATTTATAGAATAAAAGCCTCCTCTACCGCAATTGCTTTACAAAATACATCCACACATACAAAAACCTTGAAATGGAGAGATGTGTGAACACTGTATATTTTAAAGAGTTTTTCCATTGTAGTAGCTCTTTTTCTACTATTGTAGTAGCTCTAATTGCCTATGAACTTAACCTTTATGGTTCAAAAATTATTCACGTGCTAAGATCCAGACACTTCTAAAAGCTTGCAGAGGTTTGATGCTAGAGTCAATTATTTTTTTTATTTAACTTCTGATAATCTACACAAATTCACATCATAAATAAATAGCATCTTACACCTTTAATTGGGAAAATTGGAAATTCAGAGTAATGTGTGTCTCCCAGTCCTAGTCAACTGAAATCAACAACCATGCTCTAGTTTCCAGAAGAAAAAAATGCTTTAGCCGTTGCTAAGTTACACTGAATACCCATTGAATTACACATGAAACCTATGTTAATTCCAAATACAGTCATTATGAGTGGCAGTATTACAAAGAATACTGAATAGATTCGAAATAATAGAAAACCAAATTAAAGAACTGCCATCACCTTTTGCTACCTTTTCCTCAGCCTTTCTGGACCTTTTTTTAAAGATAGCTTAGCTGTCAGGTGAAGAAAAAAAAAAAAGTAGTCTCACAGGTTCTTTTACAGTACAAACCAGTTTTCTGCCTCTGTGGTACAGGGAGCAACTAAAATTTGAAAGTACAAATCAGATAATGAAAACAAGGAAGAACAGCTGGGCTATGCTGGTATACACACTGAATTCAACCACAAAACAGCTATATTTTCCTGTGCTTTTAAAACTTGCTCTAACTTGTCAGTGTTTCTTCTGCATTGCTGGAATTACACCTTGGACTGAGCCCAAGGAAGTTTTAAAGTAGGGCACCTCTTACCAAACAGGTGATGGTAATTACTCTTCACTACCATAGTACTGACACTCTCGTCCATGGCTCTGTGATTTGGAGCAGCACCGACACTTCTGCAGCAGGCCAGAGCTGCACTCACTGATAGTACATCCCTGTGTAAAAGAAATACTGTATTTCAAGAATGCAAGGAAAAGAAATCTAAACTAAGTTCACAATGAAGCTGTATAAATTTGTCAGTGGGATTACAT
Organism: Calonectris borealis; assembly: GCF_964195595.1. Taxonomy (NCBI): domain Eukaryota; kingdom Metazoa; phylum Chordata; class Aves; order Procellariiformes; family Procellariidae; genus Calonectris; species Calonectris borealis. The sequence continues at coordinate 50,435,456 of NC_134313.1, forward strand.
GCTGTAGTTGCTCCAGTAGTAGGGCTGAACTTGATGACCAAGGAGATCACATCCAGGCCTTTGCCTTATGCTTTGGTGGCCTGCCTAGCTATGCCTGCTTGGACTGCCCACAGGGCCAAGGAAATTACATAGGACATTTATAAATTCCCAAACATAAATTATTAGAAACTTAGCTTAGGACGCTCCCACTGGGAGACAGAAGTGGAAGGACTTCCTTGCTTCTCCTAACGGAATGATGGAGGTTGTTATCCAGCTGTGTATAAGACATGTCGTCCGTAAGTACAAGAGCTTTGGAGATGACATTACTAATGCTCTAGTTAATAACTGCATCAGTGCATATCATATTCTGTCTTCCTCTTCAGCTAAAATTCTGTTGTAGCTGAAATTAATATTGCTATTTGCCCTCGTAGGTGACACACCAGCGTCTGTGATAATTCTATTTGTGCTGCTGGCAGCAAAGCTGTAGTCTTTATGGGGCCTGCCCTCTCTTTGCATGATATTTCAGACCACAGATTCTACTTCCATGGACTACACATAGCTACATGAGTAAGAGTGCTGTCCAGAGCATAACAAGTGTTAGAATAGTTTGGGTTGGAAGGGACCTTTAAAGGTCATCTAGTCCAACCCCCCTGCCATGGGGAGGGACATCTTCAACTAGATCAGGTTGCTCAGATAGCTAACACTTTCGAATAGAATAGACTATTTCAGTTGGAAGGGACCTACAACGATCATCTAGTCCAACTGCCTGACCAATTCAGGGCTTACCAAGTTAAAGCATGTTATTAAGGGCATTGTCCAAATGCCTCTTAGACACTGACAGGCTTGGGGCATCGACCACCTCCCTAGGAAGCCTGTTCCAGTGTTTGACCACCCTTTCAGTAAAGAAATGCTTCCTGATGTCAAGTCTAAACCTCCCTTGGAGCAGCTTTGAGCCATTCCCACGTGTCCTATCACTGAATCCCAGGGAAAAGAGCTCAGCACCTCCCTCTCCACTTCACCTCCTCAGGAAGCTGTAGAGATTAATGAGGTCACCCCTCAGCCTCCTTTTCCCCAAACTAGACATAGCCAGAGTCCTTAGTGGCTCCCCATAGGACATGCCTTCCAGTCCTTTGCTAAACTGTTACAGCAGCCCCTCTTCTAAAAGTGAGAGTCTGATGTTCCTTTCTCATTCTATCAATCACCCAGCTCCATTGTACTATGTCATGATTTACAGCCCTTGGTTCTTAAAAGACTTGCAAAAGAAAATCACTGATTAGACTCCTCTCACTCAGAGGTGAAGATAAGTCTCTGATTGTGCTTAAGAAGTTTAGCAAACAGCGGTTAAGGCTTAACTATTTGAATATAATATTCAACTAGGCCATTGATAACACAGTTGATAGCACAGAATGCTGATGGCAGATGTGCAAATCCAGTCACTCCCAAATTTTTCAAAATGTATGCCAAAGCATGGTGTAGTCCATGATCCAAAATGCAAATATCACGTCTGTGGAAATTGTCATAATTTGACTCACTGCAGCGCTGACAAACATGCTGCTTTGTTCAGGTGTTTAAAAGCATGACTGTAACAAGCTATCAGCAAACAGCAGTTTCCTCCATGCTCAAGTAGAGCAGCTGCCAGTTCTTGTCAGAACTCTCTGAAGTGCAGCACTGACTGCCACGGGTTCTTCACAATCCTGCCTCAGCTAGTTTGCACAAATGCAACATTTCCAATTGCATGTCCATAATAAGTTAATAAAATATGTCTCTTGACCGCTTTTAGCATTGGACCATACATTCACAAATACTTTTCAGACTGATTCCACTGAAAATGTTTTTAAAAGTCAGACACAGTCATGCTCTTTAGGCAAATCTGATTTTTTTCATTCTGAATATCTCTGAGACCTTGTCTTGGGGCAAGTTATCCTGACCTTATTTTTGCTTTTAAAAGGCAGAACTTTGTTGCTTTTGTCACTCCTTTTTCTCTTAATCTGTGTCCTGGCCTATTGGCAGACATTGATAAACACTATAGCATTTTATACATATTTGTTCCACCTCTTTTGTGTCACCTCCTTCTGCAAAAGCATGCAAGTGAAGATCTGCAATCAAGGTTTATCATTCACTCCTGTCATTGAGTTTGGAGTTACACTTCTGAGGTTTTAAGATGAAAATCTGAGGGTTTTGTGTTCCAAACACTGAGATTTTGTTAAGAAAACAGTAACCTTTTCTGCAATTTGTATGCAGCTGGACCTATACAAACGCTTCCTACTAGTAGCTTACGATGCTTACTAGTTGTCGTGGTTTAACCTGGCAGACAACCAAATACGCAGCCACTCGCTCACTCCCCCCCCACCCCCTCAGTGGGACGGGGAGAGAATCGGAAGGCTAAGAGTGAGAAAAACTCGTGGGTTGAGGTAAAGACAGTTTAATAGAACAGAAAAGGGAAAATAATAATGATAATGATAAAATATACAAAATAGTGATGCACAATGCAATTGCTCACCACCCGCGCTGACGGATAACCAAGTAGCGATCGGTACTTCCTGGATCACACCTACCATTCATATACTGAGCATGACGTCACATGGTACCCCAACTGGCCAGCTGGGCTGGCTGTCCTGATTATGTTCCCTCCCATCTTGTGTACCTAGCTCAGTCAGTAGGCACGGGAGCTGTCCTTGGACTAGGAGGGCACTTAGCAACAACTGAAAACATCAGTGTGTTATCAACATTCTCCTCATACTAAATCCAAAACACAGCACTAGGAAGAAATTTAACCCTATCGCAGCCGAAACCAGGACACTAGTAGTAGCAAAATGTCTTTCTGAGCTTCTGCATTGACATCTCTTGAACTCTTCCTGCAGTTATGCTTGTCTTATAGATGTATAGGAAGGGTCTATCAGTACTTTGGTTATTATATTCTGTTTTCACTGAATTTCATATTGGGATTTTGTTTCAGAAGTAATGGTGTCCTTCAGACTCAGTGCAGATCACTATACTGAAACAATTTATTTCTTGCTTTCCCTTCACTCTTTCAGCACTTGTCTTTCCATTTCTCAGAGATGCTCTTTGAACTTCATTAGCCTCAGTGTGGATTTTAACTGGTTATTATCTCAAATAAGACTTCTATCTCTTTTGGATGGTGTGAGGACTATTAAATGCTTTACTGTTTTCACTATTTTGGATCAGATTTAATGCTCCCTTTTTCTAAGGAATGATCAAAGTAATTCATATGTGCTACTCTGATTTGCATTTTGTTGTGATTCAGTTTTAGGTGACATCTCCTGCATTTGTAAACACTGTGATTAAGTTTTTGTTGTGCACTTTTCTTGTGCTGCAACGTACTAAAATGTCATAAAAGTTATTTTGACTTCCATCAGATTTTCTAGTATGTCATTCTTCTGGAATATCTTTTGCGCAGTTGAGTACTGTGTGCTGAATGCTCTTTCGAAGGGCCATCTTTAGAGCGGTGAAAGTGGTTACCTTGCTACTTTCTTCTTCCTGACTTACCTTTACACTTCGGGTCTGATTAACTTGTTCATTTGGGAGTGATGTTGCAATGTAACAAAGGAGGGCTGTCAAGTTTTCTTATTATTATTTTGTTTCTGCCCTATCTAGTATTTACTTGTCTTCTGCAGTCATCAAGCTTACCTGCTCAGACGTTGTCCCATTTTCATAGTAAAAAATACCAATTTAGTGCCAGAATTCCTTGTCCTCTTTGGCCCTAGCTATTTGTGACAATCCGTATATTACAGACAACACTGGCACCAGAGGTGTAGAAAGTTTGACTTGTCATTGTTCTGGTAGATATCCCATACAACCTAATGCCTTGCCAAAACATTATTTTGTTTATTTTCATTTACTTATGTTTATGGATACCCCGTGTAGACTCCATGAACAGATCCATTTTTAGTTTACTGATTTCATTTCAGGGTTGTTTTTGCTAGGTACGTATTATAGAGATACCTAGTTATTGACATTTTCCTTGAACATACTATTAATGCTCTATGTGGACTGAATATTCAATGAATGTGCCAAATCTTATGAACACAAATGCTAGCAGTGGTGTGTTGTGACCTGCCTTTTTTCTTTATTTAGTTTCAGGATGCAATTACTTTGACGTTTTGAAAATTCTGAGTTTTTCCTTTAGACCTATTTTAAGATGGTAACACATAACTTCATCATTCTATGTTTCTTAATCTGCCTTGCAGCCAAGAAGGACATAACATGACTACTGCCGAGTTCCTCTTCTACATTGCATCGTACAGTTACATACCACTGCACACCTTGTACTATTCTGCTGATGTGTGCAACACATTCATGTCAGGAGGTTTGTGCTGTGACATATCATAACCATCTTCCCCAGTTTTGCATTTGGGCAGTAAGATGAAACTGATACTCTCTACAAGTCTGTCATGTCACTGCCTTTGCTGTATTTTTCCCTGGAATAATACGCATAGCATATTATACTGAATGACTCCCTTCTATCATCTGTGCTTGTTTGCTCATACCGCTACATGCATGTCATTATTTGCAAGAAATTAGCAAGAAATCTCATTGTTCTTCAGACATCTTATGTACACATCTGTTTTGGAAACAAATTTTGTCCATAGTATTTTTTCTTTAACACCTTTTGAGTTTGATTTCATTAAGATTGCCTCCTTCATTATTTCATACTAATCTGTGAAATCTATGTAGCCAAATGTCCCCTTATTAAGTGTAACAACAGGCCCTAGTTCCCTGCACAGAAAACTTTTCTTACTGAGGACTGTATTTCTGCTTCAGTGAGCTTAGCTTTAGACATTCATTTCTGCAGAGATTGCTGTCTATTTGTCCACAAGAAATTAAGCCTCAAATGCTAACTCAATTACCTTCTTCCGTTTGCATAATTTCACATTGGGGGCTTCTGATTTCCAGTTTCATAAGAGCCATCTCTGGTGGTTTTCCACATACATTATATGTTTGGTTGGTTTGTTTTTTCCTGACTTTTCCTCTTTTCTTTTTTTTTCAGCTTTCTCACAGAAATCATAGAATCATAGAAACATTAAGGTTGGAAAAGATCTCTAAGATCATCGAGTCCAACCGTCAACCCAACATTACCATGCCCACTAAACAATGTCCCTAAGCGCCTCATCTACACGTCTTTTAAATACTTCCAGGGATGGTGACTCAACCACTTCCCTGGGCAGCCTGTTCCAAGGCCTGACCACTCTTTCAGTAAAGAAATTTTTCCTAATGTCCAATCTAAACCTCCCTTGGTGCAACTTGAGGCCATTTCCTCTCGTCCCATAGCTAGTTACTTGGCAGAAGAGACCAACACCCACCTCGCTACAAGGTAGTTGTAGAGTACAATGAGGTCTCCCCTCAGCCTCCTCTTCTCCAGGCTAAACAGTCCTAGTTCCCTCAGCCGCTCCTCATAAGACTTGTTCTCCAGACCCTTTACCATCTTCATTGCCCTTCTCTGGACACGCTCCAGCACCTCCATGTCCTTCTTGTAGTGAGGGGCCCAAGACTGAACACAGGATTCGAGGTGCGGCCTCACCAGTGCCAAGTACAGGGGCACGATCACCTCCCTACTCCTGCTGGCCACACTATTTCTGATACAGGCCAGGATGCCATTGGCCTTCTTGGCCACCCGGGCACACTGCTGGCTCATGTTCAGCCAGCTGTCAACCAGCACCCCCAGGTCCTTTTCTGACAGGCAGTTTTCCAGCTGCTCTTCCCCAAGCCTGTAGCGTTGCATGCGGTTGTTGTGGCCGAAGTGCAGGACCCGGCACTTGGCCTTGTTGAACCTCATACAGTTGGCCTCGGCCCATCGATCCAGCCTGTCCAGGCCCCTCTGCAGAGCCTTCCTAATCTCGAGCAGATCAACACTTCCACCCAGCTTGGTGTCACCTGCAAACTTACTGAGGGAGCACTCGATCCCCTCATCCAGATCGTTGATAAAGATATTGAACCAGACCAGCCCCAAAACTGAGCCCTGGGGAACACTGCTTGTGACCGGCCGCCAACTGGATTTAACTCCGTTCACCACAACTCTCTGGGCTCGGCCGTCCACCAGATTTTTACCCAGCGAAGAGTGTACCTGTCTAAGCCGTGAGCCGCCAGCTCCTCTAGGAGAATGCTGTGGGAGACAGTGTCAAAGGCTTTACTGAAGTCCAGGTAGACCACATCTACAGCCTTTCCCTCATCCTCTAGGCGGGTCATCCGGTCATAGAAGGAGATCAGGTTGGTCAAGCAGGACCTGCCTTCCATGAACCTGTGCTGGCTGAGCCTGATCCCCTGGTTGTCCCGGACATGGCTTGTGAGCGCCCTCAAGATGAACCACTCCATAATCTTCCCCGGCACCAAGGTCAGGCTGACCGGCCTGTAGTTCCCCAGATCCTCCTTCTGGTCCTTCTTGTAGATGGGCGTCACATTGACAAGCCTCCAGTCGTCCGGGACCTCCCCTGTTAACTGGGACTGCTGATAAATGATGGAGAGTGGCTCGGCAAGCTCCTCCGCCAGCTCCCTCAGTACCCTCGGGTGGATCCCATCTGGCCCCATAGACTTGTGTGAGCATCCAGGTGGCGTAGCAGGTCATTAACTTCTTCCTCTTGGATTATGGGGGGTTTATCCTGCTTGCCGTCCCTGTCTTCCAGCTCAGGGGGCTGAGTACCCTGAGGATAACGGCTCTGACTATTAAAGACTGAGGCAAAGAAGCCATTAAGTACCTCAGCCTTATCCTCGTCCTTGGTGGCAACATTCCCCCCCCGACATCCAATAGAGGATGGAGATTCTCCTTGGCTTTCTTTTTGTCATTAATATGCTTGTAAAAACATTTTTTGTTGTCTCTCACGACAGTGGCCAGGTTGAGTTCTAGCTGGGCTTTTGCCTTTCTAATTTCCTCTCTGCACAACCTAACGAGAACCCTGTACTCTTCTTGAGTTGCCTGCCCCTTCTTCCACAAGTGATAAACTCTCCTTTTTTTCCTGAGTCCCAGCCAGAGCTCCCCGTTCAGCCAGGCCAGTTGTCTTCCCCGCCCATTCTTCTTACGGCACATGGGGGCAGCCCGCTCCTGCGCCTTCAAGATTTCCTTCTTGAAGAACATCCAGCCTTCCTGGACCCCTTTGCCCTTCAGGACTGTCTCCCAAGGGACCCTCTCGACCAGTGTCCTGAGCAGGCCAAAGTCCACCCTCCAGAAGTCCATGGTAGCGGTTTTGCTGGCCGCCTTCCTTACTTCACCAAGTATCGAGAATTCTATCATTTCATGGTCACTGAGCCCAAGCCGACCTCCGACCACCACATCTCCCACCAGTCCTTCTCTGTTTGTGAACAGCAGGTCAAGTGAGGCACCTCAAGGTAGGGTCGCTTACCAGCTGCGTCAGGAAGTTATATCTTCCACACACTCCAGGAACCTCCTCGACTGTTTCCTCTCTGCTGTGTGGTATTTCCAGCAGATATCTGGAAAGTTGAAGTCCCCCACGAGAACAAGGGCTAGCGACTGTGAGACTTCTGCCAGCCTCTTGTAGAATATTTCGTCTGCCTCCTCATCCTGGTTAGGTGATCTATAACAGACTCCCAGCAGGATATCTGCCTTGTTGGCCTTCCCCCTCATCCTTACCCACAAGCACTTGACCTCATCATCACTACCATTGAGCTCTAGACAGTCAAAGTACTCCCTAACATACAGGGCTACCCCGCCGCCTCTCCTTCCTTGCCTGTCCCTTCTGAAGAGCTTATAGCCATCCATTGCAGCACTCCAGTCGTGAGACTCATCCCACCATGTTTCTGTGATGGCGACTAAGTCATAGCTACCCCGCTGCACAATGGCTTCCAGCTCCTCCTGTTTGCCGCCCATGCTGCGTGCATTGGCGTAGATGCACTTGAGCTGGGCTGCCGATTTCTCCTTCAACATTGGCGTGCCGCCCCTAAGCTCTTCTCTAGTGAGCCTGGTTTTATCCCCTTCCCCCTTCGAACCTAGTTTAAAGCCCTCTCGCTGAGCCCCGCCAACTCATACGCGAGAATCCTTTTTCCCCTGTGAGACAGCTGAATTCTGTCTGTCACCAGCAGGCCCGGTGTCGTGTAAACCTCCCCATGATCAAAGAAGCCAAAATTTTGCTGATGGCACCAGCCCCTGAGCCACCTGTTGATCCGATGAGTTTTCCTGTTCCCTTCAGTATTCTTCCCTGCCACTGAAGGGATTGAGGAAAACACTACCTGTGTTCCTGATCCTTCCACCAGTCGCCCCAGTCCCCTGAAGTCCCTTTTGATCCCTTCGGGACTTCTCTCTGCAACCTCCTCACTGCCAGCCTGTGTAACCAATAGCGGGTAGTAATCAGAGGGCTGTACCAGATCAGGGAGTTTCCTAGTAATGTCCTATGACTTCCACAGGACAAGGGAAAACATGTGGGTTTTTGTCTTAAAATTATTCAAATCAAGTTCCTTGTTAACATCACAGAGGTGCTTCACTCCAGACAATTTTGTGTTAGAAACAATTATAGAAGCAACATTACATTTTGCTACACAGTATGATTTGTTTTGGGATTACCAATACGTCTATATCAAATAATTTTTTCAAATGAAGACCAGGTTTATGCAAGGCAAAGAACAGAATCTCAGAAATTAGTACACTGATTGATGAGAAATTATCTGTGTGAGTCTCAAAATGAGACAAAGTCATAAGGAGATGTGGGGGAAATTATAAGTGAAGGAAAGCAATGGTCAAAAAAAAAAAAAAAAAAAAAAAGAGGAAAGAAAAGAAGGAATATACTAACATTAAGGAAGAAAGCTGTTCATGTGTTCTGGGTACTCTTGGTATAACCAAAAAAAAAAAAGTCCCATAAAGGAAAAGTTGTATAAATTGGAGTAATTTACAAGCTGAACCAGGCTACTTTAAAAGCTTAGATTCCACTGTAGCTATTTCCTGCCATTACATTTCCAATCTCCTTCTAAAATATGTCCTTATTCCACTTTTAAAGGCCTAACAAAAAAGGACCAATTTAGTGTTACCTTTAGCATTTGATATTTTGTTACCAAATGATTTTACATACGTAATAAAGCAGTCTGAGAGTATTAAGCCCTGCATTTTACTTATCTCCTAAATTGTCCAGACACATATTCCCATCACAAAGAAAAATAAACTAGACATACTAGATTTTTTTACTAAATCAAATCCAAAGAAATTGGGCTTTCTCTGTCCAACCCTGGGAGCCTTTATCCAGTACAGGTTATAACTTCCATTATGACAAATGATTATTTTTGAAGTCCCATAGAAAATAGCTCATACATCATGGTACGGAAAAAATTTTACAGCTACAATCTGTCGATGAAGGCTGAGAGCAACTAGGGGACCCTTCCATTTTCACCATTACTTTCAGAACAATAGAAATAAGTTTCAGGCAGATACAGTAATACATGACAGTTCAACATTCTTCATATTTAATCTAGGGTTATCAAATTAAAATCTTAGTTTTATAATATCAGTCCTGTTGTGCATTATAATTTCTTTCAGCAGATGAGATCTTTGAAGGGAAGTTTGCTTGCTTACAAAGGCCAAATAATTACCTGTTCTCTTTCTTGAATGCTATGTCAGATCATGATCTTTGTTTATTCATAATTCCTCACATTTTACCATTGTGGTTAATTTTTAATCCACCAGTGTCTGAACAAGACTAAAGACCAATACTTTTTCTACTGCATAAATGACAGAAATGTCTAAGTGCTTCAGACTAGTGCATTTATTGCATTTCTACCATCATGTAAGAAATACCTTTCTTTTTCACACAGCTGGGCATTTCAGGAACTACTGTATCAATAAATAAATAGTCACACTTGCCGCCTCCCACACCCAACCAGTCCCTCTGGGCTTGAAGAGTTGCATATAACCTCCCTGTAATAACTGAATTTCAAAACATTGCTATTATAAACCTTATTTGCTTTTTCTACTTAGGACACCGACACATGCAATTTCCCCTTCTTGATTGTAGTCATTGTGTTGGGGTGAGAGCCAGAGCACAAGCAAGAGACTGCCCAATAAAATATCATGCTTCCTCTATCATTCTCACTGTCAAGAATATCTGGGATGAGTGCCTTGGCTTTGTCTTGCAGAATAAATAACAACTTGATTCTTTTTTTAAGGGCATATTTTCAATTACTTTTCCCAGGTGTTACTAGAGAGAGATTTCCAGCTCATCTCAGCAAGGCAGAGCCAGAAGAAAGAGAAAACCCCTAAAATTATGAACGTGAAACTGTAAGTTATTGAGCAAACAAACACAAGGCATTCAGCTTTATTGCATGAGAGTCAGCCAGAGACCGAAGCTGTGAGAGGGATGATTTGTGGAAATGCCAAGTAGTAACACTCTCTACATTCATGACCTTATCCAAATTTTAGCCCTGGTAGCCACTTCATTGAATGATAAACTGGAGGATAAACCCCCCATAATCCAAGAGGAAGCAGTCAACGACCTGCTACGCCACCTGGATGCTCACAAGTCTATGGGGCCAGATGGGATCCACCCGAGGGTACTGAGGGAGCTGGTGGAGGAGCTTGCCGAGCCGCTCTCCATCATTTATCAGCAGTCCTGGTTAACAGGGGAGGTCCCAGACTGGAGGCTTGCCAATGTGACACCCATCTACAAGAAGGACCAGAAGGAGGATCCGGGGAACTACAGGCTGGTCAGCCTGACCTCGGTGCCGGGGAAGATTATGGAGTGGTTCATCTTGAGGGCGCTCACAAGCCATGTCCGGGACAACCAGGGGATCAGGCTCAGCCAGCACAGGTTCATGGAAGGCAGGTCCTGCTTGACCAACCTGATCTCCTTCTATGACCGGATGACCCGCCTAGAGGATGAGGGAAAGGCTGTAGATGTGGTCTACCTGGACTTCAGTAAAGCCTTTGACACTGTCTCCCACAGCATTCTCCTAGAGAAGCTGGCGGCTCACGGCCAGCTCACAGGTACACTCTTCGCTGGGTAAAAAACTGGCTGAACAGACGAGCCCAGAGAGTTGTGGTGAACGGAGTTAAATCCAGTTGGCGGCCGGTCACAAGCAGTGTTCCCCAGGGCTCAGTTTTGGGGCTGGTCTGGTTCAATATCTTTATCAACGATCTGGATGAGGGGATCGAGTGCTCCCTCAGTAAGTTTGCAGACGACACCAAGCTGGGTGGAAGTGTTGATCTGCTCGAGATTAGGAAGGCTCTGCAGAGGGGCCTGGACAGGCTGGATTGATGGGCCGAGGCCAACTGTATGAGGTTCCACAAGGCCAAGTGCCGGGTCCTGCACTTCGGCCACAACAACCCCATGCAACGCTACAGGCTTGGGGAAGAGCAGCTGGAAAACTGCCCAGAGGAAAAGGACCTGGGGGTGCTGGTTGACAGCTGGCTGAACACGAGCCAGCAGTGTGCCCGGGTGACCAAGAAGGCCAACAGCATCCTGGCCTGTATCAGAAATAGTGTGGCCAGCAGGAATAGGGAGGTGATCGTGCCCCTGTATTTGGCACTGGTGAGGCCGCACCTCGAATCCTGTGTTCAGTTTTGGGCCCCTCACTACAAGAAGGACATGGAGGTGCTGGAGCGTGTCCAGAGAAGGGCAATGAAGATGGTAAAGGGTCTGGAGAACAAGTCTTATGAGGAGCGGCTGAGGGAACTAGGACTGTTTAGCCTGGAGAAGAGGAGGCTGAGGGGAGACCTCATTGTACTCTACAACTACCTTGTAGCGAGGTGGGTGTTGGTCTCTTCTGCCAAGTAACTAGCTATGGGACGAGAGGAAATGGCCTCAAGTTGCACCAAGGGAGGTTTAGACTGGACATTAGGAAAAATTTCTTTCCTGAAAGAGTGGTCAGGCCTTGGAACAGGCTGCCCAGGGAAGTGATTGAGTCACCATCCCTGGAAGTATTTAAAAGATGTATAGATGAGGCGCTTAGGGACATTGTTTAGTGTTGAGTTGATGGTTGGACTTGGTGATCTTAGAGGTCTTTTCCAACATTAATGATTCTATGATTCTATGATTCAAACCCCAGCTCTGATTCATCAAGTTTTAAATCAGTGTATTAGTGGGAACAAACCAGCATTCCTTCTTCTATCATCAGTCTTTGCAGGTTCCTTGCTTAATTATCCTGATTGTTGCACAGGATGAAAACTATTTTTGTGTCAAGAGCAAGGTTTAATAACTGTAATTTGACTATTCTTTGAATACCATCAAATAAGATGCCTTTTTTCCCAAGGCCAATTGACTGTCTTTCTATCCTACTGTATTATGTCCAATTACTCACACAGCAGACAGCTCTACATGACTTCAGCTAGGATTAAAACATATTAAACAATGTCTAACCATTTCTGCTATTACTTTCCAATTTGCCAGGTGCAACATAAAAATGCAGACATATTGATACAGTGTAAGAAGTGGTGGCCAAACTATGGCTCCGCAGCCTTGTTCGATGTTTTCTCAGACATTTGTGTTAAACATGACCCTATTGCTGGTTGTCATAAAGGACCTGGGGATGACAGATGTCTTCTTTCTGAAGTGCATTTCCATTCTTTTCTGGCTTTTGTGCCTCTGGCATCAGTTCAGTGCATGATGGAACAGTAAGCTGAAAAACAAACGTGGGCAAGAAGAGGAACACAAGAAAAATGAGAGTATGAAAATGTGGAAGAACCTAGAAGAGAAAAAATGGGAAGATAAGAGTCTAATTGAAAGAAAATAATTCAGTGAAATATCAGAAATTAAAATAAAAGAAAGGGAAAATTTGAGGACTGTGAAGAATCATAGAATCATAGAATCATAGAATAGTTTGGGTTGGAAGGGACCTTTAAAGGTCATCTAGTCCAACCCCCCTGCAATGAGCAGCGACATCTTCAGCTAGATCAGGTTGCTCAGAGCCCCGTCCAACCTGACCTTGAATGTTTCCAGGGATGGGGCATCTACCACCCCTCTGGGCAACCTGTTCCAATGTTTCATCACACTCATTGTAAAAAATGTGTTCCTTATATCTAGTTTAAATCTACCCTCTTTTAGTTTAAAACTATTCCCCCCTGTCCTGTCACAACAGGCCCTGCTAAAAAGTTTGTCCCCACCTTTCTCATAAGCCCCCTTTAAGTACTGAAAGGCTGCAATAAGGTCTCCCCAGAGCCTTCTCTTCTCCAGGCTGAACAATCCTAGCTTCTCTCAGCCTGTCTTCATAGGAGAGGTGTTCCAGCCCCCTGATCATTTTTGTGGCCCTTCTCTGGACCCGCTCCAACATGTCTTTCCTGTGCTGAGGACTCCAGAGCTGGATGCAGTACTCCAGGTGGCGTCTCACCAGAGCAGAGTAGAGGAGCAGAATCACCTCCCTTGCCCTGCTAGCTACGCTTCTTTTGATGCAGCCCAGGATATGGTTGGCCTTCTGGGCTGCAAGCGTACGTTGTTGGCTCACGTCCACTTTTCATCCACCAGTACCCCCAAGTCCTTCTCGTCAAGGCTGCTCTCAATCCCTTCATCCCCCGGCCTGTGTTGATACCAGGGGTTACCCCCACCCAGGTGCAGGACCTTGCACTTGGCCTTATTGAACCTCATGACATTCACAGGGGCCCACTTCTCGAGCTTGTCCATGTCCCTCTGGATGTCATCCCGTCTCTCAGGCATGTCAATTGCACCACTCAGCTTGGTGTCATCTACAAACTTGTTGAGGGTGCACTCGATCCCACTGTCTATGTCATTGATGAAGATATTAAACAGTACTGCTCACAATACGGACCCCTGTGGGACACCATTTGTCACCGATCTCCATCTGGACATTGAGCCATTGACCACTACCTTCTAGATGCGACCATCCAACCAATTCCTCATCCACCGGACAGTCCACCCATCAAATCCGTATCTCTCCGGTTTAGAGAGAATAATGTTGTGGGGGACTGTGTCAAAGGTCTTACAGAGGTCCAGATAGATGACATCTGTAGCTCCTTCCGTGAAGAGCATTTACTGAGGAAACAGTAAATAAATTTTGCTCGCCCTGAGTGAATTTCCCAGTGTGGTGAGATGTCTTCACTGGATTCTGCAAGAACTTCAGGCACACAGGGATATCACAGGGATGTTATCACAGCCAAAAGCTCTTCTTTATTTAGACTTCAGATGTCATGTCCCAATTGGCAATTACAAATTAATTTTTTCTAATAATAATAATTTTCTAATAATAATCATTTTTTCTGTTGGCACTGGGTTGCAGAGGTCCTTTGCATGTGTGTCCACATGCCACACCCTTTACTGAGGATACTGATTAATTTTCAATAAAATTAATGAAAAGCCCATGTCTTGAAAGAAAAATATGAAAGTACTGTAAAAGATACAGACGTGTTTTCATGTCTGTATGTACAGATATCTGTACTCAAGGATGGCAAAGATAACTGTTTTCCTCATTACTTTTTTCATTAGCTGACTGTATGTCACTTTCTTCTTGCAAATGTTTCCTTCTCTTCCTTGTTTTCTTCCAATTTCTGGTCATTCTGCCTCTTTAAAATATCTCTTTAGGGTACCTTTACCTCTTCGGATAACAATGTAAACACTTTTGAGTGTAAACTGATAACGTGCTGCTGTTTTGTGATTTATCAAAAGTTATGCACAAAATAATTTTCTCCATTAATTCAATATTTATCACAATAAGGTAATTATGAACTTATTAGACATCATTTATTCATGGAAACAGATTTACACAGAATTTTATTTTCTTTGATGGAGCCCCTACTCAAATATTTATTTTTATTATTATTCATATTCTTCTCTGGAGGTAAATTGTGCTCCGCATTGTAATTTAATACTGCATCTGTGATAATCACATTGAGGGGATCTACACTTTGGACTGAGATAGATTATTACAGGAAAAGCGATGAACCACTTCCTGTAGCAATTCCTTCTTATATACAACTCATCAATTTTTTAAGAAAAGTATTAACCTTAAAATTGAGTTATCATTATCATTTATCTAGTGCTTTTCATTCTTTAATTGTTTTAAACAGCTAACAAGTTATATATGAATGATAAAAAGTTATCTATCTGTAGCAGAATATGTTTAAGTTGCTCAGCATGACCTTCAGTGGAACCAGAAAAAAAAAAAAAAGAGAATTTTAGAAGTGACAGTATTACCAGTATTACCTCATAAAATGGACTTTTTTCAGATAAGAATACCTAATTCTAAATCAGATCCTGAGCATAACCAAATAATATTAGTATAATTATTTTCTTCATCATGAAAAGAAATATTCTTGTCTAAGGTAATCTTATTGGGAAAATCAGTTTAACTTCTAAACAGAATACCATGAAGTCTTTGATTGTACCTCAGCTATTTTAAGAGAAGGAAAAGAAAAAAGTATGATTTCTAGTGAAGGGAACAATAAAAAAATGTAAGCCAGTTTTCTAGAAAGGCTGATTTGAAAAGAGTTGTGCTTCATTGTTCACCATTATAATTTGGTGAGCTGGTGATTTCTGAGACTAACACAAAGAATTCTTCATAGCATAGATGCCATCTTGATGTATTCTTGATTGTATGCATCTGCTTCCTGACTGCCTGTGAGGAAGGAGCTGTGTGAATTAGTGAGCAACATGGAGTTGCCTAATATTGTCCAGAAAGCCTGAGGCAGGTGTAGGCTGTGTTTATTCAGCTGATTATGTTTCTTATGAAGCACTTATTCCACAGGTTTTCTTCAGGAAACAAGAAGAACCTTTTCACCCAATGTTGTGTCTCCTGTGCATGTTCAATATTTAGGTCTAAAACCCTGAGATAAAGACCAATGCAAACAGATAACTTGACAATAATAGTTTATTTGAGGGCCTGGAAGAAATCGTTTGCTCGCACTTTGCAGAGGCTGGTGATGTTTCTCTCCTGAAATCAATCTGTGTTCTGTAAATAAATTGTTAATAAACATGCCTGCTTATTGGCATCAGCCAGAGAAACAGATAAAATCCCCAGGCAATTACTCCGCTGTTCTAGGAATCAGGTAGGTGGCTGATTTGCAGTCAGATACACAGGTTGTCTGTCCTTTGGGGGTTCTCTGTGGGAATGCTTTCTGAACTGCATACATATCACCCTATCAGAAGAAAAAGGAAAAAAAAATAAAAGCACCTCAGCAAGCTGCAAGGATCTAGCTCGCAGAGCGTCAAAGGGAAAGGCTCAAGGTACCAAACTTTCATGCTCACTTTCCTGAGAGACACAGAATTTGCTGCTACTAAACCAGGTCTGTCGAAAAAGGACAGCTCATGAAAGTGGCATGAGGGAAAAACAAGTCTCTGATGGCTCTCCCCAACCAACTGAAGCAAAATGTTTTGATTTTACCATTTATATTGACAGCAGTTTACACGACACTTTGTAGATGGGATTTCTTGCTGAACCATTTCTATGCAAGGTTAGCAGATTAGTAGGAGAAAGCTTTTATTCCTGCAATGGCTTTGCTTATGAAGAGGCAAATGTGTGGTGAAATGACGTTGCAAAAGCTGGAGTCTAGCTTGCTGGATGTCTTTACATGTAGTTTTGTAAGAAAGCCAAACTTTCTATCTAAAGAATTTTTCCCAGGTTTACAAGGTCCCATGCAAGTCATGTAAAAAATACAATTTCTTTTGCTACCATACTGAGAGAATGATTCACTATGAATCATTTATTAAACGAGTTTAGCCTCTTTTTCTGTCTGCAGAATGTCTACAAACATATCATAACTTTCTTGCATGTATTTGTTATTCTAAATCACTTGACAGGTCTTTTTTGTGTGTGTATATGTTTACTCTGTAGGTTGCAGTGTAGATTCTGAAATTATAATTTACCTATCAATTTGTGACTGGTTATCTAAATCAGGCAGCTTTGTTTCCCTGGTTGTCAAAGTGCTCACTCTATGTAGGACAAGTCTCTTGGTAAGGACTCTGCTCCATCTGAAGTTAAGGATGCAGCTCCATGCATACATGATCAGTTATCTGAAATAGAAGCAGAAATCTGCTGTGAAAGCATATGGTCAGAATTTTAATGTGGGGTTTTTTCTCTAAAGAAATTTTTCTAAAAGCCAATTACATCTTAATTTACTACAGGTAAGAGGATCAGAAACCCTCTTACATAAAAAACTGAATAGTATTGTTTTTTTCATTATGAGCTTAGAGTCTTTGTTGTTGCAAAACTCTGTAAAATTGCCTATGCAAATAATCTGGTAGCCAGTGAATTCTAAGTGTTGGATGTGCACGCTTGGTGGAAAAAAAAAGGTAACGGATTTCCACCAAGATGTGAAGCTTCTTCTGAGCATAGTTCAAGCAAATGCTAAGGGAAGTTGATTCATATCATCTCTTAGATCAATGGGAACAGATGGAATCCCCAATGTCTGCTGAGGCCCTTTTCTTTCTAGCATCGTTATTTAGTTATTAGTTACAGAAATAAAAAAAAAAAATCATTAATCTAAGTCAAATAACAGTATTCCTAGTAAATTGGAATTCCAGATTCATCATTTAAAATACAGTTTTAAAAGAGTATTTAATATATAATAATCCTGCATCATCTTGCTGGGTGTGTCTGGAGCACTTGGCCTAAAGGGATCCCAAATTCCCCCTTGCAATCTCTGTGGAACTGTTCATGGAGACTGCTAAGAGCCTTACACAAAAGCCGGTGAAACTAAAAATTTAAGAATTTAATCCCATTCTGGTCTTACCATTTTCATACTGATATATCACTAGTGATTTTAGTGGCTGAAAATCAAATGAGAACCTCACTTATTTTGTCAGTGCAAGCTTTAACTTGACACACATGTGCAAAACGATGTTCTCATTTACCCCAGAGCGGTAAAAGACCTTGTGGTAAGAGGAAGGGAGGAAAAAAATCCTTTATCACTGTGAGATATTTAGCCATTGTCCTCAGAGAGACTAAGCTAAAATGGCCATCACAAGTTGAGCATTCATATATTAAAACTAGTAAAAAGTTCATTTTAAAAGCTAACCTGAAGCAAAGGGAAAACACTTCTGTTGAAATACTGAGTGGATTAGCTGTGGACATGAAAGGAATGGGAGCAATGAGTTGTTTTCTAGCCAGGGATTTAAAATTTAAGTGCACAATTAGACTTGGTGGTTTCCAGATCTCATTTGCACTTTCACTTCAGGAGAAGGAGGGCTGGCAGGAAAACAGGCCTGGGAGTATTATCCACAGTGATAATAAGCATAGGTTGCCCCAAGGAGAAAGAAAGGGAAATTAGAAATATAGCATATGTTAGAGCTGGTATATACTGCTGATTGAGAATTAGGCACTGACAGGCAGCAACTCCAGGGGAGCTGTCAGTGGCTCCACTAAGCTTTTCTAGCAGGTGTCATTGTGAGATAGTGGCATCAAATAAGCTGGAGACAGGTTGGAGGAAAAACTGCAAAAACTGCATAACGGAAGGGATGCATTCATGTGTGCATGTGTGTCCATGTGTATGTAATATCTTTGTTGTCTCTGCTATCTGATTTAATAACTAACCTTTCTTTCTATGTAATGTCTTCCTCCGATCAGGAAATAACTTGAGGCACATTTCCAAGATCTATGGGTTTTTTAATCCACACTGGAAGATGCAGAATTAAACCAAAGCAATTGCCTGTTCATAGACCCTTATATGGTAGATAGAAACATCTTAATGACACAGAGTCACAGGGAACACAGTGTATGCTTGGGTATACAAATGTGTAGTTGTGGACATGCAGCAGCACGTTCTTTCAAACCAGCCTCAAAATATCACTACTGTTGAGTCTAAACTAAAAGCAAACCAGTGTGATACCATTTCAGTAGCAGCCATGCCTACTGTATATAGCTTCAAGGGACAGGCTTGTTCTATTTTTAGGCTCTACTCCTCATTTTCTAATTTTCTTTCATTGCAATATAATTTTATTGTGTAGGTTTTATACTTCTCGTTCCTCCATTACCTTGGCCTTTAGACACTATTTCGATTTGTGTTCTGCCTGACTGAATCCACAGTATCAGACGCCTCCTTGTCAGACAGTCAGTAGAGACTCTAGTTTTATTGCCCATAACAAATAAAAGTTATCTTCCCTCTTTAAAGCCTATCTGTGACTTGGAGAGTCTACAAGTTCAACAGCACACTGTTGATGGAAGGCTGTAATACCAATGAGCAGATGAGACAATTAGACTGTAACCATTTGTTTAAAGGATTTAGGGTCTCTTTACAGCCTCTCTGAGCCATTATTAGTATTTTATTGCTTTGCTTTGTGATGGAAGGACACATAAGATAAAAGACAATTTTTCAGGGTTTTTTTTTGGTGGAAGATCTGATAGAAAAATCCACACAAACTTACGAACTACTTGTGCTATGCCTATGAAGCAGCCCCTTGCTTGGAAAATATTCTCTAATGAAAACAGTCCTTTCTTGTCTCTTTTGTTTTCTCAGTAGTAAACAATTTTATAATCCAGAAATCTGTGTTGCAATCGTTCCCTTAGAAATTGTACTTATAGGACTCCTTTCAGCTTTGCTGAGAAGTCACATGTATATATGATTAATTAGAAGTCATTTTATTATCTTCATTTTGTGTCACTTAAAGGAAAAAAATTATGTTCTCAATCCCGGCAAAAAAGGGTGGAGTTCAAGAAAGAAGGAGGGATGGGGTGAGAGGGCTAAATACCAAGACCAAAAAGAAATAGACTTTTCAAAGGGCAGAAAATCAAGCACGCAGTTTTTTATTACAAGCAGCTAAATCTTGACCATAGCTTCCAGCATCTCAAAGAGCTGGAGGGCCCTAGTCAAAGGTGACAGATACGCAGGTCAGGGACAAAGGTGTTTTGAGCCAGCGCTGCACTCTGTTTCCACTGGCATGTTTCAGTATCTATGGACAGCAAATTGTTCAGATAGCCAGCTGTTTATTGACACATTACAGAGAATTCACTTTCATTTTATGCCTCCTCTAAGGATACTTCCAAATAAAGCAACAACATTCCATGGGATACATGGGGTTCTTTCGCTCACAGGCTGCTCCAAGAAAATTGTATGTTTGAGGACTTTGAGATGCTTAGAGACTTAAAGGAGGCAGCCTCGCAAGCTACAGTGCCATTTAATGTTATTTTTCCCTTTAATTTATAGGCATCACAAACTCCAGAGTTCAAAGCTTGTTCAAGCCTTTCAGCTTGAAATGTTAAGAGCTTTACAAAGCAAACATGTTTTCATCCTCGAAGAATGACATTTGAAAAAAAGTGTCTTAAAGGATAATATTACGTTTAGATTTTTGCTTATATTTCTGGGCCAAATAGCATAACATCTTTTTTTGTAACACAGTGACAGAATGCCAGTGCTTTAAATTATTTATTTTTGGCTAAAAAGAAATTAAGATAAGAATTTTACAGTAAAATATGCAATCGTAGAGTGACTGAAAACATGACATTGAGAAAAAAAAGAAAATCTATAATTGCCTATGATCTCACAATGAAAATTGTTATTTGCTGCTACTTTTAATTACTACAAGTAAACCTATTCAGCTATTTCAAATAGCTGTGTTAGAGCATTGTAGTGTAATATCTCAGTAATTAACATAATGTAAATTAGGAGACAGACAATTAGGATACTGCAAATAGTATGATGGACCCAAAAACGCTTATTTTAGGGTATGGTAGAAAAACTTGTCTGGTTTGCATTAGTCACTTGTTTGTCCAGGGGTGGATGGCACCATCAAAAGGATGAAAACGGATAAAAAGTCATCTTATACTATTCATTATTAATAGTTACAAAGTCACCAAGAAAGGAAAGTAAAACTAGATCAAAATTAAAGGGGGAAAGTAGCCTATTAACATCATTAATAGATTCAAAATATCCTTAAAGTTTAGAATGTTTAGATCAAAATCCTGTTTCCAGTACAATAAGAAAGCAGCGCCGTGTGGGAATCGTGATCCATTTGAACTGACTGGAAAAAGGAGTCAGTTCTCTAAACTGATGAAATATCTGAGCTAAAATAAAAGGGTGATCTTAAGGGACGCCACCGCTGTTCATTCTGTACCAGATAGATAAAAGCTGGGACAAATTCCAATGCATTTTCAACATCTCCTTAGGCAGACATCCCTGCAGACACCTTCAACCCTTTTAGAAACACCCTTGCTCAGCAAACTACATAACCAAGTTTTGTCCTCGATTGGCACTCAGGGCGAGCTGTTAAGTCTACTGATTTCAGCATGAACACAAGAGATCATAATATTTTAGTTGTGCCAAAAGACAGCAGCAAGATGCTACTTTGCAGATCCACTCGTAATACATATAGTCGACCATAAAGTAAGTCTGTAAAAAGATTGTCATAATTTCACATCAGCTGATGACCTGTTTCTGATGCTTTTAGAACAAGAGTGAATTAGTGGAAAAGCAGATGAATATGGACTTAAGAGATGCATTCTCAATAGGTGTAACAACTTATGGAGTGCTTGGAAAAGACGAACAGTACTGAGTGCTTATTTTGAGTGTTTTCATGAAAAAAATTTAATTAAAAAAATCCAAAACTAAGATTGTTAGCAATGGTATCTTACAATGGTGAATATTCTAACCCACGCATCATGGATTGAAATGGCAAGGTAAACTTGGGATGTGTTTTGCTGTGATATTTGTTTTCAGAAGAAACAGAACCAATGTTTGATGACACGTGAACATTATTTAGATGATTTACAGAAAGAAAGAGTGCACAGAAAGGCTAGAGAAACCTATCCCTGCGGAGATCAGGGATGTCTGAAAAGAAAGATCTTTTTTTAAAGCATCCATCCACAGTGAGATTTATGCTGAGAAAGAGAGGAGCAATGCCATATAGACTATTTCTCTGCCTCATGGCATGGTCAGCTATAGCTATGTTATTCCAGAGAGATATCTGGCTAAGCTGTGTAATGGATATTCTGCATTACTCCTAGGTTTTCTATCTCAGTAATTGGTTATTTTTGTCCTTTTTTTTTCCTAGTTTGCAACTGTAATCTTTCTTGTTGTGCTGTAAGACTGTATCTTATTATCCTATACATAGTAGACCTAGAGAATAATTTATCCCCTTCATCTTTACATATCTGAATACCTTTTTCATATTACCTTCCCAAGCAAATAATCCCATTTCTTTCACTCTTTCCTTACAAGTAATTTTCTAGACTTCTGATCTTGTTTTCTTCCTAAAATATGGTGTGCTAAAAAGCTCATACTGCTCTAGCACAAGCCACTAAAAATAGAGGTGAAAAATTATTTCACAAATTTTACAAATGAAACTCATATTTATGCACTCAAGGCTGACACTTTCTATTCCACCACTGCATGTCATTGCTAATTCCCATCCAGTCTATGGTCTGCTGTAATGCACAAATCCTCCTCTGGAGACCTGCTGCGTAGACCACCACTCACCACTCTGTACTCCTGCAGCTCACTATTTTTACTACTTGGTACTTCCTGAATAACAACGTTTTTTGTTAATTTTTTGCAAATTCTTAGGGTCATGAATAAATCTATTCTTTTCCTCTGGACTGCTTGGTAGCCCACTCACCTTGGTATCAATAGTAAACTTTGCAAGTATCATGTCTATTACAAAATCTAATGAAAACAGTGACAAGTTCCACTACCTTTAAAGCATGACTGGGACACGACATACTGTTGATCATACAATACTGATAATTAAATGACTTTGAATTCCATGACTACACAGAACATATAGTGATAACTGCATGTCCATATTCTTTGCATATAATTTTACAACTGCTTCTGTATCTACATTATAGAAGTTCTATCTAAATCACATTTCCTTGTTTATAATACTGGCAGAAAAACAGTGTGAAATCTCTGGAAAGTAAAAAAAAATCACATCTGTTTTTCCTTCACTCCAAAAGGTCTCTTAACCTCTGATAAAAAGAAATTAGGGTGGTTTGAAGTGTTTTTTCCTTTACAAATGTATGTTGTCTTTTACTCCTCTCCTTGTTATACTCTAGCTGTTTACAAATTTATTACCCAGTGAAGATTTTTAAGGGATGGGATCGCTTTGCTTTGTTTTGTTTCCTTTTTCTTTGTTTTCACAGAAATTAAGGTCAGGCTGACTGTTCTGCAAATCCATGGTTCCTTTGTTACACTCCAACTCTTTTAAAGAAGAGCAGCATAGGCCAGATTTTGACAGCCTAAACTGTACTCCAACTCCTACTACTGACTGGGTGTATCTCAAGGTCTAGACCCTTAAAAAGAAACATGAGACACAAACATTTGTGTGTTTACTTGTACATCGATATGTATGGTTATGACCCTGTGTTTTCTTTTTTCCAGCCTTCTGGAATGTCTTGATATAAAAGGAATAAAGTCCAATGGGTTTGAATTGTTATTCTTTAAGCATATGTGTTAATGCTAAAAATGTTTTAACATTTATTCTTCCCAGGGAAGAACCACTAGGACCAAATAGTTTTGCTATTGACTAAAAACCAGGACAGATTTCAGGTTTAAAAACAGAAGGCTAAATTTTCAGTATTGGCTTTTAGTTTTGAAGAATGCAATCTTGAACTCTCAGACATATAGACTTGGCACTTTGAAAATGTGACCTTTGAGAGCCCTTTTGATATATAACCAAACTTGGGATTTGTAAATAAAATGATTGCAAGAAAGCAGTAAAGGAACTTCCATATTTTCTGAAATTCACATAAGCATGGACTTAACATGAAAATACGGTTTTGGCCTAAAAGCTAATATGTGAAAGTACATATCTTTTTCTAGGAAGGCGTATCTGGAGTGGGGAAAATAATGGAAATTTCATACCACGCAGAATTTAGAGAAATTGACCTTGTTTTTTGAATGATTTTGAGGTGTTTAAGCTTCATTTTTCTTAAGGGAAACCAGCTTTTTCACGACTGCTCTAATAATATCTTCTAAATAACCAACATAACAGTTTTGCACACTGAAAAGACAAGAGTATTCTGGAACATAAAAATGGACTGAAGATCAAAATGAAGAATCTACACTAGAATTTTGATTTAGTGTCTAAATTGACAGAATTAAGATCAACCTTCTTTCACACGATGATATAAGAAGTCAAAGCACAACTTCCAAACTCTTGTTTGGGAATTATAACACTGCTATCCACCACATTTGGAGTAAATTTCATAAAGAAGCTAGTTAAAAATAATTGTAAAGATGACAAAATCATTCTTTTACATTCACAGAGCATGCTGTCAATGAAGAGAAAATTAATTTATGTGAAAATCAGAGAAACAGTTACTTAGTATAAGCAAGAAATTAAAATTAAAGATCAGTTAAATCAGGATATAATCTTATTAAACATTTATTTTTTGGAGCTTTTAAGTAACAGGAGAGGATAAGTGAAGAACTCATTTGAGGAAAACACTATCGGTAACTTAAAGAAAAATGGATTGTGTTAACTGCAACTGCCAAACAATCACAGCAGACTCTTTCCTGAAAATCAAAACAAGGGGGGGGGGGGGGGGAAGAAAACATTTTTAAGTTAAAGTCCAGGGTAAGCTGAACTTTAGGTGTGCAAAGTGAAACTTAGAATTTATCTTAACTGCCACAGTATTCATATGTTTGGCATTTGAAAAGCAAATGGTGCTGTATTCACTAAGTGGGATTAACTAACTGTCACAATTTTCAACAGCTTGATATTGCTCTGAAAGTCAGGGGTATTAGAAGCGCCTATGACATCAAACTCCAAAATGTATCCTCTTATGTTTCATTTCCACATCGTCATCGGATTAGATCTCTGAATACGAAAGGATTTTGAATAAAAGACCTACTGTTTCTTTCTACCTTTAAAAAGATGTTGCAAAAAGGCCCTTTAGTTTTGCAGTAATAAAAAACAATCACCTCCCCGCACACCCACATACTGTAGTTACTCTATCTACACTATTAAACTGGCCAGCTTTGACAATCATCTAAGAGAAACTGTATATTAAAAGCCAATGTTTACTTTTCTCATCATTTTATTTTATCAGTATATTGGAATTTCAGAAAATAATATACTACAGCCACAGCTCGAGATAGATTTTTCTGATATATACCTAAATTGGATTCAAAATTCATGACTGGAGCAGGTCAAGTGATCTCTCTGGAGGATACTGATGCCATTGAGGTTACTTCCTCATTATTTCCTTGTCTTCAAGTGAGTTCATATTCAGTCTTAACTTTAGTGCTCATATTTTAGCTTTTTACCAGTCCAAAAAAGGCAGGAAAGAAAGAATCATTCTTAATCAGAGTCACTTTGCCTGTTTTTCCCATAAGACACAAGTAATTTTTTCTTAATTTTTTCTCTTTTGGCTGGAAATACAGCTTTGTGCTTGATAAGAAAAAATTTCTTGAGTAAGAAAATACAATTTGTGTTGAAAGGTAAAAGATAATCCCCACTAGCTGTAACAGTCTGGAACTTGCGAAATCTCAGTCTGGAGAGGGAGTCCAGAGAAAGCAGTTCAGTGTAGTCATTTCATTCTGGAGACGAAAGCCTATACACTGCATTAGAAATTACATCTGTGATCTAAAAACTGCTTTGTTTTTAACATTTCTGTCCATTACATTGGTCTGAAAACAAATGAACAAAAAAGACGTGATCGTTCATCCTCAAAATGTGTGATGCAGCGGTTCAGATGGGGATAGTGGTGGTGATCTGTCTCCATAATGAAACATTCAGCTGAAGTCATCCAGATCTTTTTTCAGTCAATAATGCTCTTGAGAATACATTTCATCGAGGGATTTTCATTATGGCTTCAGATAGGCCAAAGTAATGAAACAAAGGACTTCTTCATAACATAGCCTTGAATTATCTTCCTACACTGCAGGAAGTTGAAAGCCAAGTTATGGAGAACTTAGTGTATTGTGTCAGGGGGGTTATGTAAATATTTGCTTAATAGCTATATGTCATGCAGTTTTTGTAAATATTTGTTTGGATTTGTTGGATTTGACTTGTGTGTACACTTTCAGCTGTAACAACTTGTTTTGAGAAAATATTTATGTGAACTTTACAAACCAAAAGCCTGTTGTGCAGCTCAACTTCACGCTTTTTTCTTGGCCAGTCCCGTGAATAAGAAATATGGTGTTGCCTGGAACAAGGCTTGTCTTGCATTTCTTTGAGTATTTCTGAAAAAAAGGCTCTGCTGGAAGTGTTACAGACACAAAGGTAGGTAGACTTTTAAAAATAAACATGAGAAAAAATGTGAAATCCCAGGCAATTTGTTTTACATGATATTAATCACCCTAACTGTCATTATGCAAACTAGAATTACAGATACTTTTATTTAAATTACTTAGATTATAAATTGTAAGAGGCTGGGACTCTCTTTTGTCTCGTGTTCGTAAATCATCTAGCACAATACAGACTCTGCTTTGTCCGTCAACCTTTAAATGCTCACGAGTATTACATGGCAGTGTAAACATTCAAAACACTACTGATTCATTTTGATTTTACACAATAAATTCAAACCACCTGGAATCTAGTTTCTTGGGACACTATTTTCTGGCAGTTCCATGTATTTGGGTGTTAACAAAGGCAGCTATTTGAGATAACTGAGGAGATTCAGGGCACCAACGAGACTGAACTAATTTGAGGTAGCCAAGATGCATCAATTATCTGAGCTAGCTCAGAGAAGTCTTACTATTTCTTTCATGATTTGTAAGAAACTACTGAACGGAGTGGGAAAAAAGTCTATTTTCCACAGACAATCAGCTGAATGGCCATGTATATAAGTTATTCATACGTTCAGAATAATAATTTAACTTTCTTCACTTTGCAAATTCTCTGAATTTTACAAATATATTTTTCTATTTACAGTTATTCAGTATATAGCTTGTGTCAATAAATTTTAACTTATGATTCGTTCATGAGCTGATTATTGAGAATATTCATTATTTATAGTATATAATTTGTCCTCTAAATTACATGGCATTATTTATGTTCCCTGAATAGGTGATTTATAAATAGCTTTATAAATAAAATTAATCGTATTTTCCTTTATCAAATTAACTGTGAACTTTCCTAGTTGTTAAATTCTACCATCCAAATAATAAGAACAACTTGTGAATTGCACTGCTGATCCCCACAATTGATGGTGTCTTTGTTGTTGATTTTTTATTTAGAAATGTTGAAAATAAGCATTTATGTGTTGGAATAAAGGTAAATTACTGAATGGGAGAAATTACAAACAAAATAATCTGAAGTATTACGAGTTCTATTTTTACAGAATCAATAATGTGGTTCTTGTACTGAGGTATGTGAAAACATTATAGGGGAGAAATATAGGGTAATTTGAATCAAGCTTAAGATTTTCAGGGCCGTTATTGTATTCACAAGAGCAGACATATTTCTCCTCTTGGTTTACTTTGAGAAAGAAGACACTTTTTTAAAGTGTGAAACATTCTAGAAACAAAGAGAAGTGAAGAGAAGGGGGCCAAAAATTATTAGGAGGGGAAGTTAAAAATCACATAGCAACAAAACCTCCAAATTATAGTTTTCTTTTCAGTGCTGCCTAACCCGTGAGCAGTAACAAGCAGTGCACAGAACAGCAGGGTGCAATCCAAAAGCCACTGGTCCTGGGGATAGCAATGTCCCTGAAACAATGAGAGGAGGTAGCACAGCTGTAGCATTTCCCTCAGACTTGCATTTTACAGAGGTATTTAGAGCAGCAGTGGCATCTGGGCCTTCCAGCTCAACTGCACAACACAGTAGGGGTTGGATAAAAAAAAGAAATGGGAAGCAATGCACTTGGTTGGAGTCCCACATCTGCCTGGCACTTAAATACCATTGAAAGTGCCAAGAGCCCATTCTTTGGGATTTCTTTAAATAATAAAAACCAACAAAAACCCTCACCATGAACAAAAAAATAAAGTTTTCATTTAATTCTTTTTCTAACAAAAAGAGACAATGAAACAACAGGGAAGGAAACACAACCAATTTGTTGCAGGGATGTGCGTTATTGAAATCACCTTGGGTGCAAGGGAAGGCAGCAGCGTGAGCAGGCTGCTCTACAACGGCAAGCAAGCTGGGAGCCAGGAAGGTCAGCAGGGCAGTGCCCTCAATGACAAGAGGTGCAGTCCCACAGTGCCCAAACAAAAGGAGCGGAGCAGGTTGGGTGACAGTAACCAATATCCTACAACATGTGGCAGACTCAGGACCAGAGCTTAAATGTGGTGCCCGAGCCAAAAAGCAAAGGATGCATGGGCAGAGGTCCCAGATGAGCTCCTCACAGCTTTTTGCCACAACTTAGCTCTTTTCACAGAGGTCTGATCCAAAGTTACACAGATAGATGCACCACATCTCAGCTCACCTTCAACAGTGATGGTTACAGGCAGGTCAGGGCATTTAGAGGCTGTTGGTGATCTCAGGACTCACAAGCACAACCATCCGGGCTTTTCCTTAGATCTCATTGTGTATTTTATTATTATTTATTTTTGAAATCAGGCTTTGCACTGAGTGCTAAAGGAGCTGGGTAAAATGTTTCAATATTTGATTGCCTTGGTGGAGTCCCTGCAAGTTCTTTCAAAGGTGATTCTTTTACTACAATTTGGGGGCTGCTGAGTAAACCCAATTTTCTTTCTGCTCACCTGGCCCAGACCTCAGCAAAGTAAGTAAACTCTGTCAGAAATATGGTGAAAAGAAGTTTCCTTGCTGAGAGATGGCAGACAGGCAGGAAGAAAAAATTAAGAGGCAAAGCTCTCCCATCAGTTGTGATCATGGAGAATACTCTTCATGAATATGGGCAGACACTGGGATGAGAGATGGGGATAGCATTGCCCTCCTCAGACTGTCTGTATTCCCCAAGCCGCTGGAGTGCACAGCTCCTTCCCAAACATCCCAAACAGCTCTGCCTATACCTTCTTTTGCTCCCAGCCGCACAGAGATTTTTGAATGATGAAGCTGGGTTTTGAGACGATTAATCTTTCCCCTCGCCGGTTTAATGTCTGGTTTTGGGAAAGCACCAATGGGTAATTATGTGGTCTCTTATGACAGCCAAATACTTTGCCATGATTCTCTGTCTGTATCATTGAGTACCGCACTTTTATTCCATTACAGAGAAGAATTACAAACTGCTTATGTTAGACCAATAGATGTGGTTGGGGGAAAAAAAAATCAAACAAGCACGGGTGATGCAGTAAAGCTATCCATGCTTTCTGCACCTCTGAATGTATTATTTCGTTTGTGCCAGGAGCTACGAAGATTAAACACCTCTGTTAGCCACTAAATATTCTGAATTAATATGAAAAACTCTCATCTTTAAGGAATATTAAATGCCCCATTAAAATGTTGATTAAAATCATGTTTGGTGATAAGGAAGCTGATCATAAGAACCAACCAAAACAATTAAAAATCAAAAAAAAAAAAAATAGGGCAAAACAAACCCCAGCATTGAGTAAAGAGATTACAGGATATTTGCATATTTTTCTAGTTACTATCAATCCAAAACAAGGGAAATTGTATTAGAGGTCAGTGTGGTAGAATAACAATGTAAAGGTTACTATTTAAGTAATACACAGAACACTTAAAAAATGATCCAAAGCAACAAAACAGAAGCAAATTAAAATCATGATTATAGGAGAAAGCAAACACAAAAAGTCAAACTGAGGCAAATATTTCAGCCTAATGTGTCCAGTGGAAGGTCGCTGTAATTGGTTTTGAAAGGTTCTACCAATTTTGGTTTTAGGGTATAATTTTTCATTTGATACTGTAAACCAGTGGTATGCCACAGCCCACTGCTGAACCTCTGAGGGGCAGATCCAACTTACCTCTTGGGTTGCAAGAATTAGGGGTTGCAGCACTTATTCATTCGAAAGCAGAGTACCTAAAAGCCTGATGATCTAGGCAGTGGTTCCTATAGATAAGCTGAATTCAAACGACACTGCATTGGGTTGAGCTTGGGAAGGGGGAGCAAAAGTGTTTCCCCTAAGTGCTTAAATGTTTCTCTTCTTTGTTTCCCAATACTCAACTCAGTAATTAAATGTTTTAAATTAAGTTAAATTCCCCCAAGTTGAGCCTGTCTTATCAGCAACCATAGCTAGTGAGTGACTTCCCTGTCTTTATTTTGACCCACAAGTTTTCTTGCTCTTGTTCTTCCTATTTTTTCCCCATCCCACTTTGGAGAGGGAGGGAGCGAGCGGCTGTGTGAGTGCTTGGCTGTTAGCCAGGGCCAACCCAGCACAAACACACATTTTTTAACATTCGTGAGCCACCTAACTCACTGTATGGGAATGGCCCAGCATTCCAGAGAGAGAGCTGTAATTTTGCTCACTTGTATTTTCTTTCCATGAAAGCCAAAGTAGGGAAGGAGCTACAGGGAAGATGATATTTAAATGCCTTTTCCTAGTTATAGAGGCAAATGTGAGCAAGGCATATGGATGAAGGAATTCATGGGTTCTGAAACTTAATTGTAGCTATAGGCACCTGCAGAGTGAATGGTGTTAAGTCCTGTGCTTGAAAATTTGAATCTTCCTCAGGAGCTGCCTGTTTCTCTCGATTGAATATGTAGGATACCTAGGATGACTATCCTGTTACCTTGCACACCTCAGCTGCTTAAGTTTAGGCACAAGCAGGTTATGAAGAAGAGCTGACCTACAGGGAAACAACAGGGATGTGATCAATCTAATAATCCAACCCCATGAGTGTTCCCTGGAGTTGTTAGGAAATCCACTTAGGATCCTTAGTCCAGAAATCCTGAACTGAAGGCAGGTAGTAGCACGAGCTTTCCTTAGATGAGCAGAGTAGGAATAATTTCCGCCTCTGAAAACATGATTGGTCCTTTTCTACTTAATAGCTTAGTTACTGCAATATTCTGCTAGAGCATGAGATACACCAGTTCAATTCCTTCCCTTGCTGTCTTGCAACATGCCCATTCTACTTCGAAAGTACCTTGGATAAAACATCGGTACTGTCCTGGAAACCAGGACCACAACAAAGGCCTTCCCCACAAGCTGGTGAATATCCTGAGGGTTACACTGCTGTTTGCTCTCTCTGGTTACTTTACAGACAACGACAGTTTTGGTAAGAGAAGCAGAAAGTTGTTTTTTCCCTCTAAAAACTCTAAGTCTGTCTTTCCCATATGCCTGACCTGTCTTAATGAGCACCAAGCTGTGTCCCTATAACTTACTAGATAAAAAAAGAGATGCTCTTTGGGTTTCTCTGCACACCCACAGTAATGAATCCCACAGTGCTCCTTGCAGCTGCAGCGTGATGCTGCATTGGGATGATGAGACCTTCACTTTGCTCCCCTGGAAGCAAGCCCAGGCATGCAGGCAGGGGATGTACTTGAAAGGGATCCCTGGTATAGGCAACTGCAGCTTGGAGACTGTGGGACATGCTGCAGAATGCACTTATGTTGTAATGCAGGCACAGCCTTTTAGGCTTAAGCACTAGCTACAGCTGCATTGCATAACTGAAGCAACACTGCCAGATATTAAAATAATTTGAAGACTAAAGAATCTGAGAGCTTAGAACTCAAATTTGACTTGAACTCCACTTTTTAGCCTGTAAAAACTTTAAAATTGCCCTCATGTTTTGTGGTGGTTTTTGTTTGGTTTTATTTCATTTTTAATCTGATCTTTGTTGCCCTACTACAGATGATGTAACCCAGCACTAAGGTTCAATTTAACAACTGCTTAACTGTATAGGCAGATGGGGCCAAAATCATCAGAGAGATTGGAAATAATGGGCTGATAAGTATTTCAGGCTAAACAGCTATAGAGTATCTGTGTAGATACAAGAAGTTATGAGCTTAGAAGTCAAAGTAAACAATTTGATTCCAAAACCAAGTTGAAAGATAATTATGTTCTTCAGTGAACAGTATTAGTTAAGTTTTTCTACCAGATTGTTTTGAGGTTTAGGTTAAGAGGTTTTCCTCAGCCTAGAGCACCTGTTATAAGCAATTGGAATGAAATGAGATTTTCAGACTATTTTAATAAAATTAGTTTTTTAAAAAATGAAAACAAATGGGGAACTCTTGGGATGACCTAAATAATGTCTACAATTATGAGAGGGGAATGATAGCAAAGGTAGGACAAAATATTCACAGTATGAATGATTCAGACATTAGAGACCACAATTTAAATGCAGAGAGATATAGCACACAAAGAGTTCAAGCAGAGAATTTCACTTAGTGCAGTTGCCAAGTAAAGCAATCAAAGCAAATAGCTCAAATGAGTTTAAGGGAGAACTGTTCATGTCTGAGCAAGGAGGGAATCAAAAGATATAGTTACTAAGCAAGAAAATGGGTGTGAGATAAACTTAAAGGGAGCGGCTTATTGGGTCAGGTGTCCTTTTCTCTCTCTGGCAGAGCCTTGTGTCCTTGTTTCCTAATCTTTTATAAAAGAAGGATTGAAAATAGTCATAAGGCAAAGCCCTACAAAGACTATAATTAAAATGTACTGCAAAAGTTTAATCTGTCTGACTTGTGTTTTGATTTGGGGTTTTTACATTAATTAGAGAGACTATAAAGGCTGCGACAACCATTTCATCAAAGACAAAGGCTTAAAGAACAGCCTAAGACTGAGAGATTCCTTCCTAATGAAAACATCTTCAATATGTGAACTAAGAAAATTTTGAAACCATGGGTCTGAAGAAGGAAAAGTACATGGAAGTGAAAGGTGGAACATAAAAACTATACTTTGGAGAGATTAGCCTAAACCACATAAATCAGAGAGTAAAGTCTGTGTTAGAATTCAGTCTACCTGAAGAAATACTAAGCATAGGTTGCAATACTAGATATTGTACATCAGTATATAATTTTTAATTTGCATCCCTATTGAAACTAATTTGCATGTTATAATTACCTTTCCAACTGTCTTTTGGGAGATAAAAACAGAGCTATTAACAAAACTTCAATGTATCAGAGTTTCTAGACTAAATAAATTTGCTCTATGATATTGCCTAGCAATCTTTCCCAAAAATGGCAAAAAGCATAAATATGCTTCATTAAACAAAAAGAACTGGAAACATTTGAGGTTTAAAATATTAGTGCTTAAAGAATATTTTGTACCAACAATCATTCTAATGATTTGCTTTCAAAAATAAAACTGCAGTTTTATTTAATAGCTTGATTACATACTTCCTTACAATGTTTGAGCTGCTATAAGCTACACTGTTTAGTGCTTACCGGCAAAGTGCATTGAAAACAACTTATTAAACCTTGGAACGCCTTCACAAAGGATAAGCTGTGGCCATCAGTACTAAAATCAATGTTTCTCATGTAACCAGGTGGAAGTGGGATATTCTGAAGTGCTGAGGGTTATAAGAGAGGTCGCTCCTTAGGCTGAAGCTTACTAGGAGCCAGGATCTATCTTTTGGATCATCAGATCATTTATAACCTTTTACATCACCTACTTTAGCCATACAGACCAGAGGTACAAGATTGGGCATAACAATATAGCAAGGGCCTACATGATTTGAGATGAATTTCTGAACTTTTTCTGTCTCCTGTGTTGAGTTTTAGCAGTTGCAAGGATTAGATGACTGGATCGCGTGTCTTCCTTGCTGAACAGTTTTGTGTGTGTGTGTGCACGCGCACAATATAGTCCTTTCCTGCTTTCAAAGTACTGAATTTCAGAATATTGTTCTTTACTATCTCTAACTTGGAAGAGAGAGATAATCTGAACCCCAGCCACTCAACTGGGATCAGGTGGCACAGTCAGACTGACTGACCCAGGATTTCTTTTTTCTTTTCTTTTCTTTTCTTTTTTTTTTTTTTTTTAGGAATAGATGTAGAAGACATCTACTGTAGAATTTTTTTATCTTAGTAGAGCAAAAGTCAGGCTGGTTAATAACCAGGATATTTGTGTGGTGTTTTTTTTTTTTTTTCCCAGGAAAGAGAAAAGGTTTCGTTTATGGGATCTGCATACAGTTCAAAAAAAGCCATGCAGGAGACTGAGGTGCTGATGTTAACTGCTCCACAGTGAGACAACTTTTAAAGTACATTGCTCTTTATTGAGTCTAGCTAATTTTATGGTTCAGGCTTACTAGAGATGTTCAGAGAAAGGTAATTTTGGTTTATGGGGATTTTTTACATTTTGCTTTTCCTCAGGACTTGAAAACTCTTTAAGGAAAACACAGCGTCAGGTTTTCCCAACTGGAGCCCCAGTGCACTTAACAGAAAGCCCTCAATGTTGATATTGGGAGACTGGTCTGTTAAAAAGCAGAACAGGTGAACTGGAAGAAAATGAAGTAGTTCTGACTGATAAGTTACTAGCTTTCCATCTTTGTCAAAATTAGTGTCTGCAGACTGGTTTGATTTTTATGGCATGGTATTCTCTAACAGAAAAATACTTTGAGAAAATACAACCAACTCTAGCATACAGACACACTGTGGTGAATCTTGCTATGGCGATTTAGGACAGTAATTTATGACCCGTGCAGGAGAGGAGAAGAAAAGCATACTTGAAGCACTCCAGTCACAGTCTAGTGTAATCACTTAAGCTGCCAGCAATGGTAGTTTGTGCTGGTACGGCAGAATGAAGCAGATGAAACATGCTCACAGACTCCCTTTTGCCAGCTCTGCTATGAGGGTTTAACCTCCAGCAATTGCACGAGGCAGGCAGCAGAGCAATGGTAATACCTTAAGTAGCTACAGCGATCTGCTTTACTGAGCATGAGTGAGAGTCTAGCTCATAGCCAGGCTGTGTATTTTGCTGTTGGAAGTATGCAATTCTGTGTGCAATCGCTGATGAGTGGAGAGCAGAAACATTTTTTTTTTAATTAACTTCTTGGTGGGAGAGTAGAATGACTATTTTACTTATTTTTATTTTGGATTTGAGATAGGTTTGAAATTATGCCTCTACACATACTCTAAATGAGTGATGTACTAATTCCCTGTGCTGCCTAAAAGTCCTCCAATCCACATGATCTGATCTTTTGTAAATATAATTTGTATCAAGAGAACCCTTGAATTTCATATGCTTGCATTAAAAAATGCAGTGTGTTACTTGCTCTTGTATCTCAACCAGAGAGAAATACTGAGTAAGATCTAACAAGGCGCTTTACCACAAAGTAAAAGTAAATATGTATTTTTGTCAGTGAATAGATTAATCTTCACAGATCTTTTCTTTTTTTTCAAAATAGGCTCCTTGGTTTAAATCCAAAATGCAAATGTACATGAATATATTAGAACTTACTTTGCATTCTGTGTGGAAGACTCAAATTTCTTTCACATCTTTATGGGTTCACCTGTAAGTTTAAAATACAGGCCTTTCTCTTTTCATCTGTGTTGTCTCATAATTCTCTTCTCCAGTGTCTGTCTCAAAGATATAATGTAAATAAACATTTTCACTCAGGTTGCTAGGGCAATACTCAGAGATATGCAAGCAGATCTGTTTTGCTAACTGTTGTTACAAAGCTTTATGATGTTACACCTTCAGCCCAAGGAGGCTAGTTGAAGTCATACTGAGTTTCTAATACTGATGCCAAAAAATGACAATAACATTAAGAAAAAATACTTCGGGAGTTTACACTGTAAATGTGTATAATATCTCTAGAGAAAAGGTCAGTTTTCAGTTCATTGTTCTTCCAAGCTCATATTGTTTGCTACTGTTGATAACACTCTAAAGGTATTTTGAATCCCTGTGGCTGTGATTTTCTTTGACAATGCATTCAAAGCTCAAACAAGCTGATTCAATTAAACAAAGATCTGAAGCTGTCAGTATAGGAAGAATTTGAATAGTCTTTTTATATAATTAATTGTACATCTGAAGCACACAATGAACCAGCCTGCAATATAAGAATATACTTTTTTCTTTAATACGATTTTTTTGCTGAGAAGAAAGTTCTGCATAGCTCTGTGAGATTCAGTGCATCCAAGAAAATGTAGGAACAAGACAGATACTCTATTTGGGTTTGGTTTTTTGGTGTTGTTTTATAGCGAACAGTAAATAACTTTGTTACTTGTTCTATAAATATAAGTTGTAGAAATTTGAAATTATCCATAACCATAAGGTCTATAAGATTATACCACAGACTACCTCTCCTGTTTTTGTACTACCACTACAGAGCGGATGGAAGAGCAAAGAAGATAGAAGGAAACAAAAGAAAGGACATCAAAGAACAAAGTGAAAATATACCTTTTCAAATATATTGAAAACATGCTGTCTTTCTTTTCCCCACTATTATTCAAGATGTGGGATGCTACATATCCCACTTGAGGATCTGTGGGAGAAATATGATCATAGTCAATATAATGAGAAATACTTCTGAAAAACATAGGAACATGATAGAACATCTGCAGGCTCCAGGCTGTCCAATGTCCATCTGTGCTGTCTTTATCAGCAAGCAGTGTGGCACATTTGTAGATTGAAACAGTGGCACTGAGGACCCAAGACCCGCAGGTTTGGGAGAGTTAACTTGAGACAGGCTCTAGCTCGGTCTTGTGCACTGGACACCCGTCAGCAGCTGCAGCATGTTACATGAGCTCCTGGAGCACAGCTTCCAGTTAGTTTAAGCAGAAAGTAATACAGCTTGTGTGCTTAAATATCTCCATGGGATGTGAACCAAACCAACTGGGGGACTTTTTCACGTCCGCAGTGCTGCTCCACATGAAAACGCTAATGTCCCTTAACAGTGCCCAGTGGTGTGAGGCAAGCTGATGAACCTTGTGGGATAATGTGCCTGTAATTAGGACGGGTGTTCACACTGGGTCACATCAAAGGTTCAGTTAACCCAGCATTATGTCTGTGAAAGTGACCACAGCAATCTTCCTTGATATATTCTTCCACAGGTGACAGAGAACCTTGCATTTCACTGCCTGCAATGGACATTTGTACTACAAAGAGCTCTAACTGCTTCCTAGACTGCTGTAAACTCTTGGTATTCATAATAGCCTGTGGCACTGAATTTCAGAGTTGGAGTGTTGGGTGAAATCATGACATCTTTTTTATTTTAAACTTGTCATGCAGTGATGATTTCATCTGAAGCTTCCTGGATAAGAAACAGTCAACAATCATTTTTACATGCCTTCTCATGGTTGTATAGATCCCTATCATGTTCCCCCTTAGCTGTCTGTCTTTCAAATTAAAAGATCCTTGTCTGTTCAGCAGTCCTTTCTTGTACGGAAGCCAATCCATAACACTGATTTACCTTTGACATCCTTCTCTAAATCCTTTTTTTGCTCTGCATTCTTCTTGAATTAGGGAGATCAGACCTGCCCTAAACACTGAAGATGTGTGAAGATTTATGTTTTTCAGTTTGTCCTCTACTAGTTCTGTAGGAATTCCTAACATTTGATATGCTTCTTTGACTGCAACTACTCATTCAGCCAATGCTTTCATGGAGCTGTTTGTTATAAACCCTGAACTTCCTTACTGAATATTAGCAAATATTTCAGATGCCCTTACTGTATATGTAAGGTTAGATCTACATAATCAGGTTTTTATATTTATTAAAATTGAACTTCATAAGCCATTTTATCATCCAGGTGTTCTGTTTAGTGTAACAAAATGCTTGACAATCATTTCCAGTTTTCCGTGCCCTGAAGGTTAGTACCAATAACCTCAGCCCTTGTTCATGCCACCTTGATCTCAAAAATCAGAGCCTAACTTGAGCCTTACTTAAAGGAGATATTACATAAATATGTGTTTCCAATGATATTTCAGTGAACCCTGTGTTAATCATTTCCACTGTTATTTTACACTTTTTCTAAAAAAACAGTTTGTTAACGTTAGATGTACCATCTTTTTAGACATCTTCTAGTTAGGATGGGATGGGACAGTGAGAACACTTTCTTAATATTCTTTCTCTAGAACAGCTTTTTCTTTAAAAGTTATAATCACATTATATCCTTTCAAGATAAACACTTCCAATACTCTTGGCCTTTTGTTCAGAGATCTTTTTTTTCACGCACAATTTCTGGCACAGAAAGAAAATGACAAGCTCAGCCACTTTTACTGCATTTTGTCATTGTTATTGCTTCCAGACCAACTTCTTCTGAGTGAGAAATTAGAAGGGCAGATTCACAGCAATAGCTGCACAAATCAGAGACCTTCAGTTCTGACACTTCTAGGGGCTGAACTTAATGCACATTGAACTACATCATTAAATGTTGTAAATGGGCATGACTCCACCGAAAGCAAAGGAGAGATGTAACTGACACTGTAAGACGGTCTGACTCATATTGGCGACATATCAGATGTCACAGGACTCGGCTAGAAAATAGCTTGTCTTGAATAAACTTCAGAGAATACGGTAATTTTAACTAAAAATGTAAATTCATTTAAAAATAGTTTTGGGAAATGTCAATTTCCAGTTGGTTGTGAGGTAGTTTTCAACTCTGAATCATAAATTAGTATGAAATGGAGACAAACTATCATAGATACATTTTTCTTTTATATGGACACTAGCTATATGGAATGTCAAAGTGTGTGGATTGTGGCTTGCTCCTGAGAAAGGATGTAGCACTAATAATCCAGGGCATCATGACAGCTCGGTTCTCAGGGCTTTCAGAACACTTTTGATGAATCCCAACGAGTATCAA
This sequence comes from Calonectris borealis, assembly GCF_964195595.1. Taxonomy (NCBI): domain Eukaryota; kingdom Metazoa; phylum Chordata; class Aves; order Procellariiformes; family Procellariidae; genus Calonectris; species Calonectris borealis. The sequence goes on from NC_134313.1 coordinate 50,473,802, forward strand.
TCACTCTACACCACTGGAAGTTAAGTGTGCAGTAACAAAAGAGGTTGCTGTTCAGACTCCATGAAATGATTAGGTATTCTTGTTCAAATCACTCTGGCTATAAGTAACCTATAGAGTGGAAAGAGGTTACATTAATTTATCAGCCAATTCATCTGCCAACAAAAAAGAATTTGGGCAAATCTCATTGCTAATTTGGGGAGCTTTTTTATTTGATTATGTCTCATGTAATACACATGATCCTGCAGCAATGCCCTTTGGTGCCATTAGTCTAACAGCTTGTAGAGTCTGTGGGAGGGCAACATAAAACATAAACAGATGCTGCTGCTAATAATACATTCTAGACATAGAAGAAAGCAGCTGTAGTCACATGTACTTAGCCTCCTTTATAACTGGGGGTCTCTCCTGATGGTAGGTAGGTAGGTAGGACCACATTGCTAAAAAGGTGAAGAGGAGTTGTGACTCTATGGCTGCTGACACTCTAGCTACTGAGCAAGACTACATTTGTTTGTCTGTTTCCAGTGACTCCTGTGATCGAATTTTATGTATTCATTTATTTCTGTTGTTTCTTACTGCTTGTCTGCATTACTCTGATGCTGATGTACCTGTGTTCTCTTTATGCGCATGATGTACTAATTTACATTGTAGTTGACATATGTTTATTTCCATTGGGTGTCTGATATTCTCTCCTGTTTTGCTGCTAATTTGCATTGTTATTTTCTGAGATTTCTTTCTACCTGTATTACATTGTCCTGGTAGATTTATCCTGACAATACAATTTTCATGGGCCTTTAAATAAGTAAATCCCAATATTTCTTTTGATATTATTGTGCTTTATTACATGCCTCTGTTTCAGGTAATGCACCCTGGTAGACTGTAGGGAAAAATCCTTTTGGCCTATTGTATATACCTTTTAAATTCTTATAGAAGGTGACGGTCCCCCTTCTGATGTAATTTGACTCAGTTATTTAGTTTTTTAAATATTTCCTCATAAGTCGGCCTTCCCATTGCCTTAATCATTTTTATTGCTCATATCCCAAATCCTTCTCAGAGCTGGGTGCAGTTTTACTTGCAGTGAAGAGAAATATTTACCTTCCCACTTTTTATATTATGCAGCTTGATTGCTTTAATCTTTTTCTTCTTTTCCCCCCTATATTACATTGCACCTTAATCCCCAGTCTTCTGTAAATTTGGGGATTAAGTCCTTCCAAATACTTCCCTCTCCATTAGAAGTCTGTATTCCGATATTTTTTTTCCCTGTAACGTGTGAAGTCATCTTTTTCAGACTAAACTTCCTGCCTCTGACCCTTTTTGATTTATCTCTTTGGCCTCCTTGTCATTTGTAACATCTCACATTAAATAGGGCCTGAACATTTTAATTAATGTGCTGTTTACTGCTTCATCCAATTCAGTAATAAAAAATGATGGTTAAGATATTAAGACTATTCTTGACAAAGGGCAAATGTATTTCAGTACTAATGTGAAAGACTGAAGCTCAGGAAAATGACTACACAGTAGGAATACATTTTAGTTGAGAAAAGTAAAGTAAAAGTGGTTTGCCAAGAGAGGCTATGCACCTTTGTTTCTTTGTATATAAAGTGACAAAACAAACAAACAAAAAATTCAGGACCTGTTGGCAGTATAAATCAGAGTTAGAACGATGTCATACACTATCACCTCTTTTATCTCACAGAAATGTGAGCTGAAGTGATGAAAGTAATGAAGAATACAAATGTGAAATATTTATAGCGGTTTCTTGGAAGCCTTGCAGTAGTGTCAGGATGGTGGTACAAAGCATCAAGCAGCATTACTTGGCAGCTTGAGGAAACTGGATGTCCATGCAGCATTACTACTTCTAGATTTCTCAGTAGCTAAATCTCAGTATCCACCATAACAATATTAGAACTTATTTCCCTTTTTTCTTTTATCACTGTTATGAATGTCTCTTTCTCTGTCATCATGAACCTGAAATATCAGTGTCACAATAAACCATTCTATTTCCCAGCCTCTATCGTCTGGGCATCAGTAAAGTCATCACTTCTGCTCTCCATTCTGCCTTTCTAAACCAACTTTTTTTTTACATCTACTAATATGAATCTAACTCCCCCCACCCTTTTTTTTTTCTGTTGGCAATATTGAATTAGGAAAAAATACAAGCTTTTTGGCTTTGGTTGGTTTTGGTAGCACTAACTAAGGACTTAATAATGGGGAAGGAAAAAGGAGAAAAATATGGTGTTGTCCCAAATTCTTCTTGATTTTGGAATTATTATTAAAAAACTCAGTCACCTTTTTGCCACATTTATTATACCTCTGATGACAACTGAAATATAAATATTGTCCTCATGGATAATAAACCAATAGCAAAGTGTCTTCATTGAACTTAGACCAAGTTGTGCTCAGGAAATCTGGATAATGTTCCAGCATTCCCTCAGTTATCATGTTTTCACCACATACAAATATAAGTATTATATTAATCCATATAGAGAGAGAGATATGGATTTATATGTACTAAATAATATATAATATTACAGATGTATACATATAGACATACACGCACATACTTACTAAAATTTTCCCCGTCCTGTAGACAATCTTTTTGTCATTGTGGGCCTTTGGGTAAGATACTCAATTGACGTAAATTACTTTGGCTTCATCTCTGATCTGATGCCTCCAGAAAAGAGGCAGAGTGGCTGAACAGCACTGGCCAGCAGGTAATGCGTGACACTGATGTATTCCCTGACTGTTCTACATGAAAAGAATTAACCTCCATGAACAACATCAGAGCCACTGGCATCTGCTGGTTTAAAAACAGGTTAGACAGGCAAAATACCTTTAAACTACATACACATACCAATGGCTTCTGTGTGGTTTTTGATTTCTTTGAAGTTCAGAGCAGTCTCAAAGTTCATGAAACCAGTCACACCAATTTTAAATGAGTTTTTTTTCTTGGGGCAGAAAAAAAGAAACAAACAAACAAAAAAGAAACACCAGAATACAGTTCCCTTACTCGTATACTATAACACTGAAACAAACACATTTTATAAAATGAAAGCCATTCTAAAGAATTCCCTCGAGGAGATAACAGCCACACAAGGCAGCTATTACTTGTACTCACAATTGCATCAATCTTTGATCTTTATTGTTACGGTATTATTTCTATTCTGGTGCTATAAAAATGTTCCTTGTGGATTTTCCTTAAATAATAAATGTGCCTACCCTAAAACTGCTTGGAAAAGAGACAGTTGCAGATCAGTGCTGCAAATAAAAGCTAAGGAGCCTTTTTATTTAATTTCATCCAGAAATGACTGTGAGATTGCTATCTTGAGAGAGGACCAAAAATTAAGTTTTCACAATTTCCTTTTTCCACAACAATCTGTACCACACAGAATAGATTTTATGCCATTTCCTGTTCTTACTACAACTTTCATCCTGAGAATTGGGACTGCAATAGAATTTTAATTTCCAAATACATCATATAAAATATCAGTGGCCTGTACTTTTTGACAGTTCCATTAAGCTGTATCTTATGTTTTGATATATTGATAATTAATTTACCTAAAGCTTATTGGACACTATAAATGAGGGTAAAATTAGAATGCAGAAGGAGAGTAGGGTTTTCCTATTTGGCTTATATAAAAACTAGGGTAAAAACATTCAGAAGATTAACAAAATGATGGTCAACAATAATGCAGGAGAAAAGGAAATTCTTACTGTCCACACTGCTTATAGCCTACTGCCAAGTAAACACAGGAATGTTTAAACCAATCTTCTTTATAAGATACTACATTCAGCTGAAGACATAATTTCATATTAATTTTAAGAAATAGAAAAACAAAGATCATATACATGCAAAAAACACATTTTCATACCTTTCTCCTTTTACATGCCTTTCCTATTGTTCCTATAGATTGCTTTGTATTTACAAATGCTTTGCAAGACACAAATTATTTTGTGTATTTCTTAAACTACATGAACTTAATGATACTGGGACAATTGTATAGTAACTTGCCACTTCTGTGTTCATTATTCCCTGGATTATGTAATGCACAAAAAAAAAAAAAAAAAAAAGGTTAGGAAAAGGAAAAATTAGGCCTGGCAATTTTCCATGTAAAAAGTAGCATGAGAAAAAGTATGATTGTGAAGGTACTAATATTCTCCTGATTGTAATTTTCCCCTCATCCCACCCACCCCCAATAAGTTTGGAATATAAAGTAAAATGATGACTTTAAATATTCACTCTAGTACTGGATGCATGGGCAGCATGGAATGCCATAGGAACTCTGATGCAAGCACCTATGGAGCTGCTTATCACATGGAAGTTCTTACCAGTTTGCAATCTCAAACATGAAATACCTTCAACTGCATAAGCAGCAAAAGTCTGATGTGAACTGAGAACAAGGTTTGTACTCATTTTCCTCCATTCCACTTCCACTGGAAATACCTAGACAAAGAGATGAGAACAAATTAGACAATTTCACAGTCCCATTACTTCTCCAGAGTCACCTGATTCAATTATGTTATTTGACTTTATTGGGAGGAACATCAAATAACTGAAAGTTGGCTTGTGCTCCCATGCAGCAACGGATGGCTCTAGGATAATATGGGTAACAATATCAAAGTGAACAAATGGGAGGAAAAATAACCTTTTAGTGTGAAATATTCTTTCTCAGGCTTCTTTTCATGCTGTCCAAAAGGACACATTTGCCTTGAAAGATCCCTGATTTCTCATTTACGATTATATCAGTCTCTTTTCCGTTAATGGATGGGATTCAGTCTCTGAAGTCTTCAGTATGCCTGTTTTATCACTATGTAGCTGTTCCAGTGGGAGGTTCTTCATTTATGAGCGAAGAGTAATCTCGGCCAACATGCAGAGAGATAATTTGGGCCTATCAAGTCTCCAAATAATGATCCAACGCTGTAAAACTAGTTGGAACAGTGTGAGATTCTAACTGCTTTAATAAAGAAGGGAAGTAATTTCTTGCAAAGTCCAAAGGGCTGCCAAATGGTGGACACGCAAAGCTGTAGTGTTTGGTCTACATTATTTTAACCATTGGTGGGGCACATCTTTTTTTCTCTTCCCAACACATCTTTTTCTCTTCTCTTCTCTTCTCTTATCCCCTCTCTCACTGCACTCAAGTGAATAGATCCCTCTTCTCGAACTGGAGCCTGTTATTAGTTTTGGCTCATAAGAGCCTCTCTCTTAGCAGTTCACTTTGATCTGTGTAGCTCAAACTCATTATCTCGTTATTAAAGTAAATAAACCTGAATTCCTCCCATATTCAGAGTGCAAAACTGCAGGATGCTGCTATAACATTAGGCATAATGGTACAGAATTATTGCTGTAATATTTCAGTAATGTGCTACAGAGCTGTCACAGTCAGGACAAACCACCTGACTGAGATGCAGAAAAAGAAAGCAGCAGATCCAAAAATTCAACTGTAAATGTTAGAAGGTTTTTTTTTTTCCCCCTTTGAAAGAAATAAAACTGGAAAAAGCTGAAGTGGCAGACTGAAAGAAAATGTAAAGCTTCCTCTTTTACTTTTGCATTAAGTGTTTGAAAAGTTCATGGACTAAAAGCATATAGGAAAAATAATTAAACTTTAATTACTATATTTTGTATCTATTAAGAGAGACTACACCTTATGTATGTTGGACAAAATTTATGACAATAAGTTTCGATTGAACATATTTGGTTTTAGAGCAGAGGACCCAATTTTGCACTTGCGCTTATTGGTGTAATCTGGACGTGAGCTTGAGAACCTGCATAAGAATTGCAAATAATGTCTATAATGACTTATAACTGCAAAAATGGAAGTTTCATTAAAGCCAGGAGAAAATCCATCCCTTTAAAAAAAGAGTGTGCATATATATGTCATAAAAATGTCCCAGTTTACCATGTCCTTCCATGACCCTCTAGACACTCAATGTTTAAATATAACTAAAAGGGCATAAAAATACTTGGGTAAGTTGATATAACCGCTACCTAAAAATGGATAACAGTTATATCTCATTTCAAAACTTTCATCTAGAGTTTTTACAGGTTTCTTTTACCAATCTTTTTGCACTACACTGGCTCATGATCTATCTATACTGTGTTTTGCCTCAGAAATTCTACACTGTTGATATGCAACGGTTACGGTGCAGTGTTTGTGTTAGAGCTGGATGCATCATCTTTCGGAGCAAGCCTCCTTATAAGCTGCACGTCTAATATACACTTAGGAGGTTTGCATTTCATTTTCCAAAACCTGCCACAGGAGCAGCTATGGATAGTTATGATAGACAGACATGGAAGATAAAGCCTCAGACACTATGTGAAACTCTATGTGGGGAAATGTTATCTTCCTGTAAGAGATACCTGAGCAGTCCGTCTCTTTTACACTTCAGTAACATTTCTGTATATCTTGTCATGCTAATAAAGTATCATTGAATGCAATTGACATCACATACAAAGCTGCAAAAGGACAGTGAGGGTAAAAACTTCACTGCTTTCTTAACTTCATAGCTAGCAGCTTGAAAATGCAGGAAGCAGCACACTTTCCAGAAAAAGGCAGGTGACATTTAGATTCAGAGCAATTTACTGGTAGTCAGAATGCAATTTTTCTTTGTATAAGGACAAGCTCATAGTCATACCCTCTGACAGATATACCTCTGGTACATTTTCAGTGAAACACTGCAAAGACACTAGGAGAAATGAACATCCCGTCATCCCATACATTGTGTTCTTGCCTGTATACATATGTATATACACACGCAAGAAATAGAGTTATGTAAAACGATGCACAAAAAGGAGAACATGATTTTCAAAAAGGTTGTGAAAGCAACGTTTTTTAAGATTATTATGTCGGAAATTCCGCATGAGAGGACCAATTCTCAAGCGGACTGAAAAGTTTACCTAAAAGTGCAAAAAGAGTTGGTTCATAGAAAAGGAAAGTGGTATGTGGTGAGATACTGTTTTCTATTCTAACTTATTCTGTGATTTGAAACTAGTTTAGAAAGGCTTCTCTTTATTCTCACTTTAATTCCCAACATGCTTTTCTGAGCCTCAAGAGGCTTGAAAAAGTGTGATCTGCTTTGACAAAAATAGGAAGCTACTTCTTCAAGGGGGTTTCATTTTTTTTACCTCCATTTTAATACATTTTGCAAGTTATGAATACAATAGCTTAATAAAAAAGCAAAAGCCAATAATCTTTTTCTATTCAAGTAGTATCACTCATACTTTTAAAAATGAGGAAAATCCTAATGATTGAGCTTGAATTCATAGACTCATGTAACAAGAAAAAACATGATAGTATTCACATTTCCTTGCAGATAGCCATTAAAAATTAAAGCAAAAGACATTTGTCAAATTATATTAAACAATATGTTTTAAATCTTACCATTACATTAAAAATGATGCTCAGATAAAACATTGGAACTTGATTATTTTGAACAAAATGAATAGCACGACTGAGAGAATTACATTGCACAGGCATGCACTTTTGAGAAGTTGAAAAGATTTTTTAAGAAAATGTCCGGAAAAAAGTCACTGTCCCCAGGTCCGTTATCTTGCTGCAGAGATCTGTTGCAAAGCACACTTTGCTGTGCTACCAATATGGAATCTGACCTTAAGCTTAAATTTTCATACAGCCAAAAGGAAGCTGCCTAGAAAAAAGTAGAGTATACGCCTACATTAACCCTCAAGCATTGCAATGAATGCTGCGCCTTCTCTCTTTTCTTCCTCTGAAAGGGAAAAGTTGTTGGGGTGATTTATGGTCCTACAGTGAGTGGAGTGGAGTGAAATAGAATGGAGTGGAGTGGAGTGCAGTGGAGTGGAGTGGAGTGGAGTGGAGTGGAGTGGAGCAGAAGAGGCCTCTGCAGAAGGAAGCAGCTTCAACTTACTAGTTTGAACACATCCATTGGGTTCTGAACTTGATGCTTGACCTTACATTTGCTGGGCTTGTCAAAGAAGCAGAATCGGAGAAAAGAGTTTAGACTGGTTTAAGTCTTCATTTACTTTGATCCAGGTTTCAGCCTGTAGCCTGCAATGATTTAATGGCTACTATTTCATCCATGCGTTCATTGACAAGTACACATGACTTCTTAAATCTCCCTCTAAAATTCTTATCCAATGACCGTGTTTCACAATAGACTAAAGAGGGAATCCTGTAAAGTTTAGCCGTTCTTTTAGTATCATCTGTACAGCATCTAGCACAGCAACAGACACTGAACTCAGACTAGAGCCTTCAAGCCCTTCATTATAAAATGAATGATCTAATTTGATGACAACCTAGGTATATCAGCCTGAAATTCATCATCAGTTGGCTTGATTTCTGAGATAACTACCCACTGACTGTTTACATGGTAAATTACTGCTAAATTTTGAAAATGTAATTAGTACTTTATCATTGTGAAGTAGTTTATCAACTCATTGTCTTATAAATTCAAAACCCAGTTTCCATTAGATTATGAAAAATAAAATAAAATATTTTAAGAAATTTATAATTTTTAAAAGAATATAAAACATTAACAGATCTTCAATGTGACAAAATAAGAAATATTGCTAGCATATGACACCAATTAAAAAAAAAAAAGAATGAAAAGACATTACATTATTTTTATCTAATTTAATAATAGAATTATATTGACTTTCCAAATGTGCTTATTGTATTCTTTTCTGGTATACTAACTGCTTGTTAGGATTGCATTGTTCATGCTCCTATTAAATTACATATAAATATGTTAAAGAGAAGTAGAAGTTTTACCAAATGTTTAATAGGTATTAATAGTCCAGTAGATTAATAAATTGCATATATATGACTTATTACCATGACAAAGAAGAGTTTAAAAAAGTTTTCATAAATTTGCTTATACCATGCATATACACATGGTTATAATACCTATGATGATGTATCAATGGAAATTTTTAATGCTCACTGTTCATTACAAGCATGATATAACCAATGCATTTCACAAGGTGCATATACATATGTAATATTGTAAAGTAGAAATACTCTTTTTCTATTTATACTCAAAAGCACTCTGATGAATGGAGATAATTTAATTCTTTTCCTGCCACATTTCATACTATTGTTATGCATAACTGCTCTTCCACCTCTATAGCCCTGATCTGTTCACATTCTTTTTCCCCATTATACAAGAAGCATTATATCTCATATATTCAAGAATCATTATATCAGCTTGTGAAGAACTGCAAAACTACAGAGACTAAACTGTCAACAAAGTATACAAATTATACACACCTATATTACCTTTGTGTCAAATACAAAACATACTCTTTTTGCCTTACTATGTGAATGTTATCCTTGTTAAAAACAACAAGCCAAACAAAAGAAAAAAAATGGCTATACTGAACAGTCTGAGCATCCTTAACTCTGAACATTTCTCTTGGATGTAGTTTCATAACAGTTTAAACCCATATAAACTGGCACTGCTGCTGCCATCGTTGGAGCCTTGTCTTGTAGTCTGTACTTTGCCAGCATTAATCATCATCTGGTCTTACCATGATTCAGTATAGGCAGTTAAACCAACAGAAAACCATTCATTGTTTCTTCTTGTAAAGGTTAGAACAAATGAATCTTCAGATCTGGAGTAATTTTTGGCTTTCTCTGTGCAACCTGAAACTCAAAAATATCATGACAGAAATAACTTCCTCTACTGCACACGCTCCTTTATCACCTTTTGGCTTTTAGTCATCTGTACATGTGATCTGATCTTCACAACCACAAGTCACTGTGTCTGGGACTCCATAAAACTGCCTAGAAATACTTCCTGGTGTAAAATGAAGGTGTATGATCAGCAGTTGAGGTTACTATACAATTACAACCCCATGATTCTGCATATTATATTTGGGGTAGGATTTGTTTGCTCAGGTACAGGTAAGTAGTGCCACCAGGGACATCCTTGTCAGATATTCCTTAAGACACCCATGCAGGTTTGACAGTTATGACATAGACCTGTGAGAGCCGTTCCATCCCTCTGAAATACCATGTGGGATGCCATATGAAGTCTAAATGGTTGTAGACACCAAAGTTCAGCAACTAAATCCTATCACATGTGTCTTATTGAATAGGGAGTGTACTTGACAGTGTTGGTGAGAATTATGACCCACTCTTCCTCCAAAACCATGGCAATTGCAAACCATGATGAAAATATCAGCTATTGAGGAAATATTCCAAAACCAGGAAATTCAGTATTGACAGGTAACAGAAGCTGAAAAGAATTATCAGTGTAACAATCCACATACAAAAGAGAAATTTTAGCAATGATCTAATACTGGATGCTCCCATAATCTCTTCCAGGGATTAGAGAGCATCCAGTACAGGGCTAGATAGAATCATAGAATCATAAAATCATTAAGGTTGGAAAAGACCTCTAAGATCATCGCATCCAACCATCAACCCAACACCACCATGCCCACTAAACCGTATGTTGGACAACCCAGATTTAACTGCACTCCAGAGGGAATAAAATGGAAATTTTGCCACTAAATTTGGCAAAAAATTTGGAAGCCTACTAAACGAAAAGAAGCAAGTACCAAAGACCAATATGCACAGGTAAGTGTATTTGGCTCTGAATATTCAGTCACATCATGCAGAGACAAAATACAAGCTACTATTAGTGACAGAAATGAGATTTCTGAAGGCAAGAAAATCAAGATAGCAAAGTAAAAGGAACCAGAGGTATTTGGAAAAAGTCTGAGCCATCGCTTGGTTTTACAAAGAACAGTCAGAAGAAACAACAGCATAGAACAAAGTTACCATGAACAGCAAGAGAGAAAACTACATCTCACAGTAAAGCAAGGGTGTCAGCACAAAATGGGAGCTGAAGATCAATCCTTTGAAGGATTTTGATGTTAACTAGGCCATACTGATGGCAGTAAAGGCCACGTATTCATGCTAAACTGAATTCTAGAAAGCTCTGGACCTACCAAGCAATGTGTCAGTAAATGTTCTACCCGTTATTCTACATTATCAGAACTTGTTAAAAGCAATCTATTGACTTTGAACAGAGTAACACAGGTTGCAGATGAATGTTAAGGTAAGAACTGAGAAAAGTTGGTCTGTGTGCACTTAGCTGGAATGGTAAAAACAGTTCTTGCTTCTCAGAAAAGAATTCTCTTTTAATTCTCTTCAGCAAGACTGAGGTGCTAAAATAGCTATCGAACAGTATTTGGCTGCACAAGCTTCTACAAGTCTATAAGTCTTATACAGATAACTACATTACTGTACATTACAGTATCTGAAACTGGACTAGATACCGGTGCTTAAATAAAATTAATACTGCCTATAGTATTCTTTGATATTACACAGCATCAGCAACATGCAGCCATCATGAAATCCACCATTGTCAGAATTAAACTCTTTTTCCTATCCCTCAGCCCCCAAAACTGAACAAAACATTACTCCATGAGTCATTTGTCCCTTCACTTACAAAAAAAGAAAAAGCAAAATCAGGCAAACACCCATTTTCACATCCTTAATGCCCTAATATTTCTTGGAAGCTTTAGTAGGTGTCATTCGATGTAGTTCTCTCCATCTCTGATGTTGGAGGTGCACACGACTTACTGGAACTCATTTGTTATTTTTTCACACCCAGTCAGCTGCCCTAATTTCCTTCCTTCCTACTTAAACTGGCATCTCTAAATCCTTAGTATACCCTTTGAGCCAAGATCTGTTTGGAAAGGATAAAGCCCAATATCCTAGTGAGAGCAAAGCCTGTTGTATTTTCCACTTAAAAACTCCTTTTGTGTCCCAAGGATCCCAGGTGATCCATACAAAAGTACATTATCTCTTGTCATTGTTTTATCGCCTAGTGTTTCCTTTTAAAAGCCTTTGATTTAACTCCATGCATTCAGGCTTGATAAGATCGTACAGAAAAGTGGAGGTCCAAATAGTATTTATAAAAATAATAATAGCAGTGCAGACTGCAGGAGTTATTTAAACTGAGGATGAAAAGTTTTTCCTCAGAAACAGATTACAAAGAAAAAAAAAGAAAATGCCAATATTAGAATAAACACAAGAAAATAGAGGGAGTATGGGTAAGAAATGGGATGGCTCCCTGGTTTACGAGGGACTGTGGGCGCAGTGGGGAGGAGTAGCTGTGGGGTCCAGAGCATGCAGAATTTGACAGGTAATGCGAAGCCAAAATGCACGCCCTGAAGCACTGCTACCATCCAACACACTCTGCTATGCTCCAGTTTAATCCTCTGGGACTGTTCTCAGAAGAGCTTTTTCTGTACGATAATGAGCATTGTATTGAATTTTGACCTTTTTTTGTCTTAGAAATTGCATAGACTGACACTACCATTTTAATGCCTAGCCATCTTTCCTGGTTTTGTGAAAATAAATTTCAGTCTATGTATGTCTAAACAGCCGCCTTTTGAAATTGTTATATATCTAGAACCGATCCACCTTTTCACCCTATGAGTGAGTCTTTTCTAGGTTATGTTGCTATGAATCAAGGCTCATTCTTCTGAAAGCTCTGAAGTCACCCTGGTATAAAGCAGTATAAAGTCAGGGTACTGGAGACACAAATTCTTTCTCTAATGGCTGGCTAACTGTGACCATAACAAAGACAAAAAATATGCAGAACCACATTATTTTGATCTTCATAGGTAGCTTGCAGAGTTAAAAGAAGTGTAACTGCAAAACAAGACATTTTTCTGAATAGCTTATACATTCCTTCTCTGAAGCTTTTAGCAAACCTGTCTCACAGCAGAAATTAGATTGGTTTAGATCATGATACTAGAAGCTGTTTTTTAAAAAAAAAAAATTGCCTTAATTTCCTTGAGTAATTGTATATGTGAATAATAGTGCATCTTATTAAACTGGTTCTCTGTCACATGTCTGCTCAAGATTATTTTCTTTCTTTTAGGAAGTCTTGGATAGGAACAAGACATACTCTCTCTTTTCCATTTCCTTCAGTTGCATTGGCAGCAAAGGCTATAAGTCAGGTTTTGCAAGCCTTGTCTCAGTGATGAGACACTAATCACTGCACTGTAACTCTTCCTGTGTCACAGAAATATGTAATATGAGGCCACCCTCTCATTCATGGTTGTCTATTGACACTTTATATTTACTTATATGACTTCTAAGAGTCTTTTTAGATAGACATGGCAATTGTCATTTTCTACTCCGTGTCAAAAATATGGGAAAAGGCAAGTCTGAATCCATAATGTAAATATGGCTTTATTCGCCTTGTCCATGCCCGTGGTTTGGATGAGCTAACAGTCCCAGCCACGATGTGGGCATAAATGAAGGACTGTTGCAAATAGCAGCAGAGGTAGGTGTTCTTATAAGGAAGCACCAGGCCAGATTTACAATCCTATTGTGGTAAACTTAATTGGAATTAGAAGTTTAATCATTAAATAGAAAAGTCTCTTTGCACAATAGACTTCTTAAGCCATGATTTCATTGCAGCTCCTTTGATTCCTTGTCACAACCGAAAGCACTTTGTCAGCAAGGATAGGAAGAGGAGGACTGCAGGGATAAGCCCCAGCTACAGCAATGTGGCATCATTCTTCTGGGATCCTCACAACCACGGTGAGAAACAGCAGTCTTCAATGTACTGCAGAGGGGAACTAAACTGGAGATGCTATTTCCAGTTTTTGCCTGTCGCCCACATGCTTTCGTTAACAATAGGTGGCTGTCCATTCTGCAGGAGAGGTAAGTCTTGATCAGTTCTTCCTAGAAAACTCAGTACTAACAAAGAACATGTTAATGCCTGGCAGCTTTGAGATGCCAGCCACCTGCATGGCTTCTGGTTTATTGTGTAAACTTCAGACACGGATATACTCTTGACAAAAACAGCAATGGGCCTATCAAAGGGCTTACCACAAAGCTAAATGGTTTGGAATTTGGATCCCACTGTGGTATTATTACATGAAGCTGTATTTGAAGAGTGCTCAGAGAATGCTAGTTTAAGAGAATCAAAATAGCATAGAAAATAATACTATGATTTTTATAATCAATTTTTATATATGTTAACGTTGTGGGGTTTAGTCACTGAAACAGTATTTCACAAAAACATACTAGGCAGTTATGTAGAGTTTCTTTGCCATATTTATGGAATAAAAATGGAAAAGGTGATGAAATTTCCACTAGCTTACAGGGCTGTGACATTGGAGCAAGAAATTGCAGTGTGTCTGGCTGTCTGAGGTAAGCACATTAGCTGCTGAATGTGTAAATTGCAAAAATAACTTAGAAGCCAAAAGTGAGAACAAATGAGCAAGCAAGTGATCTAATCTCTGTTGGAACACATCACCCACGTGATTTACAGGGTCCCTTGGAAACAAAGAAGCAGATGAAGCAGGAGGAGCATTTGTGTTATCAGCAATGGAGAAAAATCAATAACAGGTACAGTCTGAGTGTCAGCAAAACAAAGGAGCTTTCCATTCTTCTCTGAAAAACTGACACATTTGAAGCAGGGAAAGCCCGGGGTCTCATTACAGTAGGAGATTCTCTGAGCTCTGTGCTGTGCTGCCCACATTGAATGTTTAGTTACTGTCATATGTAGTTTAAAGGCAGATAAAGCTTAACTATAATTCTTACCTTTTTGAGGTAATAGCCTCAAAAGAGAGTGTCTATTTTGGAGAGAAAGATGTAAATGTAAAACATTGCCATTTGTGGAGTGAATCAGAGATAGGAGACATGCTTCTCTTGTAGACCCTGAGAAACTATGAAATCCAGAAATAGTCTTATTTAGGACACAAACTGTTCTTCCTCACACCAGAGCAGCCGCTCTCTAAGTGCTGCTGCAATATGAGTTGCAGAGTGTAATTAATTGGATTTCACAGTCTGCTTCTGCTAGAACTGCAGGCAGCCAGCGCTTTGAGCTGCAGGAAACCCTACTCACAGACATGGGGCTCCTGAGCAGCTCCAAAGAATCACAGTATGATTCTCACCTGGCAGGAAACCTCCAGTTTCAGTGAAAGAGGAAATACGGGAGAACCACAAATAAACCACTTTTTAAAAGATTTTGGACTGGAAAGATGTCTCAGTCTAAGCCAGGTAACCCTCCGCATGAGCGCAGGTCTTTGAAAGAACGTGAAACTGTTATTTTTGTTGGTCCTGGATAGGCTGGAGGCACTTGCAACTGACTGCTCCATTTTTGTTTTAGGCAGTGGACAACAATCACATATTTGAACCTGTACAGAGTTGTTCTGTTCTGTGTTTGCTCTCTACAAACTTAAAAGAAAATAAAAGGCCAAGTGATAGGCTTTAAAAGATAACATTTGCCAAAGAGTTATCTTTCAGCAATGTCCGAAATCACTATTCTTTTCCATGTCTGTGATAATTGATTAGGAAAATATTGACTGTCTAACCAGTTGTTGGGGTTCTTTTTTCCTTTTATGTGGAAAACTTACAGGTTTACAACATATTTCCAATTAATATTGTCTTGTCAAGACTAACAGGCCCAGCTTTAAACTTGAGCATCCAGGAAGTAGTATAACCAAGAAATAGAGTTGGTTGTTTGTATAAGAAAGATACTGAAGGAGGTGGAAAAGGTACACTCAGGTAGGTAATAGTGAAACAGAAGCTGAGATTAGTTACTGGAAGGGTCTCCAGGGATAAAAAAAACCAAATGCAGCAAATGTCACATTTGCCTTAACAAGAGTCAAGTGGGTAGCAAGGCTGAGAGATGGAACTACAACTAGTGGTAGGACCCAGGACAGACTGAAATAAACCCTCTGTGAAGACTCAGAGATTCATAAAAGATATCTACTAATACTGAAGAGGTCAAACAAACTACTATCTTATGGAATGACAAAGAAAATTGGTTTACAGTTTTAGAGAGCATATGGTATTAGAATAATAATTTACTGGGTTTCACAGCACTGGAACCTGCCATTTTTTGACCCAATCCTGAAATGAAGTAGTGTCTTTAGTCTGCTTTAATCATAGTATTTTTGTCTATAATGTCCTTGTCAATCCTATCTTGA
Source organism: Calonectris borealis (assembly GCF_964195595.1). NCBI lineage: Eukaryota > Metazoa > Chordata > Aves > Procellariiformes > Procellariidae > Calonectris > Calonectris borealis. Next base: position 50,489,739 of record NC_134313.1, read on the forward strand.
AATCTGGGACTGGCTTCACTGTTGTTCTACTGTTTGTATTTTCACAGAACTTGGAAACTGTTGCTATCTATGGGGATACAATTGCTTTCAGCATTATGTATAAACAGTGGTGAAAGACAATCGCTGTAGGGTTTGGGGGTTTTTTTAGAATTTACAGTTTAATATTGCACACTACATTTGAACTCGGAAAAAATGTCCTTATGCAGCGGAACCTTCTGCAAATATCAGAGCATTAAAACCCACAATTCCCCCTTACTCTGAGAGCCAGAAGAGCCATGATTTTTCAACATCTATTTTCTTTCAGCTGGGACCAGGCTCAGACCATTGCAGGTGCGCTGTAGCTGTTTTAGATCACCTCTAGCCTGTGCCTAGAGAATGAAACCTAAGAGGAAAGGTGACTCTTAATTGTGGAAAGGAAGAGAAGGGGTTAAAATTTTCTCCACTGTTAACCAAGCCGAAAACAGCACAGCTCTTGATAGCTGTATTTTTTTTCCCCCCTATGACTAGCTTTTTATGTCAGAACTTGTCCCACTGTTTGTGTGTTCACACAATTTCAGGGAACAGCTACCTGTGATACAGCAACACAAGCTTGGTGCTTATTTTCTAATTAAACCTCTTTTATATGGCCCAAAAGTTGCTTTCAGCACCTTTTTGGCAGGAAACTTTAATTACTATGTCAATTATAGGCACAAATCCAAGATATAAAGTAAACTGGATTCATATTCAAGTAGCTATGGCTAGGGCATGCTATTGCTTTCTAGCAATGGGATAAAAATTCTAAGCACCACATAGGAAAAAAGAACACCAAATAGATCCAACAAAAATATAGCCATAAGTGCCCCCTTGGATACATCCCTGATCCCTGGTGTAGGTAAACAGGTTACACCACCCGTTCACATAGATTGTGTTGTAGATCTTTTTCTCTAAATTAGAAGATGGTTTCCAAAGCTTGGTTGTCAGCTGTATGTCCTTGTGTGAAAGTGGTAAGAAAGTGGTATGAAAAGAAGGCGTTGTAGTAACACTGAAGAAAATGTGCCCACATTTGTTGCTAATTATGCTAGATTGTGAGGCTTTCGCAGTGATTGTTGTTGAGGCCCCGGAAAACACCTGCAAACACAAAAGAGCACTCAAACATTTCCTAACAGAGCTTACACACCAAGTTCACTGACTTCAGGATGACTTCAGTGGATGTACTCATAAATGGTGTAAATCAGTCAAAAGCACCTGAACTTTAAGACTGCAGTTGAAAACCTTTTATTTTTTCCTTTTCACTTTCCCATCAGTTCATTCCAGGTGCTTAGTGTTAGAGGTCACAGCAATATTAGATCATCTCCTGTTTCCTGCATGCATTTTTTTGTTCTTCATCACAAAGCAAGCGTTTGATGAAGCTAATAATGCCGCAAATAATGTACTGCTGATTCTTGAGAAGATAATTAAAAGAACGGTACAATGACTTTTACAGTTCAAGGAATAGATGCACTGATAAAGTTATAAATCAAATCACCACTTGGCAAGCAAATATAAAATGGTGAAACATTACATGAACAGGTATTTAATATGTGTGCGCTCAGAATATCTGAGAGACAAACTGAAATGTGTTTTTATCACAGTTAGGGGAAATAAAAGGTACTTTTTGAGAAAAGAAAAACCCCACAATGACATGATTGAAAAAAACCCACCCATAAACACAAGAACAAGGGAGAAAAAAAAAGTAGGATACTCTGAGCTTTTTTTATTTACCTGATTGCTGTCACTGTTTTACTTCAACCTTTTTTCTTATTCTTTTCTTTGTTTGTTTTAGTTATACTGGATGCATCATCTCTGAACCCATATGCTTCAAAGGCAATGCAGGCATGATATGGATGCGAGAGGAATGTTATATAGATAATATCTTAAAATATAAGGTACTAGTTAAGCTACAGAGAAAGAAGTCCTAGCGGTCCAGGTGAGGTGGGGATGAGAAGGGCTTCCCAGGGTTGCGAAGTCAGGCCCTGTTACTGCCCGTATCTTCATGCAATGGGTTATAGCTTGCTGAGGGAAATCACTATTATTACAAAACTCTATAAACTCATTTGTTTATATGGATGATATAAATGTAAAATAAAATAAAATGATCTAAAAATCACACCTGTTTTGGCAAACACATATCATGAAATAGGTAATAACATCTTTCCTTTTTTTTTTTTTTTAGAGAGCGCTATTGACACTTGGTAGAAGAGCTTTTTTAATGCATCATCTACCATACATTAGATCAGATTGAAATTTATATTTTGCATGGTATTTTGAATCCCAAGTATTAAACTCATACTTAACTACCTTGTAGACACATTTAAAACTTAATTATCATATATTTCTGAAGCATTTGTCCGGGAATAAGAGAGGGACAAAATAAGTGCAAAATGGTTTAATAGAATTTACTGCTGTATTTAACTTACATAATTGGAAGAAGTACATAAAGTAGTAACAATATTGATATTGTTCACACACATAAATACACATATTTAGGAACTAAATCTGTATCCAATCTGGAAATATTAATACAGTATGAGCTCTTACTGAGCCAGGCCATATATTCTGTCTTCCACAGCATGCAATTTTCATTCACGAACACTAGCAGGGGCTTGGAGAAATGACAGAAGGAACAAGGTGAGAGCAGCGTGATCCCCTCCCGGGTACATCCCACTGGCTTATCAGTCGCCTGGTTTAGAACTTCCTGGAGAAAATAATTGCATGTGTTTCTGTGTGGAATTTACTGGAGGTTGAGAAAAGAAGTCTCTAATTGCTATTATAAGCTAAAGTACCTTCCCCTTCTTCCCTTTCTAGCCACAGCGCAGCTGTATGTATTGTTTACATAGAAATACATCTGGGATCAAAACTCCAGTTTATGCAAGACAGCTGAAGATCTGGCACTGAGTATCATCTAAATGTTTGGGTCAATAAAGCCCTTACATTTAAAAGAAAAAAAAAAAAAGAGAAAGAAAGAACATTTGTATATATATCATATAGATTCTTTGGTGGATATATGGTGGTTAAGTATTTGCACTCCCTACCATTGAAAGAGTTATTGCAGTTCATTGTCAGTCAGTTATTACCACAATGAGGTGGGCTTAAAAGAAAAATGCAGATTCTGTTATGCAAGAAATTTGTCCTTCCCCAGAAACAGGCATGCTGCATTCAAGAGACGAAGATGAACAAAAGGATTCTTGAGAAAGAAAACAGTTTGGATATCATTTTATAATCACAAACTACCTTGTAGTTGTGAGAAAAAAAGAAGAAAAGAGAAAATCCAAACAATATAGGTTCAATTACTTATACTATTCTGTTAGGATATAACAAATCCTGGAGAAGAGTGTTGGAAGTTATTCTTCTGCAGAGAGTGAAATATGATCATCCTCCTCTGGTGTATATCAAATTTACAAGCTGCTGGAAAGCAAATATCGAGACAAGACTATCCAAAACCATTGTTTAATAGAGATTTTCTGAAAATGAATAAAGAGAATTAGGAGAATGACACATATCTAAAGAAAGAAATTGGAATTAATGTGTTTATTGAAAGTGTGAATTTTGAAAGCAGGCACCTTTCTTGATACAATCTGATTTCACTGTCAACACACTTCTAAGTGGCTTAAAATATATTGCCCTTCCCATAAGGCTGAGAAGTCCCTGAAGGATTATGAAAATCTATTTCTTCTGACCAAATGTTTGAGGAACAGGAGGTGGGCAAAAGTCAAAATCCTAAATGTAACATTTATCTTGACACTTGTTTTGTGAAAAGCTTTGGGAGCTAATTTTGAATGCCCTATCTCTCCATTTTTGGATGAGTTGAACCAACACATTTAAATTTGGAATGGAAATGTTCTTAGATGAATAAAAACTCCCTATCATCATTACTAGCTGGCCAGCATAATCTAGAGTGTTATTTTTCAGTTAAAAATTCAGACTGGAGACTGAGATCCTATAGAACAGATTCCCCTGTATGTAGAAGGTCAGGAGTTGTGCCAGGGACAGGGGGGAGAATTTTAATTATATTTATAGAAGCCAAAAGCAAATAAAAAGTTAAAACGTGACACCGATGTTTTATGTTTCCTGGTAAAGAGAACTAAATTTTTTTTTACAGAAACAAATATCAGTCTAAATTCAGATGCTTCAGAAGCAAATTTTATTAGTCTAGACCATCTCTGAGTGTAAGGTATTGTATCTGAAAGTCTGAGAACATATTACGAATATTCCATAGGAAAGAGTTGTAGGAATTGTTTGGGTTTTTTTATGACTACATGAATACCTAGTCCATTGGAAACCAGTAGGAGTTTGCTGTTAACATCTACAGGACCAGATATTTCAATCACATATCACAAATCCTTGCCTTACTGTGCTATTGTCTGAGTGGCTGTTTTGTTCCTGTCCTGACCTAACTTTCAGGGCTTAACTAATGTAAGCACCATGCACAGCCATACAAAATCATTTAAATTATGTATGATTTTCTTCCACAGGTGCTAAATTACTATATTCACTTTTATTCAATTAAACACAGAAACTAAAACTTCCCCTTTAACACATGCTGCATATTGCCAATTTAGCATTATAGATGATAAAATGCTTCTAGGGATGTTTCCTACATCCTTTCCCTGAGATCTTCTGATTGAAAGCTCTTGTGGTAGATTGATTATAAGCACATCTGCCTGATGTGAATTTGACACTTTTGACTTTTAAATCTCTGTTATCATTATATATGGACTGAGCTTTGATAGTCCTGGAGTAATTGCAGGTGTATTGAGCTGACTTTACCCCAGTGCATCCCTGGGATGTCCATAACCTTCAGAGAAACCCACCTCAAACATACTTTGGCACAGGGAACTCTCTCCAACTGTGTTGGTTATCGCACGAGCTGTCCAAAACAAGAGAACCTGCATGACACCTTCGGCAGGGACAACTTTTTTCTTTGTACTGCCTGTGGTGCAGGTGGACAATGCAGTTTCCTGGGTCACCTTTGGATGGTAAATGCAATGAGTTGTAGCATACTGGCCTCCTGCTGTAAATCTCTCTGAAGGTGAGGAAGTGATACTGCCTTTGTCTTCCTTGTGTTATTTGGAAGTGATCATTTGTAGCCCCTTGAGTCAGGATTATCTGATGCAATCCTCTCAGAAAATACCCTCAGTGATGTGGGGAGAAACCTGTAAGAGGTTTTTGCTTTGTGCTGAATTTTATTCCCTATGTCCTCATAAAGTTGTTATGAGACATATTGCTAATTTGAGAATAAATATTCAAGGAGTAGGTGAGGGGACACCAGAAGTAGGTGGTCGGATCATAAATGACAGCGGTAACTTTGACATGACATATGAGCAGGAGCCACAAACTTTCTGTATGGCTAGAGTCTGTCCATATAATCACTTGGAGAGTATGCTTTCCTTTTTAAAGCTCCCCTGAGGACAATAGGGAAGCTTTGGGAAAGATAGGGAAAATCAAATCTTCATCCCATATTCCTTTATTCCAAGAATTTCCTGAGGACTTGCCCTTTTGATCCTGCCTGATTCATCTGTCGATTCCTTCAGAGACATTTGGTGGCCAAAATGACTTTTACAACACTTATCCAACACGGGCAAAGAAAGCATAAATGGCAAAAGGGAGTGAAGGATAAAATTTCTGCTCTGTGCATTCCCTCGTGCTGGAGTGAGCTGCTAGAATCCGAAGTTCTTTGATAATATTCAAATTTGTACCAAAGATTGGCCTCTCACCTATACATCTAAGGAGCATTTCTGAACTCTAACCCCAACTTCTACATTTCAACAAATGTTTATCCCCGTGGAATACCCGAGATGTAGAAGATGCAAGACTACTGCCTGCTTTGATTCTGACATTGCTCTGTTATCAATTCCAGGTGTTCCTCTTTGAGAGTTTTGTTTCCTTTGCTTTTAGAAGTGAAATGTGAGAAGTATTTGGGATTTTTTTTCTGTTTTAGAATGTAAACTCTCACTCAAAACTTTGAGAGAATTGTTGTCAAGCTGTAGCTAGGTTACGCTCCACAGTCTGATGCAATAATCCTTTCTATATCCGCAGCTGACATTTGTACAGGCATGAAACTTACACTGTCTCATGCACCTGAGAACTTTCTTTGCCTACCACACCCTGCCTCTAGGAAAAGGATTCTTTTCCTGTGTATCTTCTGTGTGGCTTTCATTATATGACATCCTTCTCTTTGTTATGTATTTTATACATCAAGCATAACAGAATAGGATTTGTGTTTTACTATATATATTATTAGAGTACCTAGTTATAGGAACAAAAGTACTACTATGATGTAAATCACAATGACAATAATAATATTTTCACTAGAGTTCATAAAGGGCAAGTTATTGATTGTTTAAATGTAGTAGGGACCTGCCAATAAACATATAATCAAACTTATTTAATATCTTTCATTCTTAGGCCACCGGAGACTGAAATCAAACATGATGCACCATGTAAAAATAATTTTCTAAAAAACACAGCTTTTTCAGAGAGTTTCTTAACCAGTCCCCTTATTGTTGTCACCAGAAAATTCCACTGGCAGCATAATAATTGTCCCCAGAACAACAGATTAGAACCTTTATTTGAGAATTAGGAGGAGTGTGAGGATTACATGGGGAACTAAAGCATATCTATCTATAAAAATAATCCTTTTATGGAAGAACATTAAAAAAGAACATTGCCAAAATACATGGAACTTATTCAGCTTCTGCTAAAAAAGAAGTTGTTAAACTAGGCATGAAAGCCTTATTAAAAAATTTATGAAGTCCTACTTTAAGTCCTATTATTAGCTATTAAATCCAGGCTAATAATTTACATGACTTCCATGTAATTTTATATCCAAGATGTTTATTTTTTGTTTCCTATTCTAAGCTTCTGAGAAATTAAGATTTTTTATTCATGTGATTGCTTCAGCATTTTATGTAAGGATTATGGCCATTAATTTAAAAATCTGGTTTTTTGTCTTGTTGATACAGAATGTTATATTCACTTAACCCCAGAATAAAAATCGCCATATAGGCAAGGAAATGCCATATACAGTAAATGTTCGCCCATCTCCCTTTAAATAAGTTAAATGTCGTAGAGGATTGGCTGGCAATATCATGGGACTACTAACAGAAAAATGTATGCGGGACAGAACAAATTCATTCATCTAGGTTAGATTCTCTGCATAATCCTACTGGCATTTTTACAGTCAAAGACAAAAGAAAGAATAAGTAATAGCTCTGTGTTAGCTGTTATCTGTGCCAACATCCTTATCTGAGGCAGGTTTTTCTATCAAGTTTTCCTTCAGAAAAGGAGCGGCACAGTCTTCAGGTTGTGAGATGGTTGCTTCTGCCCTCCACACACATGTTTTGCTTCTTACAATGTCAACATTTTTTATCCTTTTTCTAACTTTTGTTAATAAATGTAAATCTTATTTTTCAATATTTGATTCAAATAATTATTTATCTTCAGTTTGAAAATATATAAAAGTTAGGTTTGTTTCTTCTTTGGTCAGTTTACAAGCCACTTAGTTTTGTTGTCGGTCTGGATAGACTTATACTAATAGAACAGACAGGGCCAGGCCACAGGTACAAGCAGTGGCAAGTGATCATCATACAGGTGAAGCATTAGAAAAATCCCCTGAGAAAGTTTGGGTCCATGCCAGCCAGTGTGTTCAAACACAATGCCCAGGTATGAACTGGAAGTAGCTTATCCAGTTGCTTAATAAAATGCCATCCTGGCTGATAACCTTCTCTAGTGACAGCAATATTTGCCACCTCCTTGATCTTTGCTCAAAAGGCGGGAGTAAGGAATTATGGATAGCATATACTATACTTCTGTTCTAACTCTATTTGATGCCTGAAAAAAAAAGAGTTTTGATATCCTTCACGATGCTAAAATTTGTCCCAGAAAACTTGTACAGAAAAAAGCTCTCTATCAGTCATCTTTAGATTTTTCTCTAGCCACCTCTGAATTTCAATAACAATCTTACAAAATTTTTGAAAAATCTATTCCACTAACTTTCTTATATCCTCAGATAGCAACTCAGATATTGTTTCAAATGATTGTTTAGTGTCCACTTCTGTTTAATGTTCTAAAGAAAAATTTGGAAACATACTTTGTTATGAAAATCACTACTTGATATATGCCTGGGAAAAAGGAATCTGTATTGAGAATTTTTTCTGACATAGAATTATTTTTATTTTTATTACTTTGTGTTTTTATTGAAGTCATACCCATACATTGGGTTGCACATCAGCTTAATAATGTATGTTTACAAATCACATTCATCGGATGCACCAAAGTCTTGTCTTGTCTTTCATAGCAGACTGAACCTGGTCTTGAATCTGAATGTTTCCAGATATTAATATTAATATGAATATGAAACAAAAACCTTTTAGTTTCATTCTATTATTGTTTAATTTGGGGATCTATATTGAATTTATACCCAGCTAGCTTTAAAGTCATATGTAAGAATGATTTAATTTAATTTCAGGGTTTTTTCACACTTTTGGTAAAACATTAGTGCAGAGAAATGAAAGACAATGTTTTTTGTTTAGAGAGGTTCAAATGAGCCCTCTCTGCTATTTCAGTTCTCAGGTGTTCATTTCACCTGAATTTCACATCACAGCCTGAAACTCAAAAATCTAAATGTCAAAACAAAATCAGCAAAATTCTTTATCCAAATTGGGACTGTAATATAGAAAATCTCATGGAATAAGTAGTCTGAGAAAGACAAGATTCTTAATACAATAATGTCACTGTGCAATACTAAGCAGTTAACTCATGGTTTTTATACAGATACATCAGCCTGCTTCACCCCATGAAAAAAAAAGAACACAAGAATTTCTAAACTACTTGTAAGTAATACAACAAAAAAATGATTAAAGCTATTTACACTGAAATATAAAGAATTAAGCTGAGATTTCACTCCATTCCTTTTTCCATTCACTGATATATTTTTATAAAAAGTCCTTACCCTGTTTGACAGTCTTATAGATGGTATTAATGTCAGTAATTCCTATCCTTTCTTGGAAAGAAAAAGAAATTTATTGAGAAGAGCTTGAGCAATTGTTCTTGTTGGAATTCAGTCCTGTTTCCTAAAAACAAACAAAGAAACCAAGGACAAAAAAGAAAAGGAGGGGGGGAGAAAAGGAGAAACAGCTTCAGCTTTGGTTCTTGATTCTTACCTACATGGTTGCTGCTAGAAAAAAACAACAGGCATAACATGTGGTTTTATCAGCTACTCCAAAATCTGGCAAACTTGTGTCAATGTCATAGCATTTAAGGCATTGCTTTCAACTTCTTTTTTGGTCACAGGCTTACAGCAGTACTACAAAAAATCTGTCTTGGCTGGCAAAGTCAGACTGTTTTCAAACAGAAAGCAGGAAACAGAGATAGGAAAGGAACAACTGAATGGAGAAGGAAAAAAAGAGAAATTAGAATGGGTGTAAATTAGAAAAATAAAAAAAAAGAACAAAGTACTAATTCCAATCACAATGTCAAGGATAACATTGAGGATTTAACCAAGGCAAGTAGTGGTATCATAATCCTTTTGTTCCCTTTCATCTTATTTCTAAATATCGGAGTGGTGGAGACTCATGATAGTTGGGGACAACTGTTGTGATGCCAGGAGGCGATGGCAGGAAGAGACTGGCATGTAGCTGGCACAGTGGCACAGCCCACCTCTTCCTATGCATTAATTCTCTCCAAATCAGTCAAATTGTGGGTTGTCAAAAAGTTTAAAGAATAGTCCAATCTCCTACATTACTTTGTTTATCATTAAAGTCTAAACTCTAGTCTATCTGATTTTGTCCTCAGTCTTCTGGTCCCCTCTTCCTTTTATTTACCAATATCGGTCAGTGTAAATTATCCCTGGACCTATGAGCCATTAGATTAAGTCAGCGGTTTAGGGACTCCAACAATTTTTGTCTTTTAAAAACAGCATGATAAGAATGACTGAATTTGAATTTTTTACCTTGAGCAATTTAGAATATGGACCTAAGAAAACTGAAATTATGACAAGCTCTTCACTCTCAAAGTATTTTACACTGAATAAGACACAGCTTTTGCTTTGGTCCTAGAAACTGAAAATTAGTCAATTTCTCCTGAATTTTATGTTTTATTAAGAAGTTTTATACACCTGTAGTCACCAATTTCAAAAAGGAGATGACTGTTCACTGCAGTAAGGGAATAAATCAGGAATGCATCATTGACTATGACAATACAGTCACTAACATAGTTATTGCAATATATTTTGTCTTGCTGGTACAGTCCTGTATATTTCTAGTGCAGAAAAAAAAAAAATCCGCCCAAAACTAGGAGGAGGGTTTTCAGGACCTAAAGGCAAAGTCATCACAGGGGGTATGTAGGTCACTTGGCATTTATGTTACTAGTTAATGATCGTAAAAAACCCACACTGCCTTGTTGCAGGCACTATTCTTTAATTTTCCATCAGTGAAATCACAGAAGCCTAATATAGAAGCATTGTTCTTCAGAGAACATAAGGATGAATGTCAAAAATCTAGCGAAACCACTGAAAGAGCAAGAAATTGAATACTGTCTTTTCTTAACTCATCCCCCCACCCTTAAGTGGGGGAAGTTACTGGTAACAGGATGCCTCCAGTTATAAATAATATTTATTGTATCATTATGCTATATCACAGCTGCTAATAAAACCTGGGGTAAAACTGTAAGTCTACCGCCTGAACTGGCTCATGATCTGAATGAAAACTTGCTTTACAAACACAAGCTGGAAGTGCCAGAAAGGTATAAGTTGCCTGTTGGAGTACTGCTGATTTGGTGGAAAATTGCTTCAAAGAATGAGCTAAAATGAATATGTTCAAAGTAATCTACGATGCAAATGTAATGCATTGCTGCAGGAGCTCTCTACTTGTTTTTCAGCGTGACAGTTCACTGAACTGTACTGAGTGATAGTCAGAAAATTAACAGATCTATTTTAGCTTCAAGCAGATCTCAATGGCTGCAACTGGCAAAAAGATGATTCTTAGCAGTTGGAGATGACGTCCTCCTTCTCTGCTTCAGTAAAGCAGAAAGGATTTGGAAAGTAAAAGTAGACTTTACTCTATGTATGAGATATTTAAACAGAAGTAATGGGGAAAGTTTTATTCTAGAAGAAATGCTAAAAAGAATGACTTGCAATAAAATTTTGTGAAAAAAAAACCCAACCAGTTTTAAACACAGAAGTTGTGATTTTAAAGCACAGAATACCATTGATCTTCCATTGAAACAACAACAACAAAAAGATGAAATGCAGACATTTTCTCATTAACAGAACAATAATGAAATAGTCATATTATGCTTTCATTTTGAAATAGATTCTGATACCTTTACCTATTTTCAACAGTACTTATGAAGTTGGTGGAGACAATAATTGAATATAGTACTAGTTAATGTATGTAAAGACTTCGTCATGTATCTCATAAAACACACATCCTAGTGAAAATATATCACTTTCAAGAGCTACTGTCTATGACTCCAATTATATTGGAAATACAACCTCATTTCATTGACACCATTAGGACATACTATCAGTGTTTCTTAAAAATCTCCATTTGGAATATTATCAAATCTCAATCTTTTCATTTTATAGCAGCTTGTAACCAAGTAACAGGCTGTTTGGTCAGTTTTGTTCACAGTAGGAGTCACAAAATAACAAAGGACTGGATTTACAATTATAAAGGAAAAAATCAGCAATAAAGATGGAATCATTAGAAAAAATTACACAAGAATACACAATACTTGAAGTTCAACATTGAGGTTAATCATGAGTACTTAGTAATTAAAAGAGATTTTTTTCAGCTTTAAAAGACTGATCTAAGATTCTGTAGAGAGGTAAAATTTTAAAATTGTTTAGGAAATATTTCATGTGAAAATCACATTTTATATAATTTGCCAAATATTTTTATATTTACTCTCTAACTTCTAGAGACTATTCTAGTTCTCAGATTCCCTTGATTCCTGTGAAACCAGTTTTACAACAAAGAACAGTTTCTGAGCTTCATCAGTTTTGCTAGTCAAAAATATCTGGCAAATTACTTAACAATGTCCATGCTTAAAATTCATCAGCTGATTTTCCTACTATTGACTAAATCCTGTTTAAAAAGATGGAAAAGGCACTGTAGGCTTTCATGTATATGGAAATGTACTAAATATCTGTCTTGTCTGAGCTTTGTGATGTAGTTGGCTATTACCCTGGAACTGATAAAAGAGATGATAGTTAAAGAATGTGCAACAAAAGAGTGAAGTCTTGCAATGAGACTGGAGGAAAAAAAAATAGGAGAGATGATCAGCCTTCACCTGGAAGATTTTGCCTGCTTTTTTACACTTTGTTTTGGAGCATGATGACTTCACTGGACCTTCAGTTTCTGATTGTGCATTCCAGGTAGCAACAGTAACTTAATTGTGCATGCTAGCAACACCACCTGGCCTGAACACTTACTTGTGATACATGTCTTTATAGATACAGCAGGTATTATATATGGTGTTTCACCTTCAACTTAATAACATGTTTCTAAATTCCATTTTAAAAACTTGTGCTAACTTGAGAGAAAGGAATACAATCTTCTCTTACATATAATTTTTTCTGAACAGTATTTTTTTTTTTTTTGCTTGAAAATATTCAGGCAAAGAGGGTTTTACAGTAAGCATATGAAATACTGTTTGCTATACAAGGGTGGGGGAACTTCTCCCACAGAGACAATTAAATGAGCCAGACAAGGATCTGGCTGTCATCTTTACAGATAGGACAACATATAAACTCTCACATTTAATTGGTGCGAATGTGACATGAGAAAACTGAACATAAGGTCTCTAGACAGCCAATAAATCTGGCTTGTGTCTTTCTCCCTCAATCAAAGACAGAAACTGGCTATTTTTATGTCTTGGGTTCATGTACAATTTTTGTGTGTGTGTGTAAAAGAGGGCAGGAAAGAAAGCTTTTAAGTGGACAAAAACGCCATAAGCTTGCTTGTATTCCTCTAATGCCTAAAATATTCTCCCAATCCAATGTCCTTCTGAATAGATCAAAACTGCTGTGATTTTTGTTTGATTTTTAAAGTCGTCTCCTGTTTATTAATTCTAGGTCAGACAAGCCAGGAATTTATCATTCTATAGAGATTTCGTTATTCATTTTATCTCTTGTGTTAGGCACTGTACATCTTTAAGATAATATATGGTCTCTAAAGGAGCATAACATACACAAAGCAGAAGGGGAAATGAAGGCACATACCCAAAGAACAACTCGCCCAAGGTCAAAGAGTGGTTCTTATTGACGGAGGAAGAAATAAATCCCAGCTGCCCTGAGTTCCAGGCCAGAACCAGGACACTGAATGTATCACCTCTTTATCTGATAAGGTCACGATAAAATTTAAGGAAGCTTGGGAGCAGAAGAAATGCTGAATATTTGTTTGTTTCCATGTTTTTTTCTCTCAGCTTTTTCCAAGCAGCTCATACAAATCACATTCATGACTAAAATGTCCGCTAGGTCAATTCCTGTTGATTCACAGTCTGTCTGTTCCTAAAATGCCCCATGAGAGGGTGTCATATTCCCTGCGTGTAGATCCCATATATTCCTGGCCTATATGGGGTATTCTCCATGGACACCACAAGATCTGCTTCTTTTCGCAAGGGTCACCTCTCCAGTAGTCAATGTAGAGTGTGGTAAGGGATAGAAAACTCGACATCACCAACACTATCATGGGAAATAAAAAAAATCATCTTTAGAAGTAATGCTTTAAGTAATACATCATATAATACTCTATATAGCTCTATAAGAAAGGCATCTTCAATAAGTTTGGCATTTTCTCTCTCAGCTTAATACACTCCAGCTGAAGCATTTGGGCTAAGAGTCTTTGAAGTTTAGCGGTAACACAGAAAAGCAAACCATTTCCAATTCTTTACTTTGAACTTGCTCTCCTAGGTTCAGATTTTAGTGTCCTTCCATTCAAATTTCTCATTTCTTCCCATGGGATGAAGTGCTAATGAAAGGAAATGGAAATGGAGGAAATGGAAAAAGGGATTTACTCTAGTGATAAGAGGGACATCAGAAAAGTTTCTGTTCAGGATGATGTAGGAAATGGTACAAGATACCCTGTACATAAATTCTGCTAGCAAAAATGACCTTTGAATGTGCCTAGATTCGATAAAGGTCAATAATTCATAAGGAATAGAAGCAATCCTCTATTAATTATTTAGGTATGCAACCTTCATTTAAAGTGGTTCTGTGAGCTAAACAGTGCATTTGAAAAATGAACCTTGAACAAACATAGTAATTTTCATAATATTCCTTCATTCTACATGAACTCCTAATTCATGTGGTGAATAGGAAGTTTTATAGTGTTAAAAATCATTATGTGAGGTAATAACTGTGAATATATACTAATATTTTCCTAGTCGATATTCATACCTGCAGCAACCATTCCATAAACTACAAAAACTAGAAGGCAGAACTTGGTTCAAACTAGTAATTGACCAAACAGAAATACTGCTTTTCAGAAATCTTTGACTTAAATCTTTCATCACTGAAAAGAATTTAAAATACTAAATACTAGTCATATATTGTAGTAAGGACACCTTAATCTGTTTTTTCTTCGCTGTCCAGTTAGCATAGAGGTCACTTGACACTGTAACTTCTGTACTCCTACTTCGGTTGCTCAGCTCCTGGATAACCATGCAATAACAAATGGAAAAATTGCTTCTTGCTATGGATGGACTGAAAACTTTACCCCTTGTATTTTCCTTAGAATGATGGATGCTCTTGTGAATTAGGCAGATGCTCTTAACTTTGATAACCTTCTCAGGGGTAACGTAGCAACTTTCATTCTCCTGCCAGTGGAGGGAGACTATTAAGGAGCGGAGCTGCTGCAATACGATTTTATGATATATTCATCATCATGTCTGGATGCTACGGAATGGAATTCTTACGGAATACTGACACATACTTAAAATTTGGTTATCCTTGGAAATGGCAAAAAAAATCATTGGAATTTTTACTCATACACTGTCATGCCTTTAAATCGACAC
This sequence comes from Calonectris borealis, assembly GCF_964195595.1. Taxonomy (NCBI): domain Eukaryota; kingdom Metazoa; phylum Chordata; class Aves; order Procellariiformes; family Procellariidae; genus Calonectris; species Calonectris borealis. The sequence continues at coordinate 50,504,772 of NC_134313.1, forward strand.
CCTCTTATCACATCTGCAGTCTCCTGAAAGAGTGAAATTGCCAGTAAAAAATAAACACGGTATTCATCAGAATAAATGATGAACAAAAACTAAACAAAAATGTTCAGATCTTTCTCAGGAGGAGGCTGTGTGAAACTAGACATTTGGCCTAAGTTTCCTAGAATAGAAGAAAAAATGTAAAGGAAGAAAATGAGGTAAAAAGTAGAACAAGCAAACAAACTAACAAGCAGTGCTTCAATCCAGTGCTATCAGAATGCCTGAGAGACAGAAAGGAATAGGCTGATATGATTTATACACTTAATATTTTTCCATGGATAAGGTATTCTGTTGCAGCATGTGCATTATCAATAAGCAGAAAAATATCTAAAATCCATAACATCTCCACTGGGAAGGTAGTTATGAAGTCTCATACTGTAAGAACTTTCAAAAACTTCTGTTAGCATTTACCATTTCTGTGAGTCTTCAGCTTGCTTATTTGTTGTTTGCACATGCACTGCATAATAAGTGATGACTCCGCCAGTATAAATTAATAAGGTTTTACTGTATTTTACTGCTTTTTGTTGCACACTAAGTTTCTATTTTAACTATGATTACATAATCAGAAAATTAGAATGTATTCAGGTTTAGTTACTTTTTTAATGATCTTTATATTGTTTCTTAGAACATTTTATTAAATAAAAAAAAAGTTAGAGTAAGATAAAGTATGGACAGCTGAAAAATCCTAATGGATGGCTTGGCCTTGACATTTCGCTAAACTCAACCTCTACTAAAGCTGCAAGTTTTGCATTAAGAGCAGTGAAAAAAGCTCTGCAGTCCAAGAAATGAAATTGTAACACGGGTATCTCATAGCTGAGGTACTGTTTCAGCATGATAAAATGGGTATAGTGCAAAAATAAAGCAAAAGCATTCCAAGAGGAAAAACTTGTTTTTTATTTTATTCCATCTTTCCATGCTCCATCAAAAGGTAAGATTGACATGCACTTTGACAATTATATTTTAGAAAGCTACATTTACTTCAATGGAATCAACCTCTAAAAAGAAAAACTAGTTAGAAAAAACAGATACATTCTTTATTGTAATAGTTTTATTTCGTTACTATTTGCATAATATCAGCTTTTCGATAAAGAATCTCTATTACAAGAAAAAAACTGGAGGATGAAAAGGTAGTAACATATCTTTGCAGGATGGTAGGTCATTAAACTAGTATCTCCTAGAAGTTAATCTGCCTGCACCATTAATACACTATTTCCAGTTTATGTAATTTTGTTCAGAGTTTTGTAAGGTAGATCTCACTGAAGCATAAATTTCTTATTCAGTGGGACTGAAATACAGTTATGGAGGATGGTTTTGAAGACAGATTAATTCTCAGAACTAGGATTGTCAAAAACCAGAAGAACCTGGTACTCTGGATGTTAGGCGAGATGTAGATTCCAACTTATGGCACAAAATGTAAATTTCAGCCTATTTCTTACCTCCAAAACACACTCTATTGCTTTGGAATTCTCAAGTCATGACAAAGTTGTACTCAGAGCACCTCAGAAATATCTGGTCTCACTCAATACACAAACATAGCAGTAAAGTGAATTAGAGAGTAAAATGGATATTTCTTCTGCACAGCCAATGATCTTTGTGCAAGCACAAGTTCCTGGTTTTGGTTGGGATAGAGTTTTCTTCCTAGTAGTTGGTATAGAGATATGTTTTGAATTTAGTATGAGAAGAATGTTGATAACACACTGATGTTTTAGTTGTTGCTAAGTAGTGCTTACACTAAGTCAAGGACTTTTCAGCTTCTCATACTGCCCTGCCAGCAAGGAGGCTGGAGATGCACAAGAAGCTGGGAGGGGGCGCAACCAGGACAGGTGACCCAAACTGGCCAAAGGGATATTCCATACCATATGACGTCATGCTCAGTATATAAACTAGGGGAAAGCTGGTCAGGGGGCTGCTGTTCGGGGACTGGCTGGACATCGGTCAGCGGGTGGTGAGCAATTGCATCGTGCATCAATTGCTTTGTATAGTCTTTTGTTGTTGTTGTTGTTACTATTATTATTACTACTTTATTTTATTTCAATTCTTAAACTGTTCTTATCTCAACCCCACTCTTCCAATTCTCTCCCCCATCCCACCACTGGGGGAGCGAGCAAACAGCTGTGTAGTGCTCAGTCGCGAGCAGGGGTTAAACCACGACAAGACACCAGAAACAAGAAATCACATTTTTACTAAAATGTTATGAGTATGAACAGTTGTCATTGCTACCTGCCGAGCTGTATGAGCCTTTACATTATATTATTTATGCTCATAGAGCTGTAGGTGTCCTATGGAGAGAGGAGGAAGCCAATTAGAAATTTTGGTAATTTCTTGGTACCTAATTTACCTACAGAGTTATCACTTATTTCTTAAGAATCTAGGCCTAAGAATCTGCAATCTGTTTTGAAATGGAGTTGACATTTTCAAGAAGAATACCCATAATTTGGGACTTCAAAATACCGCAAATTCAGACTAGATTTCCACAATACCTACATTTTTTTTTAAATCCTACCTGTCATCTGCTTGTGTAGAATATAAAAAGTGAGAAATGTTTTCCAGTACTGCTGTTTGTACAGAAGACTAAATAATTATATTCCCCTAACACTGCAATTAATATTTTCTGTTTACTCCATCTAGGGGCTGCACTAATGCTTCTCACTTAAGTAACGCACAAGATTTCAGTGACTGAATGTATATGCAAAACAAAATAGTGGGAAGCAAAGATCAGGAAAGTGTCATGGTTTCTTTTTTCTTAGAGAAGCAACAACTTCTTTTAATGTTTTGAAAGGCTGTCAAACTGATATTTTGGTAGCTGATTCATCCACTGACTCCTGGCTTTAACACTTCTTCCACCACCAAAGGCTGAAAATTCCTCATTAACATTACTGTTACAGATCATACCAGGTGGTCCCACTAAACAATTAAGAACTTGTTCAAAGGCTCTTATTTATAATTTATTTCATTAAAATCAAAGTTTCTTTTCAGATTATGCAAGCCATAGTAATTTCCACTGATGTTTCTATTTTGGAAAGTAAAAAATATGTGCAACGATTACACAACCGAGAACACTTACAAATAGGCAGAAATATAAACATGAAGAGGCATTAACAGCAGAAGACACAATGTATAATATATAGAGCATGTAAGTATTTAATGAGTCAAGTCTTGCTATGAATTAGTGACTAAGTGTATTACTGAGTAAAACGGATATTTCTTCTGCAGCACAAATACTTTATGTGCAAACGAAAGACATCAAATACAAGACATCTAATCTTTATTCAAATCAAGCTGAAGTCTGGTCTTATGCTTAAGTTCAAATATTTTACCAAAGTTATCAATTTTCTGCCTTTGAGGTTTATTGTTCCTACAGTTGCCAAATAATTGCTACTAAGCATAAGATCTATGTGCAGGGTGAGAAGGGACTGTGTCTTTGTTTACAGCATCACATATCTCCTTCTCAAAGAGGACTTTTAAAGGCTTTTATGAAAGCAATGCTTCATAAAGTGAGAGTGTGAGCATATTCTTACTATTTGGGTAGTGTTTATGGGGACTGGGAAGTACAAAAACCAGGACATTAGGAAATATCCATGCTTCATAGTTAAGTAAAGAAATTAGGGTTATATAGTGGAATTGATTTTGCTGAAATTTAGATTTATCTACAATGGAGACATCTTTGCTTAAGCATGCTGTCCAAATGCATTTATAATCAATAGAGAGAAAAGCGCTTGTAAGCATAGTTCATCTGACCCATTCTAAACACCAACCTTTCGGTAAAACAATTTTTTCCCTAGAAATGTCTGCTCTCCTCCCCAACTACAAAGAGAGGCTGAATAAAGAGTTCACATATACTCATATACTTTGCAGTCATGTAGATAGAAGAATCCACCCAAAGTTTTGGGTATGATGAAAGAGGGAGTTTTGAGTATGGGAAAAGGGAAGGTAGAAACATGTCAAGAGCAGAAAGACAGAGAGAGGAGAGTTATTTTAGCTGCTATATAGCAGATGTGTGGCAGAAACCTGTGGCTGCAACATGCCCAGTCATCGTCTCTTGCTGCCAGCAGCCATACCGCTCTTGGGACCGAGTTACAGCCTTCACATGGTGCTGCAATCTCCTGTGTAGGTATCACAGCTCCTTCAAGGATCTCTAGCATGATAATTCACAGAGGGACACAGGGAGATTTCACAGTGGGAACCAATGAGCATTTGACTCTGGTGCCAAAGTACGGTTGATGCAGTAAGACGGCTGCCATGAGCTCGTGGGCGTGCTGCTACATATACTGTTGAGCTGACAGCAGGTGTTCAGCAGAAGGCAGCACATTCTGCCTGGCTCATATATATTTTTCTTGGAGGAAAAAATCGTGGAAGAGAGACTGCAAAGGAAGCATGGGTTGATATTTCTACTTCTCGGTAGAAACAATGGGTCTGTGTACAGTGAAGGTTAACATCTGTATAAATGAAAAATGTGTCAATATATGAGCATATGCTAGAAACTCATATGAAAAACATCCTGCAAAGGTAAAAAGCCTCTATATCAAGACTGTATGGCAGAGAACTCAGGAAGAACATGATAGCCACCAAAATGATGTAATTTCTTACTCCTAGAAAGGTTCAAGCTGTTAAAAATCTCCTGGATGCAACATAGGGTGCAGCTTCAATGAACCATTTGGTTTGTACCTCACATGTGCAGCTGGTTTCTGGTACTAACTTTTGGACCAAGTAAAGAAAGATCTGGAACAAGATCCTTGCCAAGTAAAAACCGAGCTGTTATTTTCTTGAAGGTTAAATCCACTCGCAACATGTGCAAAATCCATTTTCTGCTAGTATTGGTTAAGCAAGTACTAGCTGCACCACAACACCCTGAGCCAGTATTAGAATGGATTTATCAACAGGGGGTTGTTAAAGGATTGTAGCAGCAGGGGAAAAAAAATCCTGTGATGACATTCGGCTTACTACTGAATTAGAGGAAAAAAACCTTTTGAGAAATACCTCTTCAGAGAAAGTCGACTGGAGGAAAAATGCTTCTGGGAACTGCATCTCAAGACATCCTTGTCAAAAAAGTGTTTAGGGGAGAAAGAAATGCAAAGCAAAAATGTTTTTTTTACATAAATCTAAGCACAATAGACATATTGAAAAATAATTCAAGGTGAATAGCCCTAAGAATGCATATTCATATTAAACTCAAAAGCTGGGCAAACTAATGAACTATTGAGTGATATTATGCATCAAAACTTGATCTGTTACAATTGGCCGACTCATACGAGCTACACTTCCAGCCACATGAACTTCATTGTTATGTTTGATTTTTCATCTCTTAAGAGCATATTTCCCACTTAAAATTTGTTTTCTGGAAACATTGGTTACAATTTTGTGTTTTCACAAAAAATTACTAATAGCTATTCTTGATGAAATATCTTTAGAAATTAAACACTAAATTGTAAGTGAAACAAATCCATAATTTTTATGTAAATACAGTTTTTGCAAAGATTTGCATATGTGTCAGTGATTATACTGAAACAATGGTCATATATAAAACACTGTATATCAGGTTTTCTTTAAAAAATCAGAAAATTTTACTCAGAAAAATATAGTTTTTAAGTTCTGCATTGTGGTGGGTTGACCCTGGCTGGACGCCAGGTGCCCACCAAAGCTGCTCTATCACTCTCCTCCTCAGCTGGACAGGGGAGAGAAAATATAACGAAGGGCTCATGGGTCAAGATAAGGACAGGGAGATCACACAGCAATTACCATCATGGGGCAAAACAGACTCAACTTGAGGAAAATTAATTTAATTTATTACCAACCAAATCAGAGTAGGATAATGAGAAATAAAAACTAAATCTTAAAACACCTTCCCCCCATCCCACCCTTCTTCCTGGGCTCAACTTCACTCCCGAATTCTCTACCTCCCCCCCTCAGTGCCACAGGGGGACGGGGAATGGAGGTTGCGGTCTGTTCATCACACGTTGTCTCTGGCGCTCCTTTCTCCTCATGGGGAGGACTCCTCACACTCTTCCCCTGCTCCAGTGTGGGGTCCCTCCCACGGGAGACAGTCCTCCATGAACTTCTCCAATGGGAGCCTTCTCATGGGCTACAGTTCTTCCCAAACTGCTCCAGCGTGGGTCCCTTCCATGGGGTGACAAGTCCTGCCAGCAAACCTGCTCCAGCATGGGTTCCTCTCTCCATGGGTCCACAGGTCCTGCCAGGAGCCTGCTCCAGCATGGGCTTCCCATGGGGTCACAGCCTCCTTTGGGCATCCACCTGCTCTGGTGTGGGGTCCTCCGTGGGCTGCAGGTGGATATCTGCTCCACTGTGGACCTCCATGGGCTGCAGGGAGACAGCCTGCTTCACCATCCTCTTCACCATGGGCTGCTGGGGAATCTCTGCTCTGGTGCCTGGAGCACCTCCTCCCTCTCCTTCTTCACTATCCTGGGTGTCTGCAGAGTTGTTTCTCTCACATACTCTCACTCCTCTCTCCGGTTGCAGTTGCTGTTGCACAGCAACTTTTTCCCTTTCTTAACTATGTTATCCCGGAGGCGCTACCACCGTCGCTGATGGGCTCGGCCTTGGCCAGCAGCAGGTCCGTCTTGGAGCCGGCTGGCATTGGCTCTATCGGACATAGGGGAAGCTTCTAGCAGTTTCTCACAGAAGCCACCCCTGTAGCTCCCCGCTACCAAAACCTTGCCACACAAACAATACGTGCATAAACTATTGAGGGTATAGTTTTCACTTTTGGAAAGAACTATTGACAGTCAACAACAACACTCACTTGAATCTCATTTATTTTGAATACCTGATCAGATAATACTATATTAATCAAAAAGAAAATCCATATACCTAAAAAACTACCAATTAAGTATCAAGTTATTAACAAAATGCTGGCAGAATGCTTAATCTACATGACAACCCTGCAGACACCAAGGTCAATAAATATATTTGAGTTTTAATGGCAGGTACTCACAAATCAAATAGCTATGTCTATGCATGATATAAAACATTTATATACAGTTGCATTTGCAACCCATACAGGCTGTTGCACCTCATTCTACATTACTGTTTCTGAACAATGATCTTTAAATAACACTGACATAAAAGCTTTTGATAATTTTGTTGTTATGAGTAACATTATTGTAAATTTTGGCTGTTTACCAGGCGTATATAATTTACTATAGCCTTGTAGTGGTATTGAACTTTTTATTGGGAAGAAACAAAAAAAATAAAATCATATGCATAGATTTTCTTGTATTTCAAAGGACAGCAGACAATGACAAGTATTATTTACCACTACTATTGAGTCTAGGAGCCTTAGACAAATAGCCTGTTGTGCTAAGCACTTTATAAAGACACAACAAAATACAGCCTCCATCCCAAGGAATTGATAACATCAATAATACATAATATTAAAAGATTAAATGGGAAACACAAAGAAGAAATATATGGGATCCATAAAAAACATATTACAACAGACCATCAAATTATTGTAGGTATGTCTCCTGTTTTTTCCGTACAGGCAAGTTTTCATAGATTACATTGTCATTATGCTTTCAAGTAGTAACAAGGAGCCATGGAAACATCAGAAGATGAACAAATAAAGTCTTCTAATGGTCAAATTGCTCATTAAAATATATTATGAAGGCATTGCACCACGCTTGTATTCAAAAGACTGCAGAAGAGCAACAATATTGAATTTGACTGACTCTCTTTCACTGTAAATAAAATTGCATAATTTTTGCATAGTAGGTGATGTTGTATATTAATTCCTGTACGTAGCTTAGAACTTTTATCTCTAGGGTTTTTCCTCTAAATTAATTTGAGGAGTAGTGATAATTTTATCATCTTAATCACCTCTTTTTTTTTTTCTGCAGAAGAGATTTTTTTTTTTTTTAATCTATCAGCCTTCTCACCTGAAAAAATATCTGTATCTTTGCCAAAGCTACCTGGAAATCCAGATACTAGTGGAATTGATCTAAAAGTGAAAACTCAGTTTTCAGAAATAACTAAAAATACTAGACTTTGTTTCAATTGTCTTGCAATGGATACATTTTCAGCCCATAAATTAATTTAATTCCCTCTTCCAATGTCACTCACACTGTTTTATTGAGAAAAAAATGTCATCTAGTGAAAGCCAGGACTTCTAGAGGAAAAAAATGTTCAGTGATGATTTGATAACTTTTAATCAAGAAGTAGCTCAATAAAAAAAAATAAATCATCACTGAAGCTACTATTTTACAAGGAAAAAAGGTCTAAAAAGGACCTTTGTTTTTTGGAAAACAAAAAAATAATTAACCAGAATGTTGACAACAGTTTCAAAAACTTTTAGTACTTTTATGCTGGCATAAATATTTTAGGTAAAAAAAGAAAAACAAGCTTTAATACTATTCCACCTTAATGGATGTACTTGTACTTACATGTCCTACTACATGCCCATAGCAGCATTAGAAGACTGACCAACATGTACCTAACAACTTGTGTCCTGTTCACCTCATGGGAAGGTAAGTAGCTTTGAGGTGACTCCAGGGACATCAGTGTGTTGGTGGGAAGAGAGAAAGTGGAAAGCAATGACTGATGGAAGCCCTAATCCCATCAGTATGGATGACATAACTCACAACATCTAGCCCATTCTGTCAGTGCCTATTTCATACACCCTTTCAGAGCTATAAGGAGGCCAGCATCAGCTGTCAGGCTGATGTAGGATACTTCTACAAAGTCAGAGTGTGTGTGTGTTTAGTCATGCTAAACTCAGATGGCTCTTTTGGTTTGGTGGTTACACTGTCCCAAACTCTGGGTGGCTTTCATCTGACAGTATAGAAAATGAGAGATGAAAGAAAGACATGAGGTTCTATTTCTTTCCTTGTCCCATCCTCCTTAGGTTGGAACAAAACAAAACTGCCTCCTCTCTGATATTCCAGCTAGGATAGATAGCTTTATGCTTTCAACTGCTGATTCTTACCTTACAGATGGAATAATAGGGGCTAGCTTTTGTAAAGTTCTTTTAGGCTTATTATTGAATAACTTGTATAGTGCAAAGACCAGCAGATTGAAAGTCAGCCCTGCTATGCCCAGCCTTGTGTTATCCTTGCCCTTGGGATTTGTGAGGAGCTGGGGATCATCAAGTGACATCACAAGACCTTTGCATCAATAGTAGATTGCCAGAGTCCAAACACCCCAATCATCCATCTGTTATTTTCTACTTCTGAAATCTATACCAATATATACCAAAAAATAACCATTGCTATATAATTTCTGTTATGTGGAAGGATATTTTATATGTAAGAGGAATTTTCCCAGTATTCTGATGATTTTTTTACTCATACAAAGAATAGACAAAAAGGACAAAAAGAATCACTTCTAGGCATGGAAGCAATAAATACTTCAAATTATTTGCACATCAGTTACTTCCTGGTTTTAATTATTCTTTCCACTTATTGTGTGTTTTGCAAATGTTTGGAAAAAAGTTTATATAACATAGGAGACCTAGTCCCCTGAAATACTTTGTAGCCCAGGAAACTGTAGTACTTTTGAATACATGCATACACACACCCATACACATATACATACATTTAGATAATTTTACAGTATGTTACACATTTCGTCCAGGGCCAGTCCTGCATAAACTAGAAATTTAGTCTGCAATTCTAGTCAAGTAAAGTTCTTAAAAAAGAACATCTAACACACAAAAGATCTGCCATAACAACCACAAAGAGTGCTTCTCAAGTTGAGAGAAAGGGTTATGGATATGAGAACGAAAAAAAAAGTACGGAAATTATTGTAATTTGCATTTATGATGTGACTGCCTCCAGTACAGATTAAAATCAGAACCCCTACTAACAGTCACTTTCATAAAGCAGCTTGTGGTATCAGGAAAATGTCTTCTCTTCTGATCCCTACCTATTGAAAGAATATGCAGAATACACAGAGCGCGGGATTCAGTGTCAATTAGAGAACAACTCTCTACAGTTTACCCCTGTAGTAGATGTCAGGCAATGAAAGGTTACCAGCTGGCTTTGGAAGAAAAGAGAATAATATGCTAATAGGGAAATGTGTCTGCTGTTTAGTCTTATTCTATATTTAATGAGATTATTTTAATGTAGTTGCTATCTCAGGCTCGTAAGAACACAGAATACCTAAGGTATATCTTCTTCCCAGAAGCTTTTCTTTTCATGGAGGAAGAAATGCTGACTCTCCATAAAACACCATGTACCCTCAGTAACAATAACACAACTGCCTCAGAGTTTCAGTGTCATCCTGATAAAAGTCTTTAGAATTTGATATTCTGCAGTGGTGCGACACCACCTTTACAGTGTGCTGGAAAAACACCACCCTGAAATGAGAGAGAAGAGAAGGAACCCAAGTGAAAAAAAGTGGAAGCTTTATAGCTTCAAAGGAATGGTTAAAAATGTGAAACATGCCAATTTTTTTTGTTTGTTTCTTAAATGTGTAGAAATTAGAGATGACCTTTCTAAATCACACAATTTTTATTTGATTCGTTCTTGGATCTGTTCTCTGACTTATTTCAAATATTTCATGATCCCTAATGTACTTGTGCTGTACACATGGCCATGATAAACCTTAGTTAAAGGCTAACAGCTGAAGCACATTAGATGAATATACTTGGAATTCAAACACCGCTACTTGTAAAATCAAAAGTTAAATCCTATTCAAAACAACCGCAAGTGGATGATCTTGCATTTTTAAAGCCGCAAAACCCAAAGACTCAGCTTGTCTTAGTCCCTTTACTGAGATCATTATCTTGTCTAATGGCCTGAAATTGCTTTTCATATAGTCAGTCTGGTTCAAGCAGTTATAAAATCCTAACTCTGCTAACACTGCACAAAATTGAAAAAGGCTGGCCCATAAAGAAGCAAATTTCAATTAAATTCCAAGAGTGAAGCCAGTGTGTTGAGAAGTTTGGAGGCCGCTATGGGAAGGTATATACTAGCTTGCAAGAATAAAACCTAGTCAATAATCTGCTTTCGAATGATAAAGTCATGAACGAGAAAGGAAAATAGCTCTTATGTTAGATAATAAACAACAACTTCCTAATACCTACCCTAACAAACAATAACTCCTAAAAGACATTGCCTAAGTTCTGAATATCCCACCTACCTAAATAAATCATCCATTTTTCTTACTATAAATTTCTCATCTGTATAGTTGCAAAAGCTTGTTTTGTAATAATTACTTTTTTGGAAAACCACAATTTATTAAAACTGATTTTAGTAATAGAAGCTGCTGTATGAAGGTAAATCAAGGATTGTTTATGTCGAAGCACAAAATATTGCTCCACTTCAACACAAAATCAGAATAAAGCATCAGGTAACCTGGTTTTGTATTACATGTCATCTGCTGATATATGGAAAGTTATTAAAACAATAATCTAACCTTCAGTCTTCTTTTTTCTGAAGTTCCAGAAATAGTTCATAGTTGTAAGCAGAACCCTTGCTTCTTAAAAAAGTTTATACATCCTCACATATCACATTTACAAAATAAAAAGTCAGCAAATGTACCTACTGCCAACAGTGTGTCAACACTTTACAATTGGACAGTTGCTGAGTAGATACTTTTCATAACTTGAAGGTAGGTTGAAATGGTTGCTCTGTGAAATTACTCAGTCATAAAAGTAAATGATTGAAATTACTTGTGGACTCAAAACTTAGTGAAAGAAGGTGGGTGGAATCATTAAAGGACATTTTAGGATGCTTTGCATGTGTTACCTTTTTTGTCAGTACTGTGTTAAAATTTTTCACAAACATTAACGGGAAGCATTGCAACAACTTATTTATCTTTTTGTCTGTTTTACATGTAATATGTTGGGATATTGTTTTGTTCAGGTTTTTTTTGTTCAAGTCCCCGAAAATGAAGAGGTTTAAGTTTCATCTAAGAACAGAAATATGTTGATTTTGACTGTACTTGGAAAAGTTCTGAAAGAGCTGCAGTTTAGATATGTAATGACCTGTGACTGGTCTCTCCAGATGGATTTCAAGTTTTGAACACATTATGGGAGGCAAAGTGCAACCACAATGACCAGTCTTGAGTCCATCAGTTATCAAAACCAGCATTTTTTAAAAAAAAAAGCAACAGATTTTAGTTTAGCAAGTTTGTGTGGTTTTGTTTGCTTGTATTCAACAAGTTGCAAAGTTTTGCAAGAAAAAGAAACCAAGAGGAAACCAATATATTTTCACTCTTAAATTCAGTGGTGATCAAAATTCGTAGTTATATGGCATTACATCTTCCTGTGTTTCAGTTCTTGAAGAAATGCCAGCATGGTCAGGTTTATTTTCTAATCTTGCAACATGAGGTTTGCCCCACATTTTGAAATTTTGCTCAGTTCATCTATCTAATTGCTTGATCAGTCTTCTGCAGTTTGCTTGTTGTAATGCAAGTTTCTATAAAAGAGAGAATCCCAGTGTGAGTTACATTTTGTTGGTAGTTTATAAATTTAATAGATGATAGATACCTCCTTTTATAATATAGGCATCTAAAATACACCTAAAATGTATTAACATAACTTTACTGAAGTTTCCTAGATTTGCTGAAATCAGTGGAGAGATAGTAATTTACTCCACCTCTAGTGCCAGTCTGATAGCTTACAACTACTAGTCCCCACCACTTATGGCCTCTGACCTATAAAAGTAAATGTTCATCTTTCTCCTCAAACCCTCCTAATATTTTTCAATAATAGCATAACCTTTTATTTGGACTAGGAATGCTGTTTCTTTCCCAGATAAGAAATGCAGCTATTTACATTAGAATCTAGTGAATGAAAAGAATTTCCTGATACTGGATTGCAATACAATAGCATTGCTCAAAATCAGAGCTCCTCCTGGGCTATAGGATCATTGTATATTTTTGTATGTAAGCAGTTCTGACTTATTTCCCTTTTGAAATGGAACCCTTGAAAGCTACAGCTGCAACTATGAAAATGCATGAGGAGTTTAGAGTCTTTGTGAGATTTCATTCATCTCCCTTTGACAAGATGGCAAGTTGTTTGTGAAAGACCTACATCAGATGCTTATGTTTATGCTATGCGCTCCCATGGTAATAGGTTTCTCATTTTGTTTCAAGGTTTAGGGTTTTCTTTCCTTTTCACCTTGAAGTTTCAATAGAAGGAAAAGATTCCTGTGAATATTCGTCTCACTGAAATTTAAAATACAAAGTATGGACTTTTGACAGCAGTTTGCCTTTTCCCCTAGGGGTGGGATGGCAGGACAATTACAGACAGTGAATTATAGTTTCAGTGGTAGAAGTGAGATACTGTTGACATGAAAAGGAGGGTCATTCCATGAAGTCTACCCCCACAGTCTCACAGTGGGAGCCAGAAAGGAATAGAAATTGCAGTTCCTATACAGGAGAATGCATTAGGTGAATATGCACTATTCTACCCTACAATCTAGAGATCCCAGCAGCCTGGAGTCCCTGGAAACTTATGAAAGTGGTACAAGCTAAAAAATATTTTTATGCTTGCTTCTTCATACCTAAAACTCTTGACAATACCACTGCTTGAGCCACGTGCTGATCTCCAAGGCCTAGCACAAAAGAGCACAAGTGACACTGATAAAGCATAACAAAACAGAAGACAAGAAATCCAAAGCAATCACAGACACCGCGTAATTATGAAATCAATAAGCAATTTGGTAAGTCTGGGAAAATACTCAGACAACCTTCCAGAATAAAAGCCAACATTTCAATAAATACATATCTGTATAAAAACAGGTAGTGTGTGAGCTCAAATTGGGCAAGCTGATAGAGTCATGTTAATTGTCTTCATTGTACATGAAGATTATTGACTGGCATCACCAAGTAAAAAAATAGTAGAGACAATTGAAAAAAAACAGCCAGGAAACAAAAAGACATAGACACAATAATGACATTCGCTGAAGTCAGAAAGGATAGGAATATAATCCTACTCTTAAAGACCTGCAAAGAAACACAGTTAAGTCCTCAGTTAAGTTCAAATCCTTTTCCAGCCTTGCTTGGTTTTATGTTCTCAGATATGTCTCTAATTTCTCTGTTTCTCCTTTGCAACCCAGAGTTAAGAGCTTCTAAAGTTGCCCATATATTGTGCCCGCATTTAAAGGGTAACTTGAGGAAGTTCTTTTGCTTGAAGTCATGCAATAAAGTACCCTGGCAGGTTAGTCCTGCCTCTTGAAAAGAATACCTGACTACGGGCTTTGTTTCCTTTTTCCAAAAATATTAGAAATGCGAATCCATTCTCCAGGAACACTTAATTTTGCTTGTGAATATGTTGTCAACTCACAGACAGATGTTTTGTTTTCTTTCTATATCCTACATACAACTGTTTCCTGTACTAGAGATCTTGGCCTTGTCATATTAAAGTATGACAGGCTAGGAGCCATCCAGATGATAGGAAGGCTGTGGAAGTTTTAATTTCTTTTGAGTGCACTGTGAAAGTACCATGAAATCTCCTATTTGAGCCAGCTGTGAAGCTTCCAGAGGTTTCCTCTACAGCAAGTGCTGGGTTAAGATTAAACTAGGCAAAATGCCTGAAGAGATACTGAATAGGTTTGATACAAATTACACTGTCCTGCTGGTTTGAAAGTACACATTACTAGAATCATTAACGATAATCATCCTCAATTGCAAGCACTGTAAGCACACATACAGCAGACCAATAAATGAAGCCATTGTTTACATGCAATGCCCATAATTTACAAAGACATGGCTACCTCATTCAGTTTGACATAAAGCTGTAATCTCCAACAGAATATTCTGAATCATTTTTAACTTCTGAAATTGGTGCGCCTTTTATGCCTCTTTTTCTCCTAATTCCTACTAAGATAGTCAGTTTTGTTATGTCTCATTATCTTAGTTCATATGAAAAATGCATTTTCAGTTTGGAGAGGACTCAGGGTGCTCTTTATGAATTCCTGTAAGCAGCCAGCAGGGCTCACCACTCCAAAAATTTTCTCCAAGAGAATCTTTCATTAAGTAACGTTGTTGACACGTTTCCACAGTCAAAACAGCAACTGGAAAAGGTACAGACAATGACAACAACAGAATGAAAGATCTTATTAATAGACGTGTCAGCCTTTTTGGGTCACCTCCTACAGCATTACAGTCTTCCTACCAGTACTGCAAGAGTGCAATGCTTGCAACATGTATAGCTCATGTCCAGACGGAGAAGAGAGTTAGAGTACATTTTAATAATGTATAATCTATTGTATGGTGCCAGCAAGTAATATTATAGTGGGTGCTATTACAGTAATCTTTGAATTGTATCCTACTACTTTCTCTAATGAAATGACAGTTTTGAGAAAACAATTTGTTATGGTAATGGGAGGTATTAAAAAACCCTCCTGGTTTCACTGGGGTATGTAAATATAACTTTTGTATTTGCATATAATATACATTACTGCAGGTAGGGCTGATAACACTACCTATTATTAGAGCTGCCAGGTATTTTATAATAGAAGGGCTTATTTTCAGTTGCTCATAGCTTTACAAATTTTACATATTTAGGTTAACATTTCTTATGCTTTGTCTGCCACAAGATCAGAGCATTTTTCCCTATTTGGTGAAAATTTTGCTTAAATGCTTTAGCTGCTTCAAGAGAGGGATTAACAATGTTAATTCAGTCTTCTGCCTATCTTAAAGCGTAGGTACTTTCATGTTGCTTCATGGCTTTTTGAAAACAAGATTTGAAGGTGGTTTGGGGTCAGGTGTACACATTTTGTTATCCCTATGGAAAATCATCAAAGGTTAGCCAATTTATAAGGGTTTTAAAATTGCAATTTGAACTGAGTTGGAGACAATTTCAGCAGGTAGCATACTCTGAGGAACCCACACTGACTACGCCAAATGATGACATTTTCCCAAAACTGAGGTTACAAACTCCTACAGGCCTTGCTTTGACCTTTACCGAGCTCCAGAATATCTACCTGGCAGTCCACTCACGATGTGCTGGTGAGCAGTGCTTTTTACACTATTCCAGATGTGATGAGTTTGGAGAGCATTGACCCAAGCTCTGATGTGGATGGTTGCTTAGCTATTGATGTCTGCTCAGTTAGAAAGAAGTGGAGGAAGGTGAAGCAGAAACGTCGTGTTGCCTCTGAAAGCCAAAGATATGTGGCACTGTTTTTGGAGGGGAGGTCAGTTCTGGTTCTCTCTTTGGCTATGTACACAATCTTCCCACAGTGAAAATCTTCTGTGGATGCAAACAGGCATGCTATGTAGCATGGCCAGCTCAGTAAGCGAGGTCTCAATGTGTTAAGGACTTTCTGATGAGACACATCATATGTGTGAGAACAGAGGAGCTCCGGAGCAGGGAGCACAGCATCATGCTCAATCTTGTGCTGCTCTGTGGGAAACAGCTCTTCGATCACAGATACATTATCCCCAAACTGCCTAAGAAGGTGCACAGGGGAAAGCCAGCAAGGCTAACCACTCCTCAATTTTTCTCTCAGAGAATCTTTCACTAAGTTTTTCTGCAGCCCGCTCTCACGAAAAAAAAATTTCAAGTTCTCTAAGTCCATTCTGAACTTGGCATTTGGCCGTGACGATCTTCCAGCAGAAACAGACTAGTAGTGCAGGATTCCTGAGTCTCATGACACATTTGGGAGCTCGCTCCGTTATTCTTTTTGCCTTTAAGAGGAAGTTATGACAACAAGCTGAAACTAGCTCAGCACAATTTGATACAGTTGGGAGCCTTTTAAATAACTTTTTCCAACAAGCTTTGGGAACATATTAAAAGACCTTTGGCCATCAGCATAGCTGTTTCTGAATTTAGCAAGTAGTTACTGTAAATGGGAAATTTAAGCTCCACATTCTTTTTAGCTTTACATCATCACTGAACAGATTTCAACATAATAATCACGTTATTTATTGCTTGGTCAGAGTTAGGATTAGTTTGGCACCACAGAAGGGATAGCTGAGAATATGAGATGCAGTTACAAATGACTTCCAGGGGCTTTTTGAAAGTTAATAGTCTTTAAATTGAATCAGGAATACATCATTTGATATTGGGTTGTGAGTGGGGAGATAGTATATGGGAGGATTTATTTTCTGAAAAAAATTGGAGTTACTGTTGTTCTTGACTTTGCTGGCTAGTTACTGAATCTTTCTGATTTCACTCTAAACCTGCAGAATATTACATCCTGGAAGTTCAGGATATTCCCAGGTCAGCAGTAAGCTTGCCTCAGAGCTGAATTCTTGATCTTTATTCAAACATAGACTAGTTTTAGCTAGATTAAGAATATCAGACTTTCCCTTTAAACTCTCCTTTAACTCAGTGGCTCATGTTATCTTGCAAATAATATATTAATTCCTCTGCGAATTAAAGAAGAAGAAAGAAAAACTGTCAGTACCACAATGTCTGTCTAGGTCAAACCTTTCAGTTATTCCTGAAATAAATCTCTTGTTGTTATAATCTGGTTAGATCAGCTCTATAGTCCTGTTAAGAAAGGCCTTTTGAAATTTAAGGTCTCCATTAAGAATGGATAAAAATGGTGAGACTAAATTATTCTACTATTTTCAAAGGTATTACACTAATTAAGGGAGCCTGCGGAACCTAATATTTTGGGATTCAAAAGAACAACAAAATCAATCTGTGAATGCAACAACTGTATTAGCACATAAGCAAAAGGTAATTAGAATAAACTCTTGACTGTTCCCGGGTTACGTTAGTAGCTGTGTGGAGTGAACACTCAACTCACAGCTGTCACTTGCCCTAAAATTCTCACTGAAAAGTGGTAATGCCACTCCCCTTCCTGCCCAAAACCAGCATTATTTGGCATTTATATAGAGTATGTAGGTGTGTGTTTCAGAGGCTTTGAGAATCTGCTTAGCCCCTGAGCTCTGCAAAGACCCCAAACAAAGTCTTTGAGCAATATTGGAGGGATCAGTATGGATTCATAGCTAAAGATGATATTTGTCTTTTAATTAACTGTTTAATGTGGTATAGGGAAAACTATGTTTATTTTACTAGGCCCTGCATTACAAGATTTGTAATAGGCTTGTTTAAGTTCAATTGACAGAGAAAACTTCTCTTATGACACAGTTGGGAGTAGAGTACAAAAAAGCGATACCATTTTCTGCAAATATTTGCCAAGGACATACTAAAGGACTCCTGTCAAGCTTGCGTGCTTTTTTATTAATGGCTCTCATGCCCCTACTAGGCATTTCTGGAGCTAAAAACTTTCTATCACACAGCTCAAAAAAATGCCTGGCTGTAGCTTTGCTGAGAGGGATGGCGTCTTTTGGATGGACGTCTAGGCACCAACAGCTGCAGGTAAGGGCAAGGAGACACAGTCACATTCAAAAAGGAGGGGGTGATGTAGTTAACGGAAGGGGCTTAGCTGAACAAACTGAAAAACCAAATACTGAGCTGCGCTAAGGGGAAAAGAATCTGTTAAGGAAATGGGTGCTGGACTGTGCAGATCATGATATCCTTGTGAAATGAAATCTGTGATCACGAAGAATGAGTTGCAAAAAGCTCAATATGCCTAAATCCTTTTCTGAAATGCTGTCCTGTAAGCTTCTTGACTTTGCAAAACAGAACAGGAAATACTGCATGAAAAGGCCTTCCCATGATTTTCTAATATTTCCTGCTTTCAAAAGCAATGAAAATATTATGAGTATATGAGTACTTTTGATCTGGGATCAGAATGTAGAACTATGGAGGTGTCTGAAGTCAATTTATTTCAATTTTGTCCAATATTTCAATCTCAAAATTGGAGCCAGTTTCTTATCGATTTCTAGTTTTTCTATACTTATTCTACCGCATGGAGTCTACAAGAACTGATCAGAAGGTATAGTGTTTATTTCCCAAGAAATTAAAAAATATTTTTTCCAAAGTGGCTTTTAAAAAATAGTAATTAAAAAAAAGGTTCTTTGTTTGTTTTTTAAAGGAAGTTTAAACCTAAACCTCAAACTAATTAATTAAATAAAGCCTTGATTTGGAAAATGTTGAAATGAGATTCCAATCATTAGTCAAAGGTCACAAAGTTTTCAAGTGTCTTGTTCTTCATCATCTTGTTCTTCATCATCTTCATCATCCACCCGAGGGTACTGAGGGAGCTGGCGGAGGAGCTTGCCAAGCCACTCTCCATCATTTACCAGCAGTCCTGGTTAACTGGGGAGGTCCCGGACGACTGGAGGCTTGCCAATGTGACGCCCATCTACAAGAAGGGCCGGAAGGAGGATCCAGGGAACTACAGGCCGGTCAACCTGACCTCGGTGCCGGGGAAGATCATGGAGCGGTTGGTTTTGAGGGTGCTCACGAGCCATGTCCGGGACAACCAGGGGATCAGGCCCAACCAGCACGGGTTCATGGAAGCCAGGTCCTGCTTGACCAACCTGATCTCCTTCTATGACCAGGTGACCCGCCTAGTGGATGAGGGAAAGGCTGTAGATGTGGTCTACCTGGACTTCAGTAAAGCCTTTGACACTGTCTCCCACAGCATTCTCCTAGAGAAGCTGGCGGCTCACGGCTTAGACCGGTACACTCTTCGCTGGGTAAAAAACTGGCTGGACGGCCAGGCCCAGAGAGTTGTGGTGAACGGAGTTAAATCCAGTTGGCGGCCGGTCACGAGCGGTGTTCCCCAGGGCTCAGTTTTGGGGCTGGTCTTGTTCAATATCTTTATCAACGATCTGGACGAGGAGATCAAGTGCTCCCTCAGTAAGTTTGCAGATGACACCAAGTTGGGTGGGAGTGTCGATCTGCTGGAGGGTAGGAAGGCTCTGCAGAGGGGCCTGGACAGGCTGGATCGATGGGCTGAGGCCAACTGTATGAGGTTCAACAAGGCCAAGTGCCGGGTCCTGCACTTCAGCCACAACAACCCCAGGCAACGCTACAGGCTTGGGGAAGAGTGGCTGGAAAGCTGCCTGGAGGAAAAGGACCTGGGGGTGCTGGTTGACAGACGGCTGAACATGAGCCAGCAGTGTGCTCAGGTGACCAAGAAGGCCAATGGCATCCTGGCCTGTATCAGAAATAGTGTGGCCAGCAGGAGTAGGGAGGTGATCGTGCCCCTGTACTCGGCAGTGGTGAGGCCGCACCTCGAATCCTGTGTTCAGTTTTGGGCCCCTCACTACAAGGAGGACATGGAGGTGCTGGAGCGTGTCCAGAGGAGGGCAACAAAGCTGGTGAAGGGCCTGGAGCACAAGTCTTGTGAGGATCAGCTGAGGGAACTGGGGTTGTTTAGTCTGGAGAAGAGGAGGCTGAGGGGAGACCTCATCGCGCTCTACAACTACCTGAAAGGAGGTTGTAGCGAGGTGGGTGTTGGTCTCTTCTCCCAAGTAACTAGCGATAGGACAAGAGGAAATGGCCTCAAGTTGCGCCAAGGGAGGTTTAGATTGGACATTAGGAGAAATTTCTTTACTGAAAGAGTGGTCAGGCCTTGGAACAGGCTGCCCAGGGAAGTAGTGGAGTCACCATCCCTGGAGGTATTTAAAAGACGTGTAGATGAGGCCCTTAGGGACATGGTTTAGTGGACATGGTGTGTTGGGTTGATGGTTGGACACGATGATCTTAGAGGTCTTTTCCAACCTGTATGATTCTATGATTCTATGATTCTATAATTCATCAGTGAATAGAGCTGTGATACAACTCTACGGATCTGTGGGCTGTCATTCCCAGAACTTCAAATCCATGTCTTAAATCCCAGATGACTCAATGAAAAGAACATTCCCACGGCTTCTAGGGGTTTTGTTTTGGAAGAAGCATTCTCAGGATTTCTCATCTTCCTGGAAATCCTTGCGTCATAAGCTCTGAGAGTCAGCATCTTCAGAGTATTTCAGAGTTGTGGCTTCCCATTCAGCAGCCACCAGATGGTTAAAATAATGGTTGTGTTTTGTTCCATGTGCACTACATTCAAGAACAAACATTCCTTTGTCTGAGAGTTTATCTTTTTCTGAGAAAACATTTAGCATGGGGAAAAAAAATATAACTACCAATCAAAAAACTTTTTTGTTTCTGAAGGAAATACAGTAGGTTATTTAAGTAAGGTAACCGATTCTAACAGAGAAATCAGGCCTCTTCATTTCTGTTGTCTTACAAATTGTACACAAAGGATCTCATTACCTCATGAAAAAGAGGTTCAGATTATTCCTAAAAACAATGGTCAATTTTAGCTTCATTAAATTCCTGAAAGACTTTTTTATATCAGAACAGGGGGGAAAAAGTGTCCCAGTTAGTGTGTTTTAGAATGTAATAATTTAGACCATATGATGCTCTCTCCGAGGAAATTATGGAGGTCCTGTCACTCAAGTTCTTTGCAAATAGAATTAGGAAAAAGGAGAATACATTGTAGGGATAAATTCTGCAAAAGGCAGCTGGGAATAATGAAGGCTGCTCCTTTAATTCTAATTCTATAACCGGAAAGATAATGCAACAGGAAGAGCAAGGCTTCTTTTAAAGAGAAGCTTTTAATGAGGTTGAACATCTGAAAGACATATCCAAATGTACAGGCTAAACTGATTGCATAGCTATCTAAAGACAAATATGTGTGGGTAGTACAAATTTCCTCCTACTCAGGGGTGTGTTAATTCCCTTCAGTCTCCAGGCACTGTCTCTGCCAAATATTCTCCATTATTTGTAATTCTTTTGCTTTTTAGCCTAATTTCCTATGGATAAACAGTATATATGATTACTACTGGCTATGCATGTGTCATATGTCTGTTCTCCCGATTTCAATAAAACTGGAACAAGCAGAATGTGTTGTAAAGATAATTAAAGGTACTAGAAGATATATAAAAATAGGCAGAAAGAAAAGAGAAACTCTATTAGTGTCCCATAGACCCAGAGCATACTTACAAGTGCCAGAATCATGACAAAACCTTCAAACAATTCTCATACCTTCTTAGTCACCTCAAAAAGACAGAAATCTATGGGAAATCATATTCACTAGCTCATATGCTCAAGGAACTATTTGTATTCTTTTGTATTTCTCAGCAAATGGCAAGCTTGCATACAATTTGCTCTAAGGTTAACATCAAGCATTCTCAAGAACAGATTAGAAAGAGTAATTTTTTTTTTTCAATATGGGTATGATTTGGGATTAGCAAAGAAAGGATCAAGAAGTTAGAAACTTCACTGATTTCTTTCTTTCTGAACTAAACCTATGAATAACCATGCCAAGGGAATTTTCTTCTCCTCTGAGCTACTATAAAAAGGTATGACTTATCTATTTATTGTCTAAGTCTACAGTGCCCAGTCTCATCTTCTGATGGTAACACAATGGTATCCTCAATATCTGACATCTAGATAATCATATCATGCTTATTATTGGCTGCTATAAAACAAACATTCATGAGAGATCAGCCCAGATTTCAGCAAACTTTTCTGGAGCAAGCTGCAAAACATAGAGAAATAACTAAATATTTCTACAAGCAGCTCCACAATTACAATCAGCAGTGAAGAAGAAATCAATCAGCGGCACAGCCACATAGAATTAAAAGACACAAACAAGAAGAAAATAGGAGGCACCTGAGTTGAAAAAATTTTGTATTTCCTACTACCGAGACCTATTGTATACTCTGGTGATATCTTTCATGAAAATGCCCCTAAACTAATAGGTGGGCTAGCATAGAGAGCTGGTTTTTATCAATTTGGAGAAAGCAGGAGAGAGCATAAAGGGGGATTTTAAGTTTGCAATTTAATAACTGGGTTTATTAAACATTCAGCACATCAAACAAATATGGAGCAGAGTTCAAGCTGACACCATTGAAGTAGGAAAGGATCTGAAAAACAAGCTGCACACCCATAATAGGGCTTGAACAACCAGCCTAGTTTCTTTTTGTTGTCCCTTATAAAGATTATATACTGGAATTATGGTTGCAGCCTCTGTACTGCACCACGGGATGCAATCTGGCAATTACCTGGGCCTGTGTTATCACTGCACAGTAGAGAGATGGCTATAACCTACAGCAAGTGTTGAATGTCTTTTACAGAGTTGCTCCATCAACAATATCTCCATCTTTTTTGTTTTAGACGTAGTAAACAATTAAATGGTCTAAATACTTTCACACAAGCTTTCTCTCAGTTTCATGTGTCTGGGTATGTTTGATATGCAATGTGTAATCCCAGAGAGACCAAGAGAGAAAGATTTCTTTCTCTCTGTACAATTATGGTTTTCATCTCTTATTTAAGGCTCTAGAAGTCTTAACCTCATTTGCCCAAAGAGATATTGATTGTAATCTTATGCATAATCTATTTTTGGGCAGAGTAAAGTTTCTGTAAATACATTGATCCTTTCTTTTTTTAAAGTCGCATTTGCCACCTAGCATGCAGTCATTAAGGAGGCTGTTGCCACCTTAGACTTCTCATATTCATTGAGCCATTCTTTCCTGGCAGTGACATGTTCTGTCATTTTGAAAGGATTACCCTGCATTATAATTCAGTGTCAGTGTATTCAAAGCTCTAAAACCCTCTAAGTCATGGATCTCTGCAAATCTCCTTTTTTTTCCATTCTATATTGTCACATTGTCAATCAAGACAGTCCAGACTCTTTTGGTACATAGGAACATGCCTCTGTTGCAAAAAGCAGAGGTTTAGAAATGTATACACCGATCATATGACAGAATTTTCTAGGAAACTCACCATGGGACTGTATAACTCATTTAGGTTTGTCACATGCTGCTTGAGAAATTGTAGTAAAGTGGTTACGTGAGAGTCCATGCTTCTCAAAAGCTATAGTTTATAAGTCAGAGATCATGGTTATTAAGCTACCTTTGAAGAAAAAAAATCTATAAGATCAAAATAGATAACACTGCCAATGACATTGGGAGTACTAAAAAGAAGGTGATGATCAAGGCTTGCATTTGTGCCTGAATGAGTTAGGTCTTGGGACATATTTCTCCCATGGAAGAGGATTACAGCTAAGACGTAAGTTTCCCCTGTATAACTCATGCCTTTTAAATCCCAGATAGTTTTACCTTTCTGTGCCTGCGAGATTTATGATGACCCTGTAAATCACAACAGACTGAGTTTCTGCATACCTTGGCTCGCAGGTGTCAGCAGTTCAGCTCACTGATTTGGCAAATCCCAATAGAGTCCTCTGTTACAAAATAAGCAACTGGTAGGCGGGTAGTATGTGCCCCATGAGACCAACCAC
Source organism: Calonectris borealis (assembly GCF_964195595.1). Lineage (NCBI taxonomy): Eukaryota > Metazoa > Chordata > Aves > Procellariiformes > Procellariidae > Calonectris > Calonectris borealis. The sequence continues at coordinate 50,528,864 of NC_134313.1, forward strand.
CATATAACGTATATCTGCCCATTGCATGCTGTTTTGATCTTACGACCTTTTCCTCAGTGGATCGCACCGCTTTCAAAGCTCCCCTGCAAATGACAAAGGAGAATTGCCATCGGAAAGTGACCCTCTTCCCCTTTCTATAAATGTAAAGCTCCCTCTGTCCTCAAATAAGATGATGACTTGACCTCTCCCTCTTCTGATACAGTGTTGTCCTGTTTGGGTTTTTTTTTCTTTTTTCGGGGGGAGTGGCGGCAGGGGGGGAGAGACGAAGAAAGAAAGGAAAAAAAACTTTGTTCTATGCATCTGAGTAACAGCAAGATCAGAATTGGTCTTTTTTTTTTTTTTTGTCTCCAAACGTAAAACTTTACATAAAACACAAGAAATCAACAAGACAGAATGTTTTTGTATTGCACTGAATCATTTTTAGAGTTAATTTCCAGTATTCATTTCTTACTAGAGGAACTTTCCAGGTTATTCTCTTTAACTCTTCCCTTTTGGTTATTTATGTAGATAGGCAAGCTATTAGCTCATTTATAATTTTTGAGAAACCCTTTGTTCTGTTTGTTTTATTTGCCTGGGTGTAAAATTTATTTTTGCATCTTATTATTAATTTTAAAGCAAAGTATTATTTATTATTTAATATTGTTTTAAAAGTCAAAAAAGTCCAGATTGTTAATATTTATTTTCTTTCCTGAAGAAAACCACTAACAAGAACAATACTGTTTTTTTTACTCTGATACTTTCCTTCTGAGACAGAAGAGAATTTTATATGAGAACTTACTTGAAGTTTTTGTTGTTGTTGTTGGGTTTTTTGAGTTATTGTTAGGTCCTCAGACAATTTCACGGGAAAATATCTGACCTTGTTTTTTATTGGACTTTGTTAAAAAATTTTGATTCCATGCATGCCACATCAGGTTAAGGTGTTTCTTCTGTCTACCTATCTTGGTCTAAAAAATGTTTGCATCTGAGGAGCCTGAAAAGGCATTATTTTTCAAAAGACTTAAAGAAAATTTTTGGTAAAAAATAATTTTAACAGGTATTAAAAACAAACAAACGAATAAACAAACCCCCTTGTGCTTCATTAGTGGGAGTGTTAATTGTTTGCAGGACTTGTTTTTTGAAGAAAAAATGTCAGTTCTGAAAGTGAACACATCTGTGGAAAAGAATGAAAAAAATATTAAATGTGACAGATTTTATGCTTGGAAAAAAATCTGAAGATAAAGATTAAAAATCAGTGAAACATTCTTGTTTTTCACGTTTGCTAAGTTAAAAAGTCCATAATTTTTAAATTTGTAGTCACCTGAACTATTACACATTAAAACAATTCTAATGAGAATGTTAGTAAACAAAAGTTGAAATTTCAGCTGAATTCTTTGAAAAGATATACAACAAATATTTCAATCCATCTGAGCTTTTATTTAAAATATATTAATTATATTTTTTTTAATATGATGAGAATGCCCGTTTTCTGATGTTATGATATTGTTTACTACCATCTCACTAGAAACAAAAATGTGCTCCCTCCTCTGACTTGCAATAAAAAAAAAGAACCAAAACTGCATAATCCTTTCGCTTAACATCTCAGACTGAGAGTAAAACAAATGACTGAGATGAAGAAAGCTTAGAAATTAAGAAATAATATGGTATGCTATGCTATGCTATGCATATGATCATATGCTATGATTGTCCCATAATAACAGGCTGCACCTTGTACCTTCCTGGGGCAGAAGATACTTTTAGTGCTAATTATAAAACGGGCCCTGTAGTTAAAGTCCTGTACTTAGGACACTAGCCTCAGGTTTGATTTCAAATTCCTTGGCAAGATTGCATTTAAGTCATTTAAGCCTGTATTTTTTAGACATAACTTTGATATTTCAGGTCTTTGTCTCTAAAATTGTGAAAACAGCACTTCTCCATCTCAAAGGAGTACCTAATAATAGAATACTGTTTGACAAACCTAAGTATAAGTTATATACTCCTATAAGTTACATTTCAGCTTCTGACAGGTTCTTTCACAGCACAATGTCTAGCACTCTTTAACGCTGAAGAGTCTGGCTACACGTGTCCCCTGCGTACCTGCGCAGGGAAAGACAGACAGCTCCTCCATAGGAAGGCTCATTGCATGGTAAGCACTAATTCATTCACCTACGTTCTCTTTTTCCTCTGAACAACTCTGTTGTTCTACATGTCAATCCACATGTAGGAAGCCTTTATGGCTTGAGAGACAGGGTATTTTTGGCAGTTAGATCCCATTATTATTAGATCTAGAAACTGGGCTTATGCTAGGGCTCTTTATTGTTGGTTTCTGTTTGGGATTTTATTCATTCTTTATCACAGGAGGACTATGTTCTTTGTTTCCTGTATATTGCCAGTTCAATTAATGTCCCCCAAAATCCTGTATGGTTTAAGAGTAAAACATCTTGCTATCAACTGGGCCTGCAGTTATAGAAATACACCGCCAAACTTGCAAGCTTTTTCATCTTCTTGTACAATGTACATAAACACCTTCTCACCAAATATGTTTTCTAATATTCAGCCTCTTCATTCTCAGTGTGAGAGTGCCAGAGAGCTACTCTTTACTGCTGCACTACGCTGAAATACAACACTATTGAGGAATGATTTAATATATTAAAAGGTCAAATGTACATTTGTATTGGTTTTTATCTTTGCTAAAATATTCTTGAAGTGATAAATACTTGCTTAACGTGAGTAATTCTATGCCTCCTTCAGCTCATTTTGACAGTTGTATCACTGTTGAGCAGATTTCCATTAGATATTATTCTTTGTGAAAGTCTCAAATATATTTTAGTAGGTTCTTTTCTTGAATACGCTACATTTCCTTTATATTAGAGAGGTTCAAATTTTTATAGAAATGTCACATACCATAAAACTGAAGTTATTGATTCCATCAGACAGATTTCACAGTCTTTGTAAAAATAGATTGTTCCAGGTATTTACCTGCATTTTTAAACACAGGATCTGATCTGAATTTCACTTCCATGGACATTAGCTCTAACCCTTTCTAATCTGATCTTGTTTTGTGGATATTAACATATGTTGCAGTGTTATTTTTTCATTACTACCTACAAAAATCAAAATTATTCAGTTTTAAAAACACTCATTGAAAATGTGTTAAATATATTTGTAACCAACTTTTTTTTTTCTGGTAAACAACCTGAAAATAATAACCAGATTGAGATTGTTTACCAATTCTTCTAAGTACGATTTACTAAATATAACACGAATGTATGCGCTGTATAGCCATTATGTGGCTGAACAAAACAATCGGATGCATCACACAATGTTCCCAAGGTGTGGACATTTCAAATAAATGTTATGTTTTTACTTACTGGAAATTTTGTCTTTTGAGAGATGCAGGTACCAACAAATTCTTTAAAATACAATATTTGCAGCACATTGAAAATGTAAAATGTATTAAATTAAGCAGAAAGGGCCAGTCCTCTGGAGAAAGAGACTCACTGAGTTCCAAGTCAAACTCATCCTCACGCCTTCCAGAATTTAATTATTAGTCATTTTGAAGACCATTCTTACTGAAATGGTGCATATGTTCTAAAGTGAACTCAGATCTAGGATCTGGTGAGTAACATCTGAAAATAAACTCCATAACTTCTCCGTGTATGAAGAATTCTTATGCCACGGTAGGAAGCAGATGTGATTTCTGAGCACTACCCAATTTTTTTACTACTATGGATGTAAGTGAATGCAGAAATTAACCTTGCATGATTTAATACTCATGAAAAATAATAGAGGTATTTTGCATCAATTACAAATGAACTGACTCTTTGATTCATGTTGTTAAATGAAATATAATGAATTACTATTATTATTCCTAGGTTGAAAAAGAGGCCTTGGCTTGACATGTGTAAACAGAAACTTCATAAAAGTCCAGAGGGGTCTTATTAACTTCCCCAAGCCTGATTAGGAATTCAGTACAGAGAAAAGAAAGTCTGGGAAGAGATATTGCTACATCATACAGACCAGGGCAGTGTTTTAAATCCTTCAAACAGAATCTATCCGCCTTGCATTTCATGTATAAAAGAGAGTGGAGAGGAAACTACTCTTAGAAAACAACCTCTTCACACTTCTTATTCCTCATATCCATTAGATTGCTGAGTTTAATATTAATCTTTCCTGATCAGGGGAAATTCTTGTGGGCATCTTAATGAAAATGTCTGCCCAACAAGCACTAATGATAAAAATGATACACCACAAACTGAGATTTATTTCTGAATAACTGTGCCATGTGAGATGGTTATTGACACTCAGTTTCTTCCCACCGTCATTCTGCTAGATACTAATTCCTGTCCAGCTCTGTAAAAGGCCTGGAGAGAGTACTCCTTAAAACACATCATTTGAGAAGGGTTAGCTCAAATTATCTTCATCAGCTGGTGAGCTGTGGTAAGCAGCTGGAAGTATTAACACCCAAAGGTAACACACACAGCTGGATCTGGAAAAGGACATCTGGTAATGGTCTACAGCTGTGTCAGGAATAGGACAGAAAATAACTTAAATTAATGTAATCTTATTTCAAAATCAATTGCAAGCCCTCTCCCTAAATTCTTTGTTAATTAGTGGAGTCCTGTCTCAACAAATGCACAGAAGGAAGACTTCAAAGAAGCATTGCGGATAAATAAAAGTACAGAAACACTTGTCCATTAGGAGGGTTGAAAATATTGCCATGTGAAATTTAAAGAGGCTTTGGAAAAGATGAGATTCAGTAAAAGTCCCTCAATTTGGAATTAATTATAAAGAGGTATGCTATTTTCCTCATCTGCTTGTGATACTCAGTGATGCACATTTAAGAGCAAGGAAAATTTCAAATTAAACTGAAGAAGTGGTTATTCAGCTGGAATGGACTTGTCTGTGAGTTGAGGGCCGGGGAGGATTCAACTCAGTTTAAGACACTGAGACTGAATTTATCTATTTGTGAGGTATTGAGTACCATAGCAGAGTATCCCCTGCTGTTCCCGAAAAACACCTCTGCTCTCATCTCAGATGGCACTAACTAGCCATGTGTGGGCAAATAAAATTTATCCTTTTGTACAGGCAATGGAGTCTAGAATACCTGCATTTTATCTGTTTGCCTATATTTTTCAGTAAAATAGCTCCCAGGACTCGATCAACCTCATTTCAACAGACTGCAATGAGAACTTAGATACTTACAGCATCTTATGCCACCTTGAAAGTCTGTCTTCATGTCTGTACGAGATTGATAAAATAAAATAAATTATTCACATCATAAATTAACTTGAACAACTCCTGTAAGAATCCTAAAAAGAATTAGACATTTATAAAGATAATGAAGTATCCACAGTTACATCAGATATAAAAGGAAAATATTTGGAACACCCATGAAATGTCCTGCAGAAGCTGGTTTCTGAAGTCATTGCTTTGGGAAAAACTCTTACCCAATTGCATGTCTCAGTTGTGCTCCTCGAATTTCCTGTTCTGCAGCACTTGCTGAAGGGGAAGAGAGGGATAGATCGATAGAAAGATCCTCAATAAATCCCACTTTTTCCAGTGGAAAAATTCCACTGCTACAAACATGGCATCGTCTTCTAAGCTTGCCCTGAAAATGTATGAATAATTAGTAACCTGTGGTGATAAAAATAGTTGAATCCCTGACTAGTAGTGTTTCCCTGTGCCACATAATAATGTCCTGAGCATATTATGTTGCTGTTCCTCAAGGTGTGCATGAGGAAGCAAGGAATTTTTCTTTCCTGCAGTAGGATTTTTTTTCTGTGGGTTTCCCCAGTGTGCTTTATGACTCTGCATGAATCCCACTTATGGTGCAATTGATGTCAGAGGAGGTAATGTAACAAATGCTCTGGAATAAAAAGAGGTGTGCATTTCACATTTAATGCCACAGAGTAATATATTCAGGAGTTAATATAAAATGGTATCCATTTCACTTTCAGAGTTTCGATTAAATCTTTTTTTTTGGTCTGTGTTAATGTTAGGTTGGTGGTAGCTGAATAGTATCAAATTTATTTTCATCGTGTTTTGTCTGTGGAGGTGCGATATGTATAATTGAAAGTTTGACCATCTTTTCATTATAGGAAGACTAAGCTCATCCATCAGTGCCAGAAGCAGGAAGTTGGTGTCATACATCAAGCGTCATTTAGCACATGCACATCATTCACAGAGATCAATTATTATAATATTTATTTTAAACGGCACAGGTTGAAACCAGTAAAGTGAGACATCCATCTTTATCAGTTACATACCTTTAATTCCTAATAGTGTTAACTGCAAATTTGGTGGTACAGCCAGCCACACTCTAAATTTTGTACAAGTAATAATTTTTAATTTCATTTAGACATATCCCAATTTATCTTCATCGTTCATCTCTTAGAATTCAATAAATTCTGGTTTTATGAAACCAGTCAGGAACTCCTTGCTGAGTAACCCATAATAACAGCAAGCTGTTGCTAAGCAAGAGGTGACTGTATTAGCTCACTGTCACTGCTAAGGCACAAGTTAAAAAAAAAGGTTGAAAAGGTATTAATTTTCCTAACCCAGAGGGTTACCTCTGCACAGGATAAACTTTGTGTCTTTCCATTCTCAGTTCTCCTCACTGTAACAGTAATCCATATATTGGAAACATGACAGAAAACAGAAAATCATCTCTAATATAAGCTAAAATTTGAAGTAATTTTCTGATCAATTAATTTTCTTTTTATACACTCATAATTTCACCCAACCAACCCTACTCCACCCATTTCCTTCCACCCACTCTTCTCTCCCCTGGCTTGTCCTTCTTTGCTAGTGGAAATCCTGAAATTTAATGTCAGAGAGACTGCTGCTAGCTTTGATGTTAATAATTTACCCAAACTGACAACAGATATAATAACTTTTTAAGTGTTATCAAGAACAGCTGCTGTGAAGAAATTCAGTGTGTAAGATGGGCATGGGGAGGAGGGGCTGCTGGTAGAAAGGGAGGGTTGGGTTATTATACATGCGCAACATCCACAGTCATACCCCAGGATAAAGTGAAAGATTCTCTGTCCTGCATTTCTGCACTAAAAGATAGCTGGAAAAGAAGTAGCTATCACCCTACTGAGAAAACTGATAACACACAAATTTAAGAAATGAAAGCTCAAAATATCCAAACAGTCATAGAAGAATAGACTGGACATAAAAAAAAAGTCAGCAGATCCCACTGAAGTCAGAATTTAACCTATCTAAAGAGGACAGAATTAAAAGGAAAGCAAAAGTTGCAATTTTTCATATACTATGCTCTTGTGAATGTGTTCTTATATAGTGGGGGAGTGTGTGGGTGGTGTGTGTTCATGCACACACACGTGTGCCTGTGAGTATAACTGATGTTCAGCAGAGGAGCTGCGGAGCCTTGTACCCCCGTGCTGTGTGTGTAAAAGGTGCTCCTAACTGCAGGAAAGCTGAGGGAAGCTTCCCCAGTTCCCACCTTTGAGAGCAAGAGGAATGAGAATTGGCAGAAAGACAACTGCCACCTCCCAGAGGTGTCTCACCCTGCACTGTGAGGTGGAGTCAGAGCCAAAACCAAAAAAAGGAAATATCTGTCATCAGCCATAGGAGACTTCATCGCCCTCAGTGCTGGCTCATTTAAGTAGCTGGTGTTTGACAGGCTGAGAGGACAAAATCCAGGCTCTGTTTATTCCCAACACTGAATTCCTATTGACCTTATTGGGATGACTTCTTGTGGGAAGAGGGTCGGGTAACTTAAGTCATCCTTTTTGGCTCTGTGAAAGGGTGTCAAGCTCCTGGAAAGAGGGAAGCAGAGACATGTGCGTAAAGGAGTTTCCCTCCCTGGGTCCTTCCCTTGGCAGCGATTGAAGAGGACAGGCAAAGCCCAAGGACACAGTACAGCCCCACGCTACTCCTCGCCCAAGCAGTACGTGAAGGCTTAGGCACGGTTTCAAATATTGCAGAATGACATTTGGCAGAGAATATCTGTTAGAGGTCCCAAGAAAACTACATTTGCAGGGGAATTTGCAGCCAAATCTTACATGAAGCATTAGTTGTGCTGGATTTGGCAGACCTTTCTAGAAACCCTGAAAAATGCTGAGGACTAACTTTGCCAGCATTTTGAATCCAGGGTTACAATCCTAGAGTGCAGTACGTCCCTATATTTCTGGCAGTAATTTGGAAAGTTGGTTTGGCAGTTTAACCTACATTCCAATGAGAATGTTCAGTTTTCTGGGGTTTTACAAGCGCTGAGGAACATAATACTCTTGGGGGCCGTTGAACCCTGTTTTGGATTTTAATATCCATTAAGTGGTTACTGCAGAGAATAGGATACTCTGAGCAGCTGGGGCAACATTCACCTGTGAACTGGGCCCTTTCCAACTCTGGGGAATAACAGGTTAGATCAGAAAAGGAGGTCTTATAAGAATGACATAATAATCTTTTTTTTTAAAGAATACAGAAAAGGAAGCTATAAACTGACTGCAGTTCAGGACTGCAGAACTCTTGGAATTTTAGAGTTTGTTGACCTTTTGCCCTTTTTATCTAAAATGACCAAGTAAATTAAATATTAAATACTTGTATTTGATGATTTAATCCTACCTGCAGTTAGCTGAAAAATCTTGAGAAAAATAAAACTTTTACAAATAATTAAGAATACTTCCACCTCTATTTGAGTTCTAATAAAATAGTTTTTTTTTTCACAGTGCAAAGAGGTTCAAGTACCGGTACAGGGCTATTGCCCATGTTTCATTAACAGGTCATCTGTTCCTCCTCTTTTAAATCATTTTAGTCAGCTTTCCTAGGCTACTGACTGTCACTGTGTTATCTTACTTCCACTGAAGAGGAAGGTCATATCTGTGACATTCTGTCTCCAACTGACATAAAAATTTTGCCATAAGGAAGCTGCAAAATAGTTTTTAAAAGTGGTATTCAAGCACCATGTGCATGCATATGTGTATTTGTAAAATCCAAAACAAAACACTCAGCTGCCCACATTTCTCCTCCTGTGGATGGAGGGAACAAATGTGTGATAGATGCTACTCACCTTGATCAAAGCATTACTGAAAGCTTTTTGACATTACAATGATGAGCATGCTCTGACAACCTACAGACGATAGATAAATGCTCCTTTAGTTCATGAAAGAAAACAGCACCTTTACATCTCAGGAAACAGCTTAGAACAGCAGAGCCTCCTCGCAATAAAATAACAAGCTAGCAAATTAGATAACAGTTAAACACGTATTTTATTCCTTCCTTGATTAAATAATGTAAGTTTTTCTTCCAGAATTCAAGTGAGGAGTTGGTTGACCAGCTGGTCATATGTATGTTACAAATAAGTAATTAACCACTTGATGGCAAAAAACAATGAATGTTTGAACATTTGAACAACGAAAAACATTTTATCATTTCATAATGCAGTTGATTACTTATGAAACAGACCAACAGAAGTGAAATTGTACCTGTATAGGATTTGCTTAACAGGTAAGACAGAGAAAAAAAAAATCGAGCTTTATAAGTAGCCTTAGTTAAAATGTTACCACTTTTCAAAACCATTCCAAGTCTGTTCTGTCAGGCTGGTCTGGATTCTTCACAAGAATGGAAAGATTTTTTTTGTCTTGATTAAACTAGAAACATCATTAAAGTTGATTTAGACAATAAAATTTTTTGGACATGTTGGCTGGATGCCAAAAGAACATAAAAGTTCCAAATTACTTTTACTGGGTCATAGAGTAATGAAACTTTTTTCTGAATAGGCCCTACATGACAAAGGAAGATCAAATTTGTAATTACAGCTGGAACAGCTGCAACAAACTTTATGCATGAACAAACATGCACAAATGTATGTGTAAATGATCTTTTCTGAATACAAATGAGTAATTGCAGTCACATGCAAATAGACACTAGCACAATATTGTATTGATCATCTGAATATGGTAATATGTTTCTTTGCTGGCACATGAATTATGTCCGCTTTGAAATGCATTTTGTAAGTAATAAATTTTTGCTTTGTTTGGAGTTTTAATTTAAAAACAAATTTTTAAAAAAGTAGGCTGCATCAGAAGTAAAAATGTCTTTATTGTATCTTTTCAGATACCTTAGTTTAAAAGTAATTCATGAGTTTGAGTGTATGAATGTATTTTTTTCAAACTTCTTTACTTGATGTAAAAAAAGGGTTACATTTTACTTTCTTTTCATTAAAACCTGCTTAAAAGGGACATTTGCTCAAATTCACATCTTTCTGATATTACACAGATTTATAATAAAATAGTAAGTGATGTGTTTAAAGAACATGATTAGAACATTGCTCATTGCTATGAAAATAACTCTTATATAGAGCTCTTTGCACACCTTAAAAGAGATCTGATAGGAACTGGCCAGAGATAGAATCACTCAAGTCAGTTGTGTTGCCCCAGCCACTTGCACACATCAGTGGGTCGTGCTGTCTCTCCGAGTGTTGTTTCTGTCCTTTCTCTAGATTTTTTTTTTTTTGCTGAAAGTCAAAATACATTCTACTTCTTAAAATATATTCAAAATAACCTTGAAGCCAGCAGTGCTGAAATCAGCTCCATGCTTAACATCTACTGTTTATGTGAAGATAAAGGAAAGACCAACAGGAGACTTGGCTGCCCTCTACAAATCCTGTTCTTCTTGGACAGGACACTCTCACAGTGCAAGGTAGATGTAAAGGCATTTTAAGCTGTTTTTTACATGACTCCTCCATCCACTTAGAATTGGAAGGGCAGGTAACTAGTGCAGGAAGCAGCTATATCATCTGTTAACTTTTTACCTGTGAAAGTGTGTTAGCCTCTGACAGACTCCCCTCAGGCAGAACAAGGCCACTTTTTTAGCTCTTCTGACAAAGGACTTCAGCACAGCACTACAGACCTGGAAACATGAGGGCTTCCCACAGAAAGTATTGAGTTTAACTTGTATGATTTGTTAAAATCAAATTGAATTTTTTTAAAAGTAAAATAAAGCATTTATATGTTTCTAAAACAATTGTATTCTTACACCAGAAAGTCATCCAACATGTGATAGTCCATTAAATTGCAAGGCATTTGTATTCTACACCTGAAATAATATCTCAGATCAGATGAATCCCAGCATTTTAAACTTTCATTAGAATACCTAATAAAGTGTTGAGAGTTTTTTTCCAGACGAGGCTCTCCCCGGTGGCAGGTACTCTAATAACTGGCCATCTTAATAAAGATACCATACTAAATTTTCCACTCAAGATTTTATGTCTGTACGGTAGCTTTTGCTCTCTAGATGCAAAAAGTGCATAACAATATTAGACAGACATCTGACCTAACAACTTCAGGTAGCATTTTATGAAACAAAAGGCGTCTCAGTTTAAGCTGAAAATAAGTCAGTTTGATAGAGGTAGGTTTTAGATTTTCATACCTGTTTCTCATAAGAGGCATGTTTCCTTTTTGTAAATTAGCAATAACTTTAAACAACTGCTGGGGCCGTGTAGAAACCTGACGCTATCTAAACAGGCATTTGAGAAGGGCTGCTGAAACTTTTCTGGCTACTTCATCACCTGTTGTGAAGCGAGCATGTACACGAGGTGTGTTAGGAAGTGATGTTCTCTTGCTTCTGCAACGAAGTGAATTCCCTTAGTGCCTTTCAGCGCAGCATCACCAGGCTGGCAGTTTGCCATCTGGAAAACTGACATTTGCCTCCCCTGGGTTTGCTGAACAGCGCTGCTGCAAGATAGCATTTGTACCTAAAGAAAATGGAAAAGGGAGCAGCAAGCTTGCTGAGCACAAATGAGACACGCTGATGTTTTCCTTTTAAACAGCAGGAACTGTTGGCGTTTCAGAGTGGTTTTATTCCGCATCCTTTATCATAAAGGTGCTTTTGCATGAAAAGAACAATGAAGGTATATGTTACATACTGGCCATTCTATCAGTCAAGCAAGAGTTATTTAAAGGACTAGTCTAGGTTTTGAACAACTTATAACATTCAATGTTTTTTTTGTAAGAGATAGCAATAAGGAGCACATCAGAGTTTAAATCTGACAATCTGCATTTCAAAAGGAGTAATTTCAGAAGGAGTTCTCTCTGTAATAAAACTGGATTATAATAGGATAGCTGTAGAGGCAAACATCGTGACTTAGGCCAAACTCTGTTTGGGCGAAAATTACTCCTTTGAAGAGCATTGAGAGTTCTATTACCTCTTCAGGTCTCAAAATAGAATTAGAAGACATGGGTTGACATAATGAGTTAAGTGCTGGAAATAAAGCTGTCATGATAAAACAGCTTATGATGCAAACACTATTTAACTCCATCTCAACAGTGACAAATTTAGCTCTGGATTAATCAGGCTATTTTCTCGTGCTTTCAAATGTACAACCTGTTCGTCATCGCACAGATGCCAAAACTTCTTATACTTTACATTTGCCAGTCATCTAAATGAGATGTAAGTAGTTCATAAGATATGTTCTAGTTACAATAAGAGAGTAAATTTGGTCTTTAATTTATTTTCATATTTCAAATTCTTTGTTGCATTGAACTGGTAAAGTTTCCGTGCACAGTTTACATTTTTTAAAGAGAAAAGTTCCAATAATAACACTTTTGAGTAAAATTACACCAAAGTACAAACATTTTTTTTCAAAATATGAAACTTCTTAGTCTTTCATGGGCACACTACTTAATACTGTTAATTTCAAGGATTTCTCTACTATTCACAGAAAAAAAAAAAAAGACTGTCTTCTATTTCATAAATGTGTTATATGTACACAAATGTCAAGTCAAACCATTATAGCACACACAGCTAGCTGCCAAAACGGTTGCATAACAGTCTGGGTTTTTCCTTAGGGTGAGGCTGAAATGCCTTTTAGCAAATAAATATGAAATAAATATTTATTTTAATGCAGATCCAGGTCATTGCAGGTCACCCCAGTCTGAGTGTAAATAATATTGTTTAGTTGCATTCTCTTGCATTGGTAGTCTACTCATCCTTTTTTTCTTGGTTTTACAGATATAGGGTCTTGTCTGATACTCAGATTATTTTTAATACACACAGAGCAATAGAGTCAAAACATTTGTCACCCTATTTTCAAGCAGTTTTACTTTTCATTCTGAATCACCAAGCTTATCCTCTCATTTCATGCCAAGCTCATCCATCCATTGAAACCTTAAACTGAATTTCCATAATGTCCTGTGCTTGGAGCTATCCTGCTAAGCTTCCTCAGATATATCAGATGCTCCTTTTCTTTGTTGTGTTTGTAACGTAGAAGAATTCAAGCTGGGTTAGGGACTGAAGACAAAGGTATTTTTAACAGGAAATTGTGCAGAGCACTAGAGCTTTCACCACATTTATCAAGCAGACATTATCAAACATGTTTAACTGGAATTTTCATATCATTTGTTTGACAGACTTTTAGGAGATGAAGAATGAACTGGTCCATAATGGTTTTTAGACTGGCCTTCTTGAAGGGATTTGAGGGTCTCTAGGTTTGATTGAGGTTAATTAATTTGATAGGTTAAACTGTAAGGACTCTTCTACTTATTATTAAGTGAAAAAAGGGAAATGAGTAAGGCTCCAGGAAGATACTTTTAAAATAAAAGTAGAAGCTGGAGGCCCCACTAAGGCTGTTAAACCCCAGTTTGTTAACTGATTATAAAGTTACTTACAAAAATCTAGCTCCTACTTTCAAAACCTATGATCTAAAATTCAGATAATGCCTTTGAAAGGAAAGAAACAGTCAAGTTTTGTAGTAAAAATTGTTTGATTTCATGTGTAGACCCATGAGGTAGCACTATGGATAGCAGTCCATAATCTGATCCTCAGTACATTCCAAAGTGTCTTCACTGATCAAAAATAAACTGAATCTTTCTATGAAGACAGCATAGGTGGTTGGGCAATGCCTAACTTTGACTGTATGAGTAAAATAATAGATAAAATGATAGTAAGCAGAGATCAGAAATACATATCACCCACAAATTTATGAGGAAGTACTCTTACAAGCTTTATATCTGGCAGGATTAATAGTGCAATTTAATGTTGGTTTGTTTTGTAGATTGTTTGAGGTGTGGTGTTTGAATGTATGCTGTTGTTTGGGTTTCTTAAAAGTTACCACAAAGTATACTTAACTCCTGATATAGTAAAAGAAGAATAGACATAAACAGATATCCAGGTTCCCAAAGCCCAGAAGAGGTGTTCTTTTGTGTATTTGTTTCAGTAAAACTAGGTAAATAAATAACTCTCAAAATTCACCGTGCCGTAATATTTTTTCTTAAGATTTGCAGTAGGTTTTGACATTTTGTTTAAAATTTTTCTATTTTTTATTGTTTGTGAAAGAAATTATTCTACAGTATCATGACTATAATTTATTAATAATAAAGTTACACTTCCACTCAACTTTACTTCCATATGAACAGTGTGTCCTACCTGGGACTGTCAAGCAGGTGGCATGTCAGCCTTCCTTCCTTCCTTCCACCCATCCTTCCATCCTTCCATCCTGTTAGTTTCCTCTCCTCTCCTCTCCTCTCCTCTCCTCTCTCTTCCCTTTCTTCCCTTTCTTCCCTTTCTTCCCTTTCTTCCCTTTCTTCCCTTCCCTTCCCTTCCCTTCCTTTCCCTTCCCTTCCCTTCCCTTCCCTTCCCTTCCCTTCCCTTCCCTTCCCTTCCCTTCCCTTCCCTTCCCTTCCCTTCCCTTCCCTTCCCTTCCCTTCCCTTCCCTTCCCTTCCCTTCCCTTCCCTTCCCTTCCCTCCCCTCCCCTCCCCTCCCCTCCCCTCCCCTCCCCTCCCCTCCCCTCCCCTCCCTTCTCTCTCCCCTGCTTCCATTTGTTCTTCTGTCCTTCACATCTTGGGAGATGAAGTCTAGATTCATATATAAGGATAGGTTATTGCACATGCTAACATCTATATCTGTTCCCCAACAGGTACCTTTGGTCTGCTTATTGAAATTGAAATTTTATGAGAAGAATAACTGCTGTAAATGTAAAAGAAAAAAAAAAAAAAAAAACACAAAAAAAAACCCCAAAACCAAAACCAGACTTAGAAGAAAGCCAGCCCAAAATACAATTTTTACACAGTAAGATAAAAACTAGAAAGAAAACAGAGAACACTTGTTCAATAGCACATCCAAGAATGGCTTTTCATGCCTCTAGCAGCTTCATACAATGTTCAAACTTGCAAGAAGCATAACTGCATGTCATGGGAACACTAGAAACTAGATAGCTTTGCTTGAGAGATCAACTAATATTAACACATTCATTTTGGAGTGCACTTTGTCAGTATCAATATTTTCCTTAGAGTCCTCTCGCTACCGCTCCTGTCTGCTTTGTGGTACTTCACTAGCTAGAAGGCAGGAGAGCAGCACCCCTGCAGAGGATACTGATGCTGCTCTGTGGATGGTCAGGCAGGGCGTACTAATGAACAGTGCATCTGGCACTCTCTCCACTGAAGCGTGACCGTGTCAGTGTTGTGAGACACTCTGTGCCTCATTATACCCTCCGTGCGTGCGTGCACACGAGTTTCCAATCCTGCTCTCTTGATTTCAGCTTCTTAGACCTCGGATGTACTAATCAGATTCCAAATATTGGCCTTTGCTTCAGCAATCACTGCCTCAAAAGAAGGAAAGTGACAAGGCGGAATGATCTTTACCATAGGGATGGAGCATGCTATGGAATCTATAAATGGCACAGCCAGGATGAATAGTATCATTGTACTGGATTTTGCAGACAGTGCCAGTTGCCGCAGTCAAAAGAACATTGGAGTAAAGCAGTTAATAAAAGAAAAAGGAGGAGGGGGGAAGAGGTAGTGTTGAAAATCATGGAACTGAGAACACTGAGGCTTAAATGCTTTTTTCTCAGACAATGAACTGTCTGCGTCAAAGTTAGTCCAATAGCATTTAGCTTTGTGCCTGCTTCCACTGTACCTGGTCACTGGATAAATAATGAATAGTGAGTGCAGACAGAGCTTACAAGGGCTCTATTATTCCCGCAGTTTAAACTCTTCATTTAATAGAAAGTACACAGGAGAGGAAGAAAAAAAAATCCAAAGGAGCTAAGAAATAAAGACACATTGACAGGCCAGAATGGTAAAAAATACCTTACAGAAAAAATTGTTTCTGTTCTAGCTTGATTTATTACAGAAATAATTAGTACACTAGCATTCTATAGCATTTTTTCATCCAAGGAGCTCAAAGCAACTTATAAACTGCTAATTAAAAGTGAAAGTTCCTAAAATATATGATGTGATCTGTGGGAAATATTCCATTAACTCTCTTTGAAACTTGAGCCCTTAAATGATGCTGCTGAACCTGAAATTTTTATCCCAAATGGCAGACTTTTACAGGGTGATACCACAGATAGTACAGTCACTCCCAATGTAGCTGCAGATAAGCATCCTGTAAACATTAAGGGGGAGGAAAGAGCACTCTGATTTTATAGGCTTTTGTTTAGGGCTGCTTCCATGTATCATTTTTCTGGCTTACAAATTTATTCCAAAACTACACCAAAACCAGCATTAGGCAAAAAGACTGAATTAATGATTCCTAATTACCAACTTTATTCAGTTCAGATTTCCTATTTGCTCAGTGTTTCATACCGTCTTTCTTTTCTTCTACGAATAAACTGTACATGTATGTAACATATGTGTTTGTGTGCAAGGAAGGAAAAATATCGTTCTTTGAGATAACTGACAACGCAGCTTGTAGCAAACAAAAGTAACATCTCAGGACTTCATGACGAGGACCATATGCTCAAAATAAGTTAAATGTGTTTTCTTCCTGGGTTGTGGTATTTCCTCATGCCATCATTTCTGCTTTGCCAGTTTTCACTCTTTGTCACATCATGGGAAAATCCAGCCCATGTACTGTTTTAGGATAGGACAGTGTCTCCCTGTATTTTCATTGTGGTATGCTTAGAATTCTTGTAAATGCTGTAAAAATTAACACTGACTGTGTGCCTTTGGAGCTCAGGTTTCAGTGAAAATCAAGACAGATCCTTCAGGTGTAGGGACTTAACCTCCCTTCATTACTGTGGGAATGAGGCATGGGAGAATTATTTATGCCTTACAGTGTCTTTGAAAACCTCCCCAAACTGACTTATTCTCTTAGTTGTTTTGGAAGGAAAGCCCACTCCCTCCCCTTTTCACTCTTTGCTAGTTATTCTTCTGGGAAAGTTCTACTGGATAAAACCAAGAGCAATACTGAAGCAGAAAATCATTTTTCCCTTTAAAGTCCAAAGTTACTTTGACAAGGAAATTCACTATTAAAAAAAAAAAGAGCTGCAACTGGAAGAAATACTGTAAAAAGCTTTACAAAGTCTGTAAAGGAAGCAGACAGCTTCTCTTGAAAACAAGTACACAATTGTTATAATGCATGAACTGTACTGGTGCACATCTAACTGTGTGCAAGTTCTGCGAGCAGATCCCTCTCTTGCCCTTTCAACAAATGTTATCATTTCCCAAGGAGCTCTATCTCCGCTGCAATCTGCACTTACTCCACACTGACAGCTCTCCTGTCCCCACTGAGCATGTGCAGTGCCATTTCGGATACTGTCCTGTGTCCTTCCCTCTGCATCTGTTGACAGATCTGCACTCTTCTATTATCTCAAGTAGCCAACAGCAGGACCTGTCGTTGAAGCAGGGAGGCTGTGTATATCTGAGCTACTATCATGCAGCCCCTTTCTTTGTCCAATAACAGTGTCTTGTGATAAATGTTTCAGAAATGACATTTTTGAGCGGACGGGGAGGAAAACTCTTACATAAGAGACTACAGCTCCCAGTGTCTTCTGAGACACAGTGCTGTCAATCAAGGAGGAATATTTGCAAAGAGATTAGAATGCAGGTGGTGCAAAATCAATGTATTAGAGTCAGCAACACCCTTCCAATTAAAAAAAAAAAATCACATCAAGGAAAAAAACCTGCATAGCTCTGCAAAGTACGCTGCGATTTACCTTATCACACAGATTTGGGGAACTTCCAAAGCCAGTGCTAAATTTTGGATTGGGAGGAGGGTCTGTGATACAACATTATAGCAAAAAAAGAAAGAAAACCATACAATAGTGGAAGAAGGGAGAGGCAGAAGAACTAAGTCATTTATAAGAGAGTTGAAGTACAGTAGCTGGCTAATAGCATATGCACGCAGAATGTAAGGTTTGACCGTGCCCTCACGCTATGGGCAGAACGTGAAGTATAGCTGTGCTGTCCCACCAGGTAACGGTATCTTTCTGCAACACAAGCCAATCCTAACTGTTGCTTTAACAGTTTAAGGCTATCTGATCATTTAATTTGGCTTTCCATAAAATAAATGTGACAAAGTCCAATCTGAAATAGCTAGTATGTGTGGCAAGGGGGAAGATACTTTGGACACCTAACAACTCATTCTTAGATGTTTATTTCTGTTGTTTCTTTTTTACATCTAGTTTATATACAGTACTGCAAGATAACTGGTCATTCTGGCATTAGTAAGCTATTTGTACAATAACTGATTCTTAGCACACATGAATCACATATTCTTATCCCATTTCTGAAAAATGGTATAAACAGGAGGAGTTAACCTGAAGCAGAAAGAACACATTAATTAAGAATTGTAATGGGAACGGGAATCAGGGAAAACTGGAGAGGAGGGAAGGGAAATTCAGCTTCCAAAAACTGGAGAGTGTTATATTTCTATTTGCATATGATACCTCAAATCCCTTGGCAGAGGTTAATAGCAGAGAGAAAAGCTATGATAATTGGTGTCAGTCATGGACAAGATTTCTAAGTGAAAAAATAAGGAAAAAGTTCTCCTGAAGGGCACATTAAAAAAAAAAATTAACATTCCAACCTAGACAAAGAAAAAAAGGCTCCACACAGCCCTGGTGGAAAGTGAGCAAAGGAAGAGAGAGCAGCTATACTAAAGAAAGGAACAAAAGAAACTCCCTAGGGCAACACAGACCAAAGTTAAGAAAGGCCAAGTTAACTGAGACATTTCAGTAACTAATGAGGAACCTGATTGTTAAATATGCTTTGTTATTTTATCTTTTTTTTTAATCTGTTCCAAATTTTTCAGCTAAATATTCAGTTTTTACTTTTAACTACTCACAATTTTTCTATCAGCTTATTAGATAATAAGACTGAACAACCAATGAAACCCTTTAGGACTGCCCGTTGTATCAGTTGATCTGGCCTATTGAGGTAGCACCTACCACCCCTAGTGAACTGTAGGGTGGGCAAGAATGGGGTACATTTATGTCCCAAGGGGCTGCAGTTTGGTGTTTGAGGATTGCACACACCTGGCTATAGATAGAGACTTCATTGTCTGAGAATACACACATGGGCTGGGATGTCAGACAGGCTCTCCCTAGTGAATCATTAACTTACTTACTTTTGGTTAAAGCACACTTCTTCAAATTGTGTTTTATTTTGATTTGAAGACATTGAGAGATGGAGAATCTATCTGAGACAAGGGATTAAGGAATTTTAGTAGCTGAATGATTAATAGTAGGTAGAAGTGCTGTCCAAGCATTTGCGGCTTATTGTGCCTTTTCCCAAAGGATTTAAGAGCCTTTTATTACCCTTGGTTTTATTCCAGTAAAATGGCATTGTTATTAAAAGATCTCTCAGTATTGCCTTCACCAAGATGTGGTCCAAAACACTCTCACTCTGCAAGGTATTTCCCAGAGCTTTCATGACACCTTTCTTTACGATTCTCTTCTGGGTGCTCACGTTTTTCCAGTGGTCCTTCTAAGAAGTGCTGTAGAAACATGGTAGCCTCTAGGCTAGGGCAGACTCTCACAGCAGGGCAGCTGGACCATCATACAAATCACCTCAGGAAGGAGGTAGGGAAGAAGGCTGGGAGGGAAATTGCTGCCCTTCTTCCCTCCCTGCCAGTTTGGCAGGGCATTGGTGTGCAAAGCAAGCTGAATTGCATCGCAGTCTGTTAAACTGGTGTGTACCTTGTACTTGAAAGTCACCTCCAGTGGAGCTATTCCTCGTTGTCGATGAAGCCTACTTGCTCTGGAGAAACAATAGATCTTTACCCAATGTCATTATGGAAAATGTCAGGCACAGCAGTGGCCACAGAAGGGAGCAGATTTAAGATCAAGGTCATCTAGAAATGACAGCCAGATCAACAGTCCATTCAGGTTTATATGCCAGCTATATTTATACCAACAGGGTGGACATTTGTATGGGCATTCTGTACTGCTTTGCTCTTAATGAATATTCTGCATGCAGAGTCACTACAGAATCAGCCTCTTATATCAGTCTGAAAAATAATGTACTTTACGTCCTTGATTCCTCATTTTCCTTTTTGTTTGTATGTAACATAGCCAAGCACAACCTGTGCTCTGGGAAAACAGTATGTTTTCTGTTCTGTTAAAAACAAAATCATTTCTGAGCTATCAACAAGGAAAAGAAGCAGGGAGGGAGGAGAGAGAGAGAGAACGCACATGAGGAGGGAAGGACTGAACTATGTGAACACCATGAAGAAATATCTGTCTTTTTATAAACAATAAAAGAGAATATTGTTAAGCTTTCCTTATGCAAAATAGTCTACCTTTTGGAAGTAGGGTCAACCTGATGAATTTCACTCCATAAGGCAATACTCTGTAAATGGATAAGAGCTTGAAAATAGGACTTTGGATGAAAGAGTTTCCTCAAACGTATTAGAGTCCCCACTGAAAAACTTTACTGTCATGGCTCATCTCATTAATCTAGTATGTACATTGCATTAATATTATTTTCTCTTACTGTGCAAGACTGATGTGATTCTATCTTTTCTAGTGATTTAGCAAAGCGATTGTGAAATTATTCTGCAACCATGAAATGGTTCAATTTCAGTTTTCTGTCGTACTAGGAAGGCAATGTCTAGTTATTACACTGACTTTCAGCAAGGACAAAAAAAGTGGAATTAGGTGCAATACTAATTTATTGTTTTGTAAAAGCTAGAGATTTTTTTTTCCTTTTTCATATCAGAATAAACCAAACGACGTTTTCATGACAGATCAGAGGGCGGCGGGGGGACAGTTAAGCAGCCACATGACATTTAGAAGATTGTTCTCTATACAATCCATGAATGTCCTTTGAGAAATTATGACTTCCCATTAAAAAATATAATAATAATAAATTGATTGTGATACATGTAATTTTCTTTTTGTGACTCAAATCGAGATTAATTCCTATTTTAAGCCTAACCATTTAGTTTGACCCAAGCTGGGTCAAAGCATTTCTGTGTGACTTCTCACATAGAACTTTTCGAATTTTGTCTACAGTTGGATTTTGGGATGCATATAGCTGATTGGGATGCATATAGCTGATTAAGAAGTCCCAGCTTCTTTTATTTTATGAAATGTGACTTATATTGTTGACTGTCCAAAAATCAAAATTTCTAATCTCTGAATTTATTTCAAGAAAACAAAATTTGATCTTCCAGCAGCAGTAGGAAGCAGCTAGTTTGGATTGAAAAGATTTGTTACAAAGCTTGTTTTGCCTGCAACACAGAAAGTAGAGCAGGGCAATGACAGTGCTTATGCACAGCAAGAAGATTTGAGAGGCAACAAAGAGCTTTTCAAACTCACTTATTCGGTTGAAATTCTTTTAGCAAATGATGCAGCTGCACGGATTTTTGAGGGGGGAAGATGATGTAGCAAAAAGGTCAATGAGGACTGTAACCAACTGCTGAGTCTTACCCAGCGATAAACAAGGAGATATTGATTCTCAGGAGGGAAAACAACATTCTCATTTGATTACAGTGTTGAAAAAGTTTCCCCATAAGGTTCACTGAGATCCAGGATCAAAAACTCATTATTTTCCATAGTTTATTTTTGTATCAGGATTTTTGAAATGTCTTCTAAAGAGGATCCCCTCTAGCTACAGCTTTCTTCACGTCTGAAGCCAGCTTAGTGATAAAAAATGAAAAATAATGTTTTCTGCAAGGGAACACGATACAAATATTTCCATAATGAATATAAACTATCATATACTAGGCTTTATTATATTCAGGTTTCCATTCCTGACCTTAGGGGAAAGTACATGACAGCTGACCCAAAGCTCCCTCTGGGAACTGGGACATTATTTGTATAGCATAAGTGCTTTGACACAGGACTTCTGAAGTCAGTACCAGCTAGAAATCACATAGGAACTGCCAATTTCCTTCCTCCTTCCACTTGCACTGGCTGAAATTCCACCAGGTGGACTTGATGTTGGTTTTCCCTTACAAGGCTGTGGCATGCGGCAGAGTTTGGTTGTCTCATGGGATATGTACAAGGTAAAGTTATGCATTAATAAATGTGCTAGTCATATTAGCACAGTACTCACACAACCTATATGGCTGTACTAAGGACTAGACTCTCCTTGCCCTAGTACTAATTCTTTCAGAGCTAGCTTGGGAATTCTTGCATGTTTTGTTGTGTCCATTGTGATTACTCTCACCCCAGCGGTACTGTCATTCAGCGGAAAAAATACATGTTTGAATCTGGAGCACGTTTTTCTGAGGTGAAGAGGATAAGTGGGATTTCATCCACAAATAAACCCACTTGAGGATGTTTTATTTCACTAAGAAAACACGGAACATGTGTGATTAAAGCAAAAGACCAGAACACAGTTCAGTCATTATCTTTCTTAAATGTTGGAAACACTTTAGCCCTGTTACAACACTCCCAGTCTTCTGCTTTAAAATAAACTATCATCATGTGACTCCACAAGACACAGACTTCAATGGAAAAGCCATAAGGGTACCTTTCCTTTGTCTGACCCTGTTCCTCTTCACCTGATCTGCTATAGCTATTTCCAGGGTCACCCTGTATGCCAGTCCACCCTACAAATAGTGATGGGATGAAAATAATCCCTTTATTTCTAGGATCATTTTTAAGCTACTTCATTTCAATGGTCCCCATCACAGCATTGCCAAAGAAGCAGCTAGCATGTGGGAGGCAGTGAATGAGGATGCAAAGGCAGAGACTGCTGAAGATGACCTGGTCCCCAAAGGCTGTACTCCTACAGCACCTCCACCTCCACGGAAGGGCACAGAAACTGAGACAGTGCCCAGAGCCTCCCTTCTTCCTTTACTCAACACGTCCTTTAAGTCCCCTTAGATATCTCCCATGAAGGGATGCACCCTTTGTGAAAATCTTCTGAAACTTTCCACCTAACACTTCCTAAATTAGAGCCTTTGGAATCATTTTCTTGAGGAAGGGAAAGAACTGCTGAGCTACATTAGGTTCAAGGTGAAGAAATTAATGCATCCTACTCATTGTTATACTTGGAATCGGCTTCCCCAGTGATTACTATAACTGGTAATATATTAAAAACTTAGCCTGAGTACTTCTATGCTCCCATGCATCCTGACCTTCAATCAGAATTTCAGACATAATTAAATGCTTCACAAAAACAATTCAAATATTATCTTTAGCCTCAACTTGGGGCCCTACCAGTTGTTTTGGCAATCCCACAAGGGAAGAATCTCTTTCTGAAAGTGACTTTACCAGGGTGAATTTAAGACTAGCCAAAATAGGGAAACACAGAACAGCTCATGCTGAGATAGACCATACATCAGAAAGAAAAAAAGTCACTGCCATCAAATCACTCACAATGTTACCACTACACATTAACTTGTATATAACCTCCGTATGCTGTTGTGTAAAACATGAGTATAAAAAAAAATCTAGGTGTGGATGTTCCACCATATTCACAGTCATTTTTATTCAGTTTTCACAAAACCAAATTCGTATAGCAGTCAAACTTGATTTAAAAATAAAAGGTTCTGAGGTCATGAACCAGAGGAAGCAGTAACTGAAGAAATGCTCTGACATACCACGTATAAGATGTCTATAGATATTTTTCCAAAATTCTGCCTTGGAAATCTCATTTGAAACATGCTGTACTTTGTGTCTCTGCCTTTCTCAAAGATCACACAGAAGTCAATATACCATCATATCAAGAGCAGATCAACAAGTGTCTTACCTGTCAAGCCTGACAAATCCTTCACTTAGTTTTATTACTGCATCAGTTGAGTCAATGTGTGAAAACAATAAGAGCATGAGCTCGTTCATGTATGGGCTAGATGATTATGTTGTGACAATGCTGTCTTTAACTTAAAGCCAAATATTCCTCAAAAATCCTTTCCTCACTTCCTACAGGTAATGAACTCCTTTCATTCTTGCTGTCTGTTGTTGTCTTTATTGCAGAAAATGAAAACATTTGAATAATAAAATATAAATATTATTCAGGTCCAACAGCTCTCTGTGGAGTAACACTGTGATTTAATTACTTTTTTAAACCTGTGTTACAGCCAAGATTCCATCCAGTTTCCCAGCTTGGTTAGCCTTTCCCAGGAAAGGGAAAGAATGCCTTTTTCAGAGGCTCACCAGGACTTTGTACAAAACAGTGAACGTTTTTAAAGTCACAAGTGCCTTCAAGAAGATGCAAACCTTAGACGAAATGTCTGGTTGTAAAAAGATATATTTACATATATTTTAATGGCATTTAAAATAATTAAAACAAGAGCACTCATTTATTCAATCAGACTCTAATTTGAGTACATGCATATTTTGTGAAATAGTTTTAATTTTTTATATTTATTACCAATAGATGGTGCTAGAAATTTCTGCATTTACTGAAATATCTGCACCCATTTTATTCAGCAAGCCCCATAACAATCTTCTGGAACTGCTAGAGAGAAACAGTCTATCCACGTGCCAATTAAAGTAGGAAATGCCAGCTCACCGATACTCAACATTTTACATATTGAAAAGGCTAGTAGAGCAGCAAAAAGCCATCAGTAACTACCCACTGCAGAACAAATACAGTATGCAAATGAGAAATCTGCTGCTCTCACTCCGCCAATGTATTTTCAAGATTTCTGGAATAGTCAAGTCACATTTTGCAGTCATTAGGGTGCATACTTTTAGCAAAAAGGATGCTGACATCAGTCAAATTAGCTCCTCCATCAGTCTTCTGCAGAGCACAATGAAAACTTAATGTCTTAAGCCCAAATCCTGCCAAGATTTCATGCACATGCCTCACTTTACGCACTGGGAATAGTTCCGCCAAAGTCAATCAAGATGTTCACAGCATGTAAAGTTAAGCAAATCCATGACTGTCCGTGAGTTTGAAGGTATATGTAGTGTTTGGAGTGTTTGAAACTGACATGTAGCGGCTCTCCATGGAAGTGGACAGATGTCTTTGGCAGCCGTTAGGAGGATGCATCCAGCATGGAGCATGTTTTTGTGATATCCCACCTGCCCTAGACTTCTAGAAAGATCACATTCAAAATTCACTGTTTAATTGATTCAGTTCTGTGGATCAGTTTGTTTTGTATGTGTTCACAGAAAATATATTCAAGGTCACTACAAGTGCAGTTTAAAAAAAGAACAAATTAAGAATAGGTAGAAACAATCTTATTCTCTGCATTTCCAATTTCCTCTAAAAACTTTGGTATCTCTAAAAAAATCCCAAAGAATGTTTCCAATATCTCACTGTCATCATCTTTATTTTTCTTATTACTTACAGACATTTGCAAAATATTTTGAGATAATTGAAACACCACTGCTCTTCAGAGGAAAGTTGTAGTTCTATGCTCCCCAGTTCATTTCCACATGTAGTACACACTTCAGTGTGAACTGGCTTTACACAACATGGAAGTAAACCCTCTGGAATAACAGATTTTCACAAGGAGGTTGCAGCTTACAGACCTTGAGATCCTGAAGATTTTGGTCACCTGGCATTTCTTTCTATGACCTCCACTGTTTTTGGGGACCATAAAAGGAAATGCAGATTTCCAAAATTTATATATATGTGTGTGTGTGTTACATATATATAAAATATTTTATATATTGTTCATAGAATCATTAAGGTTGGAAAAGACCTCTAAGATCATCGAGTCCAACCATCAACCCAACACCACCATACCCACTACACCATGTCCCTAAGCACCTCATCTACACGTCTTTTAAATACTTCCAGGGATGGGGACTCAACCACTTCCCTGGGCAGCCTGTTCCAAGGCCTGACCACTCTCTCAGTAAAGAAATTTCTCCTAATGTCCAGCCTAAACCTCCCTTGGCGCAACCTGAGGCCATTTCCTCTCGTCCTATCGCTAGTTACTTGGGAGAAGAGACCAACACCCACCTCGCTACAACCTCCTTTCAGGTAGTTGTAGAGCGCGATGAGGTCTCCCCTCAGCCTCCTCTTCTCCAGGCTAAACAACCCCAGTTCCCTCAGCTGATCCTCATAAGACTTGTGCTCCAGGCCCTTCACTAGCTTCGTTGCCTTTCTCTGGACACGCTCCAGCACCTCCATGTCCTTCTTGTAGTGAGGGGCCCAAAACTGAACACAGGATTCAAGGTGCGGCCTCACCAGTGCCGAGTACAGGGGCACGATCACCTCCCTGCTCCTGCTGGCCACACTATTTCTGATACAAGCCAGGATGCTGTTGGCCTTCTTGGCCACCCGGGCACACTGCTGGCTCATGTTCAGCCAGCTGTCAACCAGCACCCCCAGGTCCTTTTCTGACAGGCAGTTTTCCAGCTGCTCTTCCCCAAGCCTGTAGCGTTGCATGGGGTTGTTGTGGCCGAAGTGCAGGACCCGGCACTTGGCCTTGTTGAACCTCATACAATTGGCCTCAGCCCATCGATCCAGCCTGTCCAGGTCCCTCTGCAGAGCCTTCCTACCCTCCAGCAGATCAACACTCCCGCCCAGCTTGGTGTCGTCTGCAAACTTACTGAGGGAGCACTCGATCCCCTCATCCAGATCGTTGATAAAGATATTGAACAGGACCGGCCCCAAATCTGAGCCCTGGGGAACACCGCTTGTGACCGCCGCCAACTGGATTTAACTCCGTTGACCACAACTCTCTGGGCCCGGCCGTCCAGCCAGTTTTTTACCCAGCGAAGAGTGTACCTGTCTAAGCTGTGAGCCGCCAGTTTCTCTAGGAGAATGCCGTGGGAGACAGTGTCAAAGGCTTTACTGAAGTCCAGGTAGACCACATCCACAGCCTTTCCCTCATCCATGAGGCGGGTCACCTGGTCATAGAAGGAGATCAGGTTGGTCAAGCAGGACCTGCCTTCCATGAACCTGTGCTGGCTGGGCCTGATCCCCTGGTTGTCCCGGACATGGCTTGTGAGCACCCTCAAAACGAACCGCTCCATAATCTTCCCCAGCACCGAGGTCAGGCTGACCGGCCTGTAGTTCCCCGGATCCTCCTTCTGGCCCTTCTTGTAGATGGGTGTCACATTGGCAAGCCTCCAGTCATCCGGGACCTCCCCAGTTAACCAGGACTGCTGATAAATGATGGAGAGTGGCTTGGCAAGCTCCTCCGCCAGCTCCCTCAGTACCCTCGGGTGGATCCCATCTGGCCCCATAGACTTGTGAACGTCCAGGTGGCATAGCAGGTCATTAACTTCTTCCTCTTGGATTATGGGGGGTTTATCCTGCTCGCCATCCCTGTCTCCCAGCTCAGGGGGCTGAGTACCCTGAGGATAACGGCTCTGACTATTAAAGACTGAGGCAAAGAAGCCGTTAAGTACCTCAGCCTTATCCTCGTCCTTGGTGGCAACGTTCCCCCCCGCATCCAATAGAGGATGGAGATTCTCCTTGGCTCTCCTTTTGTGATTAATATACTTGTAAAAACATTTTTTGTTGTCTCTCACGACAGTGGCCAGGTTGAGTTCTAGCTGGGCTTTTTTTGCCTTTCTAATTTCCTCTCTGCACGACCTAACGAGAACCCTGTACTCTTCTTGAGTTGCCTGCCCCTTCTTCCAAAGGTGATAAAGTCTCCTTTTTTTTCCTGAGTCCCAGCCAGAGCTCCCTGTTCAGCCAGGCTGGACGTCTTCCCCACCCGTTCTTCTTACGGCACATGGGGACAGCCCGTTCCTGCACCTTTAAAACTTCCTTCTTGAAGAACATCCAGCCTTCCTGGACCCCTTTGCCCTTCAGAACTGTCTCCCAAGGGACCCTCTCGACCAGTGTCCTGAGCAGGCCAAAGTCCACCCTCCGGAAGTCCATGGTAGCGGTTTTGCTGGCCCCCCTCCTTACTTCACTAAGTATTGAGTATTCTATCATTTCATGGTCGCTAAGCCCAAGCCGACCTCCGACCACCACATCTCCCACCAGCCCTTCTCTGTTTGTGAACAGCAGGTCAAGTGAGGCACCTCAAGGTAGGGTCACTTACCAGCTGTGTCAGGAAGTTATCCTCCACACACTCCAGGAACCTCCTCGACTGTTTCCTCTCTGCCGTGTGGTATTTCCAGCAGACGTCCGGAAAGTTGAAGTCCCCCACGAGAACAAGGGCTAGCAACTGGGAGACTTCTGCCAGCCTCTGGTAGAATATTTCGTCTGCCTCTTCGTCCTGGCTAGGTGGTCTATAACGGACTCCCAGCAGGATATCTGCCTTGTTGGCCTTCCCCCTCATCCTTACCCACAAGCACTCGACCTCGTCATCACTACCATTGAGCTCTAGACAGTCGAAGCACTCCCTAACATACAGGGCTACCCCGCCGCCTCTCTTTCCTCGCCTGTCCCTTCTGAAGAGCTTATAGCCATCCATTGCAGCATTCCAATCGTGAGACCCATCCTATCATGTTTCCGTGATGGCGACTAAGTCATAGCTACCCCGCTGCACAATGGCTTCCAGCTCCTCCTGTTTGCCGCCCATGCTGCGTGCATTGGTGTAGATGCACTTGAGCTGGGCTGCCGATTTCTCCCCCGACATTGGTGTGCGGTCCCTAGGCTCTTCTCTAGTGAGCCTGGTTTTATCCCCGTCCCCCTTCGAATCTAGTTTAAAGCCCTCTCGCTGAGTCCCGCCAACTCATACGCGAGAATCCTTTTCCCCCTGTGAGACAGTTGAACTCCATCTGTCGCCAGCAGGCCCGGTGCCGTGTAAACCTCCCCATGGTCAATGAAGCCAAAATTCTGCCGATGGCAGCAGCCCCTAAGCCACATGTTGATCTGATGAGTTTTCCTGTTCCCTTCAGTATTCTTCCCTGCCACTGAAGGGATCGAGGAAAACACTGCCTGTGCTCCCGATCCTCCCACCAGTCGCCCCAGCGCCCTGAAGTCCCTTTTGATCCCTTCGGGACTTCTCTTTGCAACCTCCTCACTGCCAGCCTGTATAACCAACAGTGGGTAGTAATTGGAGGGCTGTACCAGACTGGGGAGCTTCCTAGTAATGTCCTTCACCTGGGCCCCAGGGAGGCAGCAGACTTCCCTGTGGGATGGGTCTGGCCAGCAAATTGGGCCTTCCGTCCCCCTCAGAAGGGAATCACCAATGACAATTACCCTCCTTTTTTTCTTAGCAGAGGCAGTCGTAATGCGTGGGGCTGGCTGCCTCGCCTCGGGCAACCCCCTGGATGGGCCTTCAACTGCGTCCTCGTTTGTCTGGCCCTCAAGATCCAGAGCCCCGTATCTGTTCTGTAAGGGCAACTGGGAAGGTTGAGGTGAGGGAGGCCGGGCGGGGGTTCGCCTGGCGCCCTGAGCAGGAACCTGTGTCCATTCCCCTCCATCGCCTGGGTCCCCTCCTTCTGCCTGGTGGCAAGAGGGCAGGGGATCCTCCGCTTCTTGTGGAGCCTCCATGTGCTGCCCTTGCCTCAGGGATGGTAGGGTGTGGCTCCACTAATCTATCTCCCTCTCACACTCCCTGATACTCCTTAACCTCTCCACTTCCTCCTTCAGCTCTGTCACCAGGCTGAGCAGATCATCCACCTGGTGACAGCACACACAGGTGTCATCTCTGCTGCCCTCCTGTGCAAGGGACAGCCTCAGGCACTCCCTGCAGCCGGAGACCTGGACAGATGTGTGTTTGCGTAGGGGCTCCGCCTGGGTCGCCACGTTTCTTCTGGCGATGGCTTTCGGCCGAGTGGATACCATGGCCAGGTCCTCTTCTGGGAGGGCGATGACCACGAGTTGAGCCTCTGGCGCCTGGAGGGGGGCTGCGCCCTGCCCACACGCCCTGCCGGCGCGAACTGCCGCGCCACGCCCTTCTGACGCGCCACGCCCTGTTTGCCCGCCCTTGGTCGCCACGCTCCGGGTCGCTCGCGCTCCCTGGGGGCTGCTCTTGTACCTGAGGGGCTGTGGCCGCCGTCCCTCCTGTCCCCGCCCGCGCTGAGACAGAGCTGCCGCCCGTCAGCAGCTCGCTCCTCCGGCTCGGGGGAGGGGGCGGGGGGGCACCCTCTCGCTCCCTGCGCTTTTGCCTACGCGGTTTTTGCCGCGGTTTTGCCGCTTTAGGAAGGGTCCCCCGGCGCGATCCTCCGCTCCGGAGCCCTTCGCCTCAGTGGCTTCGAATATATATATATAAAACCAGAAAAATAGATAACAATTCTCTCTAGAAACTCAGTAGTGTGTAATTCAAAAATAATGGTAATGAATTTTGTACATTAGAAAACACAGAGGTGTGTTCTGGATCTCCCTGGACATGATGATTTATCCTTCTGGATTATGTCAAAATCCCATGGATTCTCCGGGTAGTTTGGGAGGCCCATTTCCACTGTCATTGTTTCCTCAGTAAGAGCCGTTCCTCATGTAGAGGATCCGTGATCATAGCAATACTTAGATATTTTCAGTTGTACTTCTGCAATGCAGAATTGTTACAGAGAAAGCCAAGCCAGCAGCCCACGCGGTCTGTCTCATAAGCTCCCTCACAAAAGAGCACTGAGAAGATGCTCCAGTCGCTTCTACTCACCATGGATAATGAATGAGACTCCTAAACTGGTTGTGAAGAAGGTGGTGCTAAGAAAAAGTTCATTCCCCATTCTTGCACTTGTTTAAGAATATCTTAATCTTTTTCAATGAAGCTATGACTCCTTAATAGAATACAAATATTTATCCCTCAGCTGGAACCTTGCTACCTTTTCTCACTGAACTACAAACATCAAATTTGCTCTCCCGTGAAGTAGCGTTGCTGCTGTCACTTGGCAAAGAAACAGAGCACACAATGCATGACTTAAATTATCCTAGGTTGCAAGGTGATTCAGCACTGAACAAAATAGCTGCTTAAACACAAAAATTAAAACCAGGTCTCTCATTAGCAGTATCAACATTCAGATCCTTCATTATGGAACAAACTCTATAAACAGTATGCCTGCTTTGTAAAATAGAAGATATCAAACATTGATAAAAATGAATAACTGTTTACCAAACACTTGGATTTTGTCTCTTTAACTGCAGATTACAATGAATCCATTATTATGAACAGTCTTTACACCTAAATGCAAATCACTGATTTTTACTTTTTTTAACCTTGAAAAAAATTGTTGGAAATACTCTGAGTTTAGTATGTCTCTGAGGATGAGTTTACATTCTTCCAATGTTAGTTTGAAACACTTGGGAAGCTTTAGGTCAGATGTCAGATCCAACATTTCGGATAGGAACAAATCCCTAAAAAGATTCTATGGCTTTGTTTATTTTATTTATTTATTTAATAATAAACTAAACAACGACAGATTGTGTGATGGATTGTGATAGTCTGTAATGTTTAGTTCCTACGACTCGTAACACTTGCCTTAGTCATGACCAATTCTAAGTACCACATCAACAAACAATGCCAAGGACAGCTTGGGGGTAGAACTGATCTGAGACTATTTCCATTAGTCCCTCCTGTTTTAGGGGTGAAAGAGATATATCCACATACACGCAAGCTATTTGTTCTCAGATCCAGAGAACAGGATGTGACCTGTTTTATTTTAGAGATATGTATAGATATAGCCTATAAATTCCTCCACACACAATCTGACAGTTTCCAAGGAGGTATAAATACAGTCTTTAAATGGGTGCCTTTTATCACTTGAGAACAAACCAACTGCCTATGAAGTTTGGCTTGAATTCTTTGCAAGGTGCGCCATCAGGAGAGTCTGAAAGCTGTTTAAAACAGTATCAGAAGGATTCACACAGCTCTCACTGGGAACACAAAAGTGGACAAAAGCTAAATACTAATGGATGTGTAAAGATTAGGAAAAACTGGTGATTTAACAAATTCTGACTCACCTTGAAAAAAATATAAGCAAGGATTAGGAAGAAATGTTCCCACTAGACAATTTATACCATACCTGCTTAGTACCAGTTTCTTTCTCTTTCCTGAAGCACCTGTTAGTGGCCTATGGAAATGATGAGTCTGAAGGATTACATGGACCACAGGTCTCATCCTGCACAGCTGTTTCAAATATTACACTATAAAAGAATAATCCACAGCATACATTCTTAAAAGGAAACAGAAACAGGAATGTTGACAGAAACCTCAAAAGAGAGTGGGCATCTCATTTTAGCTCGCAATAAAATGGAGCAATCAACAATATCTTTTCAGTCACAGTCAGAGAAGTATTGCAAGTGGGGATAGTAAAACTTTCTCCTGCTGTCATTTAAATCAGTGCCAAAAAGCCTACTAACTTCATCAGTATAAAATCATGCATTCTGCAGCTTCATCTTTTACTACCAGTAAGATCATGGCAGGTGTAACCCAACTATTCACCTAATGCTAATATGTGGGCTTAATCAATACTAGTATTTGGGCTTGCATGACATTACTAGTTTATAAGGCAAAAGAGGGGATTAAAATGGAATAATGTTTGGGTATCGCCACTATGCACTATGTGGTGGATCTATAACACTATACATATTCTTGAATTGTTCTTTGTGGAAGAGAATTTTGGAGAAATGACAGAGTGTACAACCAAGGCCAAATAAAAGTTACTGCTGGTTTTAGGGATAGATTGATCAGGAAAGGTCACAGACCTCAGCACTTTTTAATATTTTGTTAAGTTGCGTAATGCCACTCTACAAATGTTAATAATCTTTAAAGACCAAGGAAAAAGAATAATTTATTACATGTCTGTCTCACTAGGAGTCATATTAGTGGAAGAAATGTTTCAACTCTACAGAAGCATTTTCAAAACAGCTTTTGTGATTGTCTACTCCTGGTTAAAAAGTTGATTGACCTCAATAAAAGGATAATTTCACCACAGAAAAAGAACCCAGAACCTCAAAGAAACATTGTACCAATCACCACACTTGTTTGACTGCTAGATTTTAGATTTCTGCTCAGAGTATTTTGAATCAGATCAGGTTGCTCACAGCCTTTTCCAGTCACACCTTGAACAGCTCCAAGGACAGAGATGTGGAGTCTCTTGAACATCATCCTGAACAAGAAAAAGAAGTGTTTGCAAGCCAGACAAAGGGTGTGATCTACTCATTGAAGTTTTGACTGCAATTACTGGCACAATACCCTATCTCTTCTGTAAAAGGTCATAGCAGAGGTGAGTTGGAGAATTTCTGTTCAGAGTCTCTTATTGTAGATGTGGTCTCCAAGGAATTAAGAAAAATCAAGAGCTAAGCAACTCCACATACTGAGAGGATGATACTGAGAGGGTTAGATAGGACTGAAGTATAGGTTTTTGTAGCAACCGTGCAAGTGCAAGTAGATGTCTAAATTCTAGGTCAAAGCTAACCCATAATATGTGTTTTTCATGCATGTAATTAAAAATCAAGAAGAGTAAGAAAAAGCCTCTGTCTAACAGACTGAAGCATCCTACTTAAGGATCTCTGACTTCCATGTGAAATATTTTAAGGGTTATCAAGGCAAAATTAAATTAACTTAAAACCACCAGTAGTATTAAAGTGTGAATAGGAGGGACACAATTACTCACACTGCTTTACTATTGGTCAGATTTTAAAAGTGTGAACTCTATCAGAAAGCAAAAGATAGCTAGTCAAAAAGCACAGGGAGGCTGGCAGGTTTTTGTCTATCGTGTTCAAAAATGGTGTTGTTCTTTTTTCAGTGGATAAAACGCATTCAGACATTCCCACAAAGGAAATTATATAGTATGCGACTTTTTAAATAAGATTAAAAGAGCTACTTTCACCACCAGTGACTGCCATTAATTGGTATGCTGCAAGGGAGCTGACACATCCCTGGATGGCACATCTATTAAGTGTAGACTGCAATCAGTAAAATAGGTTTTCCAACAAACGACTTGTCAAAGCCTTGACACAAGAATTACTTATGCTAGTAGTCACTCACTTTCTCCCAGTTCAAATGCTCATCTTCTGCCCCCACACTGAATCTGAAACACAGTAAAATGTGTTTCTCCATTTTTGCTTGATTAAAGTGCTAACGCATGGGTAGAACGGGATCAGTGAGTGTCCTAAGGATGGCACAACAGACTCGGAGTGGAAAAGCAGTGGTGCAGGAATGCATCAACCTTCCACTTTTCTTTTCCAGGAACTGTAGTTCCAAGATAATGTCAGCCTTTCTGTGGTAATAGATGTGAACAGAAAATGTCTTTCAACTGACAGTTCCACCATCCAAGCTTACTAGCCCAGCCTGGTTCCCTTTGATCTTCAGTCTTTCTGGAAATAAAAATCATTATCATGCTACCTAGCAGCAAATGCACATGTTTTACTTGGATAAATCTCTGGTAACATTCGGTGGCACGGCTGCTATTCATTGTAGATGCAAAATGTTCACTTGAGAAACTTTTTTTTTTTCCCTTATTTTATATTTAAATCTATGCGTTCTTTGGCTTAAGTACTGAATTGTAACTCTACTTCTGCATCTGGAGGTCTGCGTGGACAGGAATGATCTTTTAACTAAATTGGGTAAGTTCTTTCTTAGGATATATGTGACAACATCTCAGGGTCACTATTTACTCCACCTTGGCACCCAGCTTATGCCTGACAGCTATTCCTGGGACTATGCTTTTAAGAAGCTCTCTGGACCGCTTTAAGGAGGCTTTGTAATAACAAATACTAGGGGATAGGAGTCACCTCCCTGGACTTTTAACATTTAATCACTTACATGCCTCTTGTAAGTTAAAGAGAGAGATTCAGAAGATGATTTATTTTAGGATTTCTTTTTAGCTGGTACCTAAAAGATTAACCAGACACCTAATTGCCACACCATCAAGGCTAGAGAAAGTGAACAGCAATCCTAGATAACTATCTTTAATGCTGGCAGACTCTCACCACTGCTTAAAAAAAAAAAAAGCAAGCCAACCCAGAAAACCCTAATGAGGTAGATTTAAAAAGCTGACTTCACTGGGAAGGTCAGATTTTCCTAGTGAAGTCTCTAACAATTTGCAAGACTTAGGTTTCTCAGGTTCATTTCTAATGTCTTGATTTCATTTTTTCATACTTTTATTTTCACACATAACTACACATGCAGCCAGGGAAAGGTTATGATGATTTTTCACTGGCAGACCCTTTTTTTGGCCTGAGAAGCTTTATAAAACTGAAGAAGGAAATGCTAATTGAATCACAGTGATCCCTTATGGAATTCTGTCACAAATAAAACTGAAATCTTTGTTCAATTAAACCTGTACTGGCCATGAATGCTTATTTTCAAAATTTTGTCACTAAGTAGGGACTCTGTCTTTTGTTGAAAAGTGATCATTCGAGGGTATTCAGTTGTCCAAAGCATTGGAGTTTTACCAGTTTGCTGTTGCTTTCCTGCTTGATGTATGGATGTAAGCTACTTAAGACTTCTGTAAGGAATTTGACTTTTTATCATGGATTTTCCAATGTAAAAATGAACTCTCCATAATATCAATAAAGTGCATGTTAAATGGATTAAACACTGGCTAACGAACTGTTCTCAGAATAGTTGTCAAAGGGGAACCATCTCTGAACAGGGATATTGCTAGCACTGTTTTGCAGTCATTAGTATTAAACCTGCCCTTGTTCAATATTCCTCTCAGTGGTCTGGAAATAAATATCAAATCACTGCTTTTCAAATGGCGTATGGATATGTAGAGTAGCAAATAATGGTGGCTAGGTGTTCATTCCAAGCAATTGAAACTGTTAACTACATCAGACCCTCTCATTAAGTCCTAATGTAGTCAAAGAAACAAGGTCACAGAGACTCTGAACTAGAAGCTGTATCTCTAGTATTTGCATCTGCATCCTAGAAAACTATGACTGTAGAAAAAAACCCAGAGTTCATAGCAGAACTAAAACAATTCAACATGAACTGCCTATGGGAGGCTGAGATAAATCGGGTTAATGAAATACTTGGTGTTGACTGCCAGGTAGAGGCATGGACAGTTATACACCTGTTCCTTTTTTAAGCTTGTCCCTATGAGTAGTCACTTGATATTTGAAGTTATTACTGGGGTGTTGAACATTTGCACAGCAGAAACTAGACAAGATGTGAATTAACTGTCGCACACTGCTAAAATCTGGAGAAGTTTTTTCATTAGAACAAAACCTACCAGAAATTTCTTTTCACATGTTCATGGTTTGGCAGCAACATGATAAGTGACAGATATCATAGATCTTCTCTTAGAGAAAAAGATCCAAAGAAACAACCCTCAAAAATTTTGTCTTTTAAATAATCTATTCATATATTCATACAAAAGCCATAAATGGTCATGTACCTTCCTTTATTTTGGGGGTGACCTAAGCACTGATAAGTACACATTACAGCAGCATTGACAGCATTACCATGGTTGTCATGCTTCTGTTAGTTAATCATACAAGTATCAAGACACCTAGTGTCACAACAACATTGGTATTTTATCTACACAGATTGCAGACTAGCAGGACGATGTTTATTAGCCCAGAAAACACAAGCTAAATGCTCTTTTTTAGGTTAAAGGTGAATCATAATATTTATTACCTCTTATAATTCATTGCACTTATGTCAGCTAACAAAATCCCTATTTGTTACAGGCTGAAATCCTTTTCATTTGCATAGTAAGGGGGCAAAAGGCTTCATAGTCAATTATTGGATTTTAATAGAGAAGCATCTCTCAGTACAGAGGTGTTTCTCTATATGTGACATTGTCAAGACTGATACTATAACAGTTCCTTCAGCTTTGGTGCCTACAGTTTGAAAAAAGGTATGAAAAAGCTTAGAAGAGCAGCGAAAGTGATGTAGAAACTGAAGAAAAAAATGCTTCTGAGTGAGAGGATAATCTTTTTATCAAAAGGAAGAACACATTACTCACATTGTATATATATATGGTGTATGTTCTTCATAAAGATAAAAAAATTTAAAATGGAAGTCTTTCATCTCACAGAGGAAGTCATTGCTGGAAGCCTCTGGAAATTAAAGCTAGTTGACTTTAAATTTAAAAAAAACACTTTTTGTTTTTAACAAACAGTGATAAAGCAATGAAAATACACTCCTAAATACACTGTCTAGGAAAGGAGCAGAGTTTCTATCATTTGATATCTTCTAAAACATAATAGATAGCCATACATTAGTTAAGTATGAGTAATTTGTATAGAGATGAATAAATGGATGAAGTTCTATGACATGGGTCATGCAGAAGTTCCCAGTAGATGCGGTTGTATCCTTCTGCACTTGAAATCCATTAAGTTCCTGCGAATTCACGAATTTTAAACCACGTGAGTTGGAGTTATGGGCAGAATAATATAGCCAGGATTTTAGGAAACAGAGATCCAGCTGAGTGCCAAAGGGATATGGAAGCTTATTTCCCTTCAGATATACTTGAAAATCCTGTCAATACTAAAGAGTTTGAACTACTTTGATTTATGGTCATAAAATGTTGGTGGAATGTTTCAGAAGATTTAAATTTTTGAAGTTCCTGAACTCTGTTGCACAGGCCATTAATTCAAACACCTTTTACCTCAAGACACTAGG
Organism: Calonectris borealis; assembly: GCF_964195595.1. Classification (NCBI taxonomy): domain Eukaryota; kingdom Metazoa; phylum Chordata; class Aves; order Procellariiformes; family Procellariidae; genus Calonectris; species Calonectris borealis. Next base: position 50,566,356 of record NC_134313.1, read on the forward strand.
GTCCAGTCAGTTCAGATCAAGAGGTCAGACAAGTGTACTGATATAAATTTTGTTCTCACCAAATGTTTGTGTGCAGTACACTGGCAGCACACACCTGAGCACAAGCAGACAGCGTGTGAGAGGAAGCATGACTGGATTTTGCAGATGTGCTGTAGATCAGTGTTATTTACTACTGGGAATATTTTTTTAGACAAATTACTCAATGGTTAGAAAGGATCTAACCATTCAAAAGACCTTTTCACTGGCTCCACTGTTTAACTTACACAAGACATGTAAATCACTAGAAACTGTCCTCAAATAACATTACCCTCTTTTAAAAAAAGTTTATATTAAGATTTCTAAGGAAAATAATGGAATGTGAACTTAGGAAAGTTTCAGTCTTGGCTTAATCCAAAATAAGAGAGTTAGTCCCTTTCTAAAGATCCGTAAAAATATTCATGTGGTATCATGAATTCTTTCAAATGTCTCCTCCAAAATTGAGCAATCAATGTAACATTGGTACTTCCTTTTCTTGTTTTTTGTTGGGGTGTTGTGGTTTTTTTTTTTCATTTGACCTTTGTTGTGGAAGGTTCTTATTCCAAGCGCAGCTAAGCTATCATAGCTATCGGTTTTGCTCTCAGTCAGACTAGTAAATGCCAAATGATTGTGACCACAGGAGCTGACCCTGGAATATTTCCTAAACCGTTAGCTGAGAAGAATGGGACTGTTCTTCAAATTCCTTTCTGGTTCTTAGCTGGAAAATTTTCTCTTGTTATTAAAAGCAGGATAAATTAGACCATTTTAAGCTCCAGACTGCTTAGCTGCGTTAGAAGTAGGAAGCTGACCTTCAGCTTTGTTGTCTCAATGCTACACTGCCTTGTGCAGTGGAAACACATTCATAGCAACAGCCCTGGATGGACAGTACCTCTTTGATTAACTGTGCATCTTGATCCCAATCCTATCCCTCCCTCTGCAGCTCTGTCCTTGGTGAAAGTGCTGCTCTGTCCGCTTCACATGCTTTCGGAGTGAGCGTTGCTGAAGTCCCAACACAATGGCCCTGTGCTTGGCTGCGTGCGTGTCTGTGTGTATGTGCACAGCAAACAGGACACAGGGAAAGCAGGAGCACAAGTGAGTTAGTTGCAGAAAGCTTTATCTTGCTTTCACCTTTGTCTCTTCTACACTGATATTCTTGCTATCATTTAACCCTAGAATTTTACACAATATATTTGGAGTTTGTTGAACCATAGGCTTTTTGTTTGTTTATTCTCTGTTTTCACGGCAGCAAAACCCTGGGATGCAGGTGGTGCCATAACAGAGTACTCAGTAACGCGAAGCGCATAAATAAAAATGATCGAAGAGCACTGGGGACCTAAAGTAGATCTCATGTTTGCTCTGGATAAAAACTTAAACTTGTAGGCATGCACAACATTATGGGATTACAGGTCATGCCCTAAAAGGAAAATCAGGAAATAATTGAATTGAAACCCAGTGCTTGTATCCATTCCAATTCACGTTGCACTTCCTCATAAAAAGAAAGCACCTTCAAGGACAAAGGCAAAGCAAGAGGTAAGTATTGTTCTTTTAAATACCAACAAATACCTACTCTAAAAAAAATTGTTGCTTGTATAGATGCTACTTTTCTACATGTAATATTAGTGGTAATCACTTACACTGGCATTTGCTTTTAGCTGACAGATCCAGGGTGACTTCATTGTTTCATTGTTTTACAGAGGCTTTTTTCCACTTGAATGGTAATGTCACTATATAAATTCTTGATTACATTTTCTTGCTTTTTGACATTGTGTTCTGTATTTGTCATTTGTATACATACATATGTAAACAGCTTCATGGCAAATTCTATTTCCTGACTCACCTTGAGTGACCCATAAGGTATCTGATTGCAGGATATGGCACTATTTGGAAAGGCATATGAATTTAATGTGGCCACTTGTCCTAGAAATTATTACAGTCCTTAGAGAAAAAAGGTAGGAGAGAATATAAGAGTTTGCACTTGATATGAAAATATAGGAAGGCGGCAATCAAAAAGATGAATAATAAGACACATCACACCAACTCTGAAAAAAACACTTAGTGGTTATACTAATAGAACAGGCAAACATTCCTATAGATAAATGAACTCTTATGTTACATGCGTACTTCCATGGACAGCTTTGAATTCTCAAGGGACAGGAAGCTATGGAGCATCAGAACGCTTCTTCCATGAAATACCATGGCTGTGCTTCACCATAAGCTTATGTGGTCATTTACACTTGTGTGAAACAGGAGTAAACTGCTATGTGATCACAGGTCAGCAGAGGACCAGGTACCACCAGCCAGTGATAAGAGGAAAAACAAGTTATTGGCAAGGTTCCTGTTTGAAATGCAGTTTGGAAGGGACATGTCTTGGTTTACAGTTTTAGACACAGGCACTTTCTCAGTTATTCCCAACTTCCTCTTTCAGCTGGTGACTCCAAAGGTGATGAGGCAAACGAGTCCTTGAAATGCTCAGAGAAGCCCAGACTGTCATCTGTCCTTTGTGGCTGGTGACAGAATTAGCCAGCATCAGTTGTGACTGTAACTACCACTCATGCCTTGGATTGTCAATTTTCTGTTTTAAAAATACTCTGCTTTACATGTGTTTCTGGAAAATGCAACGACTTCGTTAGACACACTGCTTTCTTCTACCTTTTTTTTTTCCTCCTAAGTGATCAGAAAGCTAACAAGGAACAAGCTACATCTTCCTGTATCCACCAGCAAATATCTTAAGTTTCCTCCTTACTAAGTTTTATATCTGGCTAAGTTTCAGGTAATTAATTTTACAACCCCATGATTTATTAATTTGTTTCCCTTTGAAATACATATACAAGGTTGTGTCCATTTGACAAAACGAGAAGCTTCCCCTTTGAAAACTCTAGGATCAAAAAGAACAACAAATTTAGCAAGACAAGATGAGAACCTGATCTTAGAAGACATATTGTTGTTCATGAAATATATATGAGATTTTTTAGAGGTCTAACTGGGATACTTGGAAATTAAGTGATGAATATGGTCTAACTTATTTTTCAGACTGCCTGTCTTTGTTCAGTATCGGATGTTCTATAAAGTAGATTGAAATGGGAGGAGGAATAATGAAGCACGCTTGTCTTTCCTTTTTTTGTGTGAAATTCAAAATCTTAAATTACACATTCCCACATTCCAGTAAAATATTGAGTTTCAATTTTCTGGAAAGTCTCATTATGTAATTTTTTTTTTCCCAGAGCAAGGGTAAGAAAAAAAAAACAAAATCAAAACAAACAAACACCCCCCCAAAAAAAAACCCACCACCGAGCATGGTAATACTACCCTGGTTTATTCCTATTTTGAAAAAATAATGGGGTGTCAGACACCTACCTGAAAACACAGACTTTTCTTCCCTGTCTGAATTCGAAGCTTATTACAGAGTTCTGCAAAATGTCATCTACCTCTCATCTTAATAACTTTGTGAAGTTGTTAGCAGGGACAGTGTACAATCATGCATCAGTAAGAAATGAATGGCATCTAGTTCTGCCTTGCTTTTATAGCACTCAGCAAGATTGGTGCCTTCATGAACCAATGTCCTTTGAAACCAAACCTGAGTCAGTGAGACAGGAAGTTGGCAGGAAAAAGTGGAACTTTTTTTTTTCTTTTTAGTTAATTGACATTATAATATCTCCTGTCAGAGACATGCTGGCCATGCACAACTTAAATTCTTCTTTGGGCCACTCAATTGTACTAGCTACCCAAAGCCACAAGTCTGAAAAGGCTTCATTCAAGAAAAGGGCAAATCAACAACAAGAGCTTATGATGGTGGGGGGAGCTACAAATATCTGCTAACCTGTTACATCTGTATTTGATCAGTGTATATACCCTGAACATAAAAATAAATTCATGACACTGGGATTGTCCTTCTGAGTGTTTAACACACATAAAGGGTTTGGCTGTCTTTAGTTTATGGAGTTGTTTTCTCAGTTCTGAGCCCTCTGACTCAAGTTACCAGATTTACTTTTTTTGATATTGTTTGGGTATTCTAAAGTTTATATGGTAGGAAAAAAAGAGCTATCAAAGATAAGAGCCATCTAATAAGATGGGATTGCTGGTTTTGCTCCAATGGATCCTCTCATTGGTTACCTTTTATATTGAACTTCAGAAAACAGAGCTGGGACATTTCTGTATAGAGAAAAAGCAGAAGCATTATAAAGTTAAAGGTTGTATCTGTATCTTTAACTGAGGTATAAGGGCATAGCTCCAAATGGCGCTGTCCTACCTTGTGCTTGTGAAGGAAAGCATTTGTTATGCATGTGGCCAGATATATAGATCAAATCAACAAAATATCTTTGGGACACAGTAATGCAGCTTCCTGTCTTGTTTCTTTTAGATTTGCTTTGTGTGCTATAGATGCTGGTTGTTACAGGGTGTCGACATTTCATTAGATTCTCTCTCACTTGGTATGATTATTCTAATGCCTTCATCACTGTCCTAATAATTGTCCAGTCTGATTATTTTGGACTACCAACTTGTGAGTTTACATTTGCTATTAAACAAAAAAAATAAGGACAGAAAGAAAAAAAATGCTGTCGAGTAAGAGTCATTTTCTGGGCACCTTACTGATTCCTATTGGTAAACACATAAAGCATTTGCAAACTACAGAAATGCTTCATCAACCTTTTTGAGACATTGACAGAATTACATTAACAGTTTTCATTTTTCTTCATATTGTTGTATCTTTTCCCTAGTCTATGGCAGATATATATGGTATCAGGACTAATGGATACATTTATGAGCATAATTGGATGCACCTTTTAGTAACTGGGGAAAAAATGTATAGTAAAATATAAAATACAAATATTCCATGATATACTGCTGTGACAATGAGTCTTCTTGTCCAATTAGCATAGGAATGGCATTCCTGTCTATTCTAGCTCATGGGGAAACAGTGACTGTCAGCAAAAGGTAAACTGTGTCTAATCTCAGTTCGAAAATAGCCTGCATATATTCTATATGGAAATCAGTAAAGTAACCTCTTTAGTTTTGCTAAAAATATGATTCCATATTATTGAACCTTAAATATGCCTTCATTTTTCATTTTGAATACAAATACATTTGCCAGTAAAAACATTCTAAGTTTGCATTTTACATACGTAAAAGCTTTGGTTTGGAATTCATATCCCAATGTGGTATTCATCCTTCCCACAAAGCGATATATGGTGAGTTGGGGGTTTGGGGGTGGTTTTTTTGCTTTAGTGTCTTCTAAAAAAATATATCCAAAATATTATGACTGATAAGCAACTGTTAAATCTGATGAAAAATCTCAACTTATTCAGTTTGACTTCCCTTAATTAAAAAAGAGACAATTCCATCTACTACATGTCCATGGCATTGAACTGAACAATCCACAGTTGCAAACTCTGACACAGCACCTAGAAATTTTCCCACCCTACCTATCAGTAGGGTGGGCGTTAGCAAAGGCATACAGCCACTCTGTGCTCCTGCTTGCAGACTGCACAGCGGGCAGGTATATGAGCTGTTTCTTTCCAGGAATTCACAGCTCGCTGGACACCCTGCCTAGAACATGCAGCTGGGATAAACAGGAGACCACATCAGCGTTTCCTCATTTTCTAATCAGAATGAGTACAGGCAGTCAGACTGTAACTGACAGACTCTGTGAGGGATGACTTGCATGTGACTGAGGTTCCCTTCCATCTTTTCAGACATCTGAATTTTATATCCAGTGCTATCAGACACTTTTTCCCTCGGTAATTGGGGATGGGAAAGCCACAGAAATATTCATGCTTACTGTTGTTAGATAGGGCTATTCTGTAGGAGATAGGCATATGATTATAACTATTTTTCTGGGCTTCACACATCTTCCAGAGTATTTTGGTGAGGGAAGAAGTAGCCATCTTTTTTTATCCGTCTTAGAAGTGCTGCTTAATACATGTACTTAGGAGATGAGATACTGAAACACTGTACACATGGATGCATGGATGATACTGGTGTTCTGTCAAAAGTAATTCCTAAATGAGGAACAACAACATTCAGGAGTTTAGAAATCATCCCTGCCTGAGCAGACTTGTACACGAAGCCTCAGAATCACAAAATGACTGCTTGCTCTATATCCACGTTTCATACCGTTTCCCTAAGCAGCTGTTCCTGGTCACCCTAAGGGATAACATATACAAACCTCTACACCAGCTAGAGGATGGTGCTTCTTTAAAATACTTAAGGACTCTTTCTAACCCTGGATATGATACAGTAAAAATATTTTTGTCATGAAAGGTATGAATGACAAGATATTAAAGGCTATACCGTCTTCTTCTATAATATATTAACCCAATAAGCAGAACTGCCTGACAGCCACAGTAAGTTTGGGGTTTATAGGTTTGGCAGGTTATTGATATACTGGCATGCCCGTCCTAGTTCCTGTCCTCCCTTTCGACTCGCCTGACTGGAAGAGGAGGGATCCTTACATAAAATTTACCCAAATCCAGGCTGCAGGCATGCTGTGCAGGTAGCAATTTCATGTTTCAGAACCTCCCCTTACGAGCACAAAAATGAGCTGATGAAGCTACAGATCTGATTTCTACGTGTCACTGGGAATAGACTGCATTTCAAGGGGGAATGTGTAAAAGGAGTTCCTTGAGAAAACGCTACGGAGTCATAATCTATCAAAACACTTCAAATATGAAGAACTGCCTTCCAGAAGAAAAGAACATGCTCCATTTCTACATTTTGTAAATGAAGTGTTTAGTATTTGGCTTAAATGACTTTTCATTTCACTGCTTCTTTTGTATGCTGTAGCATAATACAAAGTAAAAAAAAAAAAATGTCATCTTATTCAAAATAAAATAAATCTCATAAAATACCTGTTTTCACTGGTAAGTATTGAAGCCAGACTTTGAAATATCAAAATCCTTCCCAAAATGGTTCAGGTGATTGATTGTAGTATACTTAAAACTCTTGCACTCAGGCAGCAACAGCAAACTGAGTTTCTCTCTGGCTAGAGGAATGTTTACTCCCATGGCCCTATTGTCAAACAGCTCCTGCAATGCACAGACCTATAATTAATGTGGAGTTGCAAATTTGCATGCAGATTGTATTGGATGTCGGTGCCCAGGTGCTGGCAGTGGCAGGCTGCAGGGGTGGCCTCCATGAGGAGAGGCCAGGGCTGCCCCATGACAGACACAGCTGGTTCCAGCTGTCTCCAATGGACCCACTGCAGCCCCTCAGCCAAGGTGGGGAAGTGTGTTTAAGAAAAGGCAGAAAATGCTAAGGAGAGAGAGGGGCAGGGAAGAAAAGAGCAAGAAACAGCAAAGGGTAACTAAGGTAACCTTGCTAACAGCAAGGTTAGAGGAGGAGGTGTTCCATGGCACACCCCCAAAGGGACAGTGACCTGTGGAGGACCCACACTGAAGCACAGCAAAAGGGTGGTAAGAAAAGGGCAGCAGAGACAAAGCACTATGTCCTGGCCACAAGCCCCTTACTCCCCATGGCGCTCATTGCCTCACTGAAGGGACTGAGTCTAACCTGCAGCGATAACGAAGCAGGGAGGAGAGGCACCTGCAGTGGAGGAGTGAAGCTGAGCCTGGGAGTGAAGTTGAGGAAACTCACACGAACTGAAAGGGGAAGGAAAGGTGTTTTCCCTATATGTGTAAATGCTTGTTTCTTTTCTTGTTTGCTTTTGTGTCCCAATATCCTAATCAGTACTCAGATATTTATATTAACTGATGATAAATGAAATTAAATTCCTTAAAGCCAAGTCCGTTTTGTCCGCAGCAGTAATTGGTAAGTGATCTCCCTGTCTTTTTTTTGACCATGTTGAGGAATTTTTATGGTACTCCTTGAAGCAAATTAAACATATGTTTGTGCTTAAATATAAAAGGAAAATTTAATGAACAATGAATTGGGCAATCCTACCGCAATACACAGTTCTACATGGAGTCTGCAAAGACGTGTCACGAGCAGATTCTTTGTATACACTTGCACCAGCACCACTCCTGAGAGTGGTTGCATGGGGCACCTCAGCCCAGCCCTGGGTCCATCCCTCAGCCCAGCTCTGCTTCCCAAAGGTGACTCCTGAGCTCGGGCCCCTGGCTGCTCCCATTCCAGCAAGACAATGCTGAAGGGAAACTTCACTCCCTTGCAAGGAATCTGTTCTGTCTCTGGCATTCCTGCTTTCAGCCAATTTAACCCCTTCTTGCAGTTGGGCCTCCTTGCCCTCTGTACCAGATCATTCCTTGGTTACCACTGCTGAGCAGTTACAATTAGAATTCCCCCTTCAACCCACTAGTCTTCCCTCTCTCCCTCTCATTCTTCCTGTTTTCTCCCCCTCCCCGTGCCGCTGGAGGGGGCGGGGGTGAGTGAGCAGCTGTGCGGGTACTTGGCTGTGAGCTGAGGCCAACCCACCACACACATGGCAAGCCATTTCTGCTTGCCAGGTATGCATTTATGGTCCCAAATTACTTTCGTTATAGAGACGTGGCTTCACTGTTCAGTAATCATGAACTCCCCAATGTGTAGATATGCTGATGCCCATCCTTTTAGAAGGTGAGAGGGTTTCAAGTACAAAGGGGTGCAAACTCTGACTTTCTCATGTGCGTGCTTCAGAAACAGAATGAAACATGTCCCCAAGAGGAATTTGGTACTGCATCTTGCCTTTCGTTTTCAACAAGACATATTAATTACTTACAACATACAGTAATCTATAATATTAACAGCTGTCAGTGCATTAAAAATAGTTTAAGCAATTGCCTTTAGATGTTTATAAGGATAAGAAGACATTGAGGGTGGGGAAAATTACACAACGGGAGCAAAAGCAAAACACTCGCTCTGACTCCATAAAATCAGGAAACCCTGAAAGAACATTTTGTCTGTAAAGCATTTAGGATCTTGATTAAAGCCATTGTTTACAGCCTAGCAAAGATACTATTACATCAGCAAGGCCAGTTTCACTGTCAAGCTCATCAGCACAATACGGCCAGCAGGGACATTTTAAAAGGGCTCTTCAATTATGCCCTAAAGTAGTTTCAGTATCTATACTTTAAAAATTTGATCAAGAATGTATAAAAATCAAACCCCATATTTCACGCTGATGTGTTCCAGTGCATTACTATCAGACTTTAACCATGAAAGGAATAGCCCCTTTGTGCAAAGAGAATAGCTAGGAGAAGATTCAGGGAATAATAAAAGAAGCTTCAGGAAACGGTTATGAAATCCTGGGTTTATCCAGCAAATATGAACACAGCTTAGGTCTATGAAGTACTTGTGATTAGCACTGCTGTTCTTTCTAGCCCATTAAAAATTAGCTTAGCTGGACATTAGACAGACTATGGTTACTCCCTCCTTGAAACCCTCCCCTGGCTCTTTAGGAAATCATCTCATGATTTCTTGTCCTTGCTTCAAGGTCCTGTGATGAAATTTAAGTTTCAGCCTACATTTCATGTCTGTTTCTGCCACCAGGAACACCTACTTTGTGTGTGAATTAGACCATCTTCAACAGCCAATTCTCAGACTACACCCTTTGAACTGAACGCCCTTCTAATAGCAGTCTGCATGTCAAATCTCCATACTTTACTTCTAGACTGAAAGCTACTTGAAGCACAAGGATGGGTTACCCCAAAGAATACTTGTATTAGTGCTGAGTGACTAGTACTTACATTGCTGGTTGTTTGATTTTTTTCCCCCACCATTTTAATGACAAAACAAACAAACAAACAAACAAACAAAAATCCAGGAAAAATAGATCATTTTAGGTTAATATAGATTTATTTTCCCCTTTTCTTCTCTGAATTGAACATATCAGAAGAAAGTTCAAAAGAGAAAAATTGCTAATTGCAGTTTGATTTTACCCTTTTTAATTATAAAGTGAAATTTCTAACCGAGAGGTGGTTTTTGAACAAAGGACAAATCTATACCAGGGATGCCTCTGAATGAGTTTTCAGAGAAAGTCAAACCATATCCGTGCAATGTTCCTTCTTCAGAGTTTATATACGCTACAAAGCTAATTGATCTATGTGGATGTAGCTTCCACTGTAAGAGCTAACTGTGATATTGCTATTGTAGTGCACTATGCAGTGTAGCTATACCTAGAAAGTCTGGATATGTTCCTTTTAAAAAGCTATGACATTAAATGTTTACATACTTCAGAATTTGTGTCAACTCAATTTTCTTGCAGTTGAAAATTTTCACTAAATCACTAAATGAAGTTTTGTTCAGTCCAAAACTCCGTTTTAAAATGAATAAACAATGCATCAGAACAGATATGTATGGCTTTTCTATGTGCGTAAAGGCTCCTATCAGTTATCCTTCCTCTTCTTGAAGAACACGCTCTACATTGTTTTTTTATTCTTGATTATATTTCATGATACCCTGATGCACACACAGAAATAATGGGAGAATCAGCAATATCGGCAGTAGATATGTCTTACTCCAATGAGAAAAAGTAAAACAGGTAACGGGCAATTTTCTGTATTAGCTGAGTATAATTGGAATTGTTTGGTTCTATCCAGCAGTGTGCTCTGTGGACAAGATCCTGATGGACTTAAATCAATATATTTTCACTTGGTAGGGTTATTTGTCCATGTCCAAACTGACACAGTACTGTCAAGGACAGACAAGTAGATGTGTGAAAAAAATTACAGAGAGCCACTCTTTTAGAGGTATGTGGTCTGTTAATTGTGATAAAGTTTAAAAAACCATAATAAACCATATATCACACTCATTAATGAATCAACATGTAATTGGTGCCAAATATACCATAAAATTAATTACTGTTAGCTGGCAAATGGTGTAGGGTAAAATGACTTTATTTAAAGTGAGAAGAGTGAGAGCTGACAGGATACTCTAGAAGCTGAAAGCTTTGTACGTATGTCAAGAGAACAGCAGATGCATTCATCTGCCACTGAGAAACCTTAGCTACTTGAAGTAAAGGACAGCATTATTAATACCTGCTTCACATTCTAGACAGGACCACTCTAAATGCAATTATCTGAAAACGTTAATAAATATATTACTGACAGCTGATTAACGGCTTATTAACTCTATCTGTAACCATCACAGGATGCAGAAAATGAAGTAGAAATCAAGGGGTGACCAACAAAGTAATGCACCTGATTTATTAAAGCATTGTTTGCAAGCCAGAAATAAGGAGGGATATTTACCAGTAAAAATGAGCATTAGGACTGCCATGGTTATGGTCCACAAATTTAAAAAAAATGACATTTTAAACCCTTTCCTAAAGCTCCAACTTCTTGTTCATTTTTCATGCTTATGAGATTCAGAGTACATATGGATGTAATACTGATTTTCCCTAGTTTTGTGTTATTCTGCTTGAGTTTGGACATAATTACAACCAAAATGCATGCTATTAGTCACTGTCTGATATTTTTCTGTAATAATAGCTTGAAATGTTTTAGGGGTAATGACACCTTCAAAGTATAAAGGACAAAGCTGTTTATGTAGGGGTCTAATATGATCCCCATTTATGAAATCAATATAAATTAATTATTTTGTGTTGGTGTGGTGAATGGAATGTGACCATCACTGAAATTTTCCCCCCTTCTAGTGTTTGTTCTATAGAAGAAAGCAACAAACATTATTTACTGATTCAGAATTGAGACAGTAACTGGACAGGTATTCTTTATGAAAAGGTCTTAAATGTAAATAATGACATTTATTTACCCACTCCTCCTTATTTAATGCTCTTATGGATTACTGACAGAGTGAAATCATAGGCAAGCTCAGAGAGAGGCTAAAAGGCTAATATACGAACGGATTTTTTCCCCTAGTAACCAAAATACTATTGAAAGTTAAACAGTCATAAGATGTTATTGTGTAACACCACATTTCAACCAACTATAAAAGTAAACAAGGACAGTTCATTCTGTTCTGTCACCAATTATTCTGCAAAAACGGCTTTTCATCAATGGAGAGAGAGAGTGATAGAGTCATTGTTCAGAAATGTGTAGTCTATAACAGACTCTGATAGTTTTCCTAATATTAGAAAATAGAGGTACCACATCCTTATACAAAACTGCTCCTGATCTTTCAGAAAATTGAAAGACCCCTGTTTTATATCACTATGCTGTGTATCAAAGCAAAAGTGTTATTTCTAGTTGTTTCTTAAAAAGAGATATTGTGTTGAACATTATGAGAGACATTTTCAAAAGAAATAGTGCCATTTCCTTTCAGATAAGTTTTTGAAAATCTTCCGTGGCTATATAGACGTATCTGAAAGCATGTCTCCATTTTGCGACACATGTTGTATACATAAATTGTTGAGGACAATTTAAGTGAAAAGCAACTAGGAACAGGTGTCCCTTTATACCCCTGCAGACTGAATTTAATTCATCATATATACACATGCATGCAAGGTGTGAGCAGGTTTCACACACGATGACATGCTCTGTACTTGAAATAGTCCCATCATTATTAAATCTACGTACCTATACAATGTTATTTACTTTTTCTTGATATCATAGACTATGTTGAAGAGTTTGGTTTGCGGTTTTTTTAGCTCCCCTGAGCCCCTAGCATTTCCTGCAGTACCTCTTGTTCTTGGTATAGTGTCTGTGTAAAGGCAAGCTTCTCTAGCTACTTCACTACTCTGAAGTCACAGGCGTTTTAACTCTGTGACCGGAGAAATCAGTTTCCAAGTGAAATGTAATCCTGAATGGCAATTGTGGGCACTGGTAGGAATTACAGTTAGGCAACATAATTTTCTGTAACAAGAAACATTTACAGGAATACCCTAAGTCATATTATATCAGATCAAAGAAGCAGTTATGCCAATTTTGTGTACCTGACATAGCCAATAGCAGATCTCTAGTGAACACTGCAAAGACACTCCTTAAAATATATACCAAATCTATAGCAGTCAAGGAGTCCATATAGAAAAGTACTACTCTTGTGTAGCTGCCAGTGAATTTTTCCCTTCATGCATGTGACATTCAGGTTTTTACACTCAGGGTATATCTAATGTCCTGTGGCAGAGAATTTCATAGCTAGCTATACCTGAAGAAGTATCTCCTTTTATTTGTTTAGAACTTGACACATACTCGTCTCGTCTAATGTCCCCTACTCTTGTATTAGAAGAGACAGTAAACAATCTTTCCCTATTTACCTTCTCCCTGACACTCATGACATTCTGCCATATCCATCTTACAACATTTCTCTTCCAGGCCAGACTACTCTATTTAATCATCCTTCATACAGAAGCCATGTCATACCTGTGATCAACCTTGTTGCCCTTAGTGTAACTTTTCTTGTTGTAATATCTCTTTTCTTATGTGAACGGACCAGAACTGTTCAAAAATATCTAAGATTTGTGCTCATTTTTATCCTGGGAGGTCAGAAGATTTGAGCTCTATCATCCATTAGGAGGAATTAGATTTCTATCCCCTAGTATACCAAGCCTGTCACTCTACAGTGAGATACAACAAGGCAAGTTCTCAAATCAGATGCTGTCTTAGAAAAGACTTTATCTGTCAGGGAGCAGAACAACTCCCCAGGTTGCTTTCTAAAATCCCTCAAGTGTTTTAGTGTGTATCTGCATTACTGCTTTGCTCTCTTCAACAGGTTTTAATCACCTGGTTTCTTGGAGCTTGCTTCATCAGGGGTTCATTGTTAGAAGTTAATGACCAGTGGTTAAAGCTTCCCATTACCTTAACCAAGGCATTTCCCTTAGGTATGCGGTTTCAATCCCGAAGGGCCATTCAGTAAAGTTAAGAAAATGAGGTGCAGAAATATCATCTTTTCACTTAGGTAACATGTTAGTTTAGTCTTTCCCTTTATAAATATACAGAAAAGTACAAAAAAACAGAGTGTCATATCATGAGCATAAAATATTGCCCATATACTCTGCATTAGCTACCTTAAGAGGCTTCCCCAGCAAAACTCATTCAGAATTAACTTTTTGGATAAAATCATGATCTTCCCACAAGGCTAATCTATGAAGGGCTCGATTCTGTAAGAGGTAAATGATGCACAGACAGGCTTCCAGACACAAAAATGCTGTACTTCAGGACGCAAAATGTTTTCCAGAAGGAGCCAGAAAAGTTGAGCCATAGCATTCAGCAGGATGGTCTAGTTTTTCCATCACTTCCCTCAAGTAAACTAACTGCAGAATGAAACAGACACACTGGCAGGACACTATCCCACACCTTCCCCAGAGCTGAGGCTATAACTGTCTCATTTCCACAATGCCAGTTCTTGTGTACCTATGACTCCACGAGCTTGTCCTGGGATAGCTACAATCCTCCACAAACAAGCTGTGCAGTCACAATTCAAGAATGTATGCCCACACACAATCTGTACCCTGCTGAGTGGGCAAATAAATAGCAAACGTAACAAATGAATAATATAGTGTAAAATTCAGTGCATAATAACTACACAGAAATGTTCACAAGACAATGATAAAATCATAAATAAGGAGAGAGAAGGCAATGCCTCCAGTGGCACATTACATCTCTCTTCTGCATTACTATTAACACCCCCTAGAAAACAAATTTGTGTCTAGAGAAAGTACAATTCCAAATTTGATCAGAATAAAAAACACTGTGGAAGAGTCTTCCTTTGAGAACTAGTCTTAAGATAAATATTATTCTATACCCAAGTGATTTTCCTTTTTTAGATCCAGACTCTTTCTCCTGATTTCACTGCAGTTCTGCTATTACTTCTTTTGCACAAGGGAAGAGCCAGCAAGAGTAACATTCAGAACAGCCTTAAAAAATTTTGAGATGGAATGCTTGCTATGATTGTGGTACTGAGCCAGTTGTGTACAGCAGAACAAGACAAGACTAAGCAGAGGTTCCCTTTCAGCCACAAAGATCTGGTTATTCCACAGGGAAAAGTAATTATTTTTTATATTTTCTTACTTTGGATATATTTTTTTCCTGAAAAAAAGATTACAAATAATAATAATAATAATAATAATGCATTAAAAGAATATCATGCAATAAATAATAATAATAATGCATTAAAAGAATATCATGCAATATTTCATTACTTCTGCAAACAAATACATTCATGCATAGTTATTTTGCTTTTTGTATATCATGCATTTGGAGTAGTCTTAAATACCCTAAATGGAGCTTGCAAGGAAACTTAAATTCAACATTAATTCCAGTCTTCACATGCAATTTATACTGTTCACTTAGTTTTCTCACCTTTCTTGTTGACAATTAGTGATATGCCCCAGGGATTTTACTGCTACATGCATATGAATTCTGGTGAGGACTAGAGGACTTACAAACTATAAATGTAATATATGTTACGTTATATAAAAAAACCTACACATGTAATATAAGTTATGAGATCAACTTTCTCTTACAATAAACTTAAAATTATAGCAATACATAAGATATTTCAGATCAGATGAGGAGCGTGGGTCAGGAGGTGAGGTATAAATGAATGAAATACTTAGAATTTTCAAATCTAAATGAAAAACATATCTTTTCCATTTCCATTCCTTTTCATTCTCTCACTCTTACACATAGAAATTAATCTAGTCATTTTTCCTGCTGATGGAATTTTTATTGTTAGGGTTTAAAAAAATTGAAACATATATAACTGCTAAGATCATGTGGGATCTTTTAAATGCGGAGCTAAATGGTCTGTAGATGTACATTTATGAAACAAGCAGACAGTATGCAATTTGTTCTTTATGAAAAAATATTTATTTGCAGAAGCAACATTCTGTCACTTATATTTTTGTTCCCTGTTTGAATAGTTTTGCAAAGCTGGTGTCCTGAAACTCAAATCCAGAGTTTATTATCCATTAAAATAAAACTTCTCCAAGGGTGGTTGTATATCTGAGAAATCTCCTTATACTTTCAGCACATTCCCTGCACTCCTCTGTTAGACTGCCCATCTTTTCAGATCTGAACTCATCTCCCAGTAGACTCCATTGCTACTTCTCTCTGATCTTAATTTTGATTTGGAGAAGTGGCATGAAGCATATGCTTCCCAGCTGGATCTTCTGTGGTAGAAATTTTATCTGTTCATTGCATTCAGTTCCAAGGGACATTAAGGTCTCATGAAGGAAAGGATCATAATGAGAAACTATCTGGCTTTCCTCTTCTCATTTCTCAGCAGCAGAATCAGAATATTACTTACTTAAAAAGCTTCAACTAGTGTTATGCCAGACCTAATTTTTTCTCTTTCTGGATCTGATCCAGAGAGAGAGTCACAGATTCATATAAATATGATTTTCAGAATATAGGACAAAGGAATGCTTCAGTTAAAATACACATTTCCTGCTATAGGAAAAAAATGTTTCTCTGTGATAAAAATGAACATGTTTTTAAACGACATATGAAAAGAAAATTTTTGCATTGTATCACACTAGAGAAAAATAACAGGGATTGGTCATTTAAGTTAGCTTTACATATATAATACATGTGGAGGAATAGTAAGGGATAAGGCAGAAAGCCTCAGTACAAGTTTACTTCTCTTCATTCATTTTGGTTGTAGGAAGTTGTAGACTAAAATTTGCAGTAATTTTCTTGTTACAGTTAATCTTATAAAATCAATAAAAAATTTACATAATAATAAATGGGAATTGTTTCTTGCAAAGTTCACAGGACTAGCAGATGCAATATTACTTCATCGAAAATTATTAGTTCATAAATAAATTTTTAACTTTTCCTTTCAAAGCCACAAGTCTGATTAGATTATATATTCTGAGCTAGTACCAGTGCTACTAGTGCATTTTTAATTTTTTTTTTAAATGTTTAGAGAAAACTGTCAGTTAAAAAGAGAAAAAAAAAAAAAACAAAACCAAACAAAAACCTCACAACCAACCACACTTACATTTTTAAGGAAAAAATGATCTTTTATTTCCCCAGTTGATCTTAATTACAACTCTCAGCCTGCCTTAGATGAACACTTGATAACAGTAGGAGGTACTGAGTGTGTAGGGGGACTAAATCAACTCTTTATCTTCAAGGTCTCCATAAGCCACATCAGAGATTAGCTTTTTTGTGCTATGAAGAGCAGGGTCCAGGCGGGTTGAGTGGGTCCTTTGGAAAGCATGCGCTCCTCCAAGACAGTTCCCAGAAACTAAGCATCTTTCTCCCTAGTAGACCCCAGGGAGACCATCTGCAGGCTGCCTGCAAGCTGCCAAAACATTGGCTGGAGGATGGGAGATGGTGAATTAGAGCTGTTTTTTTATCTGGTTGTAGCCTAATAGTGGGAAAAAGCAGAAAAGTGCAGGAAAATGATATGGCCATTCCAGCCAGAGGTTGTAGGTGTTAACATTTCACAAGATTCTCAAATATTTAGTTTAAATTATTTAATGAGATGTTCAGTTAAACATCTAATGCGTAGGATTCTAATTCAAAATTGAAAATTCTGATGTTTAATAATAATTAATAACCAGTACCTGGCTCTTGTTTATAAGAGTATCAGTGGTTTCTCAAAGCACTGTGTTACCCAATGAGAGATGAAAAACTAAGTCCTACTGTAGTGATTAGCATTTCATGGTTATGCAGATGCTAAAAGAATCTTAAGTCAAATGTATTCTGAGGGGACTGATACTGCATTAGACATGTAACTATATAATAGACAACAGCACAATGTGTTTAAGAGGTTCATGAGTTTAAGAAAGGCTTTCTGTATTTAGGATTTAACTTTAATCCAAACCATCGTTATTCCTGCAGCACAGAAACTTTGTATTACCAGGTGGAAGGAGATGCCTGATGCCACTTTAAGCAATTCTGGGTGGCTGAATAGATTTAGATAAAATGAAACACTCATTCATACCACTCCCAACTTAAACCTTAGTCTAAAATGTCAGTCGATTAGAAACACTAACATGCCTTCAACTTTCCATCATACTTTTGTTAATTTCTCTCTTAGATTTTGATCAAAAATGGAAATACTTAATCCTATTCAAACAGTCCTTTAAAGTTGCTTTTTAATCTATGGGATAAATAGCTGAGAAATGTTCTTCTAGTCCTTCTGGGAAGTCCATTCCTTCCCTTTGAGCTCTTTTGAAGCTGTTGGTTCAAAGTTAGCCCTTTGGAAAATACAAAAGGTACCTAAACATGGACTTGAAGGCATTAAGAAGGCTGCTCTTTTAAAGGCCTTATCCCTCATTTTCTATTTATGAAATAGAAATCCAACATTATAGGAATCTGTAGCTTCCTAATACTACAGTGTGGGAAGTCACTTGGACCTTAAAGGAAAATATAATAAAAGAGATGGATTCCACACTAAGAATCTAATATGGGTGGTCTGAATGACAGATGGGTCCCGGGTAATATTCACGGACCATTCAGAGATGTTAAATTAGTGGATGATGTCTTCTAAAATGCATTTAAATTAGATGTCTAAATTAATCAGAGTTAAATATTGGGTATACTCCCCATCAACTAGCTGTGACTCTTTTTGAGTAGTTTCATTAAAAGGAATTAAAATTCCGTGGGATAATTTGTCTACTCAGAGCTGTGAAGACCAGTTCAGCCACTTTTACTTGTAACTCAAAATGAAAAAAACCTATGATTAAAACTAATTTTATGGTAGAAGGTTTATAGCTGTTGTATAAACACTTGGCTTAAAGGACTGCAGAAGAAGAGAAGAAAATGGAAAATACTTATTATGAACCCTCTCCTCCATGCACAACCCGCATATACATGTGGACATCTATAACTGTCCTCCAAAGCCAGGAAAATAATATCTGTTACAGCAAGATTCCAAAAAGAAGGCATTTTAATGAAAAGCAGTGTTTGCCCATCCAAATATAGATTCACTACTCTAATAATAAGTAAATTTTATTCCTTAGTATCAAATAGGTAGAAGATTTGTAACATTGTTATGTAGTGTACTGGCCCATTATGTTACGTTATTGAACACTACTTCTTATTTCTTTAGTGCACCATCTGTTCATAACACTTTCAATAATTGGCTCCCATGGATAATACTAGTGTATAACAGAAAGTAAAGTTTGCTGATAATTCCCAAGGACATTGTTTTAAACAGTAATCTGATATACAGATAAGAAAGCATCAACATTTAGCAATTGGGAATAAGGTAGTGTACTCGGCTGGATACTCTGTGCAGAAACAGATATTGTTTAATGTGACATCTAAACTAGACCATGTACGCTGGAAAAGAGCCAAAATCTAAGTCAAATTGTAAGATGTTGACATTTGTCAGAAATTATGTCATTTCAATGTTATAAACCTAGTAAAAAAAAGAGCAAAATTTAAGTTTTCAGCTATAAAAATTCAGCTATTCTTTGGCAACTGAACAAAAGATAACAACTATTAATTGAAGGAAAAGCTTGGATCTTATAAACCATGTCCACAGAAAATCATTATTACTTACAAATGATAATGAAAATGCAAATATTGTCATTCTGCCATGGTAGAAGCTTTTTTTTTTTTTTTAGTCTGTTCTGTTAACATAGAATTTTGTTTTTAACTTAATTAGTTGTTTTACTTTCTAGAGGTTAGAGGTTTTATATAGTTCAATGGTATTCAACAAGAATATAAAAGAAGTAAAGCCTTCATGTGGTTTCAGTCTTATTATATGAACATTGAATGTCTCATTTTTCTTGACTTCCATCTTACAAATTGAACAAAAATAGCACAGTGCTTATCCACAGAGCGTGCTGTTGTCGAGTTCATTGTCATTATAAAATAGGTGGCCTAGTTTGTGACTAAGAGACAACAAAAATGACATTTTAAATACACATGCAACTGCTGCTTTTTAAGCAGATGACATCATCCCGCAGAAAACTAAATGAATCTCTATGCTTCTAAAGCAACACAGAATATCATCAAATATATCCAACCACTCATTCTATAAAATGTTGGTTTAAGATCTCCAGAAAGATAAATCTCTAGGATTCCTTCAAGTTCCAAATGAGTAACTTGGGGGGAAAAGAATCAAAAACAAATCAGTCTCGGATGCATAATGAAACACTCTATTACAGTGATCTATCATTTCCAGGAGAGAAGGACAGCTTTTTTCTGGGCTTGTCCAAGACTGTAGGAAGAATTCTTAGAAGATCTAAGAGTCACCACCAACCTCACCTACTTTTCTGCATTCACAATGCCCTTTGTGACCTCGTCTTCAAGAGTCAGAACGTATAATACATCATGCATACAAAAGAAATAAAACGTCCACTCCCAAGAGAGGATGAAGGAAATAGTCATATGTTCCAGCTAGAAGTCATTGCTTAACATGTTACTGGAAGACACTCAGATACCACAGTAGAAAAACATGAATAGAAGTATTACAGAGGTGTCTATATTAACTCAACAGTTAAAGGATACATGGAAATTTCATCTTAAAACATCACAAAAATCAGTTTTGTAAATTGCTCAGGCTTCAAATTTACATGAAACTCTTCAGAGGAAAATTCATATTATCTATGATGCTCCTCAAAGTTAAGTTTGATTATCTCTCTGAGCTTTCAGGCCAACCAGAATGGAGTTTAAATGACAAAGAAAATATACATACATAGAAAGAGAACTCAGAAAGTCATTATTAGTTAGAGAAAGTGCTGAGAGATGGAATGAACTTTCAATATAGCTGAGGCAGTTAAGTAGTATAAACGTATTTAAGAAAAAAATTATAAAGTTGAGGAGACTGTTAAGTTAAAGACATTAATCAAGTCTGTGATTCTATTTAACCAGCTGTCCTCTTCAAAAATAAATATTACTTTTATTAATGTTATTATTATGTTTTTTTCTTTAATATGCCAAGAGACCAGCTTCGTATTATCAGTTTCCAAGACAAAGGTATTTCTATCATATATAGGACAGAATGATTTGCTGAAGAGCTCCAAACAGTCATGAACTTAATGGCAACATGAGATGAACAGAGAATAAAGCCTCAAAGTCGCCCTCTACACATATACATGAATGTATATTTATGGGTCTGTGCATATATGTGTGTGTGTGTACATATAAAGCATATATATTTATTTTTTTAAATATTCCTTCATGACAATAATAGTGTCTATCCCACCAGAATGGGGAGCATGATTTTTCAATAGATTCATGTGCATTTGAGCATCTTTGGAGTTTAAGAAAGAATAAGCTCCAGCTGAAGCTTTCCTACAGTTAAAGTATTTATCCTGTCTCCCAGGTTGGTTGTCCCATGCCTGATAATGCCCGGCTTCCTGCTGCATCCTTTCTTCTGTCAGAAAATGGTTAGGATTTTCATAGTATCATAGAATCATAGAATCATTAAGGTTGGAAAAGACCTCTAAGATCATTGAGTCCCACCGTCAACCCAACACCACCATGCCCACTACACCATGTCCCTAAGCGCCTCATCTACATGTCTTTTAAATACTTCCAGGGATGGTGACTCAACCACCTCTCCTGGAGCAACTTGAGGCCATTTCCTCTCGTCCTATCGCTGGTTACTTGGCAGACCAACACCCACCTCGCTACAACCTCCCTTCAGGTAGTTGTAGAGAGCGATAAGGTCTCCCCTCAGCCTCCTCTTCTCCAGACTAAACAACCCCCGTTCCTTCAGCAGCTCCTCATAAGACTTGTGCTCTAGACCCTTCACCAGCTTCGTTGCCCTTCTCTGGACATGCTCCAGCACCTCCATGTCCTTGTTGTAGTGAGGGGCCCAAAACTGAACACAGTATTTGAGGTGCGGCCTCACCAGTGCCAAGTACAGGGGCACGATCATCTCCCTGCTCCTGCTGGCCACACTATTTCTGATACAGGCCAGGA
Organism: Calonectris borealis; assembly: GCF_964195595.1. NCBI lineage: Eukaryota > Metazoa > Chordata > Aves > Procellariiformes > Procellariidae > Calonectris > Calonectris borealis. The sequence goes on from NC_134313.1 coordinate 50,588,048, forward strand.
TGCCATTGGCCTTCTTGGCCACCTGAGCACACTGCTGGCTCATGTTCAGCCGACTGTCAACCAGCACCCCCAGGTCCTTTTCCTCTGGGCAGCTGTCCTGGTTTTGGCTGGGATGGAGTTGATTTTCTTCCTATTAACTGTGTTGTGGTATAGTGCTGTGTTTTGGATGTAGTGTGAGAATAATGTTGATGACACACTGATGTTTTGGTTGTTGCTAGGTATTGTTTATGCTAGTCAAGGACTTTTCATCTTCCCATGCCCTGCCAGATGTGCAGGGGGCTGGGAGGGAATGTGGCCAGGGCGGCTGGCCCAGCTGGCCAATAGGCTATTCCATACCATATGACGTCATGCTCAGCATATAAGACTGGGTGAAGAAGAAGGAGGGGGGGCGTTCGGAGTGATGGCATGTGTCTTCCCAAGTAACCGTTACGTGTGATGGAGCCCTGCTTTCCTGGCGATGGCTGAACACCTGCCTGCCGATGGGAAGTGGTGAATGAATTCCTTGTTTTGCTTTGCTTGCGTGCGCGGCTTTTGCTTTCCCTATTAAACTGTCTTTATCTCAACTCACGAGTTTTTCTCACTTTTACCCTTCTGATTCTCTCCCCCATCCCACCCGGCGGGGGGGGTGAGCGAGCGGCTGCATGGTATTTGGCTGCTGCCAGGTTAAACCGCGACAGTCCTTTTTGGCGCCCAACGTGGGGCTCGAAGGGTTCGAGATAACGACAGGTTTGATTGGAATGTGCTAGATTGAATTTATAGCTGTTACTGCTGTTTAGCTATTAATTCGCAGGCTCTTGTGCTTGCCATGGGGCTTGCTTGCCTTAATGTGTATTAGAGTCTTGTGCTCATTAGTGGCTGCTTTTTTGCTCTCGCTGCTTGCTGTACTGCTGCACTGCTGATCGTCTTACTGTGCTGTGCCTGGGAACATTCTGATAACAACAATGGGGATGCGCCTGGGCTGGCAGATGGCCAGGGCATCGCTGCTGCTTCTGTGCTGCTGTGCTGGACAGGCTGGAACTGCAGCGTGAACTCGAATTGAAGGGACTGTGACCTGTGGCTGAGTCCATGCGGGACAGGACACCCCGAGGCGTCTGTGGCTGTGGATAAGCCCATGCCCAAGCAGGTACATCTTGAAGCGTCTGTGGCCGTGATTATGTCCGTGCCGCAGCAGGTGTACCTCTGAAGGGATTGTGGCCTAAGGATAAGTCCACGCTGGAGAAGGTACACCTCGAAGCATCTGTGGCTGTGGATAAGTCCATGCTGCAGCAGGTACACCTTGAAGTGTCAGTGGCTGTGCATGAGGCCATGCTGGAGCACCTCAAAGCGTGTGGCCGTGGATAAGCCCATGACAGGGGAGGTACACCCCTGGAGAGATTGCAGCCATGGGTAAGGCCATGTTAGAGCAGGTTTACTTCTGAAGGGACTGTGGCCCATGGAGAAGGCCACACTGGAACTGGTGCACCTCGAAGCGACTGTGGCTGTGGACAGGTCTGTGCCGCAGCAGGTATACCTCTGGAGAGACTGTGGCTCATAGGTAAGGCTCCACTTGGAGCAGGTACACCCCTAAGGGACTGCAGTCTGTGGATAAGTCCAAGCCGGAGCAGGGGCAAGGGGAAGAGTTCATTACAATGTTAAACCCTATGGTCTGGCCCAAAGGGACCAGGGGTGGAGATTGTAATGGATATACCTTTAAATTGTTGCAACCCATGATTTGAGTTGCATGTTATAGGAATTACTATAGCAGGAACCACCTGAACCAACGGAGGACAAACTGTACAAGAAGCAGCGCAAGTGCAGCAGTGACCCGACCTGAGCTGGCTTTGGTGCCCAGTAACTCCACGCAACACACCACCTCTGCTGACCTGAGTGACCACCATAACAGATGGAGCCCAAAGTCATGGACTAAATTAACGCAGTGGACATTTTGTGTACATTTATGGATATTTTATGGACATTTTACAGGGGTGGTCCACAGACTAAGGGAATGATATCTGTGTATTATATCAAAAGATGGGAAGGGGGATGGTGGGTAATGAGAATGTATTGGATAGTGTGGGACCTGAGCATGATGTAAATGGTATAGAATAAGGGGTGGATACTGTCCTGGTTTTGGCTGGGATGGAGTTGATTTTCTTCCTATTAACTGTGTTGTGGTATAGTGCTGTGTTTTGGATGTAGTGTGAGAATAATGTCGATGACACGCTGATGTTTTGGTTGTTGCTAGGTATTGTTTATGCTAGTCAAGGACTTTTCATCTTCCCATGCCCTGCCAGATGTGCAGGGGGCTGGGAGGGAGTGTGGCCAGGGCGGCTGGCCCAGCTGGCCAATAGGCTATTCCATACCATATGATGTCATGCTCAGCATATAAGGCTGGGTGAAGAAGAAGGAGGGGGGGCGTTCGGAGTGATGGCGTGTGTCTTCCCAAGTAACCGTTACGCGTGATGGAGCCCTGCTTTCCTGGCGATGGCTGAACACCTGCCTGCCGATGGGAAGTGGTGAATGAATTCCTTGTTTTGCTTTGCTTGCGTGCGCGGCTTTTGCTTTCCCTATTAAACTGTCTTTATCTCAACCCACGAGTTTTTCTCACCTTTACCCTTCTGATTCTCTCCCCCATCCCACCCGGCGGGGGGGGTGAGCGAGCGGCTGCGTGGTATTTGGCTGCTGCCAGGTTAAACCGCGACAGCAGCTTTCCAGCCACTCTTCCCCAAGCCTGTAGCATCGCATGGGGTTGTTGTGGCCGAAGTGCAGGACCCGGCACTTGGCCTTGTTGAACCTCATACAATTGGCCTCAGCCCATCGATCCAGCCTGTTCCTCCTTTAGTTGGCCAAGCCTGTTTTTACAAAACTCTAGAAAACCTAATTATCTGTCAGACACCTTCCACGCCAAAATTTAGTTGAAACTAAGCAACTGACTCTAAAGATTGAGGTGTGATCATCACATGGTGTTATTTCTGTAGGAGATGAAATTGAAAAATAAGCCATCTTCTAAGGACACCATGGGGATACAGAGGAAGCACTTCATATAAAAAGCTCCAGAGAATAATCCATGTTGGTGCTTCTCACTTACACACAGGTTTTTATTTGTGGACCTCAAAACACCTCTTATCAGCATAGGGGAAGGGGTTACATGTGTGTATATATAAGTATACATGTATATGAATACAGATATATAAACACACACAGAAATATACATGAGAAGCAATATATGTGAGAAGCACAGTAGTTCAATAGACAAAACGCTTGTCTACCAGCTGGAAGGGCACAGAGCTATTGTGCAAACACTGGTACAGACATTTTTATATAACATTTTGCACAAAAAATAAACACATTAAATGAAATCCTGACTCTGGTAGTAGAAACAATTTATTTAAGTATGGCGGGATTCCACCTTTGAGTTTGATATCTATGTTTTTTCTAGTAGATGTGCAAGCACAAAAACATACGAATCTGAAGCAGAAGAGTTTTTACTCTGTATGAGAGCTGTGGAACAGCAACAGCAACATGGAATTTCACTGGCTTTGTGAAGTACTTCAAACCTTTGACCTATGTATATTCTACTGTTTTGAAATGCAATACTCATTGCCAGTACAAAATCTTTTGCATTTGGGTGGATCATTTTTTAGAACTGGTGTTCAACCCCTCACTGAAATCATGCAATTAGAAGTGCAGATGACCGATATAACACAGGAGAAAGACTAGAGGCTAATTCCATGCAATGATTGGGTGGTGAGACTAAACAAATGGACATACTTTTTCACAGTGTAAGTAATTAGATGATAGAAATCTTTGCCTCAGGAGATTTTAAGTGCTAGGTTCATAAAGGCATTGAAAAATCAGAAGTTCCTTCAGGGGGGAGGAGGGGGAAGTTGGTGAAAAGCCTACTAAATATGAAGAAGAACATACATTCCCAGTGGGGGAAACCCCATCTTGGAAGAAGCTGGGTGCCATCCCAAGAAGTGCCACCATGTATTGAGCTGAATACATACACTTCCCTTAGTCAACAGATCTGCTGGACTCAGAATTCTGGGTTTAATTAATCTTTGTTTCAGCACAGAACAACCATTATTCTGGTCTTAAATCTGTTCTTTTTTTGTACATTCTGACTGAGGCATGACAAGTTGGTTAAAAATTAGACCATTTTTTTCATAATTCATTATTTTAGTAATTAAATATCCAATTATAAGATAAAGTTTGAGTTCTGTCAAATGGAAAACAGGGGGTGTTCCTTGAATTTATTTTTATTAGAACTCTTCAAGCCACTTGTCATTGCAAAATTAAAGGAAATGTCTCCTGAAAATGTTTTTTTGGTCATTACAGCTAATATTTGTGTTACATTTTCATAATAAGACTTGGCAAAAATTGAGTTTACATCATTTTCTCTAAGCAGTTTTCTGTGTCATATTTGATAAAAAGTACTGTGCAGAAGTTTATGTACATTAGTTGGAAAGAATGTTGAGATAATCTGTTTATTAAAACCAACATATAGCGCTAAAATGTATTTTAAAGGATAGGAAGTAGGGACCATAATCCTTTTCTGTTCTAAAGTGCATTTTTTCATGTGTAATAGATTCTGGTATTGCTTAATCTCTTGACAAAAACTCTATAAATTACAATACTCTTCTAATGATCACAGGGTATTTCTTTCACTCTCAGGACATTACCACTCCAGTGGGAATTATGGTCACACTTTAAGAGGATTTGATTCAGTATTAGGGCAGCAATTGTGTGTTAATTAAATACCAATTGATTATTTAAAATGCATGTGCTGAGTTTTAGTGCGTTTGTGTTAGGTACATAATCTGTAGATCTTGATTACAATGTTTTGAATGATAGATTACAGGTGCTGGTATAGCAGAAAATGTTTGAGTGATGCTGAAAAGTGAATAAAGCAACCGCTTGATGTTTAAGGACACCATGGCAGAAGTGGGTAGATGGATGTTCCCTCTTAAGCTATATTTATCATTGATTGTGATGCTTAATACAGTCATTTTAAAGCTTTACCAAGTCAAAGGGCTTGGTTTGCTTTGGTTTTCCACTACCTGGGCAAGCTACCATACTTTCCTATCTAAAGGAAGAAAAACGTTTGAAGAAAAGGTGTAATTTCTGTCTTCTCACACCCTGGGATTACACACGCTGGGGCAAATAGGAATTTCTCAGATAGGTAGGTTTATGCTGTATCCTGTCTGTTGAATAGCCAGTAAGGATGAGCAATGTTTTTTTGATTTTTTTAAACATCAGGTCAAGCAGCCTTTATAAAATCTGATTTATACGCACTTGATTAGAGACTGGATGAAAGCTTAGGGTTCACAGCAAAATATAGCCAGTGTATGGCAATCAGTAAGGTTTTTGCTGGTGTTTAGTTTACCAGGGGCTACGCTGGGAAAGAAAAATTCATCAGGCGTGGCTTCTGTGTTAAGGTGTAAGCTACAGATCAGATTGAAATCATTTCACATTTTCATCACTTTGCAGAACTCCGTGATTTTTGGGTGACGTGTTAGCTGAGTCAGCATGTTTTGTGCGTAGATGTGAAAGATGTTTTTACCAAGAAGAATAGATAAAACTTCCACCAAGAGATTACAGAAGGAAACCAAATGGCAGTATGTGCCAGTGCTAACAGAATAGGTATTATTCCAGTAAAAAAAAAGTTTCTGATTTTAGCATCTTTCCAGATTAGATTTGTACAAACAACTCATTCAATCTATTTAATTAAATACCCACTGAAGCAAAATAAAAGAAACACAGAAAATTCGTTTGTATTTTTTCTACATTGGACTGTTGTTTTCTATGGTAAGAACTTCAGGGTTTAAATATATAAGTGCCTTAGACTATGGGGTATTATAACAGGAATGAAAATGACTCTAATACCATTTGGACAATAGCAACTGTTTTTATCTGCTGTGCCAGATTTATTTTTGGCACCATTCCTGCTGTTTCCTGTGTGCAGACCCAGTGGGGGTTAGGATATCAAGACTGGGTTTGTGTGAACGGTCATTGCCAAGGTTCTGCCTTTCTATTGAAAAGGAAGAAAAAGAGAGCATAGATTTGAACAGACACTGGGCTGACATGCCTAAAGACTTAAGTTCTGTGTTTACCAGCAGAATAGCTATATAACAAACAGACAATGGCAGTCCAGGCTTCGGCGTGCAGGTCTGCCAGCATCCCTGTTCAGAAAAGATCGGGGTTGTGGGTGAGAGGCCAGAACAAATCTTCACGGTCGTATATCCTGGTATCTTGGGCTGCATTAGGAGGAGTATTGTTAGCAGGTCAAAGGAGGTGATTCTTCCCCTCTACTCAGCACTGGTGAGGCCACACGTGGAATACTGTGTCCAATTGGGGCTCCTCAATACAAGAGAGACATAGACATACTGGAGAGAGTCCAACAAAGGACCATGAAGAAGGTTAAGGGACTGGAGTATCTCACCTGTGAGGATAAGCCAAGAGATCTGGGACTGTTCAGCCTGGAGAAGAGAAGGCTCAGGGGGGATCTTACCAATGTCTACAAATACCTGAAGGGAGGGTGCAAAGAGGACGAAGCCAGGCCCTTGTCAGTGGTGCCCAGTGGCAGGACCAGAGGCAGCAGGCAAAAGCTGAAACACAGGAGGCTCTGTCTGAACATCAACACTTTTTTACTGTAAGGATGATTGAGCACTGGAACAAGTTGCCCAGAAAGGTTGTGTAATCTCCATCCTTGGAGATATTAAAAAGCTGTCTGGAAATGGTCCTGGGCAACTGGCTCTGGGTGGCTTTGCTTGAGCAGGGGGGTTGGACCAGATGACCTCCAGAAGTCCCTTCCAACCTCAGCAATTCTGTGATTCTGTGGTATAGTCTTCAGCCTCCCTACTGTGACTGTCATCAAGGACACCTATGGTAATGATTTTTGTGCCTGTATAAAAGCTGGACGGAGACTAAATGCCAAAATTTCGCATAGGACACTGAACAGATGGCTAAGTTCAGTCACCAACCAGCAGAACTTAACTTAGGAAAACAGCCAGAGGTGTCAAGGTCTGTACTGTCATCATCTGTGCCCCAAGTCACTCCTCATCTTCAGCAAGGGTGCCAAGCCCTCTGCTGAGACCACATTGTCCTCTCTGTCCTATGCTCTCAGAATGACAGGCTTTGCCTTTCACAAGCTTTGATAATAATGACTGTGGGCCAGACTGTGCACTCAGGTGGCAAGTGAGCTGCAATACCTCATGAATACTTCTATACACTACCACACTTCAGTGAGATCCTTTGAAGTCAACTATTCTTCTGTAGAAAAGAAAGTCACCTGCTACCCCTTTATTTCAGAAGCAACATCCTAATTTTCAGCTAAGATTGTTTTGCTACCTCCTCCCTCCCCTTCTCGGGGGCACCAAAGGAGTAGAAATTCCTACACTAGCCAGTCATACCTAGCATGAACACATGAAGCTATGCAAGAATGCAGAAAGAATTTTGTTTCTCCCTCCTTCTCAGCAGGACTGCATCTGACCCTGCTAAATTCCAACCTTCAGATTTTAACTGTCAGGTAATGGATTTTTATTTATTTTTAAGGTCACTGACCCCTTAAAAAGAACACAGAAAATGCTGGGTATGCTGCTTTCTCTGAAATGGAAGTCTCTGATTTCAGTATATGTTACTCATTCATAATTATTGGAAAACTGGAGGAAAGGCAATAAGAAAAGGCTTGATTTTTGTGGAGGTGTTTTGTTTGTTTGTTTTTAATTTCAGTATTCTTCCTTCCTTCCTCACCATCAGCTCTCCATCAGTATTATGTATAACTATGTGACTGGGTAGAAAAATTGTAGCTAAAGGTATGTGAAAAGCCAATTGTGGTGTATATCTTATTCTACTCACTGGGTACAAGACAAAGCTCCACTTGAAAGTTTGGAAATTGGGTATTATCTCTGCTATTCAGCAGTGAACAATAACAGGTTCTTCATATTGCAAGATAAGCACAGAAAAAACCCGAGAAGCTCTTTATCAGTGAAAAATACTCTAAGAACAATACATGCACATTTGGATAGAAATAGAGAGTGATTACATTTTGACTAAAGTTAAAAAAAAAGGCTGCTCTCAAATCCCTTAGAAAAAAACAAAAAAAAAAATTCAGGTAAATATATAAATATATTCTACCAGCAAAATCATTTTAATCATATATGCTGCCTAATGCTGTTTTGTGGTTACAGTGACTAGTTTGCGAGGAACGGACTTCTTTGATAAATAACTCTAGAGATAAAACACTGCTGCTGTGTGTGGAGCTTGTTAGTCATATCCTGATGTGTCACTGATGGCTAAGAGAGATAAAGAGAAAAAGAAGGGAAATATGGTTGATCAAACAGGTAGTTGTTCACAGCAGTAATTCTACATATGCACATATGCAAACTTCTATGCACATATACATTTACTCAAAGATATACATATACAGGCAGTTATCTAAATCTATTCTCCATAAGAGAAGATTGATAGCACAACACAGAAAATACTGAGTAATCTGCTTACCTTTGAAACAACAACAGAAGAAAAAAGAAACCCAGCCTCCCCACCCCCCAAGGTATTCTAATTACAATGTATAGTATTATATAAGAATACTGTGCACAGTTAAATAAACATAAGACTGAGCAAACTTGCCCAAGTAGGAAAAAAGCTATTTGAAGGCTTCACCCTTTTTTAACTGGTCAAAATATGGTCAGTAGAAGAAGCAGGCACAGCTCTGAAAAGAGTAATGAGGTAACAAAAAGAGATAACACCTGAAAGAGCATCCATTCTGTGTGAAGCATACTATTCCACTTTTGTTGTCATCTCACCAACACATATGCAACCCAGTTCGGCTGGTATTAGAAAGAAGGTTACACGTAGGGTGAGGGGTCAAAAACCACATCTCCCTTCCAGCTTCTTATTCTGAGATTTGAGACAGTTACAGATGCGCTAAAAACTCCTCATTTCACTCGTGAAAGAGGTACACGTGGGTGGGGAGGCCAGTGATCCAAAACATGGATACTAATGCCAGCTGAGAAAAAGGAAACATTCTGCTGCTGATTCAGTTTAAGTTTAAAGTATACAAGTACTTCTATACATTGACTTCTGCACAACTAAAACTTTTGAAATCCAAAGTAATTGGTTAACAGCTTGCCAAACTGGGGTTTAAAACCTTGCCTCTGGGTGGTATGTATACATATATTTATATGCTTTCCTTCCCTGGGAAAGTAAGTTTTTTTAAGAATGAATTGAAATGTCTTATTTTATTAAGCTTATTCTGAATATAACTTATTTAAAAAAAAATTTCTCCAACCCTCCCACCCAAGTGTCCTAGACTAGGCATCTCATTCTCACACTGCATATCATGAAGCACATTATGATACATCGAGTCATATATCAAAATTAGAGAGGAATGAATCATAGCAGATTGAAATTTTGGATGGCTCATTTTCCATGTCTCTGGTTTGCAAAATGGGGCTGAGCAGCTCAAAAGACTGCTGTTTTCTCTGGCTTTTTTTGTGCCTAAAGAGAGCAAAGAGTCAGCAAACACTGGGAGCATCCTAATTCCATTTCTTCCAGTTTTAACATGTGCACCTGCTTTCTGCTCTTAGCCAGTGGTCCAGATGTTCTACTAGTACTACTTCTCCCTCCAGACATTGCTTTTCTTCCTTTCCACCAAGCAGCACATTATTCTTCCTTCTTCACATAGCTAACACTCAGTTCAGCTCTAGTACGAGTTCCCCCACCCCCAACAGATTGCAAACATAAGTAGACATTCCTGGCTGAACCCATTTAGCTGTTTGCCTGCTTGCCTCCTATTATTGCATGCACATGTCTGAGATCTTCGTAAACTCTGTCCACAGGCTCCCTATACTTCATGCCTGGTCCTCTAGGAAGACAAGTGCTTAAATATAACCTTAATTCACGGGTATAATATTCCCCATTTTAGGCCACAGCTGGAATCCCAAAAGAGAAAAATGTGAAATAATGAAAGCCTACCAACTATTGTTGAACCTCAGATCTATTTCTGAGTGAAAGTTCTGGCCTGACTTTCTCTTCTACAGGTCAGCTCAACCATCCCCTAATGCAAACACAACAGTCTTAAAAGCACGGTGATGTGTCACCCAGTGATTCATCATCCTGCAAGTCAGAACTAGAATAATCATTTCCTAAGCAGGGAAGTACCACCATGTGATATAAGAAAAGCTGACATTTTAAAAATATACAAGGAAAGATGTTTTTTCAAAGGTTTACCAGTCAATACCCCCAGAGAAGTTGCTTAAATAAAACTGTAGTTTGTAAGTCTATGCTAAATGCTTGCCCTGAGGCCTTATTCCAATCCCATTGATGCTGATGGAAGCAGAATCCACTGAGGCAGAAGCAGCAGGCTGGAATAGCTAAACTTCAGCTATGCTAAAATTCACAGCCTTTTGCAATCTCTTGCTACTGCAGAAAGAATGAGGCCAATCAAGTCTCGGCTTTCCCTGTTCCTCTTGCTGTCAAATTCTTCCTTACTCTATGCCCAAATATTTTCTACTTGCTAACATCTGCTGTGTCTCTTACAGTCCCTGCTTTGTAGATCTGGAGGTTATGAACCAAGAAGGTTTAACAAATAAAACACATCAAAAGCATGAGAGAATATGCCTTCATGCTCAGGACAATGGTTCAGTCTCATAAAGGATACTAAAATCTCTGTGTGGGTTAGCATTACCTTTCCTATGCCATATCCTCTTAATGCCTTCCACATTAAGCCTGTGCTTGATTTATGTCATGAAACATTACTCTTTATATCCTTCTTTTTTTTTTCATCTTATCTAAAGATGTTCTCATTATCCATATAAATGCCTGTTTTTCTTTCTGAACTCTATGTCTCAGTGAAATCTTATGGCAGTGGGTTTGGCTGATTAATTATGCATTGTATAAAAAGATACTCCCTTTTATCAGTCTGAATTTATTTCCTTTCAGTTTCATCTACTGTCTCATTATTCTTGTCTCATGACAAAGGGCAAGTAAGTTTATCTTGTTTTAAAATCCCTTCATATCATTTTCCCTCGATGTGCACCATTACTATATCCCCATTACCTATTACAGCAAGGATCTCAATATGTCTTGATCTTTGGATGTTACTGGCTTTCATTTTTTGTTTTTCAGAGGCCTAAAGGCTTTCTAGTGGATATACAGGCCCTGGTTAACTGGATTATCACTGTGATTCTAATAAAGATGTTCTGCAGATATTTAGAAGCAATCCAGGGACCTCAGGATCAAGGACTACCAGCTAAAACCCATTGTTTCTACACTGACCTCTGATCAGTGTTCAGCACTCTGCATATTAACTTGATTTCTGGAAGCCATGCTCATTCAATGTTGCTGATCAGCTCTAATTAGCCCTTCTCCAAACTATTCATTTTTTTACTCTCTTCTTATCTGGAAGCTTTCGTGTGGTTCATTTGCTTCACTATTCTTTTGCCCTTTGCTTAAGTGTTCCGCAAGCACAGAGGAGCAACCATAAGGAGTTAGGGTGCTTTAGAGCCTACCTCCCTTCCGTCTCACTTGGCACAGCTATACAGCATGGGATAATGCACACTTAGCTGTGCAGTCATCCCTCCTTCATCCTTAGGGTTCATATATCCCTATTCTGCTATGCTTTCATTTTTCCCGGTGAGAAGATGAGCAGACTGATTATGTGAAAGCATAAACCTGATGTGCACTCATAAAAGGCCTCTCTTTTAACAACGGAAACTTGAAGCCAGTATACAAACTTCCAGGTAGCAATAGCTAACCTTAAACTGTCAGTAGAACCAACAATGTCTGTTTGACACTATTTCACTAATTTTGGTGAGGCTGTAGTTTGAGCAGAGCTCAATTAAGTAGTGCACAGGAGGGTCTAGTTTAAAACTCATTCTGTACTACTTATCACCAATTAATCTCAGCTGTGGCCCAGTGTGGCTACATTTCCAGGTGTCTAATTTCAGCAGAAGTGTTTAGCAATGGTCAGAAGGGCTGTATGGAGAGAATCCCTCTCAGGGACAAAAGGGTTTCCTGGATTTTGTCACCGCAAAAGGAATGTAGAGGGCAGCCTGTCTTAGTCACCTGGCTATGCAATGGACAGTCCAGCTCTAGGAAAGATTCTGGTTGAGGAAAGCAGAAAGTAAAGTTTAAAAGCTTTGACCGCTTGTATTTGAATATGAATTGCGTTTAGTATAATCAGCTAAAAAAATCTTAAAAATCTGATTAAAGTTTCAGTGTTGACAGGTCCTGTATGAATATTCTAATACAATTTTAGCTCCACCTTATTTTTTGCTGTAGTGTAAAGACAGTTTATGACTGTATTAAACAATATCCGTGTGATACAGAACACTGAAGGAGAAAACTGGTAACATCTGCAGGACAGATCATTTCCTCCTGGCATTATCTTTATGCCTTATCACCAGAGCTGTTCATCTGACCACATGACGGTGGTGGAGGGGAAGGAAGCACAGAAAAGAACATATCAAAAAGCAAATCCTTGCTCTATTGAAACTGTCTTGCTGTGGTTTAATTAGAGGATTTCAGGAAGCCCCAGATTAGTAAATGGAAATCTTTGTGATTTGCCTTGGTAATTATTGGAATGAAATTTCAGGAGCTGAGATAATTCCCAAGGGAAAGTGCATCTGTGCACTTCAAATTAGCTGCTTATATGCTCGCTCGCTTAGATTCTTTACATGCCTTCCAAACCATGCTGGCATACTTAAAAGGTATGCTCAGGTTCACAGATTTAGAAGGAGGAAATCTTTGGTAGATTACCTTGGCAGAAATTTTCCCAGTGTTTCATGTAGAGTGAAAAAAAAATCCCAAAGGAATTCAGCTCTTTCTCCAGGGATACCTGCCAAATCCCCAGAAATCAAAATTAGGAGAGTAAAAGCATCTTATTTGAGACCCTCAGCCTCTCCTGAAGCAATGTACACCTTGCAGCCCTGGCTCTGTTCCCAGGCTGGTGTAATTTCAACCCCATGTATGAGTAGCAGGCTGCCACAGTTTAAGGTTTAGCGTCTTGTGACCTCATAGGACTGACAAATGGAGTAGATACTATCGGAAAAGAGGGAGGCTTTAGCTTCTGAAGGCACAGATCTTGTGCTTCCAGTCCTAACCACTTCCAGGTATCAGATTATGAAGATATGGCTTTTCTTTTCTACTGTTTTATTTGGAAGGTTTTACAGCATCCCTTATGCTTCTGAGCTGGGGCATCTGACTTTACAATTAGGCATATTCAAAAGTGTTCCTATAAGCTTGGTGCTTTTTGTTTGTTTTAACTCTTAAAATCCTTCCTTATTTTTTACTTATTTGTAAATTTACTGTAAAGTACTAATTCTCTAGTATTTATTCCAGTTTTATGCCAGAACAAAGCTCTGAAAAAATGAGGCATAATTTGCCCAGCTGAAAAGTTACACATATTTTAAACGCACCTCTTCAGATCACTTTTAGAGTTGCTATGGCGTTTCCATGTGAAGGTGACAGCTGTTAACCAGCATTGACAAAAGCATACATCTGACTATGCGGGTTATCCAATTGCCCAGGTACACAGGTATCCAGTGCTGTTTGAGATATCTCAGATAATGCCTCTGGCTTCCAGCAGCTCCTCCAGAAGGGCACGAGGCTCTTGGAGTCCAGTGCTGTATCTGCCAAGCCTCTGTAGCTGTCTTGGGTTTGCTTATATCATTTAAATGGTGTTGAATGCTTACCCTGAGTTAACGGAATCCCTTACTGAGCATCACTGGAAGCTGGATTCTGAACTCCTGCTGAGGCCTTTTTAAGATATTACGCCTCCAGAAATCTCCACCAAAATCTGTATACCCCACTGTCCCTTGTTTTTCATATAGACACAATTAAATATTGGTGTGTACCATATCCCACAGGAAGTGTAGGGAACATGAGCATTCCTGGCTGCACTCCTAGTATAGCTCAGTCTCAGTCTTGAATTCATAAATAAAAATCCCATGCAAATTAGCTCATTTATTCGCAGTCAGGATGATGCTGGCACTTGTCATAATCATGTATTCTACATTTATTTCTATCTCTCAGCTAGCTTTTTTTTTTTTCAACTATTCATATTTTTATCTCCTGTTGTTTATTATCTTATGGTGTGGCTCAGCTTGCCCATTACTGTGGCCAAAGCTGAAACTGTAACATTCAAATAAATCAGCTTTCTCATCTTCTCTTTTCTTCCATTTTTGAAGAAGAAAACAAACAAACAAAAAAGTGCTTCTAATCTTCTGTCTATTCAAGAAGAGAGGGCTAGTCTCTCTTAGTCTGTGGAAGTGAGATGGATTCTTTTCTTTTGTTTCCCCCCTCCAAAATTCCATTAATAAACTGTAATTTAGATGATGGGTAAGGAAGAGCTTTGATATAGGGATAGTGTCAACACACCTGGAGAAGCCCATGCAGAAACTTAATTTTCCTTTTGGCTAAAATACACGGTAAAATAATAGTTATTAAATCATAGTACTTTAAAAGGTTGATTCATTATCATTATCCACCCATTTTACACAGGATGAAAATCTGAGTGAAATGTCGTGACCCAATTCCTAGAGAGTCAATGACAAGTCTGGGGTCAGGGATAAAATCACCATAGTACAATTTGTTCCTGCTGGCTGAGATACAAGAAGTGTATTCTTAAAAAGAATCAGTTTCTTACAAAGTGTGTTCCCTTTAAACTTTTTCAGTTTCCAGAAACATAAGCAATATCTGATTGTGTCTGACTGAGGGGTGCCCTTTTTTTTCTTTTCATAGATCAGCTTAAAAAATTCAGCTCCTAGACCAAACTGAAGTACTGTGTTCATAGCAGTCAAAGCAGAAACGCATTGGTGGCAGGCAATGCGTCAAGGCTATGAAATCTGGCCCCATGTCAGCTAAGATGCTGCCATAAAGAAAAGGGTCATCTGAGCAAAGAAACAGGAAACTGGTCCAGGGACACAAGCTCCATCGTACTCAACAATAATCCCTCTCGTTAGCCTTGGACACTTGATTTACTATCCCTCCTTCTCTTTCACCATCTCTGAGAAGTTCATGTTTGCAAAGCATTTGGGAGCTAAAAGGGGTAATAGAAAAGTTCTGTATTATCACCCATCAGTCTTCTCCTGATACCTAAACTAGAACAACAGAATTTTCTATAGAAGATATTTTTGTTTATCAAAAATGGTAGCCTCACATGCACTGTGCTTTTCATTAGAGAACGAAAAATGCCTGAAGTAAAAAGGGAGGAAAAGGTGCAAAAGATTTAGAAGAGAATATTTAGCATATAAAGGAAAAGTCTGGAGGAAAAAAAAAAAAAAAAAAAAAAACAACAGAAAAAAAAACCAAGAAAACAGAGAACAAATTTAGAGGCAAATCAGAGGTTTTAGACATTAATCAGTACATGCTGAGTATAAATGCAAAGCTATGCTGGTTCTATTTTATGAAGAACAAAATTATAGTATGCATTTTTATAGTTTGACCTAATTGCTGTTTTGAAAATGGCTTCCTTATCACTGAAAGCTAAGGGAATGTGAACATGCTTGTAGACCTTTGTTCTTTTATTGAAAGATTTATGTTGCTAACCTTCAAACACTGGGTGATACATGGGTTCAGATCTTTGCTGACAAATTCCAGGCTCCCTGAACTCTAAAAGTTGGAATGCAGGTATAACAGCACATACAACTCACTTATCAGATTTCTCAGCATGAGGAGAACTTAAATAAAAAACATCAGAAAATGATATCAAATGGCTGTGACCTGTTACCACCCCTGAAAGCTAAGAATGGACTTGATCTGTGTGTGCTTTGTCTGACATGTAGAAACTGCTAACCAGGCAGACAAAAGAACAATGGCATATAAAGAAAATATTCTAGGGAGATTACATTTCAGATATGAAAGACAAGATAATTTATGATCAGCATTAGAGGCATTAGGGACACTGTTTTTCTGGTTAGGCAAAAATGCAACATCCTGTTTAGCAGACAAAAGCCACAGAGAACTGATGCATTTGGGAAACTCTGATCCTTGTAAATTCGTATTAGAGCAGACTGAGGAAGTAAATGAAGCCAAGCTATCAGCAGTCTTAAAAATCAAATGTGCAGGTAAAGCAGTAAGATCAAGTAAAGGTCAGATTTTATGGCAAAAATCAAGGATTAAATCACGGGATCTGTCATCATTGATGGTATCATATATTTTCTTTTTAATACAAAGCGTGGTCATGGACTGTGTTTCTGTGGTAACAGGAAAGGTTGACATCAGAATTATGATGTAAATGAATGGATCCTCATATACCTTCTGATTCACAGTCAGTGAAGGATGTGCATAAGGAACTTAGATGTAACTTCTCCGGGAATATCATTAAAAAGAACAAAGAAGAAAGGGTCTATGCACTGACAGAAGACTCTGCACATTTTTTGACAGGATAGCAATAATGAGAGCAAAGCAAGCTGTTCTCTTGCGTGCTTTCTTTTTCATTTCTCTCCTCCTATCTTCTCCCTTTACTTCCTGTTATGCTGTCTTTCAAAGATTATATTGTTAGGCCTAAAATATTATAAATAAAGTTGAATTAGATTACTTGATAAAAGGAATGAAATATTGATTCTGGGTAAAGGGGTCTATTTTTAATGCAAGTTTCTCCATAAACATATGTCTATCAATAACTGTGTTGAGTGCAAAGCACATTGCTATACAAGGACAAAATGTCCTTGAAAGTATAATAAAGTTGGAAATGGCCTAAGGACCGGTACAGAGATGATGCTGGTTTTCACTTGGAAAACCCGTCTTTCTATGCTTGAATGAACTTGTATTTGTTTGCATCTCTTCTTTCAAGCCAGCTATTATGTGCCAAAACATAACTCTGAATGAATGACATTGTGGGGTTCCGTATTTGTTCTCTCTCAGTGACTTCCGGATCAAATGCATATGGTTTACAAGTCCAAAGATGTTTTTCTGGCTGCCAGAGCTCTAAATTCAATCTGAGATCAGAAAATTAAGCATTGTTCTTTCTGGGCCCATGTGAAATGTTCAAAACAAAATGCCAAACATCAAAAGCACAGGTCGCTGCATTTTCAGTTGATCTTGTTTCCATGGTCTTGTTTTCAATTAGAACTGCAAAGATGATATTTTCTTCGAAGTCAAGACTCGAGAGTGGCACAACACTTAAACTAGGGAATGAAAATGTATGAGAATAATCCTGAAATCTGTTATTTTGAAATACAAGATACTCAGATGGAGATCTGCCCTTGTATTTTCACTGTGGAAGATCTAATGAAAGCTAGTCTTTTCACAAAAATACACAAAGTATTTCATAAAAAAGTGTTGAATGTTTCCCATTTTAAGATTGTCTGTTACTTACCTTTTTATATTGTTTATGAAAAGATCACTCCCCAGTGCTCTAACAAAGATTCTCCAACTGGAGTTTTGATGAAATTTTGATCAGTTGTGGCTATGGCATAGGATTAACCCTGTTCACTATTCTGACTTTGTACTAAATCTGTATATATAACATCTGTTTTGGCAAGCCTGAAAAAAACATGCATATGTCCCGGTGAAGAAATAAGATATGTTTCAACTACTACCTCTACATGTTCGCATGACCCCTTCTGACAATGGAGAGTGAAGTGTGGGACCTCAGGCTATGGCTGCAACAGAAGGCCCAGTCCAGAAGTTTATTCTGTTAAGGCAGCCTTTTGAACCCAGAATAGTTCAGTGAAGCCTTGCAGGGATACAGCAATTAGTCTATTCAGAAAAATTTGGAGAGTTCAGGTCCGTATTTTAAATAAAAATGTGTCATAGACCAGGACTAGAAGTAAATACAGAAATAAATAATACAGGACTCACTGGTTTTACTTTTAATCTTTCTTCCAACTGTAGCAACACTTCTGTTTTTTAAACTCCATAGATCTTTTTGAATAAAAGAGGACTTTTGCCATTTGCATTCATATGAACTTTTAGATGAATTAGCTTTAGCCATGTTTACACCTTGCTGTTTGTTTTCCTCTACTAGTCCAAAAAGTCAAAATTCAGTCTCCTATATTAATGTTCAGGCAAACTACTTCATATTTGCACAGGAAAGAAGCCATTCCAGCTTTGTTTACATGCACCACAGTGAACAAACAAATGGAAGCAAAATTACATGGCTTAGGTGAACAATTACCACCATGCAACAGAATTCTCATCCAGTATGTGCACCATAAACCCTAAGAGTAAAAGGATATTACAAAAGAAATCCATTGAAGAAATTCAGGTAATGACCATGGTGGAGGAGGTCACAGGGTATTTCAGGAATTCCATGAACCAAGACAAAAATATCCTACATTTATCTAATAAATGATTCAGCATGAAGAGTTCATTTTGAAAAAGAAACATTCTTCTCACTTTTTGAATGTTTTTCAGAAGGAACAGACGTGTACATAACTCGTGAGTGCATGAAGTTGTTGGGAAATGCTGACAAAGTTTTTTTTTAAGTGAAATGTTGTGGTTTTCTATATTATTATTTTTCTTAAATAATATCAAATTCCAATGACTATGGTAATTGGCAGTGAGTTGAACAAAGGAGTTGCCTTGACAATGGTCAAGGATCCTCAGGATGATGAAGAGACAATCCTAAATGAGTCCCACGATAGGCATGTCACACAGCAGCAACTTGGCTGATATCCTCACCGTGCAATACTTGATCTCTATATATCAGTGTGGATTAGACTAGAAGAATAGGGAACACCTCTCTACACAGACCTTGAAACTGATTTGTACAATCAGACAACAACCATCAAGTTTATAAAAATGGTCCTCAAAACCACACTAAACCTAACTTCATGCTTTTCTCTACCAGACATCTTTAAGACGGTAGTCAAAAATATCTTCTCATTGCACTTACACTCGTTTTATCTCAGTTATGTTACATATAAAGTTGTGACAAAAAATCACCATCTATTTATATGCAAGTTGAAGAAACATGCTTTGGCCATGTACTCTAAAAACAGCAGATGCCATCTGCAATTAAAATTATGTAAATCTGTTTTGTTGAGAAACAACTAAGAAGCATTTCTAGAAGCATTTCTGATGACATTTCATAATGAAAGAATGTGGGGTGTCTGTGTCATTTATTTTAAGGTTAGTTCTGCAGTCACATTGTCCTGTTATTTCAGTGAAAAATAGAGGAAGTATTTATTTGCATTCATTTACTATAGCTGTACCTGTATATTTATAACAGGATGATTAAAAAAATGTTTAAGTGTTGGATGACTATGCCAATTAAGCATAATTCAAAGTTATCAACCTCTGCTGCATAAAGCAAGAACCAATGAAATCCTGTTTTTCTAAAAGGGAGATGGGAGAAATTATAATCTCACGACAAAATTTGTTCTTCAAGCAAATTCCAATTTCCCAGTACTCAGCTTTAAATGGTGATCCTTGAAGCATGCCCTGAAGGCAAAAAATCCACACTGTTTCAGAGGAGGAAGGGAGGATGAGTTTGAAAACTAACAATTCAGCAAGGAAAAAAATCCTATTTCAGTTCCCTCTCTTGTACTGAAAAAACCCCCCATTTAGATGTGCATGCTATTTTAGCAAAGGTTTATACCACTTTCATTACCACTGTAAGGGAGTGCCTAGTACCAGGTTGGTGTTACTCAACTGGGAGCCTTCATAGTCCCTAAGACATTAGAAAATATTGAAATTACAAGGAAAAAGAGCCTTCCACTTCTGCATGTTTTGCAAGTAAGCAAGAAAAAAAGGAAGGAAAATAATAAAAGTACAAAAAAGTCGAGAGTAAAGGTTTCCAATAAAACTTTATTTCATTTTCAGTTTTAAAAAAAAAGGTGTTGCAAATCTTTTTGCATTAGTAGAGGCGGAGAATCACTGTATTAAGCAACAAACTGTCTATTTCTTAAGGAAAGAGGGCTCAAAATATTTAAATTGTACATATTACAACCAGAACGTGGAAACTGTGAGCAACTGCTGCATTTCACCAGTAGAACGTCTTCATTACCTGTCTTCCACACTGATGAGAGGTCTGTCATTTGCATGACGTTGTTTCCAAATGAACATAGGGAGTAGTTTGAAGTAGGACACCTTGCGGCTGGCAGAGTCTTAAAGTGACAAAGTGACCTTCAGAAATAAAATTATAACCTTCTCACCACATGCAAATAAGGGAAGGTAATCCTGGCTTCTGTTGAAAGCTGATCATCCAACAATAACAAGAACTGAAGCCCTGACTATGCACACAAGTATCAAATATCAGTCAGAGGCAGATATGCCAGATCTCCTCTAGCCAGGATCACATCACCTGTTTTATCCAGAGTGATTCTGAGCCAGCTGCTTTGCTTAACTTCTGCCAAACCCTGGGAAAAAAAAACTCAAACATCGATTTCGAAGAATTAGAGACACGAGGTAGGAAGGTTTATCTGCACATGGACAAAATACCCTGTAGCTTCACCTTCCTCCTGAGTGCAATCCTGGTTTCCTTCGCTTGTGAAGCAAAAGAAGAACATGATGAAGATCATTAGGATCCTTCAAGAATTATGTTTAAAAAACAGCAAATGCTCAGCACTATTATTTGAGGTCTTCATGTGCTAAGTCAATGAAACCATGTCAGATCAGCCCTGTTGATTTCCTACAGGCAAAACATTCTAGAATTACCAGGAAAAATGTCTTCAGCCTCCAGAGAAGGATACTGTTTATGAAAGCACGTGTCATCGATGATTACCAGACAACCTAAATTTTTATGTTAGCTGTCAGAGTTCTAAAAATTAGGTTTCTTAACCTCTTTTAATAAAAACCTCCCAAAATAGTTTTCTGGAAGAATCCACAGAACACACTGTGGTTTTTAAGTAAAATTATGTTATTAAAAAGAAGAAAAAGACAGAGACGTTCAGTTAACTTGGTAAATGCACAATTTGAAAGTTAAGGTGGTAAAACGTAATAGTTGTCCCTACGTTTCCAAATTATGACATGAAATTTTAATTCGAAGTTGGAAAAATTTTAAAGTACCCTAAATTGCCCATGGAAAAGGAACTTACAGCAAAATTTTTATATGAGGGCAATTAAAAGATTTACAGTCAACAAGTGTAATGAAATGCCCATATGCCCAGACTCACTGAGAGTAGCCTCATTCATTCCTGAAGAGGGCGTTCCCTGGGATGCTCCCAGAACTCAAGGCAATATCCACTATGTATCAAGAATAAAAATCTCTGAAACTTTCTTCCCAAGCCTAGAAACTAAAAGAGAAATCTGGGTGGAGTAGAAACTCAGAAGCCCCTAAGCTACAAAAACAAAATCTGTTCTCAGTATGATGTACAATGCAAGCCTTGGTTTCCAGGTAGGATTCAAAAGAGACCTCCTTACAGATGAAGACCTCCATCTGTTTTTACAGGGATTTATTAAAACCTGTTTGATATACTTCTTTTTTTCCAGTAAATACATGTGCTTTCATCAAAAAGGAAAAAGAAAAAAAATCTCATGGAAAATTATATACCAAATCTAGTTCTTAAATTCTATCCCTTTCAAGCTGTTACCCAGATTGACAAGGAGGTCAGCGATGCGCTGAGTGTGGCTACAAAGATTACAGAAAAGTGCACTAAAAGCGCTATGACTGTCAGTGCCTTGACGGCTTCAGATCACATTATGGTGTTTAAGAGTTTCTATCAGCACTGAGCTCAGTATTTCACCACTGGCTTTTCCTCAGCCGAGTCTGGCATGGATTGAGGTCACAGTTCTGATGTAAGTTCTTCCCAGACCTCAAACAGAATGCAATGTTTGAAAATAAATAGAAACAAATGTATTATTTGTCCCAAAGGACCTTGTTCTGTTTGTGCAGAGGCAGGCTGCTCAGTCTGAATCCAATCAATTTTTCCACAATATAACTGACAATTTTCCCTATAATCAAGAAACACTTCAATCAGTCAGTAAATAGATTCATTCAAGGTTAACCAAACAATATGGCACCCAAGAATTGTTCTGATTGAGATTTTATGGATGGTCTGACAGGGCCAAACGTATGCCAGGTCTTGAAAAGATTAAAAAAATATCCTAACGACTTCAGATTCCTGTCTTTATCACCTTAGAAAAAGAGGGTATAAAACATTACTGTGTCAATACTTTAGGGAAAGCAGGCACATAGCATTGCTAACTATGTCAAAGAGACTGTTTTATAGCCTACCAGCCAATAGTCAAAGTGAGCTATCAGAGGAAAGAAAGGCTTAGAAAAGAAAGGAACAGAGAAGAAATTATTTGTAAAAGCTAGAACCAATAATATAGGCACACGTGCCGCAAGAGAAACCAAAATCATGGCGATATTTACAAAAGATAATCCTGCTTACCAGTGTGTTTATTCCAATTTCTCTGTGTTATGAGGGCCTCATGCTTCTGTCTGCTCAGACAGTGTTACCATCTAACTTACACTGACTGTGATGATCAAATGCTGTTCTTGTCCCTCAGTATCTGACTTTTTACTTTTTCTTTAAAAGTGACACTGTTTGCCCTGTGTGTTATACTTCTTTATTACCACTGATGCTGTTTCATCATCAAAGTCTACAAATGTGCTCAAAGGAACATCCAAATCTCAATTTCAAAAGCAGGTATTTTTTAAATTTTAGTCGGTTTGAGTGACCAACGCATTATAAAATTCCTTCAAAATGGGTGTCATGGATAAAAAGGTAATAATGGCAGAGTCATAAAAAAGGAGGCTGTATATCTGAGGGTAAAGAAATTGATTCCATCAATAATCACAAATTACTCAGAGGAGCATCTTAAATTAGTTATCCAGTAGTTTTTCCATATAATGAGAGTGACTGCTCAAATTATAATGAAATAATGTTATAATTCCAACAATTGGAGTATCTGGGTTGGGGGCAAATAAAAATAAAATAAAAAAAAAAAAGCCTGGAACATCTTCTTTTCAGTTTGTTCCAAACTGTTTCTTTTCAGATTTTCACTTTGCCTTCCAACATGAAAAATCAGTTATTTACATGACCTTTCTCAGGAAATGATCTCTTAATGTTCTACATTTGTGGGTTTTTGAGCTGCCTCTTAAATTTAAGTAAATTGTTATATTTTAAACAATTCTGTCTGAGCTTAAAGCACAGCGGAAGAAATTTTGTGTGGGTCTAGATCAAGGTTCGAGAATTCAAGTTTGATAACAACTTCCTCAAATCTCTGCAGAAATCTAAAGGTTGCTCTTTCAAAATGACAAATAGGTGTGTATATATACATATGTATGACTCTCTATATATATTTACATATCTGTATCTGTGTTTGTATATGTATAATGTATATGTATACATACATACAAAGAAATCATTTTTGTTTCAAATTAGTGGAAAAATATTAATGTGATCTATAAACATGAAGTTTGACATAACTCTTTTACTCTAAAAATTTATAATTAAAAGTTCATCTCTAAAGTTGCTGGACAATGAATTCAGACTATTGTTTTTCCCATCCTGTCCTCTTCTGCTGTACTCCAGTTTTGACAAGTTCTGGATCAATATATATTACAGACATTTTGAAAACATTTGCTCATGTCTTCGATCAATTCTTGTCCTTAGCAAATATTTCCTGTGGTTCTTTCAATGTTATATTTGTTCATGTGTTTTTCAAGTTGGTAGCATCAGGCTAATCAATCTTTCTCTAGAACTTTTCCTGTGTGCATAAAAAGGTGTACTTAGGTGTATGATTGATTATTAATGGCTAATAAAAACAATAAACTTTCCAGCCAAAACTCAGAAAAATAATGTTGGAGTAAATATTCTGTGCATGATGTAGATGCTAGTATTCAGTCATTTCAATCATTTTCAAGGAATCCTCCTATCCCACTGTCACCACCAGTAGAATTTGTGAACCTCATAATTATGTCAAAAATAACCCTTTTCTCTGAGTCATCTTTCTTCTTTTCTTCTCGTTACCATACTTCTCTTACCATGCACCCAATATTCTTTGCAAATGCCACCAACATTCCACCTGGAAATCTAACCACCCTTTTCCATACACTTTAATTTTATCTTACTGTGCAGTTAACACTGCATTAAGCATATTTTACAGCAAGCCAGACTTCCTACGTTCTAATCAAAAGCAGTATAAACATTTCTCAAAATTATTAACATGTTATTGGTATGCAACCTCACTTGATTTTTCAGCTAATTTTACTTCATGATTGTGAGCTGATCAGGAAGAGCATAGATAATAACTTACAAACAAGATGGTGACTAATGCTGTTTAGAACTGAATCAGATTCTGGGTCAGTCCCTGGTGTGCGCAGCATTAACAGTCCTGCACGGCTGCTTCATCATAAGTCAACCATTTTTGTATTCAGTTGAAAATACATGAAACTGCTTCTTTATAAATTATTCCACATTTCAAGATAAAATGTCATAACATTATTTTAAACTCAGATAGCATGTGGCCACATACTATGTATAGCATTAATTAGCATAATACCAGATAACATGAGGTGACATGCAAATAGAAGAAGAATGCAGTATTGGCATGACCCAGCACAGCAAACTCTGACATCTGTTTGGCAATATTTTGGATGTGTAAATTCTGCAGCTCTGTCTGTTTGTATTTAATGAACTTCTCTGGAAATTCAGAGCACCTAACAGACAGATTATCTAAAGTAACAGCACAGCAGCAGTCTGTGTTAATTTAGGCTGTCTGCAAGCTACTGCTAAGAAAATTAACAACTCTTAAGTGTGTTAAATAATCCCTGGCCTTCGTAATAATTGAGGCTGAAAGAAGTCATACAACTTGTATTATCTTGTTGTCAAACACCAGCTGACTTTTTTTTCCCCATGTATATTGATTTGGAGAATTAAGCTGCCTCTACTTAGATATGTCAGCCTGGAAGGATTTTAAGGACAGCTAGCAAAGTCCTAGGGCTATCAGTTTAAAGGTAGCAACATCAAATGAGATTTTATTTCATAGTAACAGGCACAAATTATGTTTGTACCTCCTGAGCATCTCCAAGAGAGGGCAATTGGGTCACAAATTAATTGCTCTTCTGTCTATCTATAAGGCATTGGGTCAAAGAGTAGTGGCTGAGAAATGAAGCCAGGTTCAGTTGTATGAGGTTGCTAGCAACACTCTGCAGCCCCAAAACATTCTGTATGTTCTGCCGTAAATTGTGCCTAGTAATGCTTTCCCCAATCAATTAGCTGCCCAGCACTGACTTATTAGGTCAGCCATTTGATGTGCTGAAGTCAGAGAAAGAGTGTCATTCTGGCAGCAGTGCATGTTTGCTTAGCGCTTACTTGGCAATATGTTACCACCTGACACTGGGGGCAATCTCACGTTCAGAACAGAGAATAAGAGAACAAGAGGAGGTGCCCCCTGGCTCTGGAGGTATCACAGAACCTTATTATTATCAGGGATGCTATTGCGATAATGCCAAGAAACCCCGGATGAGATAGCAGCTTGTGGTGCCAGGCAGAGTTTACACATGAGTAGAAGACGTGGTTCCAAAAGTCTTGCCTTCAAAATTTTACAGAAATACTGCTGGGGAAAGTGCATGTATCACACACACACATTCTGAAGTGTGAATGCAGAGCAGCGAACCTCAGGGAAGATCTCCATTCTGGACAAAAACACTGAAGCTTTGAACCTCTGGAAGGAATGAGGTGGACAATGCTCTACCGTTGCCCAGCTCCTCCAAACTAAAAGAACTGTAAGCTTCCCTAGGCATATATTATCTCTGCAATAGCTTTTGATTGATGGGCAGTCTTGTTTTGTGGTGACTTCAGAAAAAGGGTCGGGAGGTGATATTTATTTTGGGAGAACTAGAGCTGAGGTGAGGATATTTCCTATTTCTTTGGCACTGAGAAATACTATTAGCTTGCTTTTGCAGAACTTTGATTTTTAATTCTCTGGTAAGGTATCTAGAGACTTGAACAGCCATTTATTATCTTTTTTTTTTTGGTTTGTTGAACAGAAAATATCCAATAAATGTGTGAGTTGTCATGGGATAAGGAGTGGTTGAAGAGCTTGATTTCTGGGATATAAATACATATGTGGGTGGATAGGTGACCGCAGGCAGGTGGAAGAAATCCATCCTTGTCCAGTCAGTTTCCTGGATTACTTCTATAGCTATCATCATCAGAGACCATCACAAATTGATGGTGTTGATGACTGACCTCATGCTGTGGGGTCTGACCATGAGCAGAGAGGTCTTGAAAAAAAAAAGTGTTTCTACCTCTTTCCTTCAATTTCAGTTCAGCAACAGTTCATATCAGAAACGTTTTGTTTCTATGCTCAGTAGGGAATTTTGATGGAAATTTTGTACTTTAAAGTACTTTACCTTATGTGTACTCTGTACTTACATGTCTGAAAATGACAGTGCACACATTTTGAAATATTTGATTCTGAATATTAATAAAACAAAGGGCACAAATCTCTAATTTTAATTCACCATAAGTAATCCTTATGCAAGTAATCTTATTATCTTCCAACAGATACAACAAGTCCTTTAGGGGACTAATTGAGAACATGCAGATTGCAGAAATGTACCCACCAGTGAGTACAATTTAGTGACTTTGCTTGTAAGACTGACAAAACTAAGTATTTTCTTAATAAAGAATACATGTATAATGGTTTCAGTGTGTGGATATTTTTTCATGCAGATATAAACACTGGCATGTTTATAGAGAAATTCATCTATCATCTAGTGTATCAGAGAAGGTTCTGCAGTGGTCAGGCTCAAGGGAAAAGAAGTATATTTCATATGAGTTGAAAAAATATATTTTGTTCCAAGAGAATATTGTCAGCATTTTTCTTCTTTTTCTTGACATGAGACTTTCTAAGTAAATGTTATTTTTCATATAATACAACCATTTCTCCTACCAACAATTTCAACAGACAGAAAACATTGAAGTGAACACTATTTTTATTCTTTCTGATTAAATCTTTTTTGGTAGCTATGTGCTGTATGGAGTAAAAGACACTTTTCAGCATTTAAAGATTCGAGCTGAACAAGGTTCATTTTATCTGTCTGGCTTTGATTTTGTTCATGGATTTATTGTCAGAGAAAAGTTCTCCCCCTTCTGATTGCATAGCCTGAGTCGGATGAATGTTCATAAGTCATTACAGAGGGATTGCATTTTTCAAGGCAAGAGTATAAAGAAAAAAATCATACATTGGCTATTCTCTCTATAAATTAAGGAATGGCAAAATAATTCTTATCCTTTGGTATCCTACACCATATAGGTGTAGACAAGGAAGAGACCAAAGTACAAGCTTTTTCCTAACTGTTATGAGACCACCATGTTTGATATAATATGCACAGCGGGACATTGCAAAGCTGCATGCCTTGCATGTCTGAAGCAGAGTGACCTTATGGCGGGAGGCAAGAATTCCTTGCCTAAGTGTCGTGGAACTGGCTGGGACAAAATCTCTTGTCTTGTTCACTTCTTGATTAGTAAAGGCCAAACCTTTACTCCATCCAAAGACAGCAGATGCTCCTTTGTGAAGGAGAACAGTGAATTCATCATACACTACACATGTTAATTCAAGGCTACTTCATACATAATCCTTGTATTAAGTTTCTTGAATCATTATTAAAGAGTTAATATCTTTTATGGTATCAGATCATGCTCAAAAGTAAATAAAAGTCCTTAGGAGAGCAATAAAAAAGTGTATACATGAAGACTAATTTAGCACACATTTTTATGATATTTAGCACCTAAGCAAAGTACTGTTTCCATGTTTATGACTCTGTCCTTGAATTAAATCCATGCTTATTATTTCTCTTCAGCCAGTTTTGCAGTCATAAGAGGAATATTGTCCATTTAGGATGGTTAAGGAAAATAAATTGTCTTCATTAAGACAAATCAGAATAAATCTGGTATTAGGAAAAGCATTCTAATTATGACAACAATGAAAGTCATGAACAGCTACCCAGGGTGGCTGTAGAATCTCCTTCACCAGACATATTATGTATAATTAAGAAAATTATACAAATGTTACTGGGGTGATCTGGGTATGACTGATTCTGCCTCCCACAGAAAAATGGTCTAGATGACCTCCAGAAGTCTCTTTCAGCCCTACATTTCTACAGTTACAGACCTCAGCCTTTGCAATCCAGTTCTGTGAAACAGTTAATGTTTCTAAATCCCTATGAACATGTGAAACTCCCAAACATGTTCTACGAATTATTCGTGAACAGAATTCATATTCTCTATTTCAGCCTAGTAATGCAGAAGCCTGATCAGATCCTTTTCTTCCATCAGCCACACCACCAACCAGATCTCCCTGCATTTTGCATTTATTTTCTGAACACTGTTTTTATTTATTTATTTATTTTCCATCCCATTTACAAAGTATGCCATTTTGCAAGTGTGTGTCCTTGTCCTAAGGGCCATCTGCCTCTCTAACTTTGATCCAACAGGAGTTTGTCATGCCACCATTGCTTTCGTATTCCATATTTCTCCTGCTTGCATCACATTATTATGTCCTCAAGGCAACTGCCCTTTGAGGTTTGTTGTGTTCAAATAAAGCAGACAATATAGGACAGAAAGTAGCATCAATAACAGAAGTGGTCATAAGACAGTTGTAAAAGGTAAAGAAGGCCTTCAAAAGAGTTACAAACCTAAAAGGGCTAGAGCCAATGATGACTTTGTCTTTGCTGGGCATGTTTCAGCACGAGTAAATCTTTGGTTTGTGGCTGGTACTTGTTCACAAGTATCAGCAATATTTACACAATCCAAGTTTCTGTCCACCTTGAGATAGTTTCTGCTTTGTTTCATTCCAAAATCCACAACAGAAACACCACAATCTGATGCGGTTATTTCAGCATTCTCACTTGCTCCAGGGAAAGGGGTCTAGAAACAGCTTCCCAGAAACTGCCCAAAACAAGAGACAAACCCTTCCTGATCAGCGTCAGGAAGACGTTCACTTTATGCAAATGAACATGAGGGTGGCATTTATTTGATACCTGATATGCTTAGCAACTGCCGTATTGAACCTCTTTTTGACTGCCTCTTCTTGGCTTTATTTTTGACTGCCTTCCATATATTCCTAATCTACAGTCTTCCTGTTCTGTGGAGAATAGACATTCTGATTTCTTGATCTTCACTGGTGGGTGGTAAACTGGTGGGTTTATCCACTGGTGGTGGGTAAACAATTCTTACAATTACACTGCATCTCCCAGACTATCAGTGTTACATACACGAGAATAAAAGCTGTGTCATATGACTATAAAAAGAAATATTTATCCATGCCCTTGTTCTTCATTCGTATAAATGTCTCTATGAATTTAAAGAAGCTTTCTCTGTGAAGCAAAACCAAACTGAAGTCATTCATAATTGTAACCATTACTCATAGAGTAACTATGATAAAGGTCCTCCAAAACCTTTAATTTGAGCTATACAGTCCAAACCTTTTAATTTGATGTATTCATTCTAGAATAAATTCTGTACTTCTTTATGCCAGTTCATGGAAAAATTACTTTGGTGAAGTTAGTACTGATGGATACTAATTTAATTCAGGAGATAACAAACCTAGATGTCCCTTCATTTCAACCTACATTGTATACATACGAATACTCTTACATGCATAAGAGTAGCTTTTTGGATTTTAAGAGCTTTAGTATGAAATATATTTAATCTCCCAAAACTGTGAGAAAAATGAATATATGGGAAAGCAAAATCACAAGATAGACAGTGAATATATATTTTTTAAAGTTCTGATTTTTTTTTATTTGCACAAGGTAATATTACTGCAGCCTTGGTGACTGGAATAGTTTTATTATTTGAATATTAAAGGATTAACATAAGTAGCATTCTCCCCCTTGGTAATATTCTTTAAAATGCACATTGTGCTTATAAGAAATTATAAATAGCAATCTTCCAACAATAGCAAGACTAGGAATGGATCATTAGCCATATTACAATGTACAAGTCTAGATCTATTCTCCAGGAAAAAGTACATTAATCTGGTTGAGCAACCTAACCAACGAAGCATTGGTGTTTTTCTAATGATACTGGGATAAGTTCAGACCAAAGAGAAAAGAAAAACATATTTTCTTCCTTTTTTTTCTATTGCTATATTAAGCAAATACATTCAAAGAAAATCTGATTGCAATCACTGACATTTTAGAAATACACTTTTCCTATTAGTAAAGTAACCTGCTGTTGCCAGCAGCTATGAGAAGAAGAAGTGTCATAGTTACATAGGTTTCAGGCTTGTTATTTATTTCCAGAAGAGTATCATCTAGTGCAGTTTCATGTCAGGAATAATATAACTGATATGTAAATAAAGCACTGAAGTTCAGAGATTCATCTGGAATCTCTTTACAGTGATCTATCCTTACATTTTCAGACATTTGGTCTTATTACTCTGGTTTAAAGCTCACAATGGTTTAAAGTGTTAATCAGTGAATCATAAACACAAAGAAAGACATTACAGAAAGACTTGACTGAATGCTTTGTGTCAAAACATTTTTTATGATATGCCTTCAAGAATTTTTTTTTATTTTAGTTTGGCCACTATCTTTTCCAGTTTTTCAGTGGTAAAAAGCAATAATTTTTCTCTCATTTTCCCCCATATGTTTTCAATTATCCCCTAAAAATGAAGTGTTTTTTTTTAATAATCTGGTAGACGTCTTTTGAGAAGACTCACAAAATCTGATTTTATTTTATGACGAATATTTTTGAGCTTCTGCATATTTTTCAGAGTCTTTTTAATTCCATCTCTTTTTTTTTTTTTTTTCCCTCTGAAAATCCTCCTAAACAATTTGAAAAAAAAAATGGTTGGAGATTTTTTTCTTTAGTGGTGTGAAAGTAATTAGGATTTTAAAAACAGCTCTAATCATCATATAGGAGCACAAGAGTTCTGACACGTATTCTCTGCAGATATATCTGAACAATGCTTATGCTCACTGCTTGCCTTACTAAAGACAATAAAAGAACTCTGGGAACATTAAAGAGAAAAAGCCTGTGATGAAGAGGCAATGGAAAAAAAGGCAAATGTTGATTCAAACCAATCATTGTGAAATAAAGTGTGTCACTTCATTTTGAATCAATTTAACTCAATTACTTAATGAGGCATAGTGGAGGAAGTCAGTCACTCCAGTGATTCAATTGTTTAAAAATATTGGAAACAGTAAGGGGGAAATACGATATATTAGGAATTTTAAAATGAGGAAGGAATAACAGGAGATAAGACAGAGGATACTGGAAAGTCACCTTTCACAGGAGCAGGTGGACGAATGAGAGTCCAACATTATGTCATATCTTACTGACTGTGTCCTTCAGTTTTGTCTACAGAAACCATTTGCTTTTATAAGGAAAAAGTGATTTAGTTTCAGTTTTTCTTACTTTGCTTTGGCTAATGTCCTGCATGTGATGGTAGCTTAGTTTACCAGAAAGGCTAAACAGGGACCCATTCAGCTATGATGGCTAATGGCTCATATCCACATGCATTAGAAGTCCAGAAATGATGGAGAACAGAACAAGCAGCAGCAGAAATATGTTGCAGGAGGGAAAAAAACTCACCTCAATTCCAAAGAAAAGAAACAAATACTTCCCCTGATATTCTCCTAGCTGCATGCCAAAAACATATTTGAAATGTTAAACTATTGTTACAATTTGGGAAGCATGAAAATTGCAAAAGCTGCAAGCTGAAAATGCTACAGATAACAGAGAATCACAATTTAGTGGATTTTCACTCCTTCTACTAATAACTGACAAAGGATGCTTTGATCACGCAGATTCTGTTGACAGAGACTTTCCACAGCAGACAGAAGCTCTTATCTTCAAGCTATGAAACACAAAAAACGTTCATAAAGATCACTTTGAATGCCATTTTCTCTGTATTATGTAAGTTTAGGGATTACTGAGCACAAAAAGGTGTGTGATGAAAGATACGAGACTTGGAAGATATTCTAGTGCACAGTAATTCACTGCAGCTATTACCATTAAATTCCACATTCTGCTGGTAAACATTGTTCCCTATTTAGCAGATGTGTCAATGGTTCTAGCAATTGTCATAAGCAAAAATTCTGCTTCAACAAACGGATTAACCTTAAAAGAACACACGCTTTCAGCATTAGCTGAATAGTTCTTTCCCCTCTTAAACCCAAGCTCTGTCTCGGGATACTACAAGTTATTTAGCATGAATTTCATTAACTTACTAGGTAGAGAGTGAGGGTCTGTTGCTGGGTAGAAGCACTTTAAGAGTGCAGTGCCTTGTTTGCATTTTCAGAACATCTTGGTAAACCCATTAAAAGAGCTTTTATTTTAAACATTTGTTATTGCATTCCGTGCTTTTTCCAACACCATAAAATTCTTTAACTAGCCTTTCAATATTGAGTATCCCATTATAATTTTACAGTTGGCCTTCCAAAAACATTAAAGGACTTGACGGGGTTATGAATCACAGATTATTTGCCCCTCTGTGGACTAATCTATCAAAAAGATTGAGACCAGATCTTTATGTAAAGGGCTGGTGTTGATTCAAATTCAGTGGCAAATTAAACTAGGAGAGTGTGTGATTACTTTACACACATATCCATACTGCTCCTACAGCTGAGATTTAATTACTCCTAAATCATTGCAGTTTTCAGACCAATGTATTAAAGCTAAATCAGTAATCCTACATGAATCTGCAGCATATTGTATGAATATGTCATTCTGAATCAACACTAGCCCAGTGGACCCTTCACTGGCTTATACATGATGATACTCACTGAAAACCAGGGTATATCTCATGCTTTACCTTTGGGGCTTAGGTATCCAAATCAGGATTGCTTCACACATGCTGCCAGTCTTATAACAAACCAGAATTTGTCACTCAACACCTTATGAAATACAGTATAGATACAACAGGTTTCCTAAAGTAATGAAGCTCCTTATGAAAGTAGGTCCATTTTATTTTGTGAACCCCAGTCTGTAGCTGGTGCCTGCGACATTTTTTCCACTGTCAGAGATCATTTCATTTCACCTCTTCTCAGAACTAAACAATCAAAGTGATGCTGATAAGAAAGACAACAGCCAGCTTTTTTTTTGCTTTTCTTTTTCTCTTATTGTATGTTGGTCTCTTCATCATTTCAGTTTTGTCGATACTGTCATTCAATGATCATTCTTAAAATTATTAGCTGCTTCAAAGTTTTATTTGATTTTCATCTAAGCAATGCCAATAATGTAACTGACAATTGTTTTGAGTATTCATTTCTCTGCCAATTCACAGACAATCAGATTCATTCCCACATTGAGACTCAGCTATCATCAGTCACCTTAGCCTATCAAAACAGTCAATCTACATAATGGGAAAATGTAAAAAACCTGGGGTCAGAAAAGAGCTCTTTCTACCTGAAAGCTACAAGGAATATTCTATTAGCATACCTTGCAGACTTCAGCTGTGGTTCACAGTATAGGTCAAAGAAATGTTTGTTGTGCTATCCTCATTTGTTTAAACCACCTGGAAAACAGTTTTAAGTCCTTGAGTGTTTTTCTCTAGGTGTTCCTACTAGGTGGTTTGGGGTTGTTTACTTAGAATTAATACATTTTTGCAGATTAAAGAAAATGACTGATAAAAACTGCTACCTGAGTAGGAATAACTCTTGGCATGAAATAAAAATTACCCTTTTCTCTATTGAGACAGGTTGTAGCAGGTCCAGAGAGAACAGCATATGAAAAATTAGTGAAATTCCCTTTTAAGTCTCTAGATCTGACTCAAAATCAGTAGAATTTAAGGAAAAATTCCTATCCACTGTCATGGGCTTTCACTTAGGCTCTAATTTGTGAAAAAGAATTTTTGCAATTTTATATTAATCAATCATAGTTTAACTTTTAAATCAAAGTATCATTTCTGGCATTGGCCATGCATATGTGGGAGTATATTGTGTTCCTCAGAAGGAACAGTCCCTGTCCTTTCTTTCATATTCTTTTGTCTACAGTGTGTCTTTTCAAGTAACGGTGAGAAGAATATTAAGCCTCAAAAACTAAAACCAATGAACATTGGGGGAAAGTGGGAGTACTTCCAGAAAAAATTATATGACCTTTAATGGATTTCCAGGAACAAGCCCTCAGTTCCTTCCTGCCTGCTGAATCTGAACCTGTCTACAAGATAAGGTCCCCAATTTGAGAATTGAGTCACTTCAGCTGCAGATGTGTAAAGTCGGTACAGTCAACAGAAGCTACCCTCTGCATTCACCTTCCTAAAATGACCCTACTTTTTCACTAGCTTCAGAACTGATTACCACATTCACTGAAAGCAGAAGACCTTCACGTCTTTTTTCATGTAAGCCCTTTCTCCCTCTTATAGTCCTTTTATCTTCTTACATTCCTTAAAGTTGATAGTAAAAAGACTTCAATGTATAACAGATGTGCACATGTACATTGCATTAAATTCATTGCAGATATAGAGCATACTCTCAAAAATTTCATTTTTTCTGTTCTCATGTGGTGAACACCTGCATCTTTTTACAAGGGAATGTGGTTGAGCAGGAAAGAGAGCTTGCTATGCATGCATCTTACTTCCTTTCTGCTTGTATTTTTATAGCAGCATTACTTTTGGATACCTGTTTTATCCCCTTATATATGAATAATTTATACATATATCAAATATATGGATTAATTCTCTCTGAACCAGGCGATTCACATAAGAGAGTTCAGACATATATTTGCTTTTTGGAGGTGCCCAATTTCAACATTGCAATGTTTTACAAATGAATTTTCATGACTGGAAAATCTGTTCTACTGGAAAATCTGTTCACTTTCAAATGTGACAGGTGTTCATGGAAGAGGGGACTGCAGTGCGGTGCATTTTAGAGGCTTTAGTAAAACAATTCAATAAGTAAGTGTCCCTACTGCCAGATCTCCCTGACTCCGGTCCCATTGGCGTCAATGGGAATTTTTTCAGGACTTTCATGAACCTTTTATTGGGAAGAAATAAAATAAAATCTCAGAAAGATAACAAGATTCCCTACTCAGATCCTTAAAGATATCCAAGTAGTTAGGCTTAAAGAACGATGAAACTGTCATTAGCAGGCATATATTTCAATGGTGACCATTTCCAAAAAATATAAATCATGGAGGGCTAACTAGATGGATTACAGAGATGGAAATTATATGATAGACTTTGCTTAATTATATGCCTGTACAACCGACGTAAACATGTAAGCTGAAATTCCCTATTCAGAAATACTTATTTCTTTTTTGAGCAAGCCTACAGTAATCACTTCGCTGCCTGTGTTGTCTGCATACCAACTGGAGAACTGGTTAAAATGTGCCAAATTCAAAACAGATGTTACACTTTCACTGAAGCTTTTTATGGCAAATTTGGTAGCCCAAAGTGTAAACAGAAGACAAACACAATATAAATTACAAACAGTGAAGATTACTGAACACTCACAAGACTTGTACAGAATTTAGTGAACAAGAAAACATTTAGAGCAAGTGTTTCTGATGGATTCTGATGGTTCCGTTTTCAATGGCTTTTCATCTTACATTACTACCCCCAATTCCAGTACATTTAATAGTATAACAAAACACCATCTGGAAATTTGGTATTTTATTGTTTGTTTCTTCATCACAGCTTCATTAATTAGACACTGGCATTTCTCATTAAAATATTAGTAAAAACATATAAAAATAGTCAAAAGACAAAATAATGTATCCCACTTCTATTCCAAGCTCCAGAGAGAGGGAGAGACGGTTTTGACTGATTCACACCCAGACTGTGCCTAGAAGTTTTGATTTTGACAAATATGGTCTAGAGGGATTAAAAATGAAACAGGAGATGAATTGGTAAAGTTTCCATTCCTTTCCACTGGAAAGTACAACCGTGTCTGTGCAAAACACTGCAGGGTGGAAAACAGCTTCTGTCCCAGAGCTCCTGAGACCTGTTTGTTAGCAGGGGCCCATGACCTCTGAAGTGAACTGGAAATAGATGACACAATCCTATATGGCTACACAACTTCAGGAGCAGCATTTTCATGCATTTAGCCACCTTGGAGTGTGGCACAGCTAGGATGTGACTGTATGAAATCAGGTCTTTCAGCAAAGATAAATCCTCTGATGCCACCATTTCCCCATCAATAAAATAGTGCTAGTGATATGAATACCTTCTGCACAGTATTATATGATAGAAGGTTAAAAAGAGATATTTGCTTGATAGCAACGTACAAAACAATGTCTAGTTTTGACATCACTGTTTTAAACTAGCACTGAACCTGAAAGTCAGATCCTTGACTCTGCAGTTGCTAGCACTGCACAGCTGCATACAGGGCAAATACAATCGGAATGGCAGGGGTTAAATGACTATTCATATTACCTCACAAGATTATCTGGGGCAGTTTGACCTGTATGTGCTGCTCTAGCAAATGTGCAGCAACCCTAATAGGTTTGATGCAGGAGTCGCTTGACAAAATTCTAAGATCTGTGCAGAAGGTCACACTTGATGATCACAGCAAACCTATCTGGTCTGAGACTCTATGAATAAAATTCTTTTACCTAGCTGGTTACAAAGTCAGCTTCATCCTTGTTTTGTATCACTGTAGCAATGCAAAGCAGTCAGAACCTATTGGTGAATTTGACCCTTAAATTTGCTGCTGTTCTTGTACTCGTGTGAGGTTGATAGCTGAGCAGTTTCATGTATATCAGTCAGTTAAGCCCAAAACTCTCGTTGACATCAACAGAGGTTTTATGTGAGAACAACTCTAGTTGTCCATCTTGATGATACAGTGGTTCTGATCACTACAGTGATTTTTTTCCTTTCAATAACTATAAGGGAACAGCATAAGGGAGCACACAGGGAAGCTGAAACTCTAACTGAGTGTTCCCAAATTAAAAGAAAAGCAACATCCTGATTCTTATCAGAATTCAGGCCCTAGTTAGAACTGACAAGGTTTGTAGAAAAGCTGTAGAAAAAAAAGAGTTAAGTTTTAAAAATTTATTAACAAACCAATGATTTCTGTTCTGAATACTGACATCAAGTCTGTATGCTCCATTCAATAAACTACATGAATGTCCTTGCTTTGTAACTGTTTCCTTGGATATTTTTATTAGCTAAATTGAAACAAAACCAAAAATAACTGACAAAATTTTTAGTCTGCTGACTTTACACTACATCTTTGTATCATTTTCTACTACATCTTACTTAGTTAACACTGATATAGACCATATGCCTGTGACAATAACCTATGTGTTGACACCGCCTTTCATCAGTATGTGCTTTAGCAAAAAACTGGAATTAGAAAGATTGTTCCATTAATTAGCTAATTTGTATAACACTTTGAAGATGCAAAGTACAATATATGTGCAGAGTATTATTATCTTTTATTTCATCATCTGCTATGGCCATTTGTTCAACTAACCTATTCAATTACAAAGGAATAACCAGGGAGTGCATGAGGCATAATTACCTATTTTATGACAATTTACATTTTTTTCTCATGTGATTTGGCTAAAATTAACACTGGGATATCTAATTTATGGCAATCCCCATGAGAAAATGTCTAAACAGTTTTAAAAAAAGAAATAGAGCAGCTCGAGGTTGAAAATAGATTCAGAAAAGGACACAGATCTTAAATTGTGCCTGTCCTTTGTGTTTGTAAAGTCTGATCCTGCCTGCACTGATTTTTAATCAGAAACCTCCTGTCTTCACATTGGCTAAATGCAAAATACAAAAATTCCTTGACCTGTATCACATTAGTTATCCATATAACATAAAACACATTGCCACAACAGTTTTCCTCCGCAAAGGATGAACATCAAGGTGAAATCTTGGCTTCTTTACAAGTAAAGGGAATTTTACCCTGGTCTTCCACATGCATTAATATTTAATCCAGATGTCCATATTGACCTGTCATATCCAATGATTGTTTTTGATAGTAGTGGTCCCAAGGTACTATTAATTTAGCTGGAAAATGGAGAAAATCAGAGATTTTTCACTGGCCATCCCATTTCTATCCCTCTTCAACTGTGTCATGTTGAGATCTACTTAAAGGCTCCTCTTCCTTGCTGTGTATCTATATCTAGGGTGGAAGTGTGAACTGAGGTGACTGGATATTTTGATGGTATGTAAGTCTAGATCACTAGGTCTGCTCTTGGGGCTGAATATCTGAAATAGTACTTAGGTAGGTAGAGGAACAGATGAAAGACAGATGGCAAATTCAATGTAATACAGAAATAAAGAGCTAAAATAAGTAAGTTACTTGGAGGATATTTACAATTGTTATAATTGTTTTTTGTAACAGTTCAGAAACCTTTTCTTCTCCAAACTCTCCATCAGATACTGAGAAGGCTTAAGAACAACAAGCAATACCTCCTCTCCCTTCTTCTGAAATATGATTCTATTCTGCAAAATAGTATAAATAACAAATAAACAAGATAATTTATATTGCTCTCCTTTTCAAGATATTCAAGCAGACTTTTTTTCAGTATCTGCAAATTTCTACAAAGCTGCTGCACATTCAACCTCTGTGTGCTTTAGTATCCTGCTTGGAATGAAGCCTTCTTACAAAAAGATTGTGCGGTATTATTTGTTTATAAACAAAATATGCAGTGTGACAAAAAGATGGAATGGAGTAAGAATTCATCTTTATTTTATGTTTCTCAGCAGGCAGTAAATAAAAACATAATAGTATTTCTGATTTACAACCTCAGGAGAAGTTAAAATAAGCACATTTATTTAAAGAATACCTTTTACATACCAGGGAAGTCTTTGACAACATCATTTTAACTTTTTCCTCATAAAAACGGGGACTAAGAGTTAATTGTTGACAGCAGTCAAGTACCCACAGCATTTTTCCCTCTTTGTCCATTTCACTTTCTTCTACAGTTTGTTTTCATAACATGATAATTACATTGGCTTGTCAATGGTAAAAGACTACGATTTCATCACAAGAAGAGAAATCAAACAGAGATGAACTGTGAAGAAAAGCATAGAGAAAAAATACAGGT
Source organism: Calonectris borealis (assembly GCF_964195595.1). NCBI lineage: Eukaryota > Metazoa > Chordata > Aves > Procellariiformes > Procellariidae > Calonectris > Calonectris borealis. Next base: position 50,626,885 of record NC_134313.1, read on the forward strand.
CAGCCATCTCTAATATTCATAATAACACCAGAGTTTTAAAAAAATATATATTTTTTGGCTTCATGTGGAAGGGGCTTTTTGTCAGTCAGTACTTACAGATCTATTGTTATAAACCATCTTTTTATACTAAATATGCATTAAATCCCTGCCCTCTTAAACAGAGCCAGAAATGCAGTTTGGTTTTGCTTTTTCTTCTTGCTTTGCCAGCCTAAACAACCTTCTTGCTGTATCAGCCAGAAAGAGGTCAGACTCTGAAATGCTGGCAGAGCCCTGTGTTCTGCAGGTGGAAATACCACACAGTGGAACAGAAAAACAGGGATGTGAAATGTCCATATTTTTAGCTTAAAAAATGTAATAGTCTGAAATCAAACACTGCTTGTAACAATGGCCTGTCTTGCTGTCTGACTGAAGAATCCTTAAATATATTCATGTTAAATGTGTGGAGAGGGAGGAAGGGAAAATAATTACTAAATACTAAAAAAAAAAGAAAAAGCTAAAAGCTAATGGTATTAGAAATCTGTTCTGAAAAGTGGGAGAGGAAGGGAAAAAAAAAAGACTCTAAAACACAACTGAAAGGCTTTGGGATAAATCTCTCCTGAAAATTGTAGGTGCAAACTAAAACTTACCAAGAAACGGAAAGATTAGCTTCATAATATAGCATTTTTGCACGTGAGGCTTACCTCACGTGCACGTATTGCCTACCCAAGAACCTACAAGCTCTCCAGTTCCCTTGAGCTCTGGTTCTTCCCTTAAATTCTCTGGTACAGTTTGTGCATGCTGGCCCCTCTGCTGTAGCACCTCTGTTGTTTCCCTCTAAGGTCCTCAGTAATTTAAGGCAGAACACCAGCTCTGCGGGTGATTATCATGTATTGTCTATCTCTTTAGGGGTACATGGTGGTGGTGTAAAACAGACACAGTGACTGTGTAGGGGTTTTGAAAATCATATTACTCTGTATTGTCCTTCAGAACTTGCCAAATCCACAACTTCAAATCCCCCGTTTACATAACCACCAAAAAAATACCCTCCATTTTCATGTTCTTTATGTTCCTTTATATTTTTTTCTCTTCCTTTACAAAAATGTGAATAGATGAGTACTTGTATTTGATTCTTATAAGCAAGAACACCTGCCTTATCAGAAATATTGGAGATTTATTTATTTATTTTAAATTCAGAAGCACAGCAGCCAGGAAAATACATTAATATTTTTAACTTCCATGGAGGAAAGCACACGCCAGCAGTGCTAAAATGAAAAGAACAATAGGAAAGGGCACAAGACTATCAGCAGCCTAGGAGTATTTTCAGATAATTGCCTGGAAAATATGCGGGTTTCATAAATCATTGATAATGATCAAATGCTTGGCTCTCTTCCTGTTACAGGTTCCCAAGCAGATGAGGTCCAGCACTCAGAAAGCCCCAGGAATTGAAAAAAACGGGGTCAATTTACCTAATTTCACATAGTTCCAATAGAATTTGTTTCCACTTTTAGCGTGACCCAGTTTGTTCCACCATTTCACTTATTAAAGATTTCATAAGCAGTCAAATTGCTAGTGGTGGTCCTCCCACAGCCTTCTCAGCAGAGAGCAGGGCCGATGGCAAACAAAATTCCAGCCTTGGAATGTTGTAGGACAAATCTGGAAAAAAAAGGGGTGTCCACAGGGACAAGAGAAAAAGTTAGTATTTCTGGTCTACAGGGAGGACAACTGACAGCTGAGGGATTAGCTCTAAAATGGAACAGCCCAAAAGGCAGCTGTAGGATTATTTTGGAGGCCATTTTTCCCTCTTTCCCCTAGCTGAAGAGCATTCAAAGCTGTATGTTTTGTGTTTTCTCACAGAGGGGCTCTAAGTGACAACTAACATCAATGAAAATTAAGGAAAATGGCCATGCCATCTACTTTGGCTTGTAATTTAGTGCTCTGAACTCTTTCCTTCTCCCTCTCTCCCAAATTTCTGGAGGTATCTATTGCTTTCTATGTCTGCTCTATGAGGAATCTATTGTATGTATGTTTGGTCCCCTGAATCACACCTTGGTTTGACATCCAAAGGAAACAAAGTAAACTTCTCCCCAAGAGTCTGTTAGACTCTCCCACACTCAAGTAAGGAGCTATACCTATTTTCCAAAGACCTCTCCTTTCCTGGCAGCAGGCAGACCCTCTCACTTTGAATTAGAATTGGTATGAGAACTTCCATTTGGGTTTAAAACAGAAAAAAAGGATTTTTTTTTTTGTTCACCCAGAAGACTAAGCTAAAAATTAAAACTGAGTCCCAATCGTGAATACTTCTTTGTGTTTTCTTCTGCCACCTTAATTACTCATATACTGATATGTTTGTGAAAACAAGGCTAGAGGAAATGAAAAATACCTGATACACAAGTATTCTTTCCTATACAACCATTATGATAGTGGTTTAAAACCACCTGATTTCAATGTACTTGTCCTCAAAACAGACCATAAGGTAGCAAAGCCATTGTACACTCATTTAGTAACTTGACGAAAATTCTCAGATCCAGTTATTGGAAGTCACACTGGGACCTCACATAAAAACAGGGAATTTATGTTACAATAAGAGTCTCAACTCCAACTCCTACGAACTCTGTCACTCTTTTTCATTACCCAAATGGTAGGTGAAGCACAGAGAAATGTGCCTAAGCAGCACAGGAGTTCTGAAAAGAGCTGTGTTCTTCCGACTCTAATGCTCTCTAAGCCTTAACCACTTAACTGCTTGTCATTATGGATCACAGCCTGTTAGCCAAAACAAGGTACAATGTGTACTCTGCTCTGAGCTATCCCTATTTTCTTTGTGTTTTCACTTGCTTTAGCAACATCCAGCTGAGGATGAACTGTTCACATTTCTGCCACAGTCAAGCCAAAGTTACACTGACTTTGCTATTCTTTCGGCCCTAAGGGACTTAGAGTTCACAGGTACAAAAACAACATAACAGCTGAACTGGAAAACCAAGTAGAGTTTGATTGCTCTTAGGAAACAAATTTCTTAAGCAAAAACAGATCTGTTATTTAAAATTGGGTTAATACAGAATCATCCATTGAAGCATTTACATTTTTGTTACTACTTATGGTACTAAAAGTCATGACTGCATGTTCAATTCTATGCAAAAAAATGTATTTATATCAACAGCACACTAGATCGTGGGGCCCACATGGTATGGATCTAAAGAGAGATCTAAACATATCTCCCTATTAATCTCCTGATACATTAAAAGTGGAATACACTATCCTTCCTTCAACCCATGTTAACATAATTGGCCCTTTAAAAAGAGAGCTACTGATAAAAGAAGACATTCTTGTATTGGTATTAAGAGATCTTGTGGTAGGAACCAAGCATCCACACATAAAAAAGCACCTCTGCTTCAAGAAGAGTTTACAGCCCTGGCTGTGAATGGGCACCAAAGCAAATGTTATTTCTGTTTTGCCGTTAGGGAACTGAGACAGAAGACAATGTCCTTTCTGCCAGACTTCTTTGTCTTCCAAAATAGGCCTAAGGAAGCCAAATCTCCTGATTTCATCCACAGTGCTGATTGTTTGGCCACATGTAACTGGTAATACTTTCCTGAGTTGCAAGTTCTAGAGGAGATGCAATTACTGGTACTTGCATTACAGGCAGCCTGAACTCAGCCTCAATTTAGGTTGCACACAAATCCTTTCTGTCCTTGCCACAGGTGATGCTAGAGACCCTTTAGGACCTCAGGCCATTTTGTGATATGTGCGTAAGAGTGCAAGGAAAAGGTGCATGGGCTAGGCTGTTCTGGGACGTAGTAAATGACAAGTGCCAAGGTTTTTCCCTCCAGAAGTCATATCAACCGTGATCTGGGACCGAGGGAATTCGTGTTTGCCAACTAGGGGTGCACATTTTCAGAACAGGAATACTTCTCATGTGCTTATGACACAGTAATGTCAGTGTGTCTGCTTGCCAGCTGTTTGCAGTATGTTCAACCCTGTTTCACCCTGTTCCCTCACTCCTCTCCAAACCCTGCATAGTGCACAAGAGAAAACACATATCAAGGCACCAATCTAGCCTGGAATTTTCCCCAGAAAGCACCAGAACTCAGTGTAAGAGACCTGACGATGTAAATTGAACTGTTGGGTAGGTTTGGACCTGAGGCTGATGCTTAACTGACAGAGCGTAGATATACAAGCAAGAGCAGATAAAATCTCCAAGACCACATGGAAAGTGTGTGGCAACACTAAGCTCTTCTAATAAAGATCTTTTTTTCTTTTTAAGATAAATCCTATGTTGTGACGGAACTTGCTGACTTTCTACAGCTGCACCATCTTGGCTTTCTTCTTTTATGTCATTATTCATAGCAGAATCTGATTTAAAATATCTGTGGCAGCTAAGGCTACATCCACAAATATATGAGAAGTAAATAACTTTGTAGATTGGGGTCTCTGTTCTCAAAGCCCATTGTCTCCATTGTGTTTTCTTTCCACATACTATGCATCTCTATGACAAATTGTTATGGCTGCGTTTGATTTGAACATTGACTGACGAGTACAAGCTGGGCAGGGGGAGAACAGAAGGGTATAGGGAGCAAATATTCAATTTAAAAAAACTTGTGCCATAAAACACATCATAATTTTCAAGTGAAAAGGACATCTTCATTTTCTAAATGGGCCTTTTAAAATGATAGGCAATAATGGGAGAATAAGTCCATTATTCATTTATAAGGGAATTAGCATAACAAAGCTGCTTAATGTGAGAGTTCAGAAAGCTCTGATTAATAAATTAATCCTTACATTTTACAATAGATCTCATTTTTTGTGAATAATTTCTATAAAAAACCGTTTCAATAATCTCAATGTTTTTCTTCAGAAAATTTAACTCTTTATGAGCTAACCAGAACAGAGACCAAGATGAATTTCTTGTTGTGTACATGGGTAAAAATCAATGTACCTTTTGAGCACTGATAGCGTTGCACAGGGGAAGAGCTGGAGGCAGAAGCAGAGAGAGCTCCACTGGTGGCCATGCAGCACATAAGGGTACATCACACTGGTGCTAATAGCTAAGCAACACAATTTAAATTAATCTGAACAGTAATTAATATAAAGGGCAAAAAAAAAAAAGAATTATGAGCCTTCAATTTTGAGAAGAGTAGCCTGAATAGACAAAGATTTTTTTTTTAATCTCTTTAAATCCCTTTCATAATTGTTCTTTCTATAAGTTGCTTTTCACTGTGGACACAGTCTCTTAAACTTGCCTGCTTTTTCTTAGATAGACTCCACAAATAAAAATCTTTGTTTTTCTGAAAAAGATCTGTTCCAGATGAAACACTTTCCATATCAAGTCATTGCTCTGCTGTCTTGTGAAGACAAGTAAGGCATCATTCTCAATCTCCTTTTCTTAAAAAAAAGCCTTTTACTCTGTCTTCTTTTTTAAGCTTCAGTGAATCAGGTCTTTTTATCTGAATAACCCTTAAAAGGGTTTTATTCAGGTTTATTTTATTAGTAGCATTGTTCCTAAGTAGATGTAAGTAATGCCATTTGATGTATGGCATCATTCCATGTCTATTTCTGTATTAACAATTGTGTATAGTAACCTTTCTCTTTTTACAAGAAGACACTAATGAAACAAGCACTTTCTGATTCCATGCCTCTTTCCCCCCATAATTCACCTCTGATGCTGTTATTTCGCTCCATGCAGGTCTAATGGGAATGGACAAATCTGTCTGATTACTTTTGGAGGGTCAGAAAGGATGCTTACAATAGGTATCTTGCAATAAAATGTTAGTCACAGTGAAGCAGAGAATGGTGAATTCCGCAGACACACCACGCACCATGCAATGTTTGATGTGACTTACTCCAGTTTGCTTTCAAAAGCCTTGGGGGGAGGGTTAATGATGTAGTGGCGTAACAGGGAAGGCAGAAAAGGGAAAATAATGATGACGTTGGTAGTTTCATCTTGAATGACATGAATGCTACTTTTACTGAGATTATCAAAGCACTCATAATGTGGTTTGACTGGGGAATGGGAAAAAAGCGCCTGATAGGTACCTGCTGACCTCCTCCATTTAGGAGTCAAGTCTCTGCATAATGACAGAAAGTCTCAGCCATTGGGTTTGTGTCCTTCCTATTGGATAATGCAAACGGAGTTTCCTTCTCTGGTCTACTGCCTACACGTCAACAGCAGAACAACTAAAAGCCTTTCTTTTGGTTATCAGAACAATGAGGTCTCATTTCTGGTATTACTGACCTTTGGTCCTTCACCAGTGGTCTCTTCCAGTATGTTCACCTTGTCTGTTCTCATCACACCTTTATTCTGTAAATCTAAAAGACAATGCACTGCTTTGTTAAATGGAATAGGACAGCAGGGGGGAAAAAATCATTGTACACAAAAATAATAGTATGCATCTAGACTGCATAGCAGTCCTTCACAAATTACTCTTACTTCAAACGTAAGCCAGGAGCAGCAGATCTTTAAAAGGAAAACATCTGACAGATTACATTCCCTAATAAGTCTCATATTGCAAAACAGAGGGGAAGGCACTTTTAGAAAACTGTTCCTAATTCATGTTTTATTATGAATTAATGATGCAAACAGGAAAACAGAAACTCCATTACTTATCTACATTAGGATTCTTCCATCAAAGAGCCTTCAGTTTGAATTTTATTTGTGATTTCTACCACTATTATTTTGGTTTAATTTATGATTTATATTGTTATTATTTTGGTTTAATTTATGGTTTCTTGTTGCCTAGAGTGGTTTAGAAAGATCTGTGAAATCTTGGTGAAATCTATTTGGCAAGGCAAGACTGTCTTTACAAAAAAAATATAGTTTGCCAAGCTCATGAGCCTAAGGGTTGTATCATTTAAATCTTTCTCTTATGCTCAATGAAAAAAAAAAAAGAGCCCTTAGAAATTACTTCTTTGGCACTCAGTACAAGCCTCCATTTAATTGTTCTTCCCTTTGGCATTGCTGCTGCTCACAAGGGATTAAAAAAAATCCACTTTCACAAGTTCCTTTAAGGTCTTATTCATATTCTTTCTCACTTTGTTCCTACTGTCCTAGTCCTTCTCTTCAAGTGTTCTCCACCTCATTATATGCACAGAAGCCATCTTTCTCTTCCAGCCCAACCCTAGCCACAAAACAGAGATTTGGTGGCAGTTATTGCCTTATCAGCTTCGAAGATCTGTTGTTTCTCATGCTTGCAAGGATGATAATTTTCACTGTAAATAGATGTTTGCTCTATGCACATTTGTGTATCTATGTTTTTGTATGACTGTGTATTTTCCAGCCTTCACTGCGAACCTACAAGCAAAACCAGCAGAAAGCCATGAGATTTAAGGACATCAGTTTGCTGGAGTTCACTAGTCAACTACTAATTGTAGATTTATTCAAGAGAGAAGATTCATTATATTAGTATTTATACTTTTTCTTCACTATTAAAAATTCTGGCATAGCAGCATTTCTGTCTCAGTAATGATTTAAGATCTACCTATAGTCTTTAATTACTCTCTGTATGTCATTTGTTCCTTAGACCCAGAAGACATGGTCTCATCTGTTGACTAAGTATTTAACATGAAGAGTTTCACCAAAGACTAGACTATCCAGGGTTCACAGTCATAAAACAAAAGGTAGAGCCTGATAGAATGACATTGATTCTCTGTCCTTTCCAAAAATAGGCGACAAATTAAAAACAATGAAGTATAAGTTGAGGCACATGACGTTTCATTTCTGGTTAGCTAGGGAGAGTAATACATGAGCCACAGGCAGGTCCATTAATCTCATCTGGCCAGATATGAAACTCCATGTATAACAGCACCTCATCTAGTTTTTGTTTTCTTTTGCTTTGCTTTGTGGCCTTCCCATAAAATTCATCATTACAATAAAAATGAGGAAATTAAAAAGGAAATGTTAGTGGTGTTCAAAATTACGTCCACAAAGCATGTAAATATTTTGCACACTACACAGTAAAAAAAAAGTTTTTGCACATATGCCAACCTGTTAAAAATTTCTTTCTGGAGTCCTGCTTTCTTTTGAATATCACGTTTGTAGTCACACTTCTTTCTAAGCGTGAGGACAATACAAAAAAGGGGGCACAAATATAACCAAGTGCAACCTTTGTAATTCCTACTTTCCAGGTTAGCCAGGGTCGTGTTCAGCCATTGGTATCAACTAAAGGTGCCTCAGAGCAGCTTCACCTCAGTTCCTTCTTATGGGATGCAGCATCATTGTCACACTCTTTGTGAGGCAGGGAAGCAAAGAAGAGACACAACAGTTCAACAGGCCATAACAATGTCCTACCCTTGGCTTCAGGCTCAAGTCCCCCAGCCCAGCATCACAGCAGGTGCTGAAAGCAGAGCAGATGACTCTATAATCGAGTCATGTCTGTATCCTTATGTGGCTTAGGGCTTCAGAGAAAAGGTTTGTGCGGGGTTTCATTAGAGAATTCAGGTCTGCTCTTTGCCTAGTCAGCCATTTAGTTTATAGTGGCGGATGAATGGTAGATATGTGATGCATGACTGTTTTTCTTTCTTCTTGAGATGTTAGCATGCCTGTGGGAGGAGAGAGGGCTACCAGTTAGCTAGGTAAGGTGTCAGCCAGCCAGCCTGCCAGGAGTAAAGGAGAAGAAATGCCAGATATGGATTCACAAAGGCAAAAAAAAGTGTCTTTCAGCTTCATGACTTAAAGCTTTAGAAAAGATGACCCTGTGGTAAGTGTGTACTGATGCAGATATTCACTGTTTGTAGCATAGCATGGAGGAACTAGGAGAAAGGGTATTGTCCTGGTCTTCTGTCAGAGTGCATTACAACTTAGCCTGAGGCCTTAAAACCTACGGACAGCAGATATCATTTAAGAGCTAACTTGGAAGTTAAACTTCTGAACTTGCCCAACTTGTGTTAAGAATTAATCTAATACAAAGCCCAAGGCTGTGAGAACAAGCAAGTGCACTATTTCTATTTCTCTCTCACCATCAAGCAGAGTTTAGCCTTATAATCTTATTTAAAGTGTTGCCTATAACTACCCATGTGCTTAACAAGATCATCATACTGTAGGTTCCAAATCAAATAGCATCCAACAAATTTATTGCAGTGCCTGTCTCTCATGACTAATAGTGTATCCCTTTAAAATTCAAGACATGATCAGGCAAATCAAGAGCACTACCAGAAACAAGAAGAAAATGAGAAATGAGGAACATTCTGTAAAAGCAACATATTTAAATGCAATCCCCAAAGCAGTCCTTACAAAATAAGCACCATAGCTTCGTAACCAGTAAATTAAGAAAATGAAGGCAGCGGAATCCAGTTTTGTAAAGACCTAATTAGAACGGGCAGTAGGATTGTTTGGCTCACCTCTGGGATTTTTGAGTGCTTCCTGCATTGATGAAAAGGCCTACAATGAATATGAAACAGTGAAGAAGAAGGAATGTTTTCTTAGGAGAATTATTTTCATGGTTTTTTCATTCTGAAAACTCCTTAAGCTGTTCAATGCTAGAACCTAGTAAGACATGTCAGAAGGAGGTTTACTGTATATTTAGTATCTCTGTATGTCCTTGATAGAGGATTTGCTGCTGACTATGCTAAGAAAATGGGTAATGTATTCAGTAGGCCCTGGGTTTTAACCAGGATTATTACCTTTTTTATGTTCCAGTCTTCTGTATTAATAGACCTTACTCATGATTTTTATACTTTTTTAAGTGAATCCTTTTGTAAATTTCACATCCAGTAAACTTTCAACATGGAATATTTCTTCCAGCCCAAAAACTGGTTACCTTTCCTCATACTAGGAAAAGTAACAACTTCATGGGAATGGTGGCAGGTTATCCTGGATGATGGAAAGTGTTAGGCATTTGCTACAATAAGTCTAAACATGTTTTGTAGTTATATTTTGCATGCATACGTTGCACGGTACTTTAAAAGCTTCTAAAGCATTTAAAATACAGAATACAAGTTCTGAGTTTGAAATCCACTGCACAGTATTTTTAAGACCTTTCTGGTATTATTTCCTCAGAACATGTGGAAGGTGCAGGATGTACATGAGCTGGGCAGAACTACAAAAGTTACACCCTTAGGCATGTAGCTCCAAAACCACTGGACACATAGGAGTTAAATATAAAAACAGCCAGTTTACAGCAGACTTTAATTGACTGCATGTAAGGATTTCAAAAGCTACTGTGTGTAAATAATAACACTATGATTAGATAACTTGAAAATACACTTAAAAAAAAATACACTACAAAAAAAATCAGAAGGAATTACTCCACCAGGGATGCGTAATTGAAATTGCAAGAGGCTTAAAATGGTAGCTCCCTTTCCATTCATCTCAGGAAAGCCAGTGATAGACACTTATGTCAGTGTCAGTATTACTAACTTCAAGCTTTCAAAATTCATGAGTCAGCCCACAAGAAGTTTTATCATTGACCTAAAAATCATTAGGTTAAATAAAGGTGAGTGGCTCATCCATCCTCTTCCACTTCCCTCTCTGTAAACTGCCTCGTTTGTTTTCAGGAACTCTTTTCCTAATTCTGGAGACCTGAAAGCTGTGCATTCTTTAAATGAAAACTAGGAAGTCTCTTAGCACCCCATTAAGCTTCAGCCACAGGAATCAGGAAAAAACACTGTATACTGTAGTCTTTGTGATTAAAACTGTTGCTATTTCAACTTTGATATGAGATGAGAATGAAAAGATCTCATGGCTGTGAATGTTCAGTTTGGTACCATACCAACACTCATTTTCCCCCTTTCAAAAGAGTGTCAGAATAGTACCTGAAATGTAGGAAGTCCTTCTAAAGTCAGAGAGGGATCATATGTTGCACTTATACTCACATTAAGAACATCTGCAGTTATTCTCACTCATTTTTTAGTTTTGATGGAGAAAGAGGGAATTATGGTGGACTTTGCAAACAATCCTCCATCTCTTTAGTTAATATATTATGTTAATATCATTTTGGCATTTCTCTTATCCAATTTTTCATTACCATATACAAGAAGAGTTAGTGAATTCAGTTCAGCCTAGACATCAGAGAAATCATGACTGCAATAATTAGCCAGATGATCCAAGACCTAAAAACCCAAAGAGTCAACTCTCTTAGCTATTAAAAAGATTTCTAAAGGCCTGGAATGAGACACATTGGAAGGAACCTTTGAGAAAACTTGTCCTATCATTAGTAGTTAAAGAAATGTTTCTATCTTTTATCCTGGTGATTTTAAAAAATAAAAATGAAATTGTAGAGGGAGCATCTGAGGCTGTTATTCTTGCTGCTTTTTATTATTTGCCTGTGGGCAGTAGTATATCCCTTCATCAAATGGAGTTGGGTGGTTAGGAGGTTTCATTTGTCATAGACCTGCTGATGAATGGGGAAGCTAATTTAGTGCCAGCAGGCACAGATAAGGCTAAAGTACTCAATGCCCACTCTGCCTTGTTTTTTGCCAACAAAGTTTCCCAGGCCTTTGCTCCTGGGAAAGTAGAAAAGCTTCCAGCAGTGGAAGAGAATTGAGCCATGTGTCCCTTGAAAAATCCCTATGGGAAATTCTGAGGGTGCTGAGAAGTCTGGTTAATGACATTATTAGGCTACTCTCAACCATTTTTGAAAGACTCTGGAGATCAGGGAATGTCCCAATGACCAAAGAAAGGCAGATGTTCTACCCATATTCACAAAAGGCTAAAAAATAATCAAAGGAACTTCTGGCCAGTCAACCTCACCTCAGGCCCTGGAGAAATCATCTAGCAAATCCTCTTGGAAGCCATTTCTGAGCTCATGAAGTAGAGGAAGGTGATTGGGAATAGCTAGCATCGATTGAACGGGATAAACCATTCCTGACCAACCTGATGACTGTCTTCTGTGATGAAATTAAGGGAAGGCAGTGGATATTGGCTACTTTGGTTTTAGCGCAGCTTTAGACACAGTATCTAAGTCAGGACATTATGGTCTAGATGGGTGAATTACCAGCTGGATTTCCAGGCTCAACAGAGAGCAGTTTATGGTTGGTACTGTACCTGCAGTCTGGTTACAAGTGGAGTACCTGAGGAGTCTATGCCGGGACCTCTCCTATTCAATATCTATATCAATGACCTGAAGGAGGAGGTGGAGTACACTCTCACCAAGCTTGCAGATGGCACCAAACTGGGGGGTGCAGTCAACGTGCTTGAGGGCAGAGTTGCCTTTCAGAGGGACCTAGACAGGCTGGAGGAATGGGCCAATAAGGAACTCATGAAGGACAAATGCAAGGTCCTGTACCTTGGACAGACTAACCCCCTACAACACTATGGGCCGGGGATCAACCGGCTGGGGAGCAGATCTGCTGAACAGGATCTGAAGTTGCTGGTGGACAGTGGGCTAAACAGGAGCCAGCAGTGTGCCCTGAGAGCAAGGCAGGCTAGCAGCATCCTGGGCTGTGCTAAGCAGAGTATATCACTGAAAGTGATTATTTACTTGGCACTTGTTAGACCACATCAGGAACACTGTATCCAGGTTTGAGAACCCCAGTACAAGAAAGACGTTGATAAAGTGGAGCAACAAAACAGGTTGTCCAGTGAGGCTGTGCGATCTCCACCTTTGGAGGCTTATGAGGTCTGGCCTGGAGAAAATGCTAAGCAACCTAGTGCGACCTGCTTTGAGCAGAAGATTGGAATATCTGACTCTTTGAGGTCCCTTCTAACAAGAATGATTTTATGGTTGTTATTATTTTTCTTTTCTAACAAACATTAAACACATTTTTTGCAAGAAATTACCTAGGTCAATGGCGATGCATATCAGTGATATGGATGTGCCAGGAACTGGCGTGCATTGAAGTTCTTTACCCAAACTGTCAGATAGGAATAAAAATTTTATAGGAAAAAGCAAATTTTGAGCTGTTTCTTTTCCCTTCCTCTGGGTCCACAAAATTATCACTTCCAGAAAGTTTCCTGTCCAAAATATGTGTTGATTTCTTTCTTTCTAAGCAATTCATCTCATCATTAAAACATGTTTCTTTTGCTCTACATTCCTTTTCAGCTCATCTTTACCCATGAATGGACAGCTCCTAGTTTTTCTTTTTTCTTTTTTTGCTTCAAATGTAGCTTTCATGTTTTTTTTTGAGTAAAATAGTAATCCAAAAATTGGGTGCTGAGGTCTTTTGTTTTTAGGAACAGTCCTAAGTAGTGTATAAACTACCTATTATTTAACAGTAACAGTAGAGCATTCTAGTATATCACATTACTATATTAAGTAGAATAGTAAATATTAATAAAGAAATAACAATTGGTTGATGTGTTTTATATATATTCATTATTATATGTGTATAGGCACATTATATTACTATACCTACTACTGCTCCCCATAGTAGCTGATATTGACCTAAAACTGGTTGTTTGCTTGTTTGTCTGAAGAAGGAACAAGTGACAAAACCACAGACTGAATACATCAAATAAAATTTAAATTTAGTGAACTATTGAAATCAGGATCCCTCAGAATTCAGACAATTCATCAAAAAGACAGGTTTTTGATATTTCAGATCAAAAATGGTTTTGTGGTAACCATTCAAACATAACTATTTTGTCCAAAATTAAAATAAAAGATTTACCTGTCTCAAAGCAATTTATTTTTACCAGCTTGATGAACAATTTTAAAAATATTTTGGAGATAGTCAACAAGAAATCTCTTAGTATTTTAAATTTGCTAATGAACTAAAAAAGCAATTATCTTCACATATTTGCTGAAGTAATTATCCTGAGAAACATTTGTTTCAGGTTGTAACTTGTTTTATGTCTTAATTGTTCCAAAAGATTGCAATGTGGTTTTTTTCTGTATTGCAGGGAAGTTTACGATACTGAAAATTGTTTAAATTATAAGAGAGAGCCAAAGTGTCACCAAAATCCTTTTTTTTTTTCCTTCTTCCTCTTCCATAACTGTGACAGGTTTGTGTGTGTATGCATGTTTAAACACATTTTTCTTATTTCTTCCTCTGTTCTTCGTTAGCGTGTTATCTGAGGTATGAGGATACCATGACTTTGAAAAATCAACTGCAGATGGATTACATTGAGCTCAAGGTATAACTTCAGTTCCTAGTTCTATTAACAGACACATGAAGTTTCCAGTCTCCAAAGACTGGTGTTTCTACAGGACAGGAGGAATCCTGTCTGTTGTTATGAACAAAAAATAATGCTGAAAGTAGTTCAGACTCAAGGAGCCGGGTGTATAAACAATGGTCCAAGTGAATGTACAAGGTAGGATTTGGGACTCTGATGTACGGGAGGAAAAGCAGGGGTGAAATCTGATATTCTCTTTTTCTGGAAAAATAAAGCAGCAGAAAAGGAAGTGTACCAAGGCGGACAAAGAAATGGAGTCTAACTCCAAGTTCATCCAAAATGTCCAGAAAATTTCAGTTAGGATCATTTTCAGGCAGTGTGCCTCTCTCCCAAAGCAGCTATTTTTTCCAGGAATACAAACACAAAGAAATCATCAGTGGGACAATTTTATACCCTCATACAGCAAGTCCACAGTGAGGCCCTTGCACAAATTGGCCTGAAAATATCAATCAAGAGAGGAAAAGGATGATCGCTTAAAAGCAATAGTGTTGATATGCCAACTGGAAAAAGAGATTTTGAAAAGGAGAAAAAGAGCCATGAAAACAGAAAAAGTCTTTTTGCCACGATGGTATAAATACAAACTCAATGCCACCAGAAAGTATGTTCACTTTTAGCTACCATAAGACTGATTCCTACTCCCAGAAACAGTTTCTCTTGATGCTTAAAACTCCTTACTGGAATCAAGGGCAAGGGACTTCGTTCACAAGTGGAAACTGGAGAAACATCATCTACAGCAACATCAGCAAGAAACTTAACTGCACATTCAAAGAACAAGTTAAATCCTTAACTGTGAAATTCATGAAGTGGCAACTTTGAGATGCAGATCAATCAAAGGCAGGATTGATTCAAGGGCAGGTATAGATCCCTCCATCTATTCATTTGCTGGACAGTATGTGTATATTGCATTTTGCTGCAGCTGTTTCTAAGTCCAGGACCCTTATGATCCATTGGCAGAAGCTACACTGTGTCAGCTGAAACGGAGTCTTTCTCTGCCGGTAGAATCTGCATCACGTTTCTCTTAGCAGAAATCTCTCCTTGCGTATCTGACAGGTTATTCTGCAATTATGTTCTTAAAGAAAAAAAAAAAAATCAAGTTTCTTTTATTAGACAGACGTGCTCTATTTTCTGGAATATCTAAGAGCATTATTAGAATGCTAATGAGTTCTTTCATATTAGCAGCGACACAAAATACTTTTGCGTAAATTGATCATTCACCGATTTCTTCTGACTTGACTGGAAGGCCAAGTGTGCTTCTTATCACTGGTAGAATTGCTGAAGGAACAATTAAGAAGAATCCAGACCACCTTTCTAAAACTGAATACAGCAAACACACCGAGATGATACGTTTAACCCTATAACTCAGAACAGCAGGCAGGCAGGTGAGAGACTAAATAAGATTAATAGATGCAGCTTCAGTTAAGCTATTGCAGTGTTGGTGGGAGATGGAGAGGGAGGGGAAGCTGTACTGTAGTAGTCGAATGCACTTCCAGTGCTGTGTGTTAGGTATAGAGATATTTCAGATGACAAGGTGGAGGGAGGTGTTCTGTATCAGTGACCTCTTTTAGGGACACATGGTTTGTGAAGGAACTGCTACTGAAAAAATGAACACAGACAAACATGCAAATAAGTACTCATCGTATTCCTCCCCTCTGATTTCTTCTGTTGCGTTATTTTGGAGTCATCACCAACTTCTGTATCTTCATACGGCAAAATCGGAAGCACTGTCAACTTGGCTTGATGTTAATGGACCACTTACTCTGTGCACCACAGGTAGCTGTAAAGAGTATATATTCTGACTCATGATTCAATCTAACCTTGCTCTCATAGTGCCAATATAATATTCTATAAAAATTTAATAAGTTATAATGATTCAGTAAAACTTATGAGGCATGATTATGGGATATTTTTTGTAACACTGAGATTTTCTTTCCTTCAGGCCTAGTACATTAAATAAATGGCTTTTCATTTGAAAGTGTCAGAGATAACTAACAGGAGACACTTATTTAAGCATCTTCTAATTTTGCACATGCGCAAAGCAATGATGTTTGGTATTTAGTATTTATGAGTCTAGGGAACGCTTACTGTGTTAATGTAGTTGTAGTTCTCATAAATTTGTATCTTTAGCACTTAGAACATTTGTATGTTTTGGTGAACATAGTGGTAATGTAATGTGGAAGGCAGTGCAGTGCTGTGATTCTTGGGTGGCCTTCAGCAAACCAGTCCCTCTTCCTCTCCAGGCTGTAGTTGGTGGTCTCTGTTTTTACAGCAGTTGGTGGTCCCTGGAAGAGAGGTGCCACACATTAGCTCTGTATTTCTTACTGTCCTGAGAATACCCTCAGTGGTCTGTCTTACCCATATCTTTGGAACAGCTGGTCGAAAGCAATATTTCCCATTTATAATACTTCCCCTGTCCCTCTTTTATATTAGACACAGCACATGATGGGATAGGAGAATTGGGAAATGGAATGTAGCTACTGTTAGAGGTTTGTGACTTATAGTTTTACTTCAGACCCTGGCATTATCTTGGTGATTTACATGTAGATATCCATTTCCACTTCACAAGGACTCTCAAAAGCTATAATTGTTCTGCCTGCTACTTGGCTGTCCTGTAAAGAAATACATAAGGAAACTTTTTTCTCACTGAAGATACATGAAGGTTGTTCCCTTTCTGTTCTTCAAGTGGTGCATGTCGCCCTGAAAGAGGAATGAGAGGAGGTGAGAATCTAAGTTTGCTTTTTATTTCATGTAAAGTCAATTCCATGAATGTTGTCCTTGCAATCTCCCAAGAGTGTCCCTAGGGGTTCAGATTCCTCTTTACAGGAGACTAATGTTGCTGTGGAACTTTGACATTGCTGATAAATGATGCTACATAAGGGCAAAGCATTGATTTATTGCCTGCAGTGTTAGATTGAAATTTGTAAGAATGGACTATCTATGGACTTTTATAGACTGTTATTTGTAGCCATAGTTTTCTGATGGCCACTTCTGCTAAAAGAGAAAAACTGATGATGTGAAGGAAAAAGGAAAAGATAATATAACTTGGAAATTCTTAAGTACTGAGGGGCTGAAAAGTGGTGAGACATTGTCAGTCACTTGACCTTCAAGTGAGCAATGGAGGTGTTTATTGTATAAAATAAAAGCTCGTTGGGAGAGTTCCAGCAGGGAGATGAGTGGGTCAATTTACTGCTTGGCTCCTGTCTGTCTCTCCTGCATTTCTGCATTCTCCACACCTCCTAATAACACTAGCCAGGTCCAGACAGAGGGAAGTCTCTCTCCTGTCTGAACTTGCATATCTAATTCAATGCTACCACATTAGATCTGAATTCTGCCTTGGTGATAGCCATTTTATAATCCCCCAATCAAAAGTGAGATAAAGCCCTAAATGTTCACCCAGTTATTTCCACTGAGCCAAAAAGTGATATTGCCATCATTTATCTTCGAGGTTATGAGACTCATTAAGAAAGTTTTATATTTTTTCACTTTCCTCTCCCTTTACTTTTTATTCTGTATTGGTGCATGAAGAGAGTTAAAATGACACTTTGTTGTTTTAAATAGGTAGTTTATAAGCATCAATTTGAATCTCACCTAATTAATACAAATATTTTTGAAAAAAATGCTTTTTAGTTTTAAAATATGAAAGTTGATCAAAACATATTGCAATTGTTTATGAAACTGTACTACTTACATTGTATAATCCACACATTGTGGTTTACACAGTTCACATCAAGTATTTGCAAGACATTCATTGTGGTTTATTTGAAAACATTGACTTAAATCCTGAAGAATTCTGAAATATTTTGGAAAATTAATACATTCAGGAATTTTATCAGCCATGAACAATTTACAAACAGAAATACAGATGAGATCCATCAAATCAGTTATTATCATTCATACACTCCTAATAACAGTCATGATAAGATGTGTTTTGATAAAGGATTTCAAGCATGTTCATTTTTTGGAAGTGGATTCTTCTCATTTTAACTTTTTTTTTTTCCAAAACAATTGTCTTTAATGAGATTTTTTTGAAGCATCTAAAAGCAATTCTGTGCTTTTAAGAGGAATATAAGGAAAAGATTTTTTGAGAATACATTTCCCAAGAGGGGAACATAAAAAGCATAGACAAGATAAGGATCCTGAACTGACTTCCATTATTATAAAACTAAGTGAATGTACCTTACTTTAAAACAAATAGAAGTATAGAACTGGATATCAGTAACATCTGTCCTCACAGATCAATTCCTCACGTGACCACTAAACCGCGTCAGTGTACATTCTGAGTTTATAAGCACTTTTCCCACAGGTGGTCTCTGGTATGGTGTCTACTGAGCTGGTTGACAACATCAGGAGATGCACCTTGTAGACTTATCTGTCCAGAAAGAGGTATCCTTGTGATCTGGGATGCTGGAAAGTGTCCTTGACTCCCATGAAACACAGATTTCCCAACAAACTAATTACTGGAGCAAGGATTTCTCAAACCAGTTATGATATCAATGTACATGCAGGAGTAAGAGTTTTGCTGAAGAAAGAGCTGAATAAAGATAAAGGAAGCTGAAGCATGTAATGAAAAAAAATTCTTTACTGATTACTCTTACTCTTACTTTTTCTTGATGTAGTATCACACTAGGTGTTAGCAAATTCTGCAAAAATATTATATATTCCTGGTTTCATGGTATACTTTCAAAAAAGCTGAATAAACCTGGGTAAAGCACCGCATTTCAGTCGCACCTCTCCAATAATGGGTATCTGATCTTAACTACTCAGCAATATACAGCTTGTCTAGCCTAAAATCTCTGTAGTGTGTTTTACACATGCCAAGATACTGAGCAAGATTAACAGGTATGCGCTAGTTACCTTACAGCACCAAGGAAGCACAATACTTGCCTACTCAGAAGTTTTGCCAATGCCTTTCTAAATACCTTGCGTTATCAGATCACGGTAGATGCAAACTCAGTTCAAAAGGAGGAGCTGAGTAGCTGCTATCACCTCATGAAGTGTACAGGCAGAGTTCTTGCATTTCTGCCTTCAAAACTAGGTGGAGATAAAGGCTTTGGTGTTCTACAGAGCATGCATGTTGATCAGGAAGGTGCTGTACCCGTTGTTCTTCAGCATCTCTGATGGGCAACATGTACCAGCCTGCTCTGTTGCAGGACCACAAGGAATCGGCTGCCTGCTGGGGAATGCCAGTGCCTGTGTTGCTCAGCGGAAACTCACATATGCAGTGGCCGTATGCCAGGGGCTCCGGGGTGCCAGCCTGGACCAGTTGGTGCTACGGCTCTGACTGGACTGCCAGATTCCCAGAAATCACAGAGAAAAGCAGTGAACTGGTAGCAATAATGCAGGCAGAGCAAAGCCCCAGGACTCTAAGCAGAAGCTATGTTCATATCTAGTTTATAATTTATCTTGCTTATTTCCATGTCATATCAAAGGCAAGAAGGTGGTATCCAGATAGTTTTAATAGATAATTAAGGAAACGGCCTAAGTGTACCAGAACCTGATACACTGTCAAGCAAATTGCCTTACTACTCATTATTTTTGCATCCTTTGTTTTGTTATCTTCTTCCGTGCAGTGCTGGAACATTTATTTCCACTGAGAAATGCAATTTTATGATAATCAAAATAATGTACTTGTCCGTTTTGGTGCTCAATTCAATTGGAAAGAAAGTCTAAAACTTTATTATTTCCTTGATTCATTTGAATAAAGTCAAAAGACATTATTTTAATGAAGTGGAAATATTCTTCCTGATTTGGTGTTTAATTTGAATATTGTAGGAAAATGTCTGGATTAAGTAGGTATGCTGGATTAAATGTTAAATGCATTACCATTTTTTACATAAGGAAATAAGAAGTTGCTTGAAAGACTTGACAGGACCATTTTCTATTGTTTAAGGCACTCAAAATCAAAACGTTTCACAAAGTCATGTTGATGTCACCAAGAATTCTTTTTAGAAAAAATTATGATGATTTTTTAATGTTTCATTTTTACATTGAGCATTGAGACATTTGACATTCTTCCTTTAGATATCATGCTTCTGATTGTTATTATTTTTGTTTCCTTAATAATACAGTAGTAGTTCTTAAACTGTATTAAATAAAACATCCAAAATGAGTGAACATTTTGGTTAGTTACGAGTTTTTTCAGGTTCTGTTCAGAATAAAAAAGACATTCATATTTACATCATTTTTTGATATATTTTTACGCTGTTCAGTTCCATTTTCTGCCTCACTGAATAAAAATAACTGATATTATTGAAATGAAAATAATTCATCATTACTAAATTAAATATTTCAATTAAAATAAACATCCCATTTCAGTTTTTAGAAAGTCTTTTTGGAAGAAGGTTTTTGTGTTGTTTTTTTTTTTTTCTCTCGTGTGATCATAACCTCTTCTTTAGTTTCAATGTCCAGCTTTTCTGTGAAAAGGGGATTCCGTTTTCTGACCAGCATAGTAACTACTGATAGAATATGGACATGTGCTTTACAGGTACATAAAAATAGCATTTTTTCAGTTGTTACCATTTTATTGTTTTGTCCCAAATTACATGTTGCCATGTCAACATCCTGTCAAGTCCAATGGCAACAACTGGGTGCAGCCTAACACGCAACACATGAGGACAAGGTGTAGAAGAAGCGATTAAAATCTGCTTTTTTCTGTTTTAAGGCAGCTACCCACTCATTGTTATTTCTGGTAACAAATGTCAGAAGTGCTTACCACCGAGCCGGCTCACAGATTGGTGGATGCACCTTATTCTCTGTGACTGAAACTAATTTGGGTTCATTGTATGTTTTCAGAGTCCTCCTTTCATCCCGAAAGGGCGATACAAAAGCCCTGCGCTCAGTGGCTGCCTCCTGCTCCCGGAGTGCGGGTCGTGGGAGCCCGGCTGTGCGGGGGAGCTGCCTTTGCCCCCTCCCGTGAGGAAGTCTGCTGGAGTTGCACAAAGCACCTTGTGAGTGATTCGGGAAGAAATCTTTCCAGAGTAACTTCAAACATTATTTGCCTTCCTTCGTTTTATACAGAAAGCTCATGCTTCCTCAGATACCCTTGCTAGCACTGAAAACTAAAGCAAACTTGCTTTGCGACTTAATACATCGTAACCTCTTAAACCTCTGTTAAAATCACAAATTTCCTGCATTCTGTGACCTGGCCTGCATTATTTTCCATGGTTTGTCTTACCTCCAGGATACATTTAAATAATTGCCTATTCAATCAGGGCAACGTATTCTAATCTTGTTTCAGTATTATTTTGGCCCGTATAATTAATTCAAAGGAAAACAGCTCCCTCATTCCTAGTTTCTAGGAAACCTTTTCTGGTAATTCATATTGACAGCAGTGAGTTGTGACATTTATCGGTGAGGTGAAGCTGACCAGCTGCAGGGCTCCTGACTGATTTACTCAGCCAACAAGCTGCTCACAATTCCAGCCAAATATTGACTTTTCTTTTCCTTCTCTCCCCTCCAGTTGGAGAGAAAATATGCAGGCATTCTTTATTGCTACATTTTTATTTTTGCCAGTCATACTGAAAGTTAAAAAATGGACCACAGACAATACCTTCCCTTTAAAATTTACTTTCTTAATGCAAAAGAATCTCAAATATGTTTCAAGGAAAGAAAATCAGCATTGAGTTTAAACTAGTTGAAATATAAAATAAATGAGCAGATTTTATCTAACGTTATTGGAATCATTTACTTCAACAGCAATGAGCTTCAGTCTTGTAAACAACCTGTCTGCAGTCAAATGACCTTTGTGATGAAAAAAACTCTAACAGTTCAAACTAAGCTCATTTTCATTCTTTAAGCCCAGAAGCACAAACTATGCTTCAAGTATTCTTGGGTTTTGTGTATTTTTAAAGCCAAGATACCGACCGAAGTCAAGGATAGAGAACTTTCAGTATTATTTCTCTAATTTCTCTCCACTCCGAAATGAAAAATATCTTTTACATCAGGGATTGAAATTAATACCCTTTCATTTTTAGTAGCAATAAATAATCCTGAATCCACTTAAACAGTAGTTGTCCCAACCCCACTTTCATGAGGGAAAATGGAAATTAGTATTTCTCTAAGGCAATTTTAATTGATGTCTATTTCTTTCTTTACATCTGCAACCTCAAGCGTATGTAAAGAACAATAAAATATTTTATCATGACTATCAAACTGGAAGTTTTCATGTAGTTCTTGACAAAGCTGTGTGAAATTAATATACTTTAGTCTGGTAAGGTTAATAGCCCATTTTCCTGAGCTGTCACATCTAAGAATCTCAAAATTTTCCATTTACTATTACAACATGAACTCATTTTTTTTACTCACACTCTTATAAATCTGAAGTTATTCCAGAGAAGGCTGAATCCCACTGTATTGCAAACTAATAGTAGGTGTTGATTTCATACCATAAAGTCAAATGCCAATGAATAACTAAATGTATTGAGGCCATCCTGCACAGTCATAAGATGATAGTTAACATTAGCATAGCCTAGCAGATATAATCCACATCCTGCAGAATCATTAGATGATGTTGCTAATTAGCACAATTGGGCTTCCTAATCCTCTCAGACTCTCCAGGTCAGAGGCAAAGGAGTTTCAGCAGAGAAACAAGCACTTCCCAGAAGGATTGTAGATAACAAGCTAAGGAGTTTCTCTCAATTTTTGAGTCCCTTTTTTCTGGACTAACATGCCTGAGCCACAATCAAACTATAAGAAAGCATGAGTATTTCTAGAACTGACATTTTCAAGCACCAGTGAATTACTGAATCATTCATTCTTGGCACTGATATGTTATATCCATAATTGCTCTGCTTAAGGAGGTGACATTTCCAGAAATGGCAGTTCAGTGTGGCAAAGGACACAACACTGCTGGGAAGATAAGTCAAAGGTGACAAGACCATGCAGCTGCCAAAGAACAGGCACTCCTCGATACATTGGCACTAGATGTAACTGAGTTCAAGTGTTGGAATCTTGATGGACACTCAAGTCAACCAACGTCGCTAATGCTGTCATCTGATTTCCGTGATATACATTGCCTGGGATTAACACAAAGGCCACTACTGAAGCCTTTAAACCTGCTGGAAGGTAGCCAGAGTTAGAGCTGAGAAGAGCACAAAGGACAGGTAGGGAGAGCAGGTGAGGGAAAAGGGAGAGCAAAATGGTTTGACATAAACCAGGCAGAAGGGGGCTTCTGATGGATAGGAAAAATAAATTGTCACCATTATCATGAGAACTGTGAAATGGAGAAAGCATTCTCACTTCATTATGATGGCAATAAAACCATATAATTTACTGAAACTTGAATGTTTGTGTTAAAACTATTAAACTAGTTGTTGCACTAGGGATCGCCAAACTCAAAGCAATCACAGAAGTTAATCCATAGATATCAAGCATGTGTAACTGTATATGTTGCACGTACCATCCTTCTTGTTATATAAACCTGTAGAAACTAAGACATATGTACCTACATTCAGTCATTTTTTCCTGTGTAAAGAGGTTATGTCTTAATCATGTTCATATATATGATGCAGGTATGTTTGAAGAATGAGTGTATTTCCAGAGATGGACTCGGGAAAAGACTACATTTTCAATCTGTGCTTAGAGCAGGTCCTTTAACAAGAAAATATATTAAGTTGCCTGTTTGAAGTGTTGTGGCTTCTTCAAAAGTAGCTGTGAAAAACGACTTTTGTCATCCCTCCCCAGCGCATTATGTTGTGACAAGGCAGTCATGTTACATAACGTGATGTGACTGATACCAAATGGCATGTGAAAGATTTGATCTCTTTCCCTTTTAGCACGAGGATCCTGAGCTACAAGCGGCTGGACTTTGGAAGGTCTTTTCCTCCTCTCTAAACAGGGGGAACAAAGGAACGCTCTGTTTGAAAGTCCTTCCATAAGAGCTGTGCTTAGAAATATCACTGATATTGAGTTTACATCTGTTAGCTGAAAAGATCTTCACCTTTGAAATACGCACATTTTTACTGGCTGCCTCTTTCCACTGTCTCATCGAGAGCAGATTTTTATTAGAGCCTATAAAATAGGCTTTGAGACACTTAAGCATGTAATCCTATATGGCTCATGGCATCACATAGCAAGGTGCGTACTGCATTGTCGGTGACCCGCTGGCTTGACTCAGTTACTTCTCTGCGCTGAGAGCAGCAGGAGAGAAGGAGGAAGGAGGGCCCTGAGGAGGCACTAGGAGAGGGAGGGTGCAGCAGGGACGTAGGAGGCTGAAAAGTGGTGGTTCGTTCCCTTTCCCATGACGTATTTTTTACACTGTTGCTGTTTTAGACCCCCTGAATCCAATGTGTTGAGAGACATGCATCTTTTTAGAAGTATGCAGAAAAATGATTTCATCTGCCATAAATTAATCCACCAGAATTTAATCCAACAGCAGTGTAACCCAACTGCTCTTAAGAGTTATCCCAGGGATAGTATGGGCCCATGAGTGTAATTGCTGAGGGTTAAGTGGCCTCAGAAACCAGGTTAACTGGAGATTTACTGCCTAACAAAGACTGTTTTACAAAGAAGAGTTTAAAAAATAGAATGGACTAGTCTTTCAGTTAAAGACTCCCAACCAACCAACCTAGTCCTCTCTTTTCCTTAAAAGTAAATCTTCACTGTATTTTACTGATCTGGCTGAAACTGTTTTCATACTCATAGATCAGCAGAAGCAGGTCAGAGAATGCTGTGTAAGAAAAAGGAAAACAAAAAAAATAAGGCAAAAATTCAGGAAACATAGCAGTTTCATATTTATATTAAATAAATATATAAACAATGGGCATTTGATGAATGAGAATGTACGGTACAGTCATAATATTTGCAAAACCTTCCCTGAAATTTAACTGTCCAGAATCCAAACAATGACAATATCTTTGGTTACATATTAATACTATCAGTGACACGCATTTTTAGTCACAGACTTCAACATCAGCAAATAGCAAACACAGCTTTTAAAAAACATTCATCAGAGGGAAAGTGAAACAACTCCAAATATTCAACTTAATGTCAAATATGTCAGTATGTCAACCTCATAACAGGATTGTTTCTAAAATGAAATATTGTGAACTGATAAGTTAATACACATGTAGTTTCATTAATACACTTTCACAACTCTAGAAAGTAAGGTCATTTTTATTTTTTCTCTCACCAAAACCCATGAAGTAGACTCCAGGAGGATATTAAGACCCTAAATTACACTGTCGTAGGAAAGTTGGCATTATTTTCCTGGATCAATCCAAAATCTCTTCCAGAGCTGTGTCCTGCTCCTGATAAAACTCAAGAGTTTATGATTCACAAGACTGGTAAGTGACACCATGGCCTACATTTCCAAGTGTTTCAGTGAGACAATGGTTATAAATTCAAATTGGCTTTAGGGAAGAGGTCTTTATAACATGCACTAACAATTTTTCAGATTTTCAACAATGTATTTACATACTAAATGTTTCAGCTATTGCTCAGCTGTCATGCCTTCATTGTGCTCCGTCAGCAATCCTGCCTACACACCTCACTCCTACCTCAGGTTAGTGGTGATTCAAATAACGATGAATGAAAATGTCTGTTTTGAAGGCAGGGATCACCCAAAAAATGGTAAGCCTCTGTGGTGTCTTTTAGTATTCTGCCTGAGAATAGCACATCTAGCACTCTGGCACATCCCTTTCCCAAATCTATTCAACTTTAGGTAAGTCTTACTCCTGGACTGCGGTCTAGGAGCCCAATATTGTCCTGTCTCCATAGCACTCCAGTCTATTGAGGGTTGACTCCATTTGTCAAGGCTCTGGGGATCCATTAGTCATTCATTGTCCAAGTAACATACAGCACTTGAACAGCAAAATCAAACTGAGAATTAATGGTAGCCATGACATACAAGCGTTATCTACACAGCCTAGGAACAAAAAGAGAGAAGGTTTATATAAGTCATGTTCGTTAAGTATGTAAATGCTGTAAAACCATGCATATTCTGTGTGTGTGTCCGCTCATTCAGGAATGAGAGAACTTTCCCTTTTGGACAGTGACAAATGAAAAGCTGCTTCTTGTGAAGAAAAACTAGAAAGCACCAAAACTGTTTGTAGATTCAAATGTACTGGAGGGTCAACCAGGCTTGAGTTTCCCTAATCTCTTTGGTTGGAGATTAACTAAAGGCCAATTGTGTACCTATTTGGAAGCCATGTATTTATTTGGAATATTAACTGAGTCTTAAGACAGGAAGAACAAAGAGTGCCTTCATTCAAAGATAATAAAGCTTAGCTGTTCAATATTCATATCACTTAACAAAATTAGAATTATATAGCAGGGCCTTGACTGATTGCAAAGCGTACAATTGCAGCATGAAAAACATTGTCAAAATGGAGCTCCAAAGCAGGACACTGGAGAGGACGATTGAGTTAGAATGTAAATATCACAAAGAGAGACAATTATGTTGCAGTGTTTCCCAGACATTATAATTCATGAGTTTGATTCAATTAAAATTATTTCAGAGCTTTCTAAGTGCAAAAAAGGGCGCTCAAAGCCAGTAAAGCTATGAAAATTGGCTTCACAGATGGCTGGTTTGTTCTATAAGAAAGCAGGAGGTCTACGGAAAACTTCCAAAATGACCTCCTGGTAAGTCAAAATTTGCAGAGTCGATGACAAGGTGAAGAGGACAATCATATAAATCAGTGCCAGGAATCTGGCTAGGGAAAAGAATCACTCATTTGAACCATTTGTTCTTTCTCAGAGTCTCAACAAATCAGTTCTTCTGCGGAAAATACTCACATTTTGAAACCATGTCTTCTAAGGATAGACTCATCCATGGCTTTCTGCCCAATACATCACATTTTAGACACTGAAGACCAGATTCTGGTCACATGGTTACATAGATAATAAAGTAAATAAAGAACAATTTACATTGCAATGATGTCAGTAAAAATCTTGTGTAAAAAGAGCAGACAAACTTTTAAGAGTGGATTCCATGGGTAAAATCTGCTCCCCCAAAGTGTACTAAGCATTCATCTGTGAGGTGGATAGC
Organism: Calonectris borealis; assembly: GCF_964195595.1. NCBI lineage: Eukaryota > Metazoa > Chordata > Aves > Procellariiformes > Procellariidae > Calonectris > Calonectris borealis. Next base: position 50,653,887 of record NC_134313.1, read on the forward strand.
AAACTGAGTTCCACAGAGGTTTTGGGTGGGATGTTTTTTTGGGAGGCAGGGCAGGATTGATTTTTTTTCTTTCAGATGAGGCCTCAGAGCTTTGGAGGGGGACCAAATACTCTGCTGAAATTTTCTTAAAGGTAAACTTCCATCTTGATGGACTTTCGATCCTCCCTCTCTTCCCAGTTTGTTACGTTTCTCTTTGTTTACCCTTCTGTCCATAAGGAATCTGCACTTGAATGACAGTCTTAGAGTTGTTGTCGTTGTGCTTTGGGACTTACCAGGAACATTATTGGTAACTAAATGCAAAATATAATTATAAGGTTTATACCATTAGTACTTAAACACTCAGGCTGCATGTAGTAAAGAGTTCTTATGTCTGTAAATGTATATAAATATATATATTTATAGAAATACATACTTGTGTATATATATTGTGTGTGTGATTGTTAACATTATTAAGAAAGAAACATTGCATATATGACACTTATCTGCCATGATGTCAGGAGAGGGCTGTGTCATTCACTTGCCCAAGCCTCTCTCTAACTGTTGAATCAGGTGCAAGACAGGTTGCCATTTATAGTGTTTAATATGTTTCCTGTAAACGTGCAGGAAATATTTGTTTCAAGTTCTGAAGGAAACAGTATTGATGTTCACAGAGATGCAACAAACTACTTGATGAAAGAAATCATTTTCAAGAAAGAGTCCTATGGGAGAAAGAGAGCCTGTTTATTTACACGAAGATCAAAGCAACTTTCATATGAATTGATGCTAAATATTTAGTACTTGAGTGACTAGCAAAGAAACTCTAAACTTCTAAAGGAAAGAATAAAAAACGGGAAACAAATCATGATATATAAATATATATAGGCTCTCTGTTGGCAAAAACATTTTTTTATTATTTGAATTAGAGTAGTGTCTAGGGTCCAACTTGAGATTAGAGACCTACTCTGTCATACTGCATAGAAACACCTAGTAAAATACAGTCTCTTTTCTGACAAGCTTATCATGTAAACAGGCAAAGGTCAAGAAGGAGACCAAATTCAGATTCAATTTGTATGAATTTCCCTTAAAACTTCAAAAAATATACATTAAATAAAAATGTCATGAATTAATCCAAGCGCAATTTCAGGGGAAATTGTGTATGTCAGGCAAACCAAATATGAACAAAAGGCCCCGTATATTAATTCCTCCTGATGAAAACTTTCCTTAGCTTCCCTGCCTATATTCTTGTTTTCTCCTTCATCCAAACCAAATTTAACTACAAAAGCTAACATCAGAGCTGAGTCGTCCTTACACAATAACACAGTATACAATGAAGAGGACATTCCTCTTTATTTTTGCTACAAGATTTATATGTCTATCTATCAAAGTATTTTGAAACTTGGAAACCAATGCAGAGATTATATATGTAAATCTTGAATATAGGAATCTTAATTCTTCCTAACTAGGGACAGAGTTTACATAAATATATAGTATCTTTAATTTATATCACAGACTGATCAAGCACAGAAGTGATACGAAAAGCGAGGGATTTCTCCTTACTGTCCATAAGTAGAGTCCAGGAGTAGACATCCATCTACTAGAGAAAACTGTCTCTGTGTGGATTTCTGGCAACCTCAACCTGATCCAGAATAGCTGCCTCCAGCTGGCAGGGATCTCAGTCTCCCTCCTTAAAGGTGAATCCTGAGGTTTGAGGAGGAACTGTGCCAAAACTGATGAATATATCTGATTGCCAGATTTTCTGCAGCTAGGGAGGGAGAGAGCTGGGAAATAGGTCAGTGGCATGTATTTCTTATAGTTCACCACCCTCTTCCCAGTCTCTAGCTGCAGATCCCTAACCCTGCAAGACCTCCCTCTAGAAATCAGCACAGCGCTAACGCACTTTAGTGACTCTGGGACCACGGTTAATCTGGAGCTAGGCTAAATTCACACTTCCTCAATTCAGAAAAAACTTTGTCCTCCTATGTGTAATGTACTACTTTTCACTGTATGCTCCTGAATAGTCCTCATTTCTGTAATACGTTTCCCAATAGCACATTAAGTGCGCCTTTACCATCTGTCACATGCTGTTTGTTCTCTCTCTTGTACTTTATTACTATCCATATAAAATAGCATATAAAGAGTAAAAGAGTAGGGCAGTTGGCTGCATGGAGTAAATAAAGAGAAAAATTGAAAATAACCTGTAACACACATTTATGAAAAAATATTATTTGTTTTCTATTCCTTCACATGTTCAAAGTAGATTCTTCAAGCTACAGTCATTGGTACGGTATTCATTACTGTTGTGGGTTTTTTTTACAAAGAGGAATGATTTTATTTTAAACTTAAATAGTGAAGATTCTTCTCTCTCTGTGAGGGTTTATAATAAGCGCGCTATAATAAGAGCTAGACTATCTCAAAGAAACAAAAAAGTACCATTGCTTTAAATGCCTAACACTGTGAAACTAGTAAAAAACCTAAAAAAACCCACAGTGTACTAAGCTTTGTAGACAATTTCAGGCACTGAACTACAGTGAGCTCAGGAGAATTGACTCCCTTTCCTCCTTTGCAGTGCCTAATGGAGATCATGTGCTCCTTGGCACTAGCAGCTATAGACTTGTGAAGTGTCTGCATTAATTCTCTGGGTGACCTCAGATGGGCTCATTTGCCTGTCAAGGCAGAGCTGGTCCCTGTGGGATACTTGCCCACTTAAGTCTGAAAAATTCTGAGCACTGAAGTTCATAGAATCATAGAATCACAGAATGGTTTGGGTTGGAAGGGACCTTTAAGGATCATCTAGTCTAACCCCCCTGCCATGGGCAGGGACATGAAGGAGTTTCCACATCTTTCCTTGAGAGTTCAGACCCATTGATTTTTTTGCTAGAAAGATTTCCTTGAAATCAATCCACTTTTCCTCTTTCCAATTTCATCGCATTTTGTCAGGTAATATTGCACTTTCTGGTAACTAGTTTAAAATTTTGCTAATCAGTAGTTCAGCTACAGATATTAGAGCTGCTTGGCACCTTTTAAAGTAAACTTGTTTTTTTAATAACAGTTTATTGATGCCAAAATTTTTCACAAAATGGTAGAGATTTCGACATAATTTTTGATGATAGGATTTTTGAGGTCAGAGGTTAAATCTTTGGCAACCCTAAAAAGGAATATACAGGCAGAGAGAAATTAGAAAACTAATCTTTTCACTACACAAATGCACGTTCTTTTTTGGAGAAATATTTATTGTCCTTATTTTGAATTCAAATTACAAAAAATCTTTAACTGCTATAATAAAATTACATTGTCTGTCCTTAGCCAACCTCTATATGTGTATGTCAAGACAATGGAATTGTGTCCTCGGTTTCTTTTTCATCAGAAATACATGCATAGCAGGACAAATTCTAATGGTCTATCCCTTCTGGGTTTGGTACTATTCAATATTTTCATTAATGACCTGAAAGGAATAGAGAGCAGGCTTATTAAGTTTACAGATACCATTTGCTGGGAGGGACTGAAGAAATGTTGGAGGACAAGGACAGAATTCAAGATGATCTTAATAAATTGGAGATATAGACAGAAAATATTACAACATTCAGTAGTGGTAAATGCAAGATGCCGTACTTAGTCAGGATTAATTAACCGCACAAATACAGGATGAGGAATAACTGACTATAAACAGTTCTATAGAAAAATAAATGAGGGGTTGTAAGGGGTCACAAAGTGAACATGAGTCAACAGTGTCATGCTGTTGTGAAAAAGGCAAATGCCTCAGAATATGTACAGCAGGATGTATACGAAAGAGTATGACTGGAAGGAAATGTGAAGTAATCCCTCTGCTCTGTTCAATGTTTTATTCAACACTATGGCCTTAGATGGACTACTGTGTCTAGTCCTGGGCAGCACACTTCAATAAACTCATAGATCAATGCAGAGAGTCTAGGGGGGGAAAAAAAAAAAAAGGAAAAGAAAGATCAGAGGTTTAAAAATATGACCTATGGGGAAAGACTAAAGGAAATTAGTTGTTTAATTCAGAGTAGAGAAGACCAAAGGATGGCATTTGCTTTAAATAATAGTTAAACAAACAAAAGGGATGAGATGATTTCTTGAAGTTCTTTTCTGGTCCTAGGATTTCATGATTCCTAGCCACTGAAGTAAATTGGACTACAGTACTGGGAGCAGAGACACCAGCCAGAAATACATAATACCTCCAAGATAAAAACAGAGGTATCTCTACCTTTGCAGAGCTCTTATTGTAGGAACTTATGGAGAGAAAAGAGTGCAGCTGAGCCAGAAAGATCTATTGTCATTAAGTAGTAGCACACAGTCTATGTAATTCACTGGATAAGAACATTTTAAAGTCTACTTGTACCGTACCATCTATAACCTAGTCCCACTCCAGGAATATTTCAAGAAAACAAAAACCTCATCCTACTGTGAGCTTATTGAACTTTGAAAATTATAGTGTGCCAATTTCACCATTTTCATTAGTGTCCCACCATGAAAAATCTTTGTAAAGAACAGGATTACCTGATATTCCTATTTATTTGCAAATCATCTGGATTTTCCCATCATTGTGAAAATGGCTTGAGATTTTTAACAATCATTTTGCAATCAAACAAAAAACTATTAAAAGTATAGCTTCTATACAAATATAACTTCAGTAAAGGGATTTATTAGAACTTATAGGAATTTAAATGCTCTATGTCTGTAAAATTACCACTTTAATTTTTTGTAAGCACAAAATTAGAAACAAAGATTAGATCCTTTAAAAAAAACTTGAGTGATTGTGTACTCTATTTCTTAACACATACATATCTATAACATCCTTAAATCAGCTCTATATTATGTGGTTGACTTTTGTGAACCCCAAAATGGAAAAAGTTAATTGGTGATGAAGTGTCAAAGTTTTGTACTGAAAAATGCATGGGTAAACATCACTGCAAAACTGGGAGCTTATTCAATATAGGTCCTAAATACAGTTAATTTCTGCTTCTATCTGAGTTTCTGTGAAATCCAAAGGAAAAGATATTCATCTTGTTTCGTCTGGGAAGAAGGAGCTGCTAGTGATACTAACTGGATGAAAAGGAAGACTGCTGAGAACAGAAAGCAGTGACACAGCGTTTGAGCTCTGCTTTAGAAACACCATTCATCAAGCTGCACAGATTCTTCCTTTGCAAACTGTGCTTTTTTCCCCAGCCGCCAAAATGGTGAGGAAAACTAGTAAGCCCAAGTCATGTGAGTTCCCTGTGGAACCTGCTGGAGTGGACAGTGGTTGCTAACACTTTCAGACAGAAGACGACAATACAGACAACTCAGAACAGGCAACAGGGAGAGCATAAAATCTAGAAAATCCTGAAAGCTGTGGCCTTTTGTCTCCTCATCAGAGCAGCTGAGGAGCTATACTGAACTGAATGTGTTGCACCCAACAAAACCCAGGTAATCTTTCCTGTCCCCAACTTCATTCCCAAAGCATGCAGACTTAGGACCTGTGTTCCTCTTCCTATGTAGTGGTGGGACAAGGAAAGAATAACCTAGGCTTGTGTGTCACTAACAGGTGCAGTTGAAATCAACTTGAAAATGTGCAAAGCTGCCTAAATAGGAAACAATTTCCCCAGCTCAGAAAAATGTTAATAGACACCAGAAACCTTGTGACTTGATAAATAGAACAGGAGACCAGATAGCAATAACAAGAAAAGAGTTTCCATTTTAGAAAAAAAAAATTCTTATCAGCCACCCACCATGTGTTATAATTTAAAAGCTTTTGAGCAAAGAGCAATTCTTTATTGCTAAAAGGTTTAAAATGTTGCAGTATGTAGACCAAAAAGTCTTGATTAGGTGTGGCAGATGAGTCAGCAGAGAAACGGTTCACAATGCACTGCAGCCCTTACATTTTGACATATATTGTTAAGAGCTCCCCAAAGTCATTCCAAAAAGGCAAAGAAAGAAAGAAAGAAAGAAGAAAAAGAAAAAAAAAAAAAAAACCTAAGGAAAAAGGAAAAGGAAGGCCTGACATCATGAATTTAACCTTGAAAATATCATAAGGGAAGAGATATGAAAATGGAGAACATGGCATTCTTCATCGTCATAGATTTTGTGGAGGTTTTAGATTTAGCATACAAAATTTAGTCATTGTCGTTGCAGGGGATTCCTCAAGATATCTGTGTATTATATTCTTCTGATGCACTTTAGGTAGAAAGTTACTCTTGCAGCCAGGGAACGTCGTGCTTTAATATTATGTATTATGGCACAAGCCCTTTTCTGTCTTTTTGAGAGAAAGAAAATGTTATGTAAATACAGTAAGAGATGTGCAGTAGTGCTGGATGACTACACACTGTGCATCTACCTGAGCTCTACCATTTATAAACCTAAATAAACAAAAAAAGTTTGATTCAAGAGCTGGGCAAAACACATCCCAGAAACATGCTGGTTCTGCAACACTGATGTACGGTTAGCTCTTTACTTCAGATCATGATGAAGTTGAGGTCCCAGAGCAAAAGTCTGGAATGGAAGAAAGGAAGATGTAAATTAGAGGTTCCGACAATTCCAGATCCCATGGCATTTCTAGCAAAAGTCAAAACACTGACTTTAATATTCCAGGTTTCTATAGGACAGAACTCAATGTGTTCCAGACAATTGTATGAGATTATGATCCGGTTTAGAAGTGAGATAGTTTTCCTTAATTTCTCAAAGTCTGAAGGGTTCTTGTTAAATTCTCTTGCATTATTTAGCATGGCTGCATGATGGGAAACATTTTAGTGTCCTCTCGTAGACGCTGTTATACTTCCCAGTTCAACAACCAGCTATAGAAGCAAACTGGATCAGGAGATCGCAAGGAAGGGTTGCAGAACAGAGGCAGCAGCTCACTGTAAAGAAAAAGTTAAATGACAAGCCCACCCTGCTACCAGGGCTATGAAGTCGAGGGCTGGGGTAATACTTCCACTTTCTCTCTAGATAGGGGTAGATAACGGGACCCACAGCAGCAGCAACATAGAGAGAAAATATATGACAGCAGAGCTTTCACCCTGCCTGGTTAGTACCAACAACAACTTCTGTCTTTCCGCACTGAGTTGCACATGCCTAAATTCTGAAAGATTACCTTCTTTTTTCTTTGTAGCCTGAGCCTGAACTGAACAAATAAGTTATGAATAATTAACACTCAAGCCTATTTAAATTTCAAAGGTAGTGGAAGTCTTCCTCTCTAATTTTCTGGATTGGTACACACTGTTTTGATTCCAAAATGTTTGTTAAATCAGAAGAGGTGGGGTTTTTTCCCTGTACTTTTTGGAATGTGATCAAAGGCTAAGAAGGTATTAGGATGAGGTGATGTTTTCCAGAACCCATGTTTTTACCGCTGTGGGTCAAATCACGCTTTTTTCCTAATGTAAACATAAAAATCCTATCTTTCAGTTGCTACTAATATGGCTCAAAACTGACCTAGGAATATAAATAGAAATACTGCTGGATTTAACAGTATACTGTTAAATTCCTATCAGCCATTTCACATCATGAGAGCTTTCTAACCACACTGTTAAATTTTGTACAGTTCTTTACACACTCTTATTTTCACTAGACATATATTTTACTGTCTTATAATTCTAAACACAGAACCGTAGGGAGGCAGGTAGATAAAAAGTGCAGATGGTGCTAAGAAAAATCTTTCAGCAGATCTTAAGCCAGACAGTATTCTTGTATGTTTTATATTGCAGCCGTGTGCAGTAACTGTAGACCATCACACTGCACAGATGGAAGTGCAAGTTTGAGGGCTATTGAGCATGTGGATTTTCCCAGTGTGTCACAATTACAGAAACATCTGTGCTAAATAACTTCAAGCTGATCCACAGCAAAAATTGGCAATGTTCAATAACTCTCAATATCCATTTTTTCCCCTGTGGTGAGATGGCCTAGTGACTGCAAGTTGGACTATAGCATAAAACATGTAGCTTCATTATTTCAGAGCCTGTTTAGAGATTTCTCCCATGGTATATTACCTACAAAATCCATATGTTTTTCTTTACTTAGCTCCATAGAGCCTGAGTTTCAGAGATGCCACATGCCTGCAGCTATCATTGACTACAATTAGAGGTGTGGATATGTAGGTTCTCTGAAAATTGAGTCCTGTGGGGATATTTTTAATTGATTTTGATTTGCACGGGGAAAAGAAACAGTCTGGGTGACATGATCATAAGAAACCAGAAGGGAAACAGAGGCAGTTTGCCTGTAGGAACAAAGATTAAAAACTATGATCACATCTAATATTTATATTGTACCATAACAACATAGAAAACGTTCATCACTTTGTTTCTTTCTTCTGGTGGAGACAGGGAAGATAGCATTCCCCCCAAAAAACTATTAAAGAACAGAAAACCTTCCCAAATACCCTCTATAATGTAATCCCATGCCCATTAATATATTTAGACTGCACTGCAGTTTAGGAAACTTCACTGTTCCTCATCTATGACTGAGTTGGGACACTGTTTCTCACCCTACATCCTCCTGCAGCATTGGAACCCAGAGGTTTTTGTGGATGTAAGTGCATTACTCAAATATAGCACATTTCCAATTCTTCATGCCCTGCTACAGAATCATTTTTCAATCCTTGTTGCCTTTATTTATTTCAGCTAGAAAAGCACTCCAATACAGTCACCAGATTTTGCTCACCTCCTACCAGTATTAGAAACAAAAAGATTCATATATTTCTCAGCTGCCACACAGTGCACAATTTCTGCCTAATGCACATTTTTCTGTGCATTATCCAATGTCACTTGGGACGTTCCAACTGAAGAATACTCTTCTACAGGAACCGCGATCGTTCTGTAACGCAATAGACTCAGCAGTAGGATTCTTTCCCTTATATCTAGTTTGGATTTCACTTTCCTCAGTTCCACCCCAATTTCTTCCAAGAACACTATTATTTGACTAAATATTTCCTTAGCTGCTTTGATGTTCAGACTCTTGAAATATTAGCAAACTAGTGACATGCATCTTATCTGACATTCAGCCAACTTAAACAGTGGTAGTTCTTTCATCTTTATAAACCAGTCTCCGGTTTTTGATAATTACTGCTACCTGTTTTTAAATTCTCCCTAGTTAATCTCTCACTTTCTATGTATTGAGCTGCAGTTAATATAATATTCTAACTACCATCAGATCTGTACTACAGAGGAACTATAATCTTCTTGGTTTATGATATGATTCCTCAGAGGGAACAGCCAAATTCATACTGGCTTTTTCTGCAGCTTTATCTCTTTGCCAGCTCTTGCTGAATTTTTTGCAGTTCATTATATATCCATCCCAGGATGGATGCATAGCTAGTTGATGTCTGAATATGGGTCTTCTCGCCTTGTTTCAAAGATGTTAAGCTTCTAAGCAGGTGTACTGTAGTACCAAAAAAAAAAAAAAAAAAAAAAAGACATATGTGAAGGAGAGATTGTAAGATTGAAAGAATTTCTCAGTGTTTTTTCTTCCTAACCACCCATCCATTCCTAGTGCACACCCACCTGAAATCATCCAACAGCCCCTTTCTCAGGCTTTCTCTCTGCCAACTCTAACAACTGCCAAGTTGTCAAATGATGCTGCTATTGTGTCCCCATAGCAACAAGCTTTCTGGCCTGAGTGACAGTATTTCCATATTGTCAACTGGAAAATGTCCCAAATAACTCTAGGAGCACCTGGAGTTTTCTTGCAATGCAAATATCTTTTTCTTTTCCCCTCCCAATTCTTCATATATTAAAGGGAAGTTATTTATACTTATTGCAACGGATGGTATGATGACAGCTGAGCATTTGAAATTTGCTTTAAAATTCTGTAAATCTGTCCTTTCAGTGGATTTTATGTTCCTTTTGAAACAGCTGTGAATTTTAATGCCATCTTTAAAATAAATTTAAAAAAAAAAAATACCAGTAAGTAACATATCAAGATCTTGATAACTGAACGGAGAAAATATGTAATGTATTATGTGACACATTTTTCATGCTTTTAAAGTTGATGAGAAATATAAAAGAAATGCAAAAGATCTGATGAAAATGTTTTCCTCGAGGAGGAACACATTTCTAGCCTATGTATATCTAATATGTTACTCTATTGTATGCTATTACTAATCTTCCAGAGTAACAGTGTTTGGATCATACAGATTGATTATGCATATATTAAAAGGAGAAATAGGTGAGAAACAAAAGCAAAAAAAATCCCACCAGTCTCAGTGAATTGGCTAAAATTTACATCCCTGAAAATCTGGCATTCATGTCACCCATCTCCAATTTTAACAGTATTTTTCAGTTAGATTATTTAATCTCACTGAATCTTGAAGATGACTTCCAGTCCATTTATCATGGCCACCTAAGGTCATAACTGAAAGAATAACTGGGTGCTCTTGAAGCATGTGGAAACTACCTTCATGAACATTGTTACAACATTCAGATAATGTCACTCCAAGTTAGCATGTGGATGAAAGAGAACAGAAGCTAGTTTATTGTCTTTTGGACAAGTTGTAAGACTTCATAATTATATTTCAGTGAATGGTGAAGTCAGCCAAATGCAGTTTTTGTGCCTAGTTCTATTACCCAGGTCACCAACACAGTTTCAACAAGACACATTTTTTTTTCTTCTGAGCTGGAGAGTAATGCTACCATATCCTTTTATATGGCAGCTATGCCTCATATCAAGCTTTCAATAATGAGTGACAGCTCACTCTATTATCAATTACATATTGTTTATTTTGTGGGCTTAAGACTGTTATGGTGCTTCATTAGCAAACGTTTGTAATGTTCTTTAAGAGGCTTTATTGAATAAAGGATTGACTATCCAAAATGTATCAATGCAAATAACACAAATTCACAAACTAAAAGCTTGTTCTGAAAATTAGGACCCCATGCATGCAGTTTAGCTGTAGGCATATGATAAGGACAGAAGCAAAAAATATTTAATGATTTGATGTAAGCAATGAATCATTTATGAAATAATCAGCATATTTTCCAGAATAATGGAGGAAAGAATGAATAAAATGTATTTCAAGGAAAGAGATCAACTTGCTTGCAAATAGTAATTTCAAAATATAATAATTTTACAGGGCAGTCTTGTAGACCCTAAACAATAAACTAAAATACATTTCATTCACACATTATGTCCTAGCTGTTCCAGCCAGTTATGCCTATATTACAGAGAATTATTTTACTGTAAGGGCAAAGCTTTATCTGATGGCTGCAAAAGCACTGGATCGGGGGAATCATTGGGTTCCACAGATAAGACACTTCCTTGAGCATTGTTTCTATCTGGGCAAGTACGAAATACAGTTAGCAGCAAAACACCTGAGGTGGTTAGGTTGTAAGCACAAGATCAGGGCAAAACTTGTCTGCATGACAGCAAAAAGGGGCAGGGGTTGTGGGTATGGGACAAGCTGGCAGATTGGACAAGGTCTAGAGACTGAGGACAGGAGCACGATGCTGGGAGGCATAACCTGAGGGTGACATGGGCCGTCCCCTGTCCTCACAGGCAAGCCTGTCCCCTCCCTCACACAACAACAGACTGTGAATTACCAAAGATTCACAACACCCTATCCCAACATATGAAGTGCAGAGGGCCAAAACCTGCAAAACCTATGTTTACCACAGGAAGAACGAAGGAGGAATGAACATCAAATACTGTACAGCATCAAACAAATATTCCACAGCATTCTCTGCAAACACCTCATGCCTGGGCTTTGTTGTTACTGCTCCACAACTGTTCTTCTTTTCCCTACTCAATTTTGTGTTTAGAATGTTATCATTTTTAAATTCATGGAAGTAATTGCTTCAAACAGCAGATGGGCTACTGCTGTACATAATACTGTGATTTCTGAACTGACTCCTCTAATATTCTCTTTTTCCTATACGACTGGGCTCAGATCAGCTCATCCCACTGCCTTCTGAGTGGCTGCTGCATTTAAGCTACACAAGGGTTACTATACTTGAGCATAGTATAGCAAATGAGTGCAGTAGAATCCCACTGAGGCACCATGTAGCCTGTGGGTACTAATGGTTCATCGGGAAGACCTTAAAGCCTTTTTAATGCCAAAGACTAAAGATCTGTATGCCTCTTTCTGCCATTTTGCAATTCATTACAGAATCCAAGTCAGAGAATGAAGGGTTTTTTCCTCATGTAGCAAATTAAAAAATGAACAACTGGATATCATGTGTTTCTTTATAATACAATATGATTCATGCCTCATCCTTCATGCAAGCCAGTAGTTCTTTGATTTAGAGCCTGGATAGCTATAAGCCATCAGTACAAAGTAATCTGCTACGCAAGAATTTATAGGATAAATCCCTTAAGTAAGGGTTCATGGCTATTCAGCCCAAACATCCTACATCTATCTATTTAATCTAGCTAATTTATCTATCTCTATATTTATAAAGCATCCAGCCACTGGTAGCCAGATGCCAGCAGTGTAAATGTAATTTATTGACAAATTGGTTTTGTTGCCGTGGCCCTGCCAGATACAGTTCTGTAATTAAGGAAATGTATGTTTTAAGAAAAGTTATCACTGTGTTGATGTATTTTATAAGATTTTACGTTCATTCACATTGTGACCCATGATAGTCTTTTTATTTGGATTGGCGTCTTTATCTTTGCAAGTAATAGCTTGGTGGGGGGCGGCGCAGGGAAGGGTAGTACAGCTGAAGAGTCCCAGATCATTGCCTGAGCAGCAGTGTCTCTCCTATCACACAAGGTACCCCTTCGGATGATGCGCTTGTTAGAGGTGTTACTTAAGTAATCAAAAGGTTAATTTGGGAAAAATCTGTGCAGTTTCTTTTCCTTGTTCCCTATTATTCATAGTAACTGTCTAAAACATTTCCAAATTGTGAACATTTTCTCTGGAACTATATTCCTCATTATTTGCCAGGAATGATTATGCTCATTATGTATCTAGGTTGATATAGAGACAGTTGAGAATGACATTCGTAGAAACGAAATATCACATTTAAGCTCACACATAAGAGAGCTGTTGTTTCAAGAGGACAATTCCTGCTGCTGTTCCTAATAGTGAAGGTCCTGCTGTGCTACTTTTGTTTCTGCTATGACGGGACAAGTTCTTGCCTGCAGGAGAGAATGAACTTCCAAAATGAGCATGTTATTCTCTGTGTCTAGTGAGCAATGTAGAAAGCATGGGGTTTTGATTTGAGGATGCAGGAGAGCTATAAGGATTTGATGTCTGGAATGAATCACGCTGCTAGAGTTCACTCTGCCACTGGTCAGTCATCCTTTTCGTGCTCACATATCATTACAAATCATTGCATGCTGGTATATTAAAGGAATATTCCTGCATTTTTTGTGTCAATTAAAGTTTTATAATGGCAGAAGTTTGTCTTGTTTTTATTGTTTCGGTAAACAAAATGCATGTGGAACTGTAGCAAGCTGCAGCAGACCATAGAGCTTCAAACTTGAGCTGACACATTGTGGTGAAGTATATGTAGTACAAACGCCCTCCATTTTCTGCCAGAAATTAGGCCAGCTAACTGTGCCCTCCGGAGCAGTGTTATTCCCAAGCAGTTTAAAGCTGCCTCTTCCATGCCCCTTACCAAAAGCTTCAGAACAGCCAGTCCCTATATTCTATCTCCCAGCTGTGCCTCATTTATTCTAGATTTTGAAGTAGAAAAGAAACTGATTGCTAAATAACACCATGTAGAAGATAAATGGAGATTTTTACTGTTTTATCTATGGGCGGTAATGGCACTTTTCCTGGGAGTAACAGCATCACTCCCAATGGCACTTAATGGCTAAATCTGTGATATTATGCTATAGAGACTCATATCTTTGTAGATGACTGCCATTGTTCTGGAGTACCTTTAAGATAACAATGTGAGGGCACATCCTTGTTCAGACTTCTGCTATGAAGCAATCACAGTCCAGGCCCTTCATCGTCCAATGCATACAATCTAATTTTATATCAGATGCCTACATTTATTTCATTTTTCTCAGAAACTACAGTTAATCAGATATTTTACATTTAACTACTTCTATTTTTGTTTAACTGTGTGATTCTTATTTTTCTCCTCACACACTGTGTACTAAAGCATGCGTTCAGTCAACCTGAAAAAATGCAGTCAAAGGTGTAACATGGAGTCCAGGCAAGCCAGGTTTTGATTGCCTAAAATCATTTCAAATAAAACCCGGGGGAGAGTTGTGCATGGTGCTCTGTGATGCATGGAGGTGCCAGGGTCAATTTGACACCCCCAGCAAATCAAGAGTGAGTTAGGGCTCCTGCAACTCATGGTAGCAAATGACACTTGCCAAGAGAGTTATTTTAGGTGAAGCCATTAGGATACAGCAACGCTGTGGAAAACTCATTGCTGCTGAGCATCCACTGTGCCAACAGAACCAGTATTTACTCACATAAATCCGGATCATGCTATATTTGTCTGTATAGTTCTGGCAAGCATCTTTTCCTATTTTCAGTATGATGAAAAAATGATGTCTTAGGACTGAGAATGACTCCCTATCTATAAGTATTTTTTCAAAATCAATGCCCATATTAGTCAGTACAGATGCTACATTTCACTCAGCTCTGTGTGCACTCGGTGCGATTTTTTTTCCCTGTGTCACCATAACCTTTCATAGACAGTTTTGGTGTTCCATGCTTCTTAATAAGCAAATAAAGCTGAAGCAAACCAAAATACGATCATTTTCATCTGATCTCTTTTCTGGTTCCTACACCTAATGATGCAACCTCTATTTCTCTCTGTTCTCTGGCTCATTCCTTTCTGAACATACCTGACACACATAAGGTTTAATAATTTACAGGTAGAGGGCCTAGTTTGCCAGACTAGGGACATATTCCAATTTCTTTCCACAACTCTAATGAGACAAAGCAGTCAGAAGCTTATTGCTACCGCCACATAAAATCAGATTTATGGATGCTTTTTGTCAGAAAGTGGTGCAAGGCAGTTTGAGCGTTCCACTGAATTTCTCCATTCATATCCCAGAGTAAAGCTTCCCCACCTGCTAATGGAAGAAGCGCTATTATGAGTATTAAATTTTTTTTCCTCATTAACGAAATTAGATAAAATTGGCCCAGTCTGAAACACACTGTGCAATTCTACCCAAAACTACTGGCCTTATATCCAGTGATTATGATTCCCAGAAGACTGCACCTGTAGAGAGAGATCTTTGTGTACTATAGCTCATTCCTGGTTGACACATTAAGGAGGAGTGGTTGGATGGTGTGGTGCCAGTGATCCTCTAAATGATCTGCCGCTGCTAGCAGAGCTCCCGAGGGTTCTCCACAGCTGGCAAAGGTTATTCTAAACTCTCTGAAAATGACAGCAGCCCATATTGTGTATCCCCTTCTTTCCTAGCAAATGAGAAGACGCCCATTGACTTTAGTGTGTTTGCTTTTCTCTGTTTCTGATGTGAATTATTCATTGCTTCTGTTTAAATAGTCTGGGTTTTTTGACCATTTGAAGATACAGCATCAGCATTACAATTTCAGAAGATATAGCACAAAGGTAAAAACCACTCACGTTATATATGATGGCAGCACATCTAGCTCTAGAAATGGCCATAACTGAGATATTATATTCTGAACCAGATGGTGCTGTCAGACGGTGCAGAATGACAACTTTTAGATGATGCAGAAAGGGTAACGTGCCCAAGCAGTGAAGGAACTCTATCTCCACTTGCTGCATTTTTTTAACTTCAGTTACAGATGGCACAGTAAGGATCATCTCAGGAGGAAAAGTAAGACTTTCTCATGGCTGATTTTAACTTAAAAGAATCTGTCAGAACATTTATAAATTAGGCAGGAAGGCCCTTGTTCCTAGTGACTGCCTATGGCTCCCTCATAGTAGAAGGAATGCAGGATAATAGAAGGAATTGGGAATTTTTAATGATTTTTTTTTTTCATCTGAAAAACTACAGCATAGTATCAATTCCAATCAAGCAACATTTCTAATGAATAATATATATTAAAATATAACATGTTGTTTTCTTCTTCAAAAACAGGTTCCAGTTTTCAGGTCAAAATATTTTTCAGTTCCAAATAGAACTTAGGGCAGAAATAGTAAAATATTTCTAAGAAATCAAATTGAAACAGGTTGAAATTGTCAAAACAAAATTATATTGTTGATCCAAACTATCACACATTGCTTCACAACTCAGAAATTTTATTTCGTGGACATTTCTTAAAAAAATGACTTTTCATCGTATTTCATTGTCAGCAATCTCTGCCCATCTTGAAAATATTCATAAGTAAACAAAGTATTTTTTATCCAGTGCTACTTCAAATATGGGTTTTACAGACAGTAGACCAATCATCCAAAATGCAGACTTTCGTTCCTAAGTATCTCGGGATTACATTCTGCATTCACCCCGCCTAGCACTGTAACACTACTAGTTGACCAGACTTACATAAAAATGAGGCACAATTTTTGTCTTCTCTTAAACTTAAAATAACTTGGCTCTTAACTACAGAGGCCACAGGCCAAACTATCTTCTTTCATCCAAACTAATGAAAATCAGCACATCAGTCCATGAAGTGTACAGTAAGACCATATTTTATGCAGCCAAAAAAAGTAACAATTCCCAGGGCATATATTTTAATTGTGGCAGCTAAACTCAAGGAAGATAAATTGCATTTCAGAGAATCAACACCTCTGCATGTAAAATTAATCACTGAATTGATAATGAGAGAAAAAAATGTTACAAAAATAAAACTTCTCTTAATGCAACATACTACTTCTTTTCCTGTAGAAATGTATTGGAAACATGCAAATAAAAGCAGCTTCATTTTGCTGATCTCAGCCTACTGAAACCATGACAAAATTAGCTGAGTGACACATTTCCAATGACAAATAGGTGGAACTTTTACCTCCAAGGGGAAAACATAAACAAGAGATTATTTTACAAATTTAGGACTAAAATATGGTCTTTAATAATTTAATGGAGATGCGGAGGACAGCCAGAGAAAGGAGAACATTTCTACCTGTTGCAAGCAGCTTAACTCTTTGCCATGTTTCTCTTGGTCTATATGGCACATATGTCTTTTCAAAAAGGATACAAATCTACTTTTGGGTGGAATGGTTAGGAGGGAGGATCACAAATGAGAATCTTACCGTCTGGGTGCAGGGAAAATCGGCATGGTCTAGAGGAATTAACACAGAAACAGCAGTCACGAATTCCAGAGCAGTGATGTCAAATCAACCTGCTATCACTTGTTACCTCCACATTCTGCAAAACATAGCAAGGGAATGAAGATACTTGTCTTCCCAGGGGAGCATTTATTAGGACTAACTGTTTCATGAAAATAGAGATTTTAAATTACATAATATATAAAAGTATTCCATATAATTTCCAAATACTTTATTTTTGGAAACATTTTTAGGCCTAAATTTGCTCAGCCACACAAGGAAAAGAATTTTATGGAAGTCGTGGTCTCTTCTCCTGAAGCATTGTACTTTTGCAGAATTAGAATGGATGGGAGTATTGCTTTCTGTTCCAGAGCGAAAACACATTCATACGAATTTTTTGTAAGATTTCTTTCAAAGCTCATTTACATTCATCTAGCTCTAGCAAAAATATGGCATCCAACAACAACTAGTTTTTGCTTGCTTGTTTGTTTTTTCCCCACTGGCTTTCCAAATGTTATAAGCAAAGCCAGCAAAAACAAATTTACATTGGCATAACTACATCTTATAATGGTTCTGCTAGTGTAGTGATGCCAACCTAGGGAAGAGACTTTTCACAATACTAGCAAGCAATGTTGAGGAAATTAAGCTAAGCCACATTTTTAACTGGGGAATATAAATATCTTGAGTTTGTTTTTCATTTTTAGCATTCGTTGTTAACAAAATGTATAATTCATCATGTGATCAAAAGCAGACAAGGCAATGGTATTGACATAACCATACCTGATATGTTCCAGGACTGATATATAATGAAATTTTTTTTTACATCCAGATGTACTGTATAGAGATAATTATTCTGCTGAGGGATGAAAGAGTTAATCCATAAATCAGCAAAAACTTGTGACAGTTGCATCTGTCATAAAATAGTTGGACATAGTTGCAAAAAGACATCTTAATCAAGTCAGGATCAGTGATTTGTAGGCTTACCGTTCTAGGCAGTTCTCAAAAGTAGGGATAGGAATTCAGCCTCTGAACTCCTTGCCCCTCATTGTTTTCTCTACAGCCCAAACAGGTTTCTTAAAAGCAGTTGCTGACTCCTGATACTGTTCTGCCAGCAGATGACTGCAGACAAACTTCACTGATGTGTCCTCTGCTGCTTTAGCTGTGAGTTACTGAATCTCTAAGAGCTTCTTCAAATCCATTCCAGAAGCTTGGAACCCATCATATATAACCCCCATGAAGCTGAAGGTAGTTTCAAAGACTGCAGCCCTGGAAAGAGAGTCTACATTGAGATTTACATTTTGCACTTGGTATTAGAGCATTGTAGGGAAAGGTACTGCCTTGTAATGAAAAATGGGACTAATTCACAAGTGGAAACTTACTGCCGAGCAGAAAATAGTTTCAAAGTTCTGTAAATTATTTCCTTCCAGGCTTTTTCTCTTAATAGCTTGTTCTTTTTTTTTTTTTTTTTTTTTTCCCTTGGGTTTTTTTTCCCCTTTTGGTAGAAATAGCTTTGGTTCACATACAATGTGGGATGTGTTTTTCCTTCAAACTTTTCACATCACATCAGTTACCACCTCCTCAACATCACTGTATCAGGTAAAATCAGAATTGTCAAATATAGAAACAATGCTCTGTTTTTAAGCACTTCTTCCAGGTTCCAATCTTTCTACAAAGACTCAGGTCCCTCTTCAATAAAGTTAGTTCTCAGCTACATAACTCTCTCGACGACTTCACATCACAGCATTTTCACCCAGACAGGGTTGCCCCAAAAGATCTCAACAGATCAAAATTCACCAGCACTCAGCTTATATTGGTGAAGCTTTATGAAGTTGTCTCTCTGAGGGTCACTAAATTTCCCCAGACCAAAGTTTATGTTCACAGTTTACAAGAGCAGGAGTGACATGGCCATTGACAAGTACCAGCAGCATTATTAGCTTGAGCAGACATGCTGTCCAATCCAATTTTAGGCTCTGCAGACCTGCCCATAACTGCAGTTCGTGAAAGGTCAGCTCTGTCATTTGTGATCACCACACAAAAAACAGATTAGTGTCTCTGTTCCCATTTTGCTGGGTAGTGTGGCTTCATCCACTTGCTCTTTCCCCTGGAATGCTAAGACAATCTTTATTGGAGTCGCCCAGAAAGCTAGGATAGATATGGGTTATATGGGAGTCGTGCTTCCTCCCCTGCCCTGCACATTGATTTTCTCCATAAGGTCATATTCAGAAGGCGAGGAGAGGAACTGGCCTGAGCCTGCAAGCACTAGTGATACATTTCATCATTGCTGTTTGGTGTGGTCAAAATCTACATTCATTGCATCAGTCAACAATAAGAATCACTCTGATTTTGTATTATGGCCTGTGGCCACAGAAGCTGCAGGACAGTTTCTTGTGGTCTTCCCGGGCCACTTGGGATCTTTCCTGGGCTTCCCGCAGCACCTACTCTTGCTAGCTCAAGTCTGGGTTTGAACAGGCATCCTTGGGCAAACACACCACACCATGTCTAACTTTTGTGTCACACGGCACTTGGTTTTGCTCAAAAAAGTCTTCTTAATTGAACCATCTCTACTGTGAGGCTAGAGTAGCTAAAGTACTTGGACTTGCAGAAACAGAAATTCCCTCTGAGCTCCTCACTCCAAACTATTTTCTCAGACATTTACACATTTTTCTAAAAGTGCTTATCACTGCCTAATTTGTCCTGTCTGTCTTCAACTTGTAGGCAGAGAGCTCCACGCAGGTATGACTGGTTTAGATTTGTGTGACATCAGGCATCAGTGTGGATTGTCCCTTTGCATCTTCTTCTTTGATTTTATCCCCTGAAGTTCTGCCATTGTTTTATTTCTTCTCTGTATTTTTTATTCCTTTCTGATCCCTTTATTGTACTGCAAACGTTTTCCGTTCTGATTTGGATTGCCTTGTAAAGATAGGTCACCAAATGAAAATATCTCATGGTGGATAGTTTATTGTACTAAATTGACAGCCTTATCTGCTTGCATGTTATCATTACCATTGTTATCATGTTTGGATAGGACATAATTTCTTTCATCTTTTGAAACTCTCAGGAGCACTTTGGAGAACTACGTTGCCAGTGCAGGCTTGCATAGAAGAACTAGAAAGGAAACACTATTTATGGGCTGCATTGTGGTTTCGACCACAGCCCACAGCAAAAGGCAGTAGAAAGCTGCACCATCCTGTGGAGGAAACTGGAGGCAATATCTGGGCTGGACACCAAACTGCCTTAGAAGTATAATTTGTCACGTCCCTTCAAAAGCCCTGGCACATTCATTATAGTTGTCTCTGGTCTGAGAAGAAAACTGGGACCTCCTTTCCACTCAGCTTCAGGTCGTGGTCCAAAGGAAACATCACCAAAACTGCCCACGAGCTTCGGCTAGAACCTTAAGAGCCTTCCTGAAGGGAGAAGGTAGGTCGTTTTAATGTCCAACTGCCAGGAGGTGAGTCAGTGTGGAAGAAACCTTCATCCTTCCTCATGGCTAGTTGTCTTTAAGAGTCCCCTACAAACTTTCAGGAGCCTTCAATGGTAGTCAGCCATCAGACCAGCTTAGCAGTGTATAATGCTGACCTCTGAGCATCTCTCCCAACAGCCAGGAAAGGTATGACTATATCTGTGACCTAAGGATTTTCACTCGGCTTTTTCATCTTTGAGGCCTTGTCTTGTATGCAGCTCTGTGACCTTCCTATGATCACAAGCAGAACTGTCTTTCCCTTGTGACCTGGGGACTCCTCTGCATCGAGAAGGGCTGGCAGTGTCTGCCCCTTATGAGTAATGCTGCGTTTGCAGAAAGCTGAGGCTTAACAACTTTGCTCTGCCACGCTCGCAGAGCCTTGCTGTGAATATAAACACGTAGCACGTTTCAGACCATAATGTGCGGGGATGTGCATCCTGCTCATCGAACTGAAAATCCTTCCTAGTTTATAAAAGACAGAGCAACAAACAGGAACAGTTGAGCCGACGTCTATATATAATGGATCTAAAAGATATCCTTCTGTCATGCTGAGACTTGATTACAGCCTAAGTGCTGTCAGAAGGGCCATATGTTCCATTCACAGCATGGCTTAGCCCTCTGCGGGCTCAGCGGGAGTGGGCCGCGGCTTGGCAATTTGTCCAAGGCACGTCATGATTTGACTGGGATAAAGAGATTAGGGCCCTGATCCTCCGGTACCTTCCACCTCGTGCAGCGACTTGTGTGAGCGCAGAGTGGATGTGAATTGATACTGCTTGGCCTTGATAGCGGTTTAGCACCACTTTGGGCTCATTTCGAAAAGGTGAAAATGACTGTAGAAGCAGCAGATAATCATTGACCTTAATTCCTGCCCTGTATTTCCTTTGTGCTTGTGTGTTTCTTCAATGACTTGGCTCTTTCTAACAGCTACATTTGAAACAAAAATGGAGAGGAGAAGGACAAAACCCCTATACTGCGTTCCTTCACAGCATTCAAATCTGCCTTCAAACCCCAGGCACCAGATCCTTGCCTGGTCATTAAAACCAAGAAGTAACAGGAACGAACAAAATAAGATTAATGCAATAACTTAACTCACATTGAAAAGTATGGGCTAGAAAATTAACGCACTCTCCCTCTGCTGGTCTCCTAACCTTATTTACGACTCCTTCATCCCACTCTCAGTCTCCTTCTGTAATGGCGTTTTCTTCAGTGCCTTAGAAAATGGCTTGTAGGCTCATAAGTCAGTGGTGCAGCAATATTTCATGCTCGAGTTCTGGAATGGGGATCATGCCCAGATCCCCACTAATTTTCATGCAAATTGGTGACTGTTTAGAAAGGTCAGAACTGCCAAATGGTAACAAAAACGCAACAGCAGGCAAGCTTAGTGGAGTCAAGGGTTTGCTCATCAATTTTTTTCACAGAGCCCTGTAGAAAATAACCCTGTCTCTGTCACAAAAAGCACAACATTATGATTTGAAACCTGATTTTTATGAGTCAGATGAGAAGTGGACAGTGTAATAATGTACCTGCATCTAAAAGAGGGGGAGGAATGAAACATCAATCTCCCCTTGATTTTTGCTCTCAAAGAAATTGAACATAAGCATGGTCCCCTGAATCACAGGTCTGAATCAGAGTCTCACAGATTTTTTGTAGTAATTGGCACCATACTCATTTCTTCAAAAGGGATCTGCAATTAATACAGACAGAACAAAAAGAAGAAAGTTGATATGGTATTATAACATTAAGCTCCATCTGTAATAAAGGGCCAACTTAATGCTAGCAGGTATAAAATTCTATCTTTTGTCATATGAGGGGACATTCAGTCTTTGATTTCTTTTACACTGGACAGAATTTGGTATTACAGCTGTACTGGATATTTCTGAATATTTTTTTTTTCTTGGTTTAGGGAAGGAAAAAATAAAATAAATTCTCTTTTGCTTTGAGCCAAAATGAAATGTGTAACTCAGCTATTCAGGTTTTTAACATTAAGAAAATGATGGCAATATTTTAAAAGAGATCATCACTTAAGATATTTTAAACAGTTAGCATTTCAAAAAAACCATTCCATTTTGGCTGAAATGACCCAGTTTTGTTCCCTGAAGTTGTCATTTTCAATTAATAGGATGCCTAAATGCAGTAGCTGTCCATACAAACTTTCCAGTTTATATGAACAAGAGAAAAAGAGCAGCATGAAGAAAAGCTGGTTTTGTGAAGTGGTTGGGATAGTCTGGAGATGACTGATTGTAGCCCATGCTCCACATGATCTGAAGCAATTAAGGATTTAATATTCTGTTCTGACTAGGCAAAGGCACAGGACTGTTGATAGCTTTCTGCTTCCTGGACCTTTACCTTTACCTTCCTTACCTTTACCTTTACCTTCCTTACCTTTACCTAATCTGTTTGTTTTGCTTTGCTGTCTAAAACCACTCTAAAACACTTGTTTCAGTCCAGCTTTGCAATTAAAAAGTACCTGCAAAGAAAAATTCCAGAAGTCCAGGGAGGCATCTGTAAAGCAGGAGAGGGAGCCATGGGTTCAGAAGAGGTGCTGAGCTTCTCTTGTTTTGCATGGTGATGAAGGTCTATATCCTGCAAGATCAGCTTCAGGGCATGGTTCATTCCACTGGATTTAGTGCTGGCAGGACTGGAACTTCAGTGCTTAGCAGAGTGAAAAGCACTGTTACAGTATGCCATGCCTTGGATGGTTTGCCTTTTTAGCTGCTCAAAACCTCTCTAAAGTAGAAATGAAATCGCAAAAAATTTATATCCTTTTCAATGCACATATTTAGACTGGACTTCCATTCTTTTTCAGCTGCACAAATTTGTGTATGTTGTGTGCAGCAAGAAATACCAATCTCTGACAACCCGTTTGCTAACAATTCACAAACAGAAGGGAAATTCATCACATACAAGCCTATATAGTCTAATTTGTTCACCTCTAGCATTAACTATTTGAACACTCTCCTTCCTGCTGACTGTTCTGTTATGCCCTGTGCTGGTTCATCTGCTCCATTCTACTCCTCATGGGAGCTCTGCAGTATATTTGGAATAAACCCTTTGGCCTCTAATTTCCTCCATTGCTGCCCCCTGCTAGTATGCTTCGGTGATTTTCAAAAGTGATCTGGGAAGGAGCTACTTTGGAGTCTGATTTCATTTTTATTTAGTGTGCAGAAATGACAAGCAAGCTACAACAGTGCCCCTCTGCTTTGGAAAAGAGCCAGGTTCAAAGACCATGGAGCCCTTTATAAAGCTCCATTACCAGAATAGGTATCAAACCTACACCATTCAAGCCCATTATACGTGCTCAAACACATTCTTTCCCCATCCCCAGCACAGTAGGGTACGAGGTGAGACAGATCAGGTTCAGCAGAGAGGTATTACCACTGCATTCTCAAATTATAGTGAAATTGGTTTGGTCGATTCTTTCATTGTGCTCCCATGGAGAAATCTTGTCCTCAGTAAATGCTTTTTAATAAAGTTCTTCAAGTGAAACTTCAGAAGTACTGGAAATGGGACTTAAAAAAAGCTTGTCTTCTTTGTTAAAGTTTGATAAAGGTACACATTTAAATGGAATTCACAAAGACAAACAGGACAGTAGTATCAGAATTTGGGACCCACATGTGTGTTTATCTTAATAGCTATTAATCTATTACTAAGCTATAAATCTATTACGAAGGGCATTTGCTCTTTTCCTCTTCCTAAAATAGATCTCACTCAATAACCTTCCTACATTTGGATAAGGGATTCAATATGCAGTGGTATCCTTTCTCTTGTCATACATGAGGTTATTACTGAATAATGATGATAATTAAAAGTGCTGTAACTGATGTGACTAATAAAACAAATTCACATCAATGGTGAAGGACAAATCTCAACATGTTAGGTTTGGTTTGGATAAGCAGCCAAAAGATTGATTATCCAAATGTTATCCAAAGGCTGCATGCTAAAATGGGAGCAGCAACAATTCAGATGAAAGTCTTATAATAGCAGCTGCTTCATGGTAAGTTCCTTCCTGCAGCTGGAAAAAGAACTGCTGTAGTTTATAACTGAAGGCAATATAACCACTGATCAAAATGGGCTGATATATGATGCCTTCCTAGCACTTCTCAGAACCATAATCAGAGATACTGACACTTTTTGGACATTGATGAATAGCTTTCAATGAGGTGGGGGGACTTCTGGACTTCCAATTTGACCACTGAATATAAACAAGCTCTGTTCTGGAATTTTATGAGAAATATAAAAATATGTTTATAGTAAGAATATATAGCAAAGAATTATTTATGTTATATTTATATTTTCATTTGTAATAAAGAATATAAATTTATATTATTACTTATAATATATTGTAATGTATATGTTACATATATACATAAATATTTCTGATATTTTTGTTATGTTCTACTTTTAAATGACTGAAGAAAGGTACTGTCTGATATGCTATTCCACAGTCTATAACTACTATAACCATATCTCTGAGACTATTTTTCCAATACTTTCAATTTGTACTAAACTATTTTTCCAAGAACATTCAGCTTTCAAAGACCTCCACAGCTCCAGGTTTTCATTGCTTATGAACACAGTTCACTTCAAAAGTGATGCACTACCTTCTCATCTCTATCTATATGCCAGCCCTGTTTGCTTCTTTGTCAACATAAATGCAAGCATTCCTGTCACTTCAGCCATACTAGCCTGTTGTCTCCCAGCTAAACTCTTCTCCCCTTTACACGTTTGAGTAAATCTCTCCTTGAGTCCTATCTTCCCAAAAAGATATCCAAGAAATCAGCCAATTTTCTGAGAACTGAGTGAAAAGACAAATAGGAAAAATTAGCACTTGTAAATAGAGAAAATAATAAGGTGGAAGTGCTTATTGCTATTTAAGACTGTAGTTATTCAGCTATGTTGTTCCTCTCACCTCGTTTAACACTGGCAATGTCCATCCTGCCCCTCCATGTAGTGGTGTAAGTGCAGCCATGATGCAAGCCCTGAGGTGTGCAGGCAGTCGTGAGAGCGTGCACCTCATCGGTCAATGGAGCAATTAAAATTCCCTTCCGCTCCTCTGCCTGTGGTGCGTACTGTGCCTAATGCTTTTTGGTGCCTTCATGTGCTTACTAACAAAAATAAATATTAAGTAGCAGAAGGAAACAGTTTTGGAATAACAGGCTAAGATGACTTAATGTAAAATGTATTAATTTTTTCCACACAAACTCAAACACACTGATTAATAGGCAAAAATCTCATCCTGTGAAAAATTTTCAGGTATAAAAAAACCGCATTAAATTAACCAAATGAAGTATTTATGACAAATAGTTCACCTTGCTTTAGTCCTCGTTCAAAGGAAACTCCTAGCCACAACTCACAGCCCTGTCTGACTAGAAAGCCTGGGATTTGGTCTTTAGATTTTAGACTCAAAGTATATTATTGTGCTCAGGATTAACGAATGATGTCAGTATTACATTATTCCAAACGCGTGATTAGCAATTGGGGCTGGGTATAACCAGTTACCTTCCCTTTTAGTCTAAAATTTTCTTGAAGTGTAAAAAACAGAAGAAAAATAAAAAAAAACCTGAAGAAATTCCTTCAATTTCCTTTAAAGAAGCCTTTCATACTCAGTGCATTAAAAAAACCCCCACAACCTAAACACATTCATATAAAAAGCAATTTCCTTAGATAGCAACATTCTTTATTCCCCTTACTATTATTAAAGATGCCAGTGTTTGAATAGCTTTCTCCCTCACAAATCAGCTTTTCCTTTAGCTGAGGGAAGTCATAACCCTGTGTTTATGACATCTCATGCTGTTTCTCCAAAAATAATTGTTGTGCCACCAGTGCAGAAGGGATCATGGAGCCCATGAAGTTTTCATATGTTAAACACTTACCCCGACTCTAAAAGCTATATTTCCAAATCAGATGCATCCTGGCTTCCAGTTGTGCACAATCAGAATAAGCTACCTACATGCCCTGAGTGCACAAATTGGAGTACATGTGTTCTTGAGCCCTTGAAGTGGACACAAACAAGGGTGTCAAATACAAAAAACTTGCACCTGACAGGTAAAGAAAAGCATTTCTGATGTTTTGAGTATCTATCAACTCCATCAAACTTCTGTTGAACTGAACAGGAAGTGAAGATGCAGAATATCCTAAAATTCCCACAGATGTGTATTTAGTCTCTACCTTAATGGTCTCTCGTTCAAAATATTGCTTTACCTTGTGAGAATGTTTTTTTTTTTTTACTGTAAGGGTGACCAAGCACTGGAACAGGTTGTTCAAGGACATTGTAGAGTCTCCATCCTTAGAGATATTAAAAAGCCCTCTGGACATAGTCCTGGGCAACTAGCTCTAGCTGCCCTGATTGAGCTTGAAGAGTTGGACCAGATGACCTCTGGAGGTCCCTTCCGGTACTGTCATTTGAGTTCCACAGTTTACAGTCTGAAGCTGCTGTTATTTCCTATTATGTAAACTAAATAAGGCTACCAAGATGAACTACTAGTAAGAACATTTTTTTTTAATAGGAAGCAAAATTAACTAGGTAAATGATGGAATATAACTGTGTGTTTTCTTCTCTTGGAAGGTGGGCATTATTTTCAAGTTCTCCTTGCTGCAATGACATCTTTTTTAAAAGATGGAACAGTTACTATGGTAATTTTCTAATTTTACAAAAGTGTGTGGAGTAGCACTTCAAAAACATATAGAAAAATGTGATTTAGGTAAAATATATTGTTAACAAGTTTCAGTGGGAGAAATATCTCCATAATGAGAAAAATAAGGAAGGGACAAATTCAAGCAAAACAAGAAGATTTTTTTTTTTCCCTAACAGTATCAAACCTACACTTTAATTCACCTGAAACACTATTTAACCTTCTGAGGAATTATACTAGTTAGGTGATCCAGAAGATAAAAGGCAAGAACTCCCCTTCTAAAGAATTCCTTATGGGCTCCAGAGTAATTGAACTCTTGATTAAAGTATGTGTGGCTGAACAGGAAAACCAGTGTATAGATCACAGTTTATTAGTTAGCCTAGTGCCATATTTACCAGTAAATCCAGCTTAGAGGAAAAAAATCTACCATTACTTTCAGCCCTCCAAAAAACTCCCCATACTTTTGATGGCCTGCAGGGCTGCCTGGTGGCTCCCCAGTCACCCTGTGGAGAGTGAAGCGGGCAGTTTTATACCTCTGGCGCCACAGCTGTCCCTCCAGTGTGGCATCCAGCCCTGACACAGCCCCTTGGTAAAGAGGAAGCGTTGCCAGCTGGGAGCTGTATGGAAGTCCTCTAGTGGGAGATAACACCTCTACATCTTAGAGGAACATAGCAACAATCTTTTCCCTCAAAACTCTCCTTAACTTCTGGCTCACAGTACAAATTATGGAAGAGTTGGAAGGTGGGAAACACATATCTGAATCCCCTGGTGATATGGAGAGTCCTGACTCATCTGCTTGACGTTAAGGCTAAATGTCTTTGAGGTGAAGACTGGACAATTAGGGACACGTTTAGTGCTCTTTAGATTTGATCATATTGGCCACAGCACTAAACCAAAAACTAAGTATAGGCACATAAGTCCTGCGCATTTTCCAAATTCGTATGGTGATATTAGAGACATTGTCTCAGTTTACACCAAGAAGGTTAATTTCAAAATTCATTAGAAAACAAGTAAGAGTTCCCACTGAATCTGAAAATTGCTATGCCCTTTCATCTCCAGGCAAATTTGCATGGTTATAGAAGCTGTCCAGTTGCACTATGAGCATTATTAATTCAAGTGATCCAAAAAGGAATTAAATGCTCAAAACACCTGTGAAACTTAGCAAATGTGACACATTGTCCAGTACCCCCAGCAATGAGTAACAATCTCCTCAGTTTTAAAGAGAAGCACACTACTCCTCGCTCCCCAAATTGTTTATTTCCAAGTCCCTGTTAACACTGAACTGTTGGAATTGGGGGGATGAAGATGGGGGCAAAGAAAACTGGGACATTGTCAGAGCATGAAGTGGCCGTGAATGGTGATTAATTAGGAGACAGGTTTGACACCAAGGATCAAATGGCAGCAGCTAGTTTACTTGTTTTGATTTCTCTTGGACAGTTTTGTCCTATAAATTCTTTAGGAAAGGAATGCAAATTCTGGTTTCGTTGAGGACTTAATTTGATACACTTTTCCTTCAGATACCCCCATCAGCCAACAACCAGATTTTTTTTTTTTTTGCTTGATTGAAGAGTCTTTCACATTTCTGGAAATAAACTATTGTGCATGTAAATTTTAGAAGCAAGAAGTGATGACTAATTAGATCTAGTGTGATCAGTGAGCAGTAATAGGCTTTGTGAAAAAAAATCAAATGCATTTTGGATAACAAAACAAGATTTTTTTTGTATATGCATGTTTTTGGTTTCAGTCTTCAGATCACCTTTACAACCAAACCCTGAAAGTAGTAAAAAAGTAGTAGTCTGATCTTGTCCGTATTACCCATAGCTCATACAAGCCAAATTTATGTCTATAAAGCCACTCAGAAATACTTATTGCCTTCCTTGTTTACAGAGAGCCCTTACAATGAACCAGTCTTTGCATAATCAGATGCATTTTAATAGTTTTTATTGCTTTTAGCTGTTAATCTCTCAAGAAAAATTTTCAAGGGAAGGTAGTGGGAATTGTTCCAGCCAAAATTAAAGATTCTTTTTTTTATAAATTTCTGTATTACTATTCCTCTTAACCATTAGAAAATTTTGAAAAAAACCTAAAGGATAACAACAATTATAATTCCAAATTACTCCAAGAAAATTAAGATCAATATTGAAAGAATAATAATGCTAAAATGACCAAATCTATAGGTGGAAATTCAGATGAAAAAAATCCAGATAAAATTTTCAGATTAAAAAAATTGCTTGTAAATCAGTAGAATATCAGTATTGGAAATTTTAAGAATACTTTTCTGAAAAAAAAATTATGATTATTTAAGATTTAGGAGATGATGCTCATATGCTAGAGTCCGGGTAGGTCTATCTTCTTTTTCTAACTCTTCCACTAATTTGTTTGACATCTTGCAGTTCCTTACCTTGTTTTTATTTTTCTAATATGTGGGATCATGTTTGGATAATCCTATTTAAACCCATGACTAGTTAACTCATTCAGATTTGAAAACTATATTAATATAACATAGGAATGAAAGTAAAAAAGTTTATAGCCTTTCATCAGTTACATAGATCTTTCCCTGTGGTATTAGTTTTTAATCTCTTCTCTTCCTCTTTCATAAAAAGCTCTCTGGAAGGACACCTAGAAACTAAAATGGTATCTTCAAAGAAACTCAGCGTTGAACTGCCTCAGGTGCCAGTTTTACCATTGATATCCCTCTAGCTCTTTTCAATGCAGAATAAACCATGTTTTGCAAAAACATGACTACCACATTTCAGATCTTCTGTGTTGCTTGTCTGTGGAAACTCTCCATTTCTGTAATAATAAAGCTTTAAAACAAGAAGGTTAACTTTTGTGTTCCAGATTTTGTATAATGTTGTTTGATTAAGTAAACACAATTAGTCATTTAAGAACAAAGAAACACATAAAGGTCATGCTGAAACAAGCCACCATGTCTACCATCAGATTAGGATGAGATTGAGACCTAACTGGCATTTGCTGCTCCTGCTAGATTTAATTCTGACCAGTCATGAGGAATTATTTTAGGAAGTAATACGATTAACTAAGCAAAAATAAAGATGTAGCATTCACTTTCTTTACTAAAATAGAAGAAATGTTCTTACAAAGCTTGTCAGCTTTTTGTTATTCATTCATACTTATGACTGGTGCTAGTAGCAGATGCTTGTGGCAAGCATACAAAAATCATAGAAAAAACAAGGCAGGACACAACTTGCATATCTGTATTTTGGAAATGTTCTTAGCTAACTAAGTTTGACTGACCAATAACATGTACCTGAGTTAATAGGAGGAGATGAAAGATTACACATAAACCAGCTGGATCTCCCAGCTACTTATGTCAACTTTCCAATCTATAAGTATTTTTATGGTTTCATTTCTTGTTTAAATATTTTTAGAAACAAGGGACTTAGATAGAATTCTGTGTATGTGTATACATATTCACAGTGGTCGTGGTAGGGAGAAGAAAATCCTTAGCATGCAATCTATTCATCTGGCACAAAGATGAGAAAAAATGTACCAGTATGCTAGCTTTGAGCATTGAATATACATGTACACACACATATTAAAATGAGGCAAAGAGGTCAGAAACTAGTTGCAAAGGTCAGGCAAAGAATTCTTCTACAAAGAGAAATAGATCAGGAGGAGAAATGGATTTTCTGACAAAGGAATACTTTCAAGAACACAGGAAAATCTCAATTTCTTTTTCTTACTTCATTTGCAAACCAAAAGTCCCTCTATCTCCTGAAAAAGGCTTTGTTTTGTTTTTGCTGCGGTTAACAACTTTTAGTCTGAATGAACAGAAAACTGAAGAAAAGAAGCAAAGGAAGCAACTTCACAAATTCCATTTAAAATGTCAGAATAGGACATAAAAGTAAATGTGAGACTTTCACATATGAACTGCCTTTTTTAAAACTTCCTGGTTTAAAGTATCAACCTGCTGAGGTAAAAGAAAAAAGCAGGCTTTTGGAAAATTCCAGTGCAGTACCACTGATGAACCAGCAACTCTCTCAGCTGGGCTAAGTCGAGGGCTGGTACCAGATGCGTTTTTCCAGTTCTTTATAGCCTGCCTGTTGTTGCAGGAAGGGGATCTTGCTGCAGTGTAATTGGGCATGAGGAATCAGAGCTCCATCAATTGCTCTGATATAAGTGGACGTATTTTAGTGAGCACAGTAATTGCTGTAAGTATTGCCAAGACCAGGCCTATAGATTAAGTAGCTATAGATGGTTCCCTAATGCTCCACCTATATCTTCTAGAAGGAGCAGAGCTCAAATGCAATAATCTTGCCCTTTGTGTATGAGTGTGTGTAATATGGCCAGGTCGGTGGAACATTTGATTGCAGATACAATGCTTTTTCAGCAAAAAGGCTCTTATACCTTTAAAAACTTAGAACACTTAACTGATTCCTGCCAGATGAAATTACTTTAATGCTAAGGTGGAGCTGACATTGGTAGATAACTCTAAAGCTGATCTTGAAACACTGGTGAAATCACTAACATTTCAAATCCCTATTGTGCATTGATTTTCAGGACATTTTTATTAATTGTTGATACTAATGTTTTCTATTGATTAGCAGGTTTCTCTGTGGATGGGTCATTCTGTGCAGAGTTTCTCTCAGTCACATACCAAAAGACACCCAGAGCTTGAGAAGGTGGGGGCCATTTGAAAACTACTTAGTAAATGATTAAGTTTCAGCATTTAGCAGCTGAAAATCTAAATATGGTGCAAATGCACAATATTGATTATTTCAATAATCAATATTTAAGGAGAGAAAAAGAAGATGGGAGATGAAAGAAAGGGGGAAAGAAAGGAATGAAGGAGGAAATGGACTCAATTTATTAATATATTTCCATTCTCTTGTTTGTGTTTACAAATCTGCCAAAATCCTCTTGAAACCTTATATTTCACTACTCTTTTTAGGTCTGGCCTAACTATCTGCTCAATCCAGTGAGTTCATAGGCAGCTCCAGGTTAGAAAACAACAACAACAAAAACAACCCCTCTTCCCCTTTCCCCCTCAAAAAAACCCTAGTTAGGATACATTAATCTTCTCCTTTCCCAAACAGTTAGTTCAGTTACAGTTGTTTAATTTCTGTACAAATTTTTTAATCAAGTTGGGAAACTTGCAAATGCAAAAGAAAAATTTCACTTATTGTTTGCCCACAGACATTAAAGCTAAAGAATTAATTGAGATCTCATATGTTTAACACAATGAAATTAGGTTCTGCACAATCCTCTCGATACTATGTGGTTTTAAAGATATGAGGGAATACATCTAGTATTTTGATCTCCGGGGGGACTCAGGAGCTTTTGTGTTCAGGTATAATGTCCCTAACATTTTCCAACTTCATTTTGTGAGACAATCAAAGGAAACATCAGCTTCCACACACCGTGGTTTCTGTGATGAAGAATTCCAGAAATATGGAGAAAGGAGTCCTGGTGCTTTCCTGATGGCAGAGGATGAGAACCTGAGCACACCACAGCACACACATACCAGTCAGTTCGGAAGAAGTATTGACCTTAGATGCATATCCATCTCCTCAGGATTTAGCTCAGACTTTCTGACATCAGTGATATTTTTGCACTAATCAAAGAGCAGAGTAGGGAAGGAAATACCATTCATTTCTTGCAGTCTCCAAGAAATATTTTGCCACAATGGACTAGAATTTCGCTGGCTTTTAAACAGGCCATGCAAAGAGTAAAAGGGGGAAAAGTCATTATGCCCTGCTGACAAATGTACATATCTATGTAAGCAAAGCATGTTGACCACAGTTATTCAAACAGCCAGAGTCCTTTAGGTGCTTCCAGAGGTCAAGTGAAGCCAATGAGACTGATACTTATAAATTAACATAGTCCCGCTCTTGTAAATCAACAAGTGTCTCTGTTAACGTACAATACCTGAAAATCCAATAAATTATTTTATCCAATAAACTGGAATTTTTAACAACTGATAAATGTCTGTATGGGTCATTAACAGCAGTACAAAGTAATGAAATCAGAATTGCTGGAGAACTCAACTCTTGGCTGTACCATCCAAAGGAAGAGATGATTCAAGCAATCAAAGAACAAAACGTGATTGTGTGCTGTTTGCAGTGTTATACTATGGGTGATGCAGAATAGGTTTCTAAAATACTTTCTGCATTTGGGGTCGTTTGAATTTTTTTACTTCTTAATAAATAACTGTGATCACTGAGCAGCATCTAGAAGATTAAAGGAACTATGTGATTTGGAAATACCTGTAGAACTTGATTTGAATATATTAATTTGATCATTGAATACCGGGTGTCCACATGATAATACTCTCTCCCTTTTTGTTCCCACAGCAAAAAGCCTTGATATCTCCCTGGACAGTCCTCACTGAAAGCAAACCAAGAGAACAAGGGAGATAGCTCCACTGATTTGGAATCAAAGGGGCTCAGCCATACTTTCTTACAGATTCACAAATCAGTTTCATTTCACATATGATCACAGTCAAGGCACAGAAAAATGAGTAAAAACTACATCACATACTATGGTCTTTTGAAATATCCAATTGTTATTAATTTATATTGGCAAAATCATTACTTATTGATTTTTTTTTAAAATGTGCTTTTCTTAATGCTAACATTTATTATCTGTGAATAGGAGACATTTTTGCTTGTTCAATCAAGTGTTTGCCTCTTCAGATTTTTGTCATT
This sequence comes from Calonectris borealis, assembly GCF_964195595.1. Lineage (NCBI taxonomy): Eukaryota > Metazoa > Chordata > Aves > Procellariiformes > Procellariidae > Calonectris > Calonectris borealis. The sequence goes on from NC_134313.1 coordinate 50,687,716, forward strand.
TTTGTTTTCTTAGAGTTCAGCTTTGCCACTGATCATTTCCCTTACTAAAGATCATAGATGAGTGAATTCAGTTTTTCTGCCTTCCAAACCTCTCAAACACTGTAGATTTAAATTTTAACATTATTTGCATTCTGTTTAAAAGCAACTAATAAAAAGAAAACAGAGGGACAGACGCGGGGGGGGGAGGAATTCCTAAATCCTCTGAGTCAGAGGCTGTCTATTTAGAATATGTTTATTCAAAACCCAGCACAATGGAGTTCTGTTCCCATGACTGGGCCTCCTCTATGTTACTGTGATACTAATAATAAATTGTTATAAGCACAGAAAGTAAAAATTTTTATGCATCCAAATGACAAGGAAACTCTGACCCCATTTTCAAAAGCACCTAAATTGCCTTCAGAGCCTGAATGCCATTTACTTTCTCACATACAATGGCACTTTTGAAAATGTTACCTAAGATGTAAAAATGGATCAGTAACTGAGCCAAGACTGAGATACTGTGCAGAATAAAGAAGCTGAAAGGAAGAGAGAGGAAAATCCAATTTAAATGCATAATACACACACACATATATACTTACACATGTACATATATATGCCAGTTGAATATACTGCACTTAAATGGCATAGGATTCACTTTACCTAGGTATATTTTGCATTAGCTCAGTCATCTTTCCAACTGACAAGTAGGCTTACATTACAGGAAAAAAACAGTACTTCTCAGCATTAATTGGCTTTGTGAACCTTATGAACTCATAACCTAGCTTGTAAGGCTTGCAAAACTTCAAACCACAGAAGCAACAATGTAGTCCAGAAAAAACAATTTATCCTAGAATGCTTATTTGCAAGCCTTCCTGCTTCCCCTGCTGTCTTGCTTTTAGTTTCACCACCATGGCAGCCACATGTGATACACGACATATACTGCTAAGTCTCTGTTGAGCAAATTCAAAGATGTCACAGGGTAAACCAGGCAAGTCATACACAATATTTAACGTGGCCCCATATGGCTATGGGAGGCTTGCTAGATTCCTGCCCTGAAATTTAATGCAAGCTTAAAAATGTGAGAACATAGAAAATTACTCAATCCTCGCTAGCAGCATGCAAACATTTGTACTATAGGAAGGCATTAAAGTGTGTGCTACATCCTAAGACTTTTTCAGACTTTGTTTGCTTTTTTCACAGTTTTGATTTCTAATATGAACTTCCCAGACCTCTGTCAGAATGATCCAACTCTATCTCTGTCTTATCAAAACTCTACCAAGTAATAGTTTCATCAGGCTGAAAATGTTAACAAGCCTCTCAGTGAAAGTGATCACAGGTCATCATGAAACTCCAAACTGGGCAGGTTTTACATTGCCAGACAGTGTCAGGCAGTGTCAGGATGGGATTACTCAGAGGCTGGCCCAGCTTCTTGCTTCCTGGAATTTCCCAAGAATGAGATCAGGCAATTGCTTAGCCCCCAAATGGCCATAAGACTTTGCGGTACCCCTCATTTTCAACACACAATCAAGAGCAATGGATAAGCTTAGCCACGTCATCATGAAGATGGTAGTATCACCACTGTCATAAGGGCAGTTCTGAATTCCTTTTCCAGCAGATCTTTGTGTTAATATTTTCCTGAAATGGGGACTTGGATAAGAACAGACTGGGGAAGTCAAGATCAAGGTAAAACATAAATAAAGCTAGTTTACTGGAGACATTTTGTAAAGACTTTGGCAGCTATGAATTTGAGAAGTAAGGTTTACAGCATATTATTTTAATCTATAACAATATTCTTGATTGCCCTCTATTCCTGAGAGGTTTTCCTGCCTTGCAGTGTTTTCCTTTCTTAATTTTATGATCAACAGAACTGTTTCAACAACTTCTTTTAGGTGGGAAGCTCATCCCAGTTACCGGTGCCACTGTGACCTACAGAACAGATCAGAAAAATGCACCTCCGTAAGTTGATCCAGGAGGCAGAAGCTTTGTCTAGAGGGGATTATCATGACCAGTCAGCTTCATCACACAGACCACAGGGACCTCATTAGGCTCTAAAACCCACTTTCAGGCGTTGTTCAAGGACCAATACGATCCTTCAAATCTCCCATTTCTGCTGACTCCTAAGTGCTTGAGAAGCTGCATCCCTCCCTATGGCAGTCAAGTCCAGTTATTGCACACTTCCTAACAGTGGTTGCAGAAACTCTATGATGACTGAACCCAGATTTTCACAGCCTTAACTCTTCCTCCTTTCAGCTACTTGATGTTGGATAAGCTGGCCATCAAGTAATAGTGCAGGGCCTAGCCACACACTTAGGCTGCTGCCTATTGACCTTCCTTTCGAGTTGCCAACTACTAAGTAGTTCCATATTTTTTTGACATAAACTTGAGAAAATACAATTTTTTTAAAAAGTGAGTACTATGAGGATAAGGCCACAAATGCCTTGCAACTGTACTCTGTGATGAATATATCTTTTCACGAGTTTGTTATTCCAAATATTTTCCAAATGGGCAAGTGTCTACTTCATACATTGTTTGCGCTGCTTGTATTAATTAACAGCCCTTTTTATACTGGTAAACTGCACCAGGATTCACAGATTATGAAGACCGTTCAGCCCTGTCATTCTCTAAGGCATTGGCAGCAAATCCAGCTGGGTCCTGGTTGACAAGTACGAAGGTTCATCCCAACCATATGAAGAAATAAAGTGAATATAGGTCATTGCCAGTTATTGGCTCTTCTGAACCAAAATAAAGTTTCACTGTTAACCTCTTGCATGTTACTTTTATGATGTATTCAGGGACAGCAAGGCTTGTCTGCTGTCCTTATTGACTTCAATTTACAATATAGCTATTTCACCATCCCATTCTGTCTTTAATTCAGTCACAAAAGGCCATGCACTGGAAAGTTATTATTATTTATTTACATCACGCTACTGCCTAGGCACCTAATCGAGGATCGATTGTACTATGTAGCATACAGACATATAACAAAGGAAACAGTCCCTGCCTCAGGCAGCTGCAGTCTGTGTGGCAAGTACAGCAGGTAAACACAAGTGATAAATAGCACAGGGCTGGATGAGTGAAAAATAAAATGCATAAAATTTATCAAAAAACAAATTTCCCAACTTCCTACCTAGGCTTTATATTTGTCCTGTCTTCAGCAGCCCACTCTGGCAGTTGATTTTTAAGGTCTTTTGGTATGAAACTTAATACTTTATGCTTGCATGCAGATAAATTCCATGAATAAAAATATGATAATAATTTTAGATACGCTTAGAAACCATATGTATATGCATTATACAAAAAGTTAAAAATTAGTGAGAAAGACTATCAGCAATCACAAGGCTTTGCATGTATATCGGAATGCATCTAATCATGAGCGCATGTAGGTGTTTTTCCTGTACATCTCAGTTCATTGCATGTATACAGCTAATACATATTAATATACTTCAAGATCATTATCCTATTTTATACTTGTAAGGATGGAAAAGAGTTTGGAGAAAAGTCTGGATAAATGTGTTGCAAAAAGTAGCCTAGAGAGCACCAGCTAGAATTGAAAATGAGTGACAGAGTGACAGTCTTGAATCACTGTCCATGTATGTACTCAGTAGAAAACTGTCCTAAATTTTCATCATAATTCTTGTTTATGGTGTATGTTTCATCGACCTGGTTACATTGATTCCAATGAGAGATGCCATTTTATAATTGATGGATGACATTAAGCAAACAAGCGCAGGCTGACATTCAGGCCTAGCAATCATAGGAGGCCCAGTAGCAAAGTGAGTCAGTGAAAAAATCAGCTACCCTATTGTAAAATGCCCTGGAATTTAAAATAAATTTGTCTCATTGAATTCATTGAGCTGACCCTTCAAATCAGGCTATGCATATCTGAGGTGAAAACAAGGGCTGTGGTCTATGCACATGCAATGCTTCAGCTGCTCACCAACATCTCCACATGGAGCAACAGTTGCCATCCTCTCCCCCTTCTTCTTTTTGCAAGACATGTCATTTAGAAGATCGACACCTTCTTGATGTATTTGGTTCTCACATTTAACATCCCATTTTTTGCACATGGTGAAATGTATATGGATCAATCCAAAATAGCAATGGGAGTAGAATGAAGGCATGTTGAGACCCCATCTACTGCTGCACTCGAGAGAGGCTCAGGCAGAGAAAACAGCTGTTTCCACATGTTGCTGCTTCTGTAGACTGAACTCTGTGAAGATCCCACATGTATGGAGGGTAACTGAGGAATGACATAGCCTACACCTATTCTACCATATAAAATAAGGCCAGGGCACAGTCTGAAGTACAGTTAAGTGCCGTACCAAAATCATTGCATTCTTTTATCATTATTACACTCCTTAGCACAGTTTTGGCACATGCCAGACAATGCCTGGATGTGGTTTGGGGGATAGCACCTTTCAGGAGCTATTCCCACTAGGCAGCTTGAAAGCTGTCACGCTGTCTTCTGAGCGGAGCAGACACAAGCTATGGGGACACAAGCTAGGCCATACCATTTGCCCTCAGGAGCAAATAATAGTCTCTGAAGCACTTTATATACTGCTTAGACATAGCCTTTTGAGGTGCGGGACATACCTGCATGATTTCCCCACCATGAGGAAATACCCATGAAATCTGCATCTACATCTCTTCATAGTGACTTCCTCTACAGACTCTTCTCTTCTTCTTGTACTGAAGAAAGACTACATATCACAAGATACATCTGAAGATGAGGATCTCGAAAAGATCACCACTGACTGCATCATGCGAGCTGGACTGAAAATAACTAACTGGGATTTCATTTTGCTTGTATGGATCGCCAAATAATGTGGTTATAAGGCTGTGTGGAGCCTTAACTGTGAACTCCACAAACAATAGGCCAAAGGGGAGACGCGGAGATCAGGCTGAAGATGCAGAAGCAGAAGAGATTCACGGCACGAGGGTAGGCACGAGGGGAGGGAAGTGAAGTTGCATGAGGTGATCATGAACAGCAATTAGGATTGGGATGGCAGGTCAGGAAACAAGGCAAGGAACTCTGTTCCCAACAGTTACCGCTTCTCAAAGGCTGCAACCATGGTAATAAATTAAAGGGTGTCTGGACACGTTCCTAAGCACTGGAACCCATTCCTCTATAATATTAAGCTTCTAGAAACACTTCTTGCATATTTTTGACTCAACCAACTTGCATGATCCTACATTAACACTTTCTAACAATTTTCAAGTATATTTTGAGTATTAGCCAGAACAAGGACTATTCCCAACAGGCAATACAGATGAGGTGACCCTGTGTTGAAGGATGAAATACATTGCTATATGGATGCAGGGTATCCTATGCCTGTTGGCGTCAGTGGAAAAGAATGATCCAGGGGTGTTTAATATAACTGTGTGGTCACAGTCTTTTCCCTGCCAGCTGGCTGTGACACTAGGACTTGATGGAAGGTCTGTTTTCTATCTATATGGAAACCACTGACTAGCTTCCCAAGAACAGCTCTGCATGACCTTGCAACCTAAATCCCAGCAGGATTTAACCAACGGGTTAAATTCCAAAAGCCAGCTAGCTTTTTTGGAAAGAGCTTTGTAAGTTTTAAAGGTTTACATGGGTTCAGCAATACACTGGACAAACGCTTGAATGGTAAACACAGCGAACACTATTAAGCACTCAGGAACCACATCCAGCTCCGTAAATTCTCTCAGCTGAAAATACTTGTATGTTAGGAAAATATTAGATGTAAGCATCACATACATACTGCACTTACTCTAAGCATCTGCTGATAGCCACTACTGGCAAGAGAATGTTGGAGTAGACCCAGTATGGTGACTATATTATGTTTTAAGCTGTGCCATGTATCCGTACATGTATGTATACACACAGACATAGACCTACTGCCGTGGTTTAACCCAGCAGGCAGCCAAGCACCACACAGCCGCTCGCTCACTCCCTGTTGCCTCCCCCCCCCCCCCCGCAGTGGGATGGGGGAGAATTGGAGAGAATTGGAAGGGTAAGAGTGAGAAAATTCGTGGGTTGAGTTAATGACAGTTTAATAGAACAGAAAAGGAGGGGGAAATAATAATAATAATAATAATAATAATAATAATAATAATAATAATAATAATAATAATAATAATAATAATAATAATAATAGAATATACAAAATGAGTGATGCACAATGCAATTGGTCATCACCTGCCAAGCAATGTCCAAAAAACAGCGATCAATACTTCCTGGAACACGCCTACCATTCATACACTGAGCATGACGTCACATGGTATGGAATACCCCATTGGCCAGCTGGGCCAGCTGTCCCGGCTATGGTCCCTCCCAGCCTCTTGTGCACTTGGCAGAGCATGGGAAGTTGAAAAGTCCTTGACTATAGGGTACTTAGCAACAACTAAACACATCAGTGTGTTATCAACATTCTTCTCATACTAAATCCAAAACACAGCACTAGGAAGAAATTTAACTCTATCCCAGCCGAAACCAGGACACCTACACACACATACCCACATACACATGAACACTTTAAAAAGGTTTTCTAAGGTCATAAATATACAGGCTTTCTGTTGGAAGGTCAATAACTGATAGCTGAACTTTCTAGAGGTTAAAAAAAAATTTCCTCCCAAAATTCAAATTAAAACTTGAAACAGAAGGTCAATGATTACAAACCAACAATCGCAGAGAACTAAGTCTTTATTCCTGATCTATTCTTGGCCAGAAGAAAGGAGTAAACCAATACATTCATATTATGTGTCTTTTTTATCCATGTCCCCCGCTGAGTAAATGATAGTTAAGCACACTTGCATATAGTGTCTGAAAAGAAAATGAGCATTTTTTGCTGGTTAATTTGAAGTGTAGGTGTCTGATTAATTTTAATGCAGTTATTCCCTAAGAAACTAGTTTATTAGGAGAAGCTGTAAATGCTGCTCTTCTTCACTTGATGTTGTCTTTTATACATTTTCAGATATTTTTCTTCAGCTCCGTTGCTGTTTTTTTCAGAAAAGGAATAAAGCACTCTTTATCACCAAATCTATGTACTTTGGGGTCTGTACCTCAGAGGTACTTCATGAACTTAATTAAAAAAAATTTACAGAGTTGAAGCCAGGAAAAAATAGAGAAGCAAAGTATTGATAGTAAATTACATTGAAAAGGACATAAATCATTTTTATCTCTCTGCCTATATTTAATATTTTTACATTTCTCCACAAAGGCTGTGTGTACTTCTTTGTGGAAGGGGCCTTATAGCTGTAATTCTGAGCAGCGGCTGAGAATATTCAGTGGCAAAATACCTTTTCTTTCTTGTGTAGCAAGAGAGCAGCCATTCTGCCTTAGTTAAAATCTAAATGTCAGTGATCATGACTGATCCTGCCCAGATTTTCTGTCATCCCTGCTAACTGAGAACAGAGGGGTCAGCGTTTGGCACCTGAATTAGCAGATATGGCCAGCAATACTTTGCGAGGATGTCAGGCACTCTTTAGCCGATTGTTCTTGTTGTTCTGTAAGGGCTGCGAGCAGGAAGGTAAAGGGAGCTCAAGCAGCTGTGGAATTCACAGATTCCAGCCACAAGTTTCATAATATGCCAAGATTTTATCCCCCCATGACCACTTTGACCTTTTTTTTTTGACTTCCCCCCCCCCCCCCCCAAAGAACTAGAGATATTCTTTGACTGTTCTTCTAAAAACCCAAGACACTTCTTTGTCTGCTCTTCCAAGGGGAGGGCTCTTTTACACTGTATTCATCTCTAAGCTGGGACTGCCAATTATAGCTCCACCTGGGCTCAGGAATAAAAGATGTCAGACTGCAGCCTTTGTCCTTTTTTGACTGCTTTATACTGCTATTACATTGATTGCTCTTTGTTTCCCTGCAAATGGGGTCTTACAATTGCAGTCCACCTCCTTTCCCTCCCTCTACCAGACTACCCACTCCTTGTTCCAAGCTTTTATTCTTCCCTTTTCTTCCTTATTTATTTCTTTATTTTTTTCCACTATTACTATTAATTTTTGGTAGATGTTGAGTTTTGATAAGAATTACTCACCTAGCTCTGAACCAATTCTGTATTAGATTTTAAACCACACTTAGAGACAAGCAAAAGTAAGCCAGCAGTGAGATCGACACGGACGCTGTCTTTATCCGGGAATAATTCAGCATCCTGCGTCTCACTTACACTTTGTGATTATGACTGCTTTTAATATGATTTTTCTGTTCAGTTTAGAGACATGATGTGGATTCTTCTGAATTAGAAGTGGATCTGTGCCCCTTTGTGGTCTGTTCACATCTGCCCAGAGAGCAGAGCAGGAAAGCTGCAGCCAACAATGTCAATACAACCCTATAAAGATTAATAGGGTACCTGAAAAGCAACAAGGACTTTGAGTGATTTCAAGGATTCCAAAGACTCAAGAAATCAATTTCAGTGAAAATGTCCTTGTTAATTTAGTACCTGATAGTATTTGACACCTCTGTACTCCAGTAAGAACACTGAGCAATATAAGAATGAGATTTCTGTGCGTGCCTTTTGCAATCAGGATTGCAAATGAAAATTAATGCTAGCTAAATCCATATGGACAGAAAGATAAAGAATACCCTTCTAATACCTATCTATTCAAAACAGAAGTTAGCTCTATTATTATCTTCACATCTAGTGAAAAGAAATAAATCAGTAACAGAAAATAAATTACAGACACTGGCTAAATAAGAGTGGAATACTGTCTAAACTATTAAATCTTGTATATCCTATCGGAACTGCTGCAGCATTGCCTTAGCACTGAAGAACCACGTGAGGCTGCTGGGGAAAAAAGCCCACAACTACTCCTGACATGAGACAATTTGGATACCAGTAGGCTTGATCTTGTCATTGTTTCATTGCACATTAACAAAGACACCAGATCATGCTAGATGCTCAAAATAGGATAAAAGCAATCCATGAAATAAAATCTCTCCTCTGATGATGTCGTAGGTATTAAAATTCTGTTTATAGTGAAGAAATTTATATGTCCTAATTACATACTGGAACTAACTATTGTCAGTTCTGCCATGCTGAAAGAGCCTTAATGATGACATTATAGTTTGAATAGAATTTTTAAGCAGATCTAATGTAAAAAGAGATGTAATTAATCAAATTTTAAGTTTACTTGATCTAGAAATAGAGGTATGCTATATCTTTCCCTGATACTATTGCAGTCTTTGTGATGCAAACAAGGTCTAGGGTTATGAACTTTCAAAAACAAAATAAGAAAGAAAACTACAGACATCTTAGAGGGCTGCAGAAGGGACAAAATACCGGATAAGGGACACATTTCTTCTTTCAATATTTATAAAATATCTTATACACCTATTATTTTTTCTAGGAAACATTTATATTTCATTAGCACTAATAAGGTCATTACCCAGCTCCCTTTTCTAGTGTGTCATATAATTTGCACATACGGGAATAACAGGGAAGCAAGCAGATGAAGAGGGTTAAAGGGAGAGTGATCCGATATACACTGTTGGATATCAGATGGTACAAACCAGATGTCTAAGGATTTTTTGTGAACCAGTAGCAGCATTCACACTGCGTTATTTCATTGCAAAGATGCTGGAGAAAAAAGTTATCATACTGGTCTTCTCTTTTTTCTCCTTCAGCTTAGTTAAGAAAAAAGACATGTATTTCACAGAGCCTCAGAGAAATCTGATAAAATTTGCATAGATTGCATATACACAGACTTTGTGTGTAAGTACCTATATTGTCCATACACAGACACACACACATACATACTACAGAATACGCATACAGATGTATGTATAAAGATATATGTACAGACACATATGACCAGCTACACACACCATTTCACTATGTACCAAAGTACATCGCTGTGCAAGGAAAGAGAAAACTTTTGACCTTCAAAGCATAGCAAACATTGTGATCCTGAGCTGTATGCCTAAGTAAATGTTTTATGTTTTAAGGTTAGCTATGTATAGTTCAAGTTAAAGATTTAGGATTTATATGTTTGAATCCTACCTACCGTACAGCCTTCTCGGTGTGTCTAGCCTTATGTGAGTAATGCAGGTAAATCACCAAAGCATGTGGCAGTGTGAGGACAAGGCAGAGCAGCGAGCAAACCCCAGCTCCCATCTCTCATCACTGCTGGCTGTGCTGTTCGCTTGTATGCATTGCCTGGCTTGGCACCATAGCAGGCTGCACCCCCATTTAAGTAAAATGTGTCTAATGAGTGAGCCCCACAGATCTATTTTATATTTGCCAGGTTCACAGGCCTCATCTGCACTGACGAAAGCTAGTGAAAAACTTGCTAAAGGGAAGAGAAAAAGAGAAGCAGGGCAGTCAGAATTAATAGCTACTGTGCCACTATGAATGGTGCCAGAAGCTGCCTTTAAAATACAATTTCAAGCTAAAATTCAGAAAGGAAACTCTCAAACAAATATAACAAAAGCACAGGGAGGTCATGCGGCTCCCACTCATTTGTGCTATTCAAATAACCGTCGCATTGAAATGATGTTATTGCCAGAAAAGTGGCAGTTCCGACAAAAACATCTGCTTCCTATGAGTCGTCTGAGTAACATCCACGGAGCATACCAAGAAAACATATTTGAAGCACAGGTGTGGGAGTTAAAATCTCTGTGTTCATTACTGGATTTGCCACAGAGCTCATGCAGGACCTTGAGCACGTCGCTAAATATTGCTAAGCTAGTGTCTCTTCATCAGCTAAACAAACACACCAAAAGGTGGTGGGGTTAAAATAGAGTTGATCCCACTGAAGGCATCAGGAATCTGTTCTGGATTAGAAGTATCAACACACCTTCTGCCAGTTAATTTATGGGCATTAATGCTCGTGATGTATTTTTCAGTCCTTAGATAAATAGCCAGATATGGAAAAAGGGCCACTCAAAGACCACGTTTTACTGTGCTTTGTGCTGATGACTCATTATTTTTCTGGGAAAGAAGGTCACTGCCTCTTGAATCATCAGCAAAATGGCAGTAAATTCTAATTTCAGACTGTGTGCAGGGCCTGAGGGGAGGAAGGAGAACAAGAAGAGAGAGCATTTGCAGATGATTCCTGAGAATTTTAGCCATCAGATTTTTTCCATATTTTTATTGAGCCCAGGCAAAAGGAGAACTTGTTCTGTCTGTGAAAAAGGCCAAAGACTTAGCCCTTGTACCTTGTCAACTCAAATTTATTGGAAGAGCTCTACTAGAGGCCATAAACTTCTCCTCAGCAAGCCCTAGCTTCAGCATTTCTGTCCAGGTGCCCATGTGGTTCCTGTAGCCTCATATTGCTTACTGCTGCTGCTACCTTGCTTGGTCTGGGGTATGCGAGGGTGGAAAGACCAACTCTCCATGAGGGAATCATGCTGGGCACTACAGCTCTGCAAATGGAAGAGGCTGTGAAAAGTAACTGAGACTGAGGTCTGACGTCTTGGACATCACCTTCTGTAGATAAGCTAGCTATAAAAAAGAGAGACCATGTACAATAGGTCTTATCGTCAGCCTTGAAAAATTGGCTTTTTCTATGACTCCATTTCCTTTTATTTCTCCATTTTACTGGAATTATTGACCATCAGAGATCACTTCAGAAACTATGAAATACACCAAGAAAAGTAATTGCATCAAACCTGAAGACCTGTTCTTGTTAAAAAGAATATATTATGGCTGATATTATTGATAAATATACATATAACATCAAACTTATTATTCCATAATCCTTAAAATGACCACACTTTAAGTACCCTGGACCAAAATATCAAGTACATTGAGGTATAGTTATCTGTAGGTTGACGTGAGTTCAGGAACCTGTGTTTCTCCCATCTGGAAACTCTCTTAAAACAAAATGTGTATATGTCATCATTAGCAAAAAAGTCCCTGCCTTGTCAGTGCCTTATTTTGTTTTAAAAGACAAATAGTCCACATATTCCTTTTTTACAAAAAGCTTTCTCATCTGCCGGTTTCAGGTTCCCTAAACTAAGTTCTTTACATACCCACAGCAAGGATTGCGTTCTCCAAAAACCTGATAGCTTCTTCTGAGGAAGGAGTTCTCGTTAGCACTCCCTGAGTTCATGCTTTATTTCTAGGCTTCGAGCCTTAGCAGTCAAACTAGTCTTTTAAGTCCAGTAGATTCACAACACTGAACCAGAATCTGACCTAACGATTCCCCCCTCAAGTATTTGCTAAGCAGTGGCTAAGCTTAATACACTCTTCTCTTTTCTGTGTATTTTTGCAGGCAGATGCCTCTGGAATTAGACCAACACAGTCATCCAGAAAACAAACTAATGTCAGGCCAGCATAAATTATGAGACAGCAGCTCCAGATTTGTTAGGAAGGGCAGTTACACAAGAAAAAAGTTTAAGTTTGCTTTTTTTGATCTGTTTTGGATTTAGAGGGTAGGTTACTAAATTCACTTCACCCCCTGCTCAGCAACTGTGAAAACAAAATATGTCATAAAATGGCATACTTAGCCTCAACATTGTTTAATTGTAAACTGAACATAAGTGGTCCATTCATCATGTTTCGAAGGCACTCACCGCTCTCCCTTACCCCACCTAACAGTGCTCCTCAGGGCAGAGACCAGACCACTGTGAAAGACAAGAGTGGGAAACAAACACCGTGGAGATGGAGCCCTGGGGAAATGAGATGACAGACTGCACAGCACGACTGCAACGACGCATGCCAGAACGGGAAGGTGGAGCCGCATGTGGAGCCCACAGCTTCTTACCCTTCTTGTGTAAATCAGGACAGTGCTGAAAACTCTGACTGATCTAAGTTGTTTTCTCTTTCTCTTTAATGCTTTCTGATTGAATTTTGCGTGCAAATTGTGTACTGCTCTGAGCTAAGATTTTTAATAACAATAGCAACAGCTCAAAAGTTTATAAATTTGCACACAAAGTCTGCTAGGTTAAAGGCCAAACTTTTTCAAAATTCAATCCAAAATGTCTAAATCAATAGATTTACACAAAAGCTGTCTGTTTTTCCCATGCTGGTAAAGTTCAAATGTAACAATTTCATGAGGTATGTATGAAGGTGCTTTCCACTAGTTTATCTTCTACAATATGGAAATAGGAATTAGCTTAATTCCTTAACAGTAAGTATAAACTGTTCAATTTAAAGCAGGACTGGGGGACTCCTGACTAGAGGTTGATTAGACCAATAATACCCTTGGCTTGTAATCAGACTGAAAAAGCAGACCAACGAGACAGGAGGTATGATTTTGCTTTCTAGGAGGAAAGTAAGTCGCACCAGCTTGCTTGCATCATCACCTGGGATTGGACACCATCAAAAGAGCAGGAAAGCAGCACTCCAGCACCTGGCTGCCAGGCCGTGTCAGATCAGGTCTGTGTGCTTACAAAAGAAGCAGCGAACAACTATTGTACGTCTCTCTGCCACGACGGTGTCTTCAACATCAACAACATGATGGTTTGCTTCAAACCCAGTACCGAAAGGGATTTTTCTAAGTTTTTAAGAATTTGGGGGTTTTGTATAAAGGCTGACTAGGGGGAAGACATGTAATTTACATCTGTGTTAAATAAACAAGGAAAAGGTCCAGTGTGGTAGAACGAAAGCCTGGGGGGAGGGGGTGGGGGGAGGTCATGTTTTGCATGCCTAAGGATAAAGTGAGGGTATGGAGGGGCATTTTGGGGATTGAACTTTACTCTGGATGTTTGGAGAGAACCAAATCTTGTGCTGTCTTGTCCATACTGCCTTTTGGGAATGATATAGCCATGCCCTGAACCATGCCTGATTGTTCTGTTGGAAAGTGCTGGCTGGCAAGAGCCAAAACTTAGAAAGTGAACATGCTGACTATTAAGCATATAGACAATCAGTAGTCCATGCTTGAGCTCATTCTCTGGTTTGGTTTTACATAGCATTATGATTTATAATTTATAATGTTACACAACACACAGCCCACAGTAATTCTCATTACTTCTAGAGATTTCTCTTCCAACTATAAAAGGGCAGAATGCATGCAGGTCACTGCTACTGTGCTTTGTTTCTTCCATAGTCTGGCAATTATCTAATACTAAATATTATGTAGATATAATAGTAAGCCAAGAAAACCTAGAGATAGCACAACATTCCTAAGAAATGCTATGAATTTTCCATTCTCTTATGGTTTTTTTGCCTATGTAGAGAAGGGTTCCTATTGAATAGGGTTCCTATTTCAGTGTGAGTTTTCTCTGAGTAAAGATTCTGTTCAAATCAAGGCTTGGTGCTGCTCCACTGGTGTTTCCTGTGCAGATCTGACAAAAGTGTAAGGGAATGAGGAGCTAGCATTAGTACAAAACTTCAGTGGGTAGCATATACTCCTGATGCCACGCAGCAGGATTTGACTCATAGGAATGCTGGCAAGAACCTCACTTGTCAATCCTCTCAAACAACCTCAGCTAAGGTTTCAGAAGTTGCGTGTGTGAACATGTGTGTGTGCGCATGTGCATGTGAGCCTCTGCTGACTTATTTTCAAATAATCAGTCAAAATCAGATGCTGGAAAAGTATTTGAAATTATTTTCATCTAAGGAAAGAGATGAGGAATGTTTATAGCTGTCCTTTTCTTGGATATCATTCAAAATGTTACCCCTAAATTTCTATCAGGTAACACATTCTTTTTATGAACTGAAACCAAAGTGGGTCATTTGGCTTGTAAGAGACATCATTATTTTGAATTGTGTGCTAATTAGTTCACTTCCACTGCTTATCCTTAATACCTGTGGCTGTGTGATTCGCATAGGCCAATAATATGCACATAAAACTGAGAGAATGCAGATAAAATACTCGGAGTGACTTAAAAAAGATTAAACACAAGCTGCAAATACAGAAACATGAGAGACCTGAAATGAAAAAAACACATATTAAACATCAAATTTAAATCTGCTTTACAGAAGGATTAAATGCTCACTGTGGACTGTGAGAGAATCCATTTCTAATGGTGAATTTATATCAGTCCACAGGGAACCCTATCAAGGCACAGCTGACTAATGACTATCATTTTCACTTGATTTCATTAGTATTTAAGTTATAGCATGAAGTACATTCCCTTCGGTGCACTGAAAGTTAGTGATTTACATACATTCACTATGACGCTTTTGCTTTGGCTAATATAAAAATGATTTGCTAGTTGAGAGTGTATTCTTTCTTATGCCTACCTAAGTCCACCCATTCAAAAATAAATGTTAACTTTTCATATGATTAGTCACAACACATTGTAGAGGCATGTTATAATAAAATTAAAAGGATGCTATCGGCCTAAAATTATTCTTTCTTTCTGGACATGAGGTAACACTCTTTGTTAGGCAGCCTCTAGTTGTTTGTAACCAGATTTTTCTGTACAGTGTATGCATGCAATACGTCTTCTTCGTCTGTGGTGTCCAAATCCACAGTTACAGGAAAATATCATAGACAAGCTTCAATTTATAGACAACTGATCATGTGACAACGTCTGTAAAAGAAATTCTGAACATTTGGTCAAGATGAGTAGCTTTTTGAAAAGGGCGAGAAGAACATGCTGAAAGTATGGCTGCCCAGGTGCCACTTGCTGGCAGCTTCCTCCTGGATTCCCCATGCAATTAAAAATAAAACCACTCATCCTCACCTCCAGTTTTCCCTCCCTCTTCTCTCGCCTCCCATCATTGCCCACTCAGACAATACAGCCCACCAAACTAGCTGCTCCTCGTGCCCTTCTTCAGGCTTTTCCACCTTTGTAGCTTTACTCATACCCCTCTCTTTTCCATGCTGCTCTTCATCTCCAGCTGCATTTTCAACTTCCTCCCATAAAATTTCTGACACATAAAACAGGTATGAGCAGCACCACATCTGTATTTTACAGAGAACTCCATTCACACCAACTTTCTTCAGAATATCCTTTCCTCCTGAGCCTTTCTGTCCAGACCATGCACAGATACAGCACACAGACACTGTTAAGTAAATAGTACTCTCTATTAATGTTAATAGCAAAGCCCAAACCCACTGTATATATGACACTAACCTAATTATACACTATTCTCTTTTTTATTTCTTTTAATGGGGCTATAGGAAAGCTTGCAATACTATGCTTAGGTAAGGAGGCATATCAGCAAAACATCAGGTCTATACGCATAAAAACTTCAGGAAACCCTGAGCCTATAGTTATGTTCAGAGGCACAAAGGGATCAAATCAAAAGTTTAAAAAGGAGGCTCTTAACCGCATGCTAAGACAGTTCAGCAAATGAACAGAAACTGTCCTCAAAGGTTGTGTGGAGAGGGAATGAGAGGGTAACACACTGTGTGTGCCATTTATAATCACTTGCTGTAAATCCTGGCCACGCAGAAAAGGTCCATGTAAAACACTTCTGATTTGTGTTATTGGCATCAATTACATGTGTCAGCCAGACATCCCCATCAAAACTGGAATACTGTAAATAGGCACTGAGAGGTGAGCCCATGTGCCAGACATGTGACAGGCTAAATAGTCAGGGTGGAAAAGGGAAGCAAAGGAAGGGTTGCTATTCCTGTGTTGTACCTGGGGTACTGAAGTACAGAAAGCTTAAACAACTTGTTCAAATGTAAGACAGAAGCAAGCTGCAAACTCAGATCTCCTGCTTCATAGCTTTTGCCTCAGTCCACTAGATTTTTTCATTGCCTTCTTTGTTTTCCTCCTATGTTTTGATTTTGTGTTTCTTTTGATTAGTGGAACTACTCAAGGTTCAATTATTCCCATAATGGAGCATGCATGACTCAAGAGCATGTAGGATGAGAGTTTTACTTGATTTTTTTAGGATGAATGCGTCAAGTTGAAATGGGCCTTTTTCCAGATCAGCTGCTGCTCCTCTCCACTCTATATAACACTCCTCTGCTTCGATGCTCTTGACAGAAGATTGCTGCTTCAGCAAAAAGCTTTGAAGGTGAAAATGTTTCTTCCAAGAAACTGGTGTGTTTGAGCGTGTACCTCTAACTGGAGATCTAACCCTGAAATGGGGAGCCCCTGTGACTGAGCTTCTCTCTCTGCCAGCAGAGTCAGAACTTCCAATTAACCCTTCCGAGCTTTTATAAACCATGATGCAGATTTATCTTGGTTTACGTACTGGATGGATCATAAGCAAAAGATCAAAAACAGGTTTCCAACACTAGAAAGACAAAAAGTTAGTGCAAACTTCCAGTGTACAGAAAGCATAAATACACTTCAGTGAAATCATGCTAGGCATCCCAAAGACCATGAAGAAAACATTGTTTTATCCATTTGATGTTGGCTTCTGAGAATACTGGGAGTCCAGCAGTTCCTTGTTTACTTAAACACTCAAATCTCATTATAATATTTCAGTAGAAGGTCTTTAATTTCTAAATCCCAGCACACATGTGCCCTAGCCTTTACTGTGCTTCAGAGTTCAGCTGAGACAGTAGTTCTGTCTCATGCTTCTGCCTGCTAGCAAATGCCCTTTAGCAAATGATACTGCTTTCAAACACTGCATTTCCCTTTGAATTATTTGCAATACCACTGAGTGGTCTGCAGTTTGTTCTTCACCCCAGCAATTCAGTTTCAAAAATAAACTGCAATATTTTAGATTAAAAAGGAAGTCTCTGAAAATAAAGACTGCCAGTATGTGATGCATGCTAAATCATTTTGAAAATTCTGACCTCAAACAAAATGTATTATTAGTTAAGCACAAAGAAATTCATTATTTCAGCCTACTGTTATTTTGCCAGCCCTTCAAGTTAGATTTAAATGAACTCAAATCAAAGGAAAAAGAAAATAGTTTAGTGACTCTGCTCACAGTGACTGTTGACTGCTCTTTGAATTTCAACTCCATCTCTTAATAAGAGAATTTGTGAGCAAGATATAAACTATCCATGAGGGGGAAAAATGTAAGCAGAGTGGACAACTAGAAGGACTTTATGAAAATGTAGCTGAATGTTAACTGAAGGTATTTCTCTTCTTTCAATATCCATGATTAGCTGAAACCTTTACATCTCTATTACATTTAATCATTTCACTTTCTGCCTGTATGAAAGATCAGATTCAGGTTAAAACGTGAGATAGAAAATATTTTCCCCATTATCTGCAAATCAGTGCATTATTGAAAGTGGCAAGGTATGTGAATAAGCACTGCCTGAAAGCACTGCCACTAGGGAGGATGACAAACTAGAAAACAGAAGGGGTTTTTACAACTCAGAAATCAAAACAGAGATTGAGTTTCTCCAGTGCCTGGTTTTGTTTAGTTTGTTTTGGTTTTCCATGCAGAATCACAGGAAGAATTTCATTCATTTGTAAAGCGTGTTGAACGGCACAGCATGCTCTAAATGGTTGAAAATGCTACCTATTTGTTTAAACTGTGATTAACACTCTGCAGAACTTGGGCTATCCAAATCTTGATGATTAATTGAACCTCATTTAATTTGCCTATTGTATTTGCAATAAACCAGACTCTCAAATCTTACAATAAAGTACTTAATCATGATTAACAGTATCTCAGCAAGTCCGTGGTTGTTGGTAAGGTGATCCTGTAGCTAAAAGCCTGTAGCTCCTCTAGGCCAGGCTCAATGAGGAAAATACTCCTTGCTGAGAAAGTTCAGGAAATTTAGCAGAATTTGGTCTCAAGCCAGTGAAAGGCTTGTTTCTCCATGGGATTTGGAGTAGGCTTTTCTACTGGCATGATGTGTAGACTGATTCTGTTGGATTCCCTGGGATTCATTTGGGTGGACCTCCCTGAAACCAGATGTATCTTTTGAATATTCCGCTGTTCTCCACTGCTTATAAACAAAGACAGAGTAAAGATTAATAATTATTATTTTTTTATTCCATAATTGGGTCAATAAAATACTGCTCTTTCTAGACCTTTAGACCTCTGAGTTTTACGTGTTGTAATTTATCCGAAGTTGTCAATCCTGAGAAACATGTTAAGCTTTTGAAACCCTGGAACTCATGGCAGATGCTGCTTTATACTAACTCGGCGCTCAAATTCATAGCCAAACAGGCTATGGTAGGGCAGCTTAGAGTCAACCGTTGGATGAGAGTTTCACCACTGTCAATGGGAAAGTGTCGTGCAGTTATTTGGAGCTTTGGGCTGGAGTTTTCTAGGTGGAAGCCCCTGTGCAAACTTTTATCCTTGGTCCATCCGTGGACACCGTTCCTGTCAGCTTAAAACAGAGAAGTCATAATTTGAAACATTTGATATTTGAAAACCATGGCAGGCTTAACCTTAACTGAGAGGGACTTTACTAACAGGTAAAGTACCCCTTTTGTTTGCTCAAAGAGGGGTACCACCTCCTTAGAGACAGCCATTTGCTATTCTCAGATAAAAACACTTTCAAAAATTCTGGTGAGTTGCCACAGACAGTGTTCATGCGAATGACATCCATGGACCTTTGGCTGCTGTGACAATGCCACAAAGTATACAAAATCAAGCAGTGCTTTATTCTACCAGACAGTAATAAGCATGTAATTATATTGTAACTAAAAAGTAATTATTCACTGGCAACTACTGAAGATGTCTTTAATGGTAATTCTGAGTGCAACTACCCTGTAATTTGTAGACAGAAATAAATGTGCAATTACCCTGTTAGTAACACAGTAATTACCAAATACATCCGAGCATCTTTCTGTTTTCTGACATGGAGTTACTGACACCTGCAAAGCATAAATTACATAGCAACTACATATGCAGCTGCCAGGTGATGTACAGTAGAATGAAAAGATGGCAGATATCATTTCAGAACTAGGGTCTGATTCATTAGCATAAAACTGGTGTAACAGATTAGTGATCAGTACTCAAATCTGAAATAAGACCAAGCCACTGAAATCCACAGAGTCATAATGGCTTAAAGGATCTATAAACATGTTGTGAATCAAACCCAAGTCTTTGTGTAGAATGATGGATACAATAAAATATTTTGTCACAAGTCTGGAATTAGGAGCTTATTCCTTCCACATCAACTGATCCTACCCTATTCAAAAGAGAGAAGTTCTGCTGTTCCTATCGCAGGTTCCTATCACAGATCATTCGTGAGCAACAGAGCCTTGCTGTACACGGAGCCTCGTATGTCAGCTTCTCACTTCCCTCTTATGTCATTGCGCCGGTGCCATTTCCAAATAACGGGTTGGACAGAAGGTGGGCCCCGAGCAGAGGAACTTACCAGGCGAGTGGGAAAGCAGAAGCAAAAGCCCCAAGCAAGAAGTGCCATAAACATTTCACAGAAAACATTGAATACATTATTTTGAAGCAAATGACGTGTCATCTTTGTGACTGGTACAGGTTACATTCATTCTTGTGAAACGGACCCTCATGCCCTATTCTAACATAGTCCATGTTTACTCCACATAAGCGCAGACTTAGTCTTAGGCATGAGACTTGAAACCAGATTGACTACTTAGGTGCTTAAAGCTAAAGATATGTTTGTGTGGACTGGCCACACACTTATCTCAGTCTTGAAACTCGCGCATCTAAAACACACACTGCACACCAAAAGATCCCTGTCAAAAATCACACTAAAGCACATTCAGAGCTTAATTTTAAAAAGGCTTGGCAAGCAGAAATTAGTATGAGCTCTAAGTGGTCAGAATGCTTGAATATCAGTCCAATTTGATAGAACAGCCTACAATAAAGACCCGTGTTTGACGTTTATTTATGATTAGTTCATCTAAAATGAAAATAGTCTTTGTTCTCCTTAAAGAAAGGACAAAAGAAATACAGAAACATAGGACTCCAAAAGACCTCTCGAATCACCAAGTCTAAAACCCAGAAAGGAAGGAAAGCAATTTATTGCAGCTAATCTGGTGTGATGCAAGACAACACACTGTCATGCTGGCAAAATATAAATATTTCTCTCCATCTATATTCCATTTCCCTTTCTTGGTCTGGGAAACTAAAATTCAGCAAAAAACCCAAGTATGTCTATTATTTAATCAGACCTCTGATTTCAGTTATTACTATCGTTTTGCTTAGCATTTGCCATCTCGGTTTATATGCTTGCTGAGTTTCTTCAGCAGTGCCAGAAAACAGCCACTTAAAATTTACAGCAATTCATTTAATGTTCTGTCATCCATCAAGATTTATAACAATACTGTCCGGAGATGCCTGAATCCTATATAATGAAACACAAGGCTATTGATTACAAAACAGGATGATGAAAGGGGGACTGGGGTGTCTTTCAAGAAAGTTGTGGAGGAAAATGTGAGTCATCTAAAAGCACCCATTTGAAAGTGGAGCAGGATAAGCCCTCCCTTCCACATCGCTGATAATTTGGAGTGGTATGGATAATTAAAGGTTTTTCCAACAGCTGTACTGCGGGAGCGCTGCCATCCTTCTCTTCTCTGTCCACACTGGGGTGTTTCAGGGTGATTAATTGTTAATCGGCAAATGTCAATATGCCCTGGAGCATATTTTGCTGAAAACATGCAGCCATTCCAGCGATGGTCATTTATTTTTGCTTAGTCCTGTTTGCAAAATCGCACTAAGAGTGGTGTTCATGTCTTATAATTTATCTGAGGGTTTCTAGGGAACAATAGCTTGCAATCTAGCTGCTGGCACTCTCTATTAAAACTTTGAATTAGGTATAAAGAAGGGTGATTGCTGTGTCTGAAAGACTGGATTGCACTAAGACTGTACCTACATGTAAATATACGACTATTCATTTGCTCAGTTAGACATGTGCATAAGTGCCGTGGAACTGAGACCAGAGAGTGATCTGGTCACCAGCACTCTGTGTCTGCTGCTAATGTAAATCAGAAAAAAGAAGGGGGAAAAAAAAAAAAGAAAGAAAAGAAAGGAAAAAAAACACAACAAAAAAACAGCCTTGCTTAATGAACTGGCTTCCTGCCATTGTGTTACCAAAACAGCTAGAAAGACTCTAAAGTCATGGCATGGACTTTTAGTGACAATACAACTATTGCCCAGTTCCTGTTGCTTTGTTGTATCATTGTTGCGGTCCAGTGGTTGTATTTCAGCTGCAGTGCTTTTGGAGGTGGCTGCTGCTGCAAACATCTAGAAAAAAACAACTCTTTGGGCACTAATGGATATCTCTGTAGCAGTGTAAACAGAGAGGTCACAGGCTGATTGAGCATGAAAACTGAAGTGTTGTAGTATATAAAAACAGAGGCTAAGATCCTTTTTAGTTATTTGTGAATATTCTATGAGGGCCCACTGTGTCTTTTTTTAAAATTAGTCAAACCAACCATGAATAGATGTAACTAGGTTTGCATGCAGGATATGTTTAGAGAATGGATTATTCGGACTCACAGTGTCTGTATGGTTTCTTCAGGTTATTTAATAAAGGTCAAAATACATTACTGTGCTCCCACTCATAGAAGTTTCCTTCCAGAACTGTGCTGAGGAAACTCACTCCTCAGTTGCCTGCTTTTTTGCCTGTTATACAGATAAACAGAAACCTTCATTCTCCAGAGCTGTCATTCTCATATCTTTTATGTGTAGTAAACTCACTCAAAAAAATATTTCAGAGGGAAACAATAGAAGTGCTTCATAACTCATACACAGTAATTGGTGTCCTGTTGAAATCTGAGGCCTTATCTTGAATTCCTGGCACATCTTATGCTTGCCAGGACTTCACACAAAGAGTGTGGCAGGACTGTGTCTTTGCTGATATAACTTTCATACCGGACGTACAATCTTTTTACTGGTTCATTCTCAAAACATTTATAGTTACATTTATATATATACATGAAAGTTTCAGTCTAGTCAAGTGAGGAATAAAGAGTTTCTCAGTCTTTTGAGGACATTTGTTCCAGACTTTCTAGCTAAGAAGTCTTTATTGTTATTTTTTTAACTAACAAGACCTTCTACAAGGTCTTAAACGGCACTACTTAATCTTAAAACAGTCTGTGTCTTTTAATAGGTATAGATAAATAGAGAATTTTATTTTAATACCAACTCCCTTTAAAAACACCTGGTAGTCATCCACAATATTGACTTTTTGTATCTGTCCTACATGAAACAAAAAACAACTCTTTTTTGGCTACAAACTTCACCCTACTATGTTACCAAAAGGTGCAGTAGAAATTTCAGAGGCAGCCCAAATCGTGATTGTGTTTGGAGAATTATTCCTGAAGGATATATCTGTATAATCTTTGCCATGAAAAGAACTAGGTACCAAATTCAGGAAAGTTGTGTTTGCTTATCTCGGGATCCAGAAATCAGGTACCTGTTCGGCATGATTTCTGGATACCTGTTCCTTGCATTTCTGTGGTAGTCAGAAAGTGGATGAAGGATGAGTGAAGTGGGAAGACAGTGACGCAGTTGGGAAGTGCCCATGGTACGCACAGAGGGATTTCTGCATCTATGGCATAGAGGTAACAGAGAAACTGGAGCACAGCAATCTTCCACATGGGTTGTGTGATCTTCCACTTGGTGGCCTTCCTGCAGGGAACTCACCTTGCACCTGAATGCTAGATTTCGCCACTGGCAGATAAAAATTAAAAGGAAAAATGACCATTTCAGAGGTCTCAGCTGCTCTGGTAGAAACAAGTAGTTATTTACATTGGTTGAAAATGTCCAGAGGGGAGGAGGGAACAACAACAGCCAAAAAACAGTTCCTTCTCCATTCCTCAGCCCAAAATTAAATGCAAGACTCGTCAAAGCCTGACTCAAAATTCTTCTTAAGCACCTTCAGTCTTATACCTCTGGGATCAACTCTGATAGGAAGCCCAGGCACCAAGCCAACATGGGTCTTCTTGAAGACAACATTGTTTTTCTTCTAAACTTCCCATCAGTTTTGGAAGTCAAACCTTATTCTTCCCAAGAGCGCTGTTCCTCAGGAAGGAAGCTATAGCGTAAGGGAGTCCTCACAGACTGAAGGAAGCTCATGGGGGGAGGTGTGGGGGCTCCAGAGCATTGAATAGCTCCAGGGAACTGGTTATAATGAGTACAAAAGCCCACAGCAGACAGGTTTAAGTACACAGAACTTGGCATTGTTTTTAGGATCAGACATCCATCAAAGAACTTCAAAGGAGTCACATAATAAGTCATTATTATTATTATTATAAACAGGTTAATCAGATCAGCTAAAATAAGAGCAGCCTGAATTTCTACTGAGCCCTTTTTGAGTTAAAAAAAAAAAAAGTTAACATTTTCATTCACACTTTTTTCCTCCTTTCTTCCTACATACAATTTGGGAATTATCTGTTATACTGTCAAACATCAGTATTGCTGGAAGACAGAGAAAACACCTGTGTCCTTACATGTCCTGAAAGGAAAGATAAGCTGTACCACACACTGCATTACTCAACTGTGCATTTTGTCAAGTGTTAATGTATAAATTTAACCATGAATGAGAAGCTTGTGACCATATCTTTGTCTGAAATATGTCCACATATAGTTCACTATACTTTTTCAAACCTGTATGTGTCATTTCATTATTTCTAGCCTATTCAGAGTGCATTTCCATTATCTCCCCGGAAAAATGGATGAAATTGGGTCACTACTGTGCTCATGTCATCCCCTGGGCTGCTGGACACCTGGGGTTTTAGGACACTAATATAACAAATGTAGCAAACTTTTATTGCTTTTTATGTCCAAATCCAATATCTTCAAGATATTTCCCAATATAACATCCACACTAGGCTGACGGGAGAGGTATTTAGAGCTCTTTTTCAGTTGATATTTCCCAGCTGCTTGTGTGGAACAGCAATGCACTGTCTTCCAACAGCTCAAACAGAGCTGCAGGATCACGTCTAAGGCCATCACATAGACAATCATATTCACCCTTGTCTCCAAATCCTAACAGAACTGGTGCAGTCTTAAATCCCACATAACAGCAATACCATACACTCATGTGACCTGATGGGGGGGAAAGGTCTGGTTTGGTTTGGTTTTCTTCCTTTTTAGTGTGCTTTTAAGTGTGATGGGGAGCTTACCATGAACTGCCTTTTTAGCTATAGTTTATAGTTATACCACTTCAGAAGGGCAGTCTCATGGCAAGGTTTTAACTTTTCCAACATGCAAAGAAAATTCATGCAGCCTTCAATATTTTTCTAAGCAATTTCCAGGGTGATTTAAACCTTCATTACCTGTATTTGGCAATCCGTTAAATAAAATTAAGTCTATTCCTAACATTAATCAAATTCATTGAATTAGCTTTCAGTAACTTATTAACTAAAGAATACGATTATCCTACAGAACCAACCAAAATAATTTTAATCAAGTCATTGTTTCAGGAATGCATAGACATTTGGATTTGCACAAACTCACATGGGTCCTCGGTTTGCTGGTCTTTACATTTGTATCTGTAAGTCGTTGAAATAAGTGAGACAAGACAACTCGTGTGTGTTTTCTTTTGTTTATACACCTACATTTAGTATGCTTTTGTACATGAAGGTTCTTCACTGGTGAAATATGGCACGGCTCATTTACAGCTACAGCACCTGAATAAGTGATGTTCAGAAATGTAACTTCCCTTCCTGTCACAATCCTATTTTTTTTCAGATTAAATTATATCAATGCTGCAGTTGTAGAAACTTTTTATATCACCAAAAGTAGGAATGATAGGTATTATTTTACTTTATCATGTTTTTTCAGTGATACAGTCACTTGAACATAAACCAACGTATATCATTTAAATAACTTATCATTACAACAGCTGGTTTATATTGCCCTGAAATAAAACACAATAAGAATAAGCCTGCAAACCTAAACATTATGAGTAGATTTGCTCAAAAGGAAAATAATGCTATCCTCAAGACCCAGGCTTTCAGAGACCTGGAAAATCTGCAATCAGGAGGCCACAGCAAACACAGGCCTGTCATGCCCTATCTGCTACAGAGCTGTTACCAAAATGGCCTCTGTTGCAATTAAGGAAACACAATGCTCAGGCTCGACCTAGCACTGATGACCTCTGGCATTCTCACCACTATACTGTGCCTAACTGATTTTAACAGAAGTAGACAATGTACATTCAAAGGACCAGCAGTTTATCAGCAGCACACAGCAAACACTCAGGCCACCATCAACTCTACATTAACGCTCTCCGCCTCTTGTTCCAACTGGTTCACCTCTACTGATAATAACTATAATAGGAAGTACTTAGGAAAAAAGTACACACTGCCATAGGAGCTGAAGCGAAATTCCTCTCATCTCAACCACGTGGCTAATGCCTAAAATTAGCACACAAAAGCTACATTACTGAACACAGAATGACTTAAAAGGCCCCTGCACAAGAGAGGGGGATCCCTGTCATTATTTAAATATGGCTCCAAATTGATGAGTAGATTTCATGTGGGTTTTTTGCTTTGGGTAATAATACAGTGAGAGGTAGCCAGTGAATCTGACTCTCGTATTACCAATTACTATGGTCACTTGACAGCTAAGCTTGCAATCACCTTCAAATTAGAGATCCAGTTTGCAGCCATCTTCACGCTTTGCCCTAAATCAAATAATCTCCATGAGATATCGTGTGCGAAGGTTGCTTCTTCCTTTGTGGTTTGGAAATAATCAGGACTGTGGGTCTATAAAAGGTAGAAAGAGGGCTGTGAGGCTAAAAGATGCATGGTTTAATTTTGAGTGGCACATCGGTAGAGCATAAATGACATATTTTATTACAGGAGTATACAAAATAAAGAGGTGTATTGACATGAACACACACAAGACTAAATTAGGCAAGAAGAACTAATTTACACCTTATTTGAGAGAGGTAGGGTGTTAGTGAAAAGCAGAAAGAAGAAACTTGTTCTGTGACAGAGAGAGTCTAAATATTAGGGAAAATTAAGCAGCTGTTCATTCATTTCAGGATATCTTCACCATATAAGTTTTCAAAAAGTACATTTTCTTCTTTCTTTTTTTTTTTTAAAGACACTTCGTAGAATAAAAGCTTCTTGGCCGTAACTGAAACACACCTGAAAGCTGGTTGCTTTGGGAAAACGATGCGATTTGTGGTTGTATCAGTCAGGATACAAGTAATGGAGACAAAGAACAAGTATTTTTCAAGGAGAAAACAGTGTTAATACAGGCTGCATAGGAAAAATATGCATCTTATCAAGTAATAGAAGCAGATTCCTCCACAGAACCCTCAGTACTATAGTTTAATTTTGTGACAGCATTAGTTTGTTGTACCAGCTTATCAGTCTTCACCTGCTCTGCCGGGATATTCAGGTTTCAGCTTTAGTAAGAACAGCAAGACGTGAAAAAGCAACAAAGAAGAACAGTTAAATGTCTGTCAAAGCAGGTCACAGAGATGCATCTGTCTTCTTTAAGGTAGGAGTGGAGGTAAGAAAGTATGGGAAATTAGTTCAAATTGGAAAGTTAGAAAGCTGGCATTGATGTGTAGTCACCATAGCGGCTCCTAAGATGCTCCAGGCTCTTGTGCAGTGGTTCACTGCAACGTAAGGCCTGAAAAAGAGCGGAAGTAATCTTCAACTTGCAATGTCCTGCCTCACTATGAATTGTTTTTAATGAAAGAGGGAGAGAGAGAAGTACAATGAGGTATTTTCCAAAATTGCTGCTCAGCAAACCACTTAAAAAACTTTCCGAGCCCACTGCTTTAAATCTGATGATCCTGCATCTCCCAGGACAATGATGAAATGACCCAAGTCCAAGAATTGTTGGTTTCTTTTCAAATAAGATATAAGGGTTCCCTTGCTTCCAGCCTGGCAATTCTTTCACTTGAAATCTTAATTCTAACAAATCTTACCTTGTATTGATCACCCATGTGTTTACAGTTAAATTAGAGTACTGTGTATGGCCATAGTTTTCAAAGAATAGCGTCCACTACTGCTATCCACATGCAATGCAGCTTTTAATCACAGGAAGCTGCAACACTCATCAATAGTACATTGAAATTACTTTTTTTTTCCTCAGTTCTTGTCATTGGTAAGATAAATGAAACCTCTCGAGTCTTCAGCCCTCCTTCAATTGATAACAGGCTACTTAAAAAGAAAATGTTAAACCTTGTGTGAAAAATCTTCTGATTCAGATTAAAGCAGCATTTAATAGCTTACCCTGCCAATAGCAAAGACCTCTGGAGGAAAGGGAAAAAAAAAGAGTGCAACAAGACAAAAATTAGTTTTCATTGGCTTTTAAGCTGCTGAATGTAACAAGGCTCTATAACACTTTCATCAGCCATCAACATCTTGGCTCTGGGGTAAAAGACCTTTGATAAAGAGAGAATTCTCCCTAGTCACATAAAATCAGAAAAATACTAAGGAAAGTTCACTTCAAAGATAATCTGCTGGTGCTGAATTTTAAGGAAACTGTCTTGTAATTTATCACTGTTTTCCAGAGCTTTTACTCATCATGGTAGGGGGGTTGATAGATAATCCATCAGTGGCTTCACAACAGATCATGAGCCAGTGTTTCATAACAGAAAACACTTCAAAAACATATGCAAAGATACTAGTACAGAGTCCAGTTACTTTTTGCTGGCATCTCAGTCCACTGGCTATAATATCTATCCTTGTGAAAGATGGTATGATAAATCTCAACTATTCTCTTGTCCTAATGGGAAGATATGGTGAGCTGCTAGATTTCCTAAAGCTATGGAGTTGGATCTATGATTAATTCATTTCAGTATTCCAGCATTTTTTTTCCCCTGGACATATACAGAAGGGTATAGTACATGCATAGAAAAGTTTGCATAAATTAACAACTTAGATTAATATAGTTTTTTAAAAAAAACAGTAACTTGTTACAAATTAATGACACAAAATATAAGACTTTATTTCACAGATCAAATCTGATCCATGTCAGTAATATCCAAAAGCCATCACCAACTGATGGCTTTTTACTGTTTCTATGACAGCTATATCCCCAGGACAGGCTGAATGTCACCAGTTCCATCTGGTGGAAGCAACATTGGGTGAACGAACGTTAATTTAGTTCTCACATGCACTGACAGTAGCATGAACTAGGATGAAAACTACATTTTAAAAATTTAGCAAATCAAAGGCAAGATCAAAAATACATTGCTAGCCTCCAGAGCTACCACCAGAAGTACTCATTAATTCTGTATGTTTCCAGAATTAGGCTTCCGTGTGACTCCCTGCTTATACCTAGCATAAACAGAAGTGTGTGACCCAAATCGATGATGCAACTTATATGCTTAAATCGTGTTTTATTCAACAAACCACTGAAGCAAATTCATAGCTTAGGAATTCATATTGGTTCATCTTATAATCTTTTACATCATTCTAAATGAGGACTTCTTTCTCTTTTAAATTCAACCCTCTTTGTTAAGAGAGAGATTCTGCATTGAAAAGTACCTCTATTTATCATTTTGCTGTAAATAGATATGGTGACTCACCACCATACTTTAACAGGAATCTATTGTAAAATTGTCCTTGTTAAACATTCTTTCACTTGACCCATCACCCAAAGAACAACTAAAACTTCCAAGAGGGAAGTATTCGTTCCCTCTTTTTGAAGTTGCCCGAGGGCTTTCAGCTTAGGCCGAAGTTCATGGTATCTATGAGTGCATGCTAAGCCCTGCTTTATGATCACACCCCCATTTCAAGCAGTTCCAAAGTGTGGGCTGAGACACCAAGGCGAGTAGCAGCTCCTCAGTTCTCTCTCGATATGCAGCCACATAAACAAACACACAGTCCAGACTATAAATAACAAAACAGAAAGATAAGGTGCCTTTAAACAGCATATAAATCAATGCATTGTGTGCCAAACGTCCCTGGATTGCATATTTGCATAATGTAATATTAGCTATATAATCAGCCTCTTTTCATTATTTATTTTTTTCCCCCAGAGAGCCAAAGCGATTCTTTCTCACAGCAAGCCTTATTAAATGTACAGAGATTCACATAGCTATGCCATGAAATGATTTTCTCATACAAAGTAATACTTTGTTTTTCTATAACATACTACGAACATCAAAGAAGAAAATGGTTCCACAATAAACATACATATCATTCCATAAGTTCGTACTCCCTAGAGACATAAAACATACAACAGGCATGCCTTTCCTGTTACATGTGTATAAATTCTGTCTGCTAATCGTATCTTACTATTTTAAAAATACAGTTCGGACCAAAGGCACCTGGACTGTAGATGGTGGTAAACAAAGACATCTTGTTTCTGGTTTCACTGCTGCGCTCCCTTGATAGTTTAAATGGAAACCACCCTGTCTTTTTGAGGGGTACCTCATGGCCATCATTTGAGGACAAACGTAAAGCACCTTGACTGAACAGCTTTGAATTACTAGTCTTCCTATTCCTCATAGGTGGATAGGGAAATTTACTACCAGCTGTGAAAATCAGATGACTGCTTTTTGCTTTCAGCTGTAATTAGAGTTGAACGTACAAGATTGCCATGATCACTCAAAGGCTGACAAAGTGCATGTTCCTCAGTTCATCATGTTTGAGGGATTTTTCCCAGTTGGGTCATCATTGTCTTGTGTAAGGCAAGAAAGGTGTAATGTTCCTCCCCCCCCCCCCCCTTTTTTTTTTCCACCTTCAGAACTCTTTGAAGTTTCTCGGATTCAACAGGTGATGAAACTTCCACTTGTAAGTTGAACACCAATCTTGTGCTAAACAAGGAGTCTTAGTAAATTTTATATTGGTAATCAGACCAGGAAACAGATAGATCCATATCCAGTATCTTCTAGACAATATCCACAGAGTCAATCAATAACAAAAGTACTTTGTCAAAGTGCCTTTTTGCCTTTTTTTTATTATGGATACTGAGGCTTGGCAAGGGTAATGCGTTTACAGCATTTATTTCAGTATTCAAAAAATTTTTGGGAAAGGAATTTGCCTTTCCTACTGACTTCCTCACTGAGCCAGAATAAACCATGGTCTCCCTTATATCACAGGTACAGTCTACTGTATTTTCCATCTTTTTGAGCCTGCATAGAGTGGAAATCAAAAGACATACTTCATTAAGTTATGACACCAAGCTATCAAAAGAGAATTCAACTTTTGTCCATTAACAAAGTATGTTGTACCATCACTGCCATGCCCTTCTCTTTTGCAGTACTCCCCCCTTTCCCACTACATCTAAAATTCTTTGTGTCAAGAGAGAAGAGGGAGAACAAGATTAACCATGTGAATATCTACTATTGTATAATATCCTGCTAACATTGCTTAGCAAAAAACTCTGCTGGGAGTTTTGCTGGAGAAGGGAATGCAAAACCCAGCCCTCAGTGATGACATTTCCTACTAAAATGAAGTGTTGGAGTCAACAGATGATCTTCAGAACAAGATTAACAGCCTGACATGTCTTGGCAGTTCCAGGAAACTGCAAGTGTATGAATCTGACTGCACAGCCTAATGTATTTGTTTTTTGTAAAAAGTATTTGTCCCAAGAGATGCTGTTTCTATTTCAGTATTTTGCTGTATTACTCAAGTGAACACACCTTTCTAAGAAGTACCTTCAGCTGCCTGGTTGTCCGTAGGAAGGCAGATGCATTTCCCACATAAGTGAATCAGTACTTACCTTAGAGATACATGTAAAGAAAGAGAAAGATACACTTACTTCTGCCTGATGTGGAAGCTCAGGACATACTGTTTAAAGATCCAAAAACACTAAGAAAGAATGTGCTTTTATTTTTAGTTGAACATGACCTTTCAAAGGACCAGTTATTTCTTCAGGTAGTTCCAAAATGTGACATCTCTATTGCATAAGATCTCTTCATTAATCCACAGATTCTCAATGGCTCTACTTTGGAGAGAGAGAGAGAGGTAGGCACGGGGAAGGAAACATGATTCTTGTGAAATATCAAATAAAAAATAAAATAAAGGCTTGTGCCAAAATATTTTAAAAGTTTATGGAATACACTTTAGCAACATTAAATATTTCTAAACCATACTGATCTGTCTGGCTATGCACTAAAAACTAAAATACAAACCACCACATTATGAAGAGGGCATGATTACTTTTTAAACAATTCAATGCGGTATAGGCAAAGCTGAGTTTTTGTTTGTATAAACTCATCTTTTCTAAACCCAGTGTTTAATAAAGACAGAGAGTTGAGCAATTATTTCATGTACAAAAATAAACAGATAGCTATTAAATAGAGCAAATATTTGGTTTTAAAAAAGAAAATGTTTTAAAATATTGCATATATTTGCAAATGTTTTACATATTTACTTATCCTTGTTTGTCTACAGTATGACCAAATTTAAAATTGCCCACATTCAATTTAATTTCTTGTTTTGAATTCAGATAAGCAGCGTTGAATTTTCTTAATTTGTTTACAGCTGCTGCTTTGCTTAACTGACATAATACAGTAACCAGCTCATAACAGTCTCCACACTGAAAAGGTATTAATGAGCTGGGGATGCTGGTGAAAATCTGGAAGAACAGTGTATCCTATTTTTCTTTGCTTTCAAGTTATTTTAGAACCAGAAAGGTCAAGCTGTAGTAGTTTTTTTTTCCTGCTCCATGCACTGATTTCTCCTGAAATTTTTCTCAGTGTTATACCTGAGTTTACAGTTCCAGTGCAAAACCAAGCTGATAGATATGCATCAAAGATGATCTATTTATAGCGGAAAATTTCTTGTCCTTTTTGTTAGTATATTCATAACAGTTAGGTTTTGTCATGCATTAGTATTTGTATTACCATAGCAGTGATCCTATTCAGGGTCTTGCCAGGCAAAGACAGACAAAAACCTTCCTTCAGACATCTTACTTCTTTCACAGCAATTTTGACAGTGAGTGGAGAAGAGGAAAGAAAGCAAAGTATCAGAGCAAAATATTTCCCAAAATAAAAAACAAAAATAACAGAATAAAAGCACAAGAACAACGTATCTAAAAGATTTAGTATATTGGTTATGCCATAACCAAGCAATAGCACTACAATCATAGTTGAGATTAGCAAGAGAATATTTTCTAACTCACTGAAGTTAGTCAAGTCAACAAAATGGAATCGTCAACAGCTTTGCTAACAAAAGCAAACCAAAAAAGCTGAGATGTGAGGGAAATAAACTTCATTCATCATATACAATAGTGTAGATGTACTTCCACGGTCGGTGGCTTCAGTTATGGACAAGTCCCGTAAATCATTTAACTTTTTATCCCCTGTTTAACATTTGACCTCCCAGAAATTTTTATAAGTGGGAAGTTAATACCAAGAGGAAGTCAGAACATAGACAGGATAAGGCAAATTCCTGCTTCCTACTCCAAAAATCTTAGCATTGAAATGACTGTAAAGCAGTCCAAAGCCCAGATACAGAAATGCAAGAGGGAGGTAAAGAGGAACAGAATGGGTTGGTAAGACACCAAACAATGGTACAAAGCAGTTACAGGACAGTTGAGATAGTCTTTAAATCAACCTAAAGCAAAGCATCTTCTATAGGAGAAAATTATCCTCAGTTTGATCTGCTCCTCCTAAAACCTTATCAGAACTAAATTTTATTCTAAGATGTTCAGCAACAGATAAATTGATGCCTGCCCTCCTAAATTTGACATCTGTATTTAGTAATTCATCATTCTACACATGATGCTGAGACTGTCAAATACTATCACACACCAACGGAGATATTTCTGCCAACTAATAATGATTAAAGAAGATCCTTATAATAATATTGCTACAGTAGAAGATTTAATAATGCAACTGTAAGGTAAACGATCAGCTACCAATGATTTTCAGATAGATTTTTGCCAGTTATTTCTCTTTGTGCCTTCAGGAACCATCACTGGAAAACAAAACTCTAGGCTGCAGGATTGGATAGCAGATGGTTTCTGTTAATATAATCAATACAATCAGTAAATGCATTTTTATTTTTCTGATAAGAAAGTATTGACAATTCCTCAAATAAGCCAGCTAAACTTCTATTTAACCTTAATACAGTTCACTTTTTTCTAATGACTTTATTCTTTGCTGGGGGTTTGGGGAGGGGTGTGGGGTTTATGTTTGTTTTGTTTTTAAAGGAACAGCATAGGAAAAGAGCTAGTCCAATATTTCTGCACTTAGTCAAAATTGATTAAGTTTCCTTGTCTGTTTCCTTTATATATTTGTGTCATAAGCTTCCAGTTAGAGTTCATAGGCACATTCCTTTCAAACCAAAGAGATAAAGCTGGCACTAACCTGGTTGCAAATCCATGCTTTGCAACAGATTTCCTATTATACTTGACATCTAAACATTTAGTGGATCTGGATTGAATTGAGTTGTCTCTTCAGCTCATAAAATTTAATACACATCAAATTAATTGCAATGTGTCAGGGAAGAAAAGAGAAATTGCCTGGGATACCTCAATGATATTTTCTTCTCATCATAAGAAGCATGAGAGGAAAATTAATGTTGAAATACTGCCTATTGAAAATCAAAATAGTAAAGTTATATACAAAAAGAAAAAAAAAATTTAATACATTTATATATATGTAAAATATATATATACACACAGTTACATGTACATAATGTACAAATTATTTTAGCATCAAATGTATACCATTTTCTCTTCTTCCTCTAGTTTACGGGGTTTAGTCCCTTTCTGTAAGTAGAATTGTAACTAGGCAGTTTCTGAATACAGAAAACAAGAATATTAGCAACCCAGAAAAATGTCCACATAGGTTCACTGAAAAGCTTTAGAAAGAAAATGGAAGAAAGATCATGATAAATATACTAATACAAGTTACAGTACAGAGAGAAACACTTCTAGTAGTCCTTTTTCATAAAGCGGTCTGCTAAACCAGCAATGAAGCATCTAGTGAAATTGGAGAGAGAGCATTTTTTAAAATGTTGAAAGGAAATCCTCCACGTACACAAAATTCACCTGCAGAAGTCTTTGCCACAAGGGTGGCATTGAGGTCAAAATCTTAGGGTGATCCAGCAGAGGACTGAGCATTAATAAGAGTACAATGAACAGCCGCACTTCCAATTAATTACGACTAATGAAACTACCTTGGTGTTATTAATCCTCAGGCTTCTAAGCACTAGTCGTCACCTGAGTGGTTAGGATCAAAAAGTAAACTTTTCCTGTAAGAAGGTTATTGACTATTGCAAGCTCTTAGACTTGTCTGTAAAATACTTGATAGTGTCCAGTTTGTAGTATGGACTGGTTTGAATAAGTATAATATGTCCAACATTATTATATCTGGAAGTAGGATATATAATTAATTTCAGATTACAACCTTTATTATTTAATTGTTGATGAAACTCATGCTTTTTATTTTCAAAACCCATTACAAAATTCAAGGTCCTTTTATCTACAGGTTTAATTATAATGGATGTCTTATTAGAAAGATTTTGTATGACATGGCTTTCTTCTCCACTAGTATTATTATATATTCAGATTAAGTCTCATTTTATAGTTACCCATCTGAACTAATTTAATGTACATCTGTACAAAATATATAGGAAGAGAAGGAAATGTAAGGAATTTATTTATTATATATTAATTTCTTACAGTACCCTCTTGGTCAGGACAATTTCCATTAGTATTTTTAGGGGAAAAAAATATATAAATAAAAGTCAAAATATGTTTCTAGCATGATTTTCCGAAAATTCAACATAAATGAAAAAGTACTGATTTCTGTAACACGTATTATAAAAATTTCCCCATTTAACAATTATACTAATAGAACTTAGGCTGACTAACATCTGACTTCTTCTAGACTAACTTTGAGCCTGACAGCAATTTCCTTCTCCTCTTACACGTTCTTGTATTACACCACTTCCTCTATTTTGTTCAGCTTAACCTATATATTTAAGTAGTACAACAGATCCTGGCCGCTAACAGTTGCAACCTATCTGTGGCTGCATTTACTGACAGCTTCTGGTCCCAAGTGGTGATTGAACCTTTACCACCAAAACCACAACGCCCGTCTCTTACTAGTTGAATCAAAGAATATTGTTAGATATAAGAAAGTAGTAGATTACAGTTATTGTGGAAAGCAAGTCATGGTCATGTAAACAAGATCAGTAGATCTTGCATTTCTCATGATTTAGTACATTCTGAGGCATGTCCTAACTGTCTCTGTGGTCTTTAAGAGCTCGTGTCACTTCCTGAGACCAACTTTGTTATGAACTGGAGCTATATGTCTTGGAAGGTGTGGGACTTTGATAGCCCTTAGTTACTGTAGAATGGCATTGCCCATCTTCTGATCAATGCTTTAGCTCCTCTCTTCCTGTCACCGGCTGCCTTTCACTGCCAGTCAGATAGCTATTTCCTATGTGCCTGAGGAAGAGAGCTATTTCCATTTTGAAATGTCTGCAGAGTTTCTCCGCACGGCAGGCCTGGGCCACGGAGCAGCTTGAGGCAGAACTGAAACATGGCTTGTCATTCTGTGAAAAGCTGGTCTCAAGACAAGGAAAAGTTTCATTATTCTGGAAGCTTGTGCTGTTGAGGAAAGACGGGGTTTTACTCCCTACTGACTAGGTTTTCCTGAAAGCTGACAGCTTTGTCACAGGCTCCTCCATGCTTTGGAACTGGTCCCCACCGGGGAACCTATTCCTGGCTCCGCATTCCCCCAGACATCGCGTGTTCCAAGCGATTCTTCAGGACTTGCTCTAATGGCCTTGCAATTCGTTGTGAGATGGTTTTAAATCAAATAGCATTTCTTTGGCAATTCTGTAGCAAAAGAGAGAAAAGAATGAAATACCAGAAGAAAATAATCTTCTCTGGTGCATACTGTGGAAAACATTGCTAGGCAATGCGTACTATGGAAAAATCACCTACCAGGTGCTGAAATATTCACTTGGACGTGCAGCATGCTATGAGCCAGTCCTTTTCTCAGAATCTTGTCAAAGCAGCATGACACTGTCTGAAGGCAAAAACCACTCACACAGTTTGCCTTCAAGATCACCTGTGCTAACAGACGTTTGGGGCTTTTGGAGTCCTCACAGCATTTTAGGGCTGCAAGTGGGCTAGCCAAGTTAATTAATTCCTTCGGACCACATCATTCATAAAGAAAAATGACATTCCTTTTCAAGCAGCTGAGGTCTTAATTTTTTTTTTAAGTCCCTTAAATGTACAGACATGAATACATTTCCTTTTCATGAGTCTTCTGGTTTTCATGGTAGTACTATTATAATGTTCTTTGACAACTGACATTACTAGCATACCCAGCTCATTGTTCTTACCTTATGAGTTTTCCAAACTAACATTAGCCAACTAGCTGGACAAAGTGTACAATGTAATTAATTACGTAAAACTTCCAAATCTGTATGAAGAAAGACTGTGAATCACAGTGCCATAAATACTTATTGTCACTTATGCTTAAATACCTTTGACTCTTAGACATAATCGCAATGGACAGTCAGTTTAATGACCCTGAAAAATAGCTATGATATTTACAGAAATAGTTGATAGACATCCACAGTTTCCTTCCTTCTAGTTTATTTGTAATAGTGGCAAGGTGCCTGTTCAGGGGCTGCTCAGATCCCTATCCCACCCATAAAATGTAGCGGGTTTGTGTAAGTAGCTTACCAGAAAGGGAAAAAATGTCTTTTTTGATAGTGCCTTACCATGTGCCAACCCTGCCACATTGGTGCCACATGCCTCTTTTCAAAGGATTATATCAGTCCATATTTAGCTACAGAAAATAGCTTACATATTTTTTGTAAACAGCATATTTTCAAACCAGAAGTGTTGTGTATAGCTGGTTAACACATAATAATAAGAATGGCAACTCCCAAATAAACAGCATATGAGTATTTACCCTCCACCCCAATCAAGAAACAAATAGGACTTGAGAAAACTTAGGTGCAGTAGATAAGCCTAATACACGGGATTAAAGCCTATTTATAGTCTATTACTATCCCACAACTTGTGCCTAACTCGTATCTTCACTTGCCTGTAGTTTCAATGCAGTATCCAAATTGATTATCATTCATGATCATTTTATTCAGATCTGCCTCTCCTTGTGCAAGGTACATTCTTCAATTAAAACCTTACCAAAACAAAATTGCAATTGCTCACAATCTGTTCTTGGGAAGAGAATAAGAAAACAAATTTTACCTACAGCATAAAGTAGTCACCCAGCTTAACGCACTACTGGATAGTATTCAAATATTTGGTGATAAGAGCAATTGCAGAACTTACGTAATTGGAATTGAGCAGGTCTCTTCCACCCCTAGACAAAGAAGTTCACCGGATTTATACCAATGTATAGCATCAATGTAAGGCACTACCCTTGATCTCAAGAGTTATCTGCACATTATTTATGCGAATTATATAAATGTACATTTATATTTGGAACAAACACACTCTTGAGACGGATGAATGAATATCTGAATGGAAGAATGAGTTATACATACATTTACATCAAAATCTGAACTTCCTGCCTAAAAGGCAGAGCATTTGAAACTGGATTTTGAGAAGAGCCCTGTCTGCTTTAATGCAGTGCAAATTTTGGCCGGGCTCAGGAAAAAGTTGTTGTATTGAAGTCTACAATAAATTCATGTTGGTCGGATGGAAGAAATATCAGATGCTTCCAAATAGGAAGGAAGTAGTTTGTCCCCAGATAGCTCGATGTTTAACCAATCCTTCCAACATCACTATAATGATATCATTTCCTTTATATCATTACAGCTGTAACTGCAAGAAGATAAAGTATTTGTTTACTGAATAGTCATATAAATGCTGACTACCACCTTACATCTTTAGTCTTTAGACCTTCTTGTTCCTTCTCTGGCAGATTCCCAGAATATCCCGTACAGTATCTTGCAAAATGTCATCTGGCCCAAAACAAAGGTGTCCATCTCTTCTCCAGAGCTCATTAAACTATTTGTTCAGAATAGATTTCTCACTAACATCTGAGTATTCTAAGAGTTAAGAATCAAGTCTGTAAAAGGCGCCACTATTTTTAGATATTACAAACTTCTATTACACAGTTTCAAAAGTATTAGCCTTATCAGCTGTTCTTTAATGGAAGCAGCACTTATACAATTATGTCTGCCTTCTCCTAAAAGCTTGCAATCTATACAGCGAGGAAAAAAACAACCCTGAAATGCTTGCTTTTCTTTTCTGCCCAACATTCGTATTTCAGTAAAACTGCATTGTACACTAAATGGCAACAATTACTGCATGCCACTGAAAGGCCAGACTGTAACCATTATTTTTTCAGCTTACGTTAAAATTTTAGCACAGGTACCTCAGCAAAACATAGGTTTGCAACTGTCACAACAGGTGCACTGTATGCAATGGTCTATTAAACTAATAAAGATTAGTAAAGTAAGTGCAAAATTGTATAATGCTGTAGGGCTAGTAAAATGTCTTCTAAAAGTATAGCACTTATGATGCTGTCAGCCTATTGACTGGTGTGAGATAATAACTACTTTTCCTGAAAGCTGAAAGTACTCAGCTTCTCATGAGCCCCAGCCCTTGTGAGATATACGACAAACGTCTGGATTCAGGAGCAAGTCTTTACTCCCTGAGCATCTGGAACATTAGTGCAGGGAGCATATGGAACATTAGTGCAGGGACTCCAGAAAATGGAGAAAGGGCTGTTCGTTTTTGGTTTTCTTTTCCGCACACAGAAAGAAAAGCAAGTCGTATTAAAATAATAAGCATGTTTGCTCTGTTTATGGCTAAGCAGGAAACTCAGAAGACATATTCCCAAAGTAGAAGATAGCAGTCATATTGTAAAACTTTTATCAGTACTTTCTACTGCAAATAATCTTGCCATGGGTACATTTATTAGTGTTATTTTCTTGTAAAAATCACACGCATTTCTCTTTAGAAAGATATTTCTAAATGTGAGATTAGTTAAATTATCTTAGTTTGTCTTAAACTTTGTTTAGAAGGGAGGAGCTGCATTTGCTTAGCAAGTCTGCTTCTCCTCCTGTTCCTCCCTATCTGATTTCTAACCTCTCTCTGATATGGTCACTTTAAGTGGTAGCCCCACATTATCATAGTTGTATCTTGATGCAAGCAGGAGCAAGGAGCAGACAGAAGCAGCATACAAGATATCAATGAAAGATAGGTCTTTTACTAGGGATCAGACGACTTCAGAGGATCCATGCCAGAACGGCAACACCTATGACACGTAATTGCCTCCAGCACAGACAGCAGGTTGTGAGAGACGTTCACCTTACGCTCTCCCTGCTCTTTTGGAGCAACCACATCATCAGCCTAAACCCAGTAAAACAGCTGAGATAACCCACAGGTCCTGGCTGTGTCTTTTCTTATTATTGCACCTATTCAGTCTGAAACTGCAGTCACAGTTGAGTATGGGACAAGGTGTAGAAAGCCAAGTCTCATAAAGACAAACCAGTAGACCTTCAAAAAGCTGACAGTACTCTCACTTCATTTGAGCTCAGCACTGAACTGGGGCTTTTTCAAACCATCTGTGACTCATCTCTGCAGTCACCTAGTTTCAAATTGCTCGCTTATCTGTTTATACCAGCCTTACCAGAGCACCACACAGGTGAGAGACAGCTGTGGGCCACTCTCTCAAAGTGCTGCCACCTGTTTCTATGCTGTGCAACCATACGTCCCAGAACAGGTTAGTCACTAAATTTCAGAG
This sequence comes from Calonectris borealis, assembly GCF_964195595.1. Taxonomy (NCBI): domain Eukaryota; kingdom Metazoa; phylum Chordata; class Aves; order Procellariiformes; family Procellariidae; genus Calonectris; species Calonectris borealis. The sequence continues at coordinate 50,727,997 of NC_134313.1, forward strand.
CCCTCTTTATGGCATAAACAGAGTAATGGGAATTCCACCAGAGAAAGTACGAGAAATGATAAAAAAAGTAATGACAAACGCTTCTTGAAACCGCCTTTAAAATTGTGTCCTGCATTAACTTAGCAGCATGACCAGTTACTTGCTTTATATAATATGAATGTACTTGTGTATAGGCACACAGTCCAAATTTCAGAGGAAAAGCTGACATGAGTTAGTATCCTAATGTTCAATCTATCATTCATGGAGCAGAACTCTGTGCACTAAAAACACTTTTCACCATTAAGGAAAGCAACAGCAAATTGGCAGATTAGCATAGATGTACAACTGTGTTGTCTCTTAAGAGCTATTATCATGCTTTCCAAATGTAGTTGTTTCAGTTGTTAAATTTATGAATTCTCCTGATTTTTTTTATATATAAATCTTGGCATGTCTATCACACATGCTATGATTCCCAGTAGGTAGAAAAGCCCTGAGCAAATATAAAATGAACTTTTAAAAAATATATGAATATATGGGGTAAAAAAATACAGCAACCCAGAAACGCAATTAGTGTTGGTAACAGTCTCAAATAAACTTTGGATTGGCAAATTTACACAATCTAATCCAGTGAGATTTTGTTATGCCTTGATACAAACTACATAAAGCAAATAATAAATTAGTCTCTTCAATCTTTCAATTCTAAAATAAAATAGTGCCCCGCTTCTGGTATAGAATGACAAAAAAAATGTATATTGATATTTATAAGACTATTCCCCTTCTAAAAAAAACCTAATAAATTATCAGACCATTATCACTGAAATTCAAATGTGCCAATCAGCTGAATTCAAGAGGTTCTTTCTCATGAAAAGGCAAAGAAGCCCTGGCACAAGTCGTTTCATTGACTTAAATAGAACCACTTGAATAAGTGAGAATCTCCCAACTGGGCCAGAGCTTTCTCAGCACTACATTGTAAATTATAAAGAGATATACTGTACTGTATGTGTGCCATTAGGCATAGTTCAGCTGTTGAAAATTGTAGTATTGGTAACTCTTTTATCACCCAGTGAGAATGTATCTAAGATAATGAAATCGTACATTACCCTTTGAGATTTAGAAATCTGACACCACATGCAATGTCTGCTCTCCCTTCTTTAAATTAATATATAGGGAGACGTCTCTTTGTATGATGAAAATCTTTTCTCTCAGCTCTCCCTAATTTTAGAGGTCATTTAATGAACAGAGTCATGATTTGATAGAATCCTCCTCCCATTGTAACTAATCTAATAAGTATCTAACATTTTAGGTAGTACTGTGCTATCTGTATTACTGCTCAATGAGGCTGCCACTTATCCTGAAGACAAAAACCAGACTGGCAGGGAAGCAGCAGTTTGGCTTAACTTCACATACTCGCCTGTCGGAGAATTTCAAATCACTCTTCATATCTTTAGTGAGCTCATTCATTCAGGAGAAACTGCCTGGGTTTGGCAACTGATTTTGGGAGTACATATTTCTCTGATGTTCTAGGGAGTACTAATTTGTGCCTTGTAAATTATACAAAGTACCTATCAAGCAGTACATAGGTAAATGGAAGAGAAGGTCAGTAGCATTTGAATGAATGTACTGATGAAGATTTCTCCTCTGATATTTTAATTGCTCCCCTCCGATGCATTCAAAAGGCATGATTTTTTTTAAATAATGGTGAGAATATAGACCCTTTTTAACTCCCTCTGTTTGATCAACCAAATCAAGTTCAAATTTTATCTATTCCCCTGTAAGGCGCAGCTCTGTCCTGCAGTACTAACTTATTTCTTCTCTCTCTCCTCTCCTTGCCCCTTTAGACCCATCAAGCTGCAGGATTTTTTCCTGATCTTTTCCCATTTTCCATGACCAGTACTGCATCATTTTTCAGTTTGCAGAACAGTATTTGTAGTGGTATTCTGGCTCTAGTCTTAATAATTTGCCTGGTTATTTACATGATATACACATGAGGCTCCATTCTTGTTTTGCCCAGCAGACTAATGCTACCTATTGTTTCACTGCTTACAGAAACCCTTTGCCAAGGCTTGATCCTATTTGCAGAGCAGAGCAGCATTTTTTTTTTAATGACAGGGGATGAAAGGAACAGGTTAGCAGCTGTGTCCAGATTGCAGCTCTGTAAATCCACTTGTACAGTTTACAACAGAAGATTGGAGGGTTTCAGCCAGTGGTTTGAATCACAGCTCATGACTCCGGGATTTTATAAGAAGTTTTGAGGAAGAGGCTACAGAATTTTTTCTGGAAGACATTCACAGCCACCTCCATGTGGGGATCAATCCTAGGATGGAGTGAATTTTGTTGAGACTCACAGCTGTCATCCACTTTAAACAGCTTACTGAGCCCCCGGCAAAGACCCAGAACTCCGCAGGTCACTTTACTACTGCTACAGAGAGTAGTGACTTGAACCCCCTTCCCTGGAAACCTCAAAGACATTTGTCTTGAAATTTCTGATTTTCAGAGGTTTTAAGAGGCTACTGGTCGAGTAAGGACAATGAGTTCTGTCCTTCAACCTGTTTTATAGATGCAGGTTTCTTTTCAGTAGGTTACAAATTAAATTCCCCAACACACACAGACTATTCAGTAATTCACCACAGCTTTTTAATCATAACTCACAGTATGTGAAGTAGCTCTCCACAGGAATGAAGGATTTTCAGAAAACAAAGTACGGATACACTTTATTCTATCTTTGAGCAAAGGCTGGACATGATGGCCTCTTGAAGACCTTTCTATGATTTGTTTAAAATATTTGCTCATTTTTCATCCAGCGTATTTTGCAAATACAGGGCTTCAAAGACTACGGTTTCCCAATAGCAAAAATATTCATCAGGCAGCTTCCTTTCAAACTGGAAGATGTTACCCAATTATCACACTCATCAGGACATCTAACCAGAGGTTTGAAGCCTGTAACAAACATAATCTGCAAGACAAACCCTCACGCATTCACCACTCACTGCAGATGACTTCTGCTGTGAGCCACTTCTATTTCTTTTAATACAAAAGGAGACAAAATAACAGGTATGCCTCCTTACATGCTGATTGTCTACATCAGTTCACTGAAACCTGTGGGAGATATGCAGCACAACAAAATTGCTTACAACAAACAGCTTGTTAAAGAAGTCTGCATAACTTCCCTCTTATTTCTCAACAACTACCCTATATACTCCCCTCCGGTATGTAAGTGGAGCCCCTAGATTACAGGGAAGGATGCCAGGGAAAGTTTACCAAAATCCAGGATGTTAAACCTCTGGATTTCTGAACTCTCTGCTCCTGAAGCTTGAATGCAGGCAGCAGCCAGCTCAAACTCAAAATCCACCCACAGATATCTGTTATAATGTATATTATCAGTGCACAAATTAAAAGGGAACGCGGAGACGACCTGCCTTAGATAGAGAGCAGAGCAAGTAGCAGAAAACAAGAAATAAAGCACACCTTCAGGAAATGCCCACTGGTGGCGACTGCCTTCCCTGTGGCTGGTGCCTAAGTTATTTATTCCCAACCCCATTCAAAAAACGTACTATAAATTTGAGGATTTGGGGATTGAAATCAGTACCACGATTAGAAAGAGAAGGGAAGGAAAGCATTGTATTATCCAGACTAGACTGCTATAATTTAGTCAAATTGAGGCATTCCAGATGGTTTGGTGTTGAGGGGAGGGTTGCTGGTTTGTTTAAAGGGAATGAGTTCTCAGCATTTATTATTTACTTTGTACTTTATTTACACTGATATGCACAAATTATTACATGAAAATCTTACACCTGCAGTGCTGAAGATCTTTTGCCTGGGATAGTTAAAAATAAAGTTAAACCCAAATAGCTTTTGCTCTTATTAATCTTAAAACACAAATTGGCTAAAATATTCTGTGTTTGCCTTAAGATAATGCTGTGTAAAGACCATTTAAAATGACACAGGCACTCTTTCCTGGGGACCTCCTGATGGCTCCTGACATTTCAACCTCGTAATGTACAAGGCCAGTTTGTTTTGTTTGTGCAATTAGTCATGTTACTTAGCAATACAAAAAGTGCTTTTTACACTAAACTCTAGGGAATAAAATATGCAGAATTCATGAGATACAAAACACACAAAAATTCATTTCCTGAGCAGAAGCACTGCAACATTGTATAGCAAAAACTATTACTTTTTTCATTGTGTTTGTAATAAAGAACTCAAGCAACCATGCCCTTCAGGGCTGGGCTCCTCACCACTTCACTTGAACTCAGCCTCAGCATTCAGCCATGGCATGTGAAGTTAATTACTCTGGGCATTGGGGCTCTGAACAGAAGAATGACCCTATTTGCAGCTCCGTGTACTATGTACCACGCTACAGTGAATTCTTTCAGTACCTACACATCGCACACTCGGTGACTCTGAATGGAGTAATAATTCTAGCACTCTGGAGGAAAGCTCAGCTGTCATCTCATTTTCGCAGGGACACTTGTCTTCCCAGGTAACCATTTAATGGGGGCTGACATCGGTCCACATTCAGTCACTGTCACCCTTCCAGTTGGCATGAAAATCCAAGAGTTACCGCTTTCAGCAACCATCATGCAAGAGCGCAGGCTTGAAACAATTTCTGAGCCTGGATCTTATGATCCTGAGGCCTTTCTACCAGCTTTTGTGATAAGGACAGCAGAATGATGTAGACCCACAAATCTGCGGTTGTGAATGACTCCTCATCTAGAGAACCAAGCACTGTCTGCAGGAGACCTGGTTTGCATAATTTGGCAAGATGGCTGACTCACTGAGGAGCTGAATATTTTTATAGAAACTCCATAGCTGGGGAAAAAAATAAAGTCATTTAACAAAAAAGCTCATTCGTCATGATCACTTGCCAAATACCTAACTACTCTCAGTTACTGTCGGGGTCAGAAGTTTCAGCAGCTTTGAAAAATACATGAAAAAATACACTGACCCTCTACAATTGAAAAGAAAATGTCCTCCATGTGCTGAGGTGGCTGGCTTTATCTGACGTAATAAAAAATTATGTCAGATGATGTGATGGATGTCTGCTCGACAGTAATATTAATCTGGAAGGGGAATAAAATAAGTGAGGAAATATCTGTGCCTGGTAAAAATCTGAATAGAGGCCTTTAGTTTCTTTAGTAGGATCTGTACCATATTATTTGTTAACATCATGATACACATTCAACTTGAAGTGAAGTCCTTATCACCCAGCACGTTTAATAGTAGTTGTAGGAAACTGAATAGTCACTTCGAGGCTGACAATGGGAGCTGGGCAGTTATTTCTTGGGATATTCTTTCATTTTATACCAATGCAAGGCAATAATTTTGCAGATTCTTTTTCTTCACTCCAATCCTTCTTGGTTTCTTTTTTTTTTTTTTTTTTATTTTATATCAATTTATTAATTGATTTATTCATTCATTCATGTAAATCTAACCTAGAAATAGGTTATTTTGCAGCTTCTGATTTTAATTCATCAGATACAAACTTTGCATAATCATGTACAGAGAACAGAGCACAGAGAGGAACTATGAATTTGCTTTCGAATATTGGCTTAATTCTGTATAGGATAGGAAAATAAATTATAGATTCAGTTTTTAACTTATAAGGTCTGGACTAGTCATCTAGGTTATTTCTAAACATGGCTACTATTTACTAATATTCATTTGCCAACATTCATACACAGGCCTTTGCTAATATGATATCCAAGCAATGGGAAGCAATGGGATTTGGCTGGGTCTAGATAAAAACATACTTGATCTCTTACTGATACATATATATGTGCTGGGATGGGTTGCATTCAGGGATGAATTAGGTGAATCTAAAATGAGGAACATTAAATGTTCTACCCTTTTGAAACTGTTCCTGCTTTTGTATTGCCCATATCAAGTAACTGTCTATAACTTCCAACAGAACAAGGATGTTCTTGAGATGCTTATTCAGATACCACGTACTTGATAGCTGACAAGAAGTAGACTGGTTTGTTGCAATTAAAGGGCACTTCTTTTCTGGTTGTTAACTCAGTAATATCACCATTTATTTCTATTAGAATTTTCCAGGCCCCATGAAGCTGCAATTTTTTTTTTTTTTAAAGAGAATGTGAGGAAGCATGTTCTTATGAGCAAGAATTTTGCCTGAAACTTTCAAAATTCTAAAAATCATCTCCCAGATCTCCTGAAGTATCAGCAGGGACAGAATCCTCCTCTTTTTTTCTTTTGTTCATTCATTTGTTCTTTTATTCTCAAGCTCTGAGCCATTTTTATTTCCCAGTGCAAAATCTGAAGCTTCAAAACAGACAGCCATGAAGGTGACACTTTAAGAAAGCTAGAGTAGGTGAGGTCTGGAATAGTTTTGCTTGAATTGACAGTTTAATGTGCACAACTTTCATGTGATCCAGACAGAAAAGGAAACACCAAGTCTTTCCTAACATGCTCTATGAAGTCACTAGAAGGTTTATAGGGGGAAAATTTGCCTGTTGAGACACATGTGCTTCCATAAAATATTACTCAGCTGCTGCAGTATTAAAAGAACTAAAGTATACGGTAGGAGTTTTAGTCCCACTTTTTTTTTTCTCCAAAGTATAAACATCCTGTAATTTTTTTTCTGCTTTACTAAGGAACTGATACAACAATCCAGATTACGAAGTTTCAAATTAATCTCTGTAAACTTATATCCTGCTTAGTCATGAATTGTTATAGTCAGTGCTGATCTCAATAAGTACATGTCCTGGTTTCGGCTGGGATGGAGTTGATTTTCTTCCTATTAACTGGTATAGTGCTGTGTTTTGAATTTAGTATGAGAAGAATGTTGATAATGCACTGATGTTTTAGTTGTTGCTAAGTAGTCTTTACTAGTCAAGGACTTTTCAGCTTCCCGTGCTCTGCCGGGTGCGCGGGGGGCTGGGAGGGAGCGTGGCCAGGACAGCTGGCCCAGCTGGCCAATGGGCTATTCCATACCATATGACGTCATGCTCAGCGTATAAGGCTGGGGGAAGAAGAAGGAAGGGGGAGACATTTGGAGTGATGGCGTTTGTCTTCCCAAGTAACCATTACACGTGATGGAGCCCTGCTTTCCTGGAGATGGCTGAACACCTGCCTGCCAATGGGAAGTAGTGAATGAATTCCTTGTTCTGCTTTGCTGGCACGTGCGGCTTTTGCTTTACCTATTAAACTGTCTTTAACTCAACCCACAACTTTTCTCACTTTTACCCTTCCAATTCTCTCCCCTGTCCCACCGGGGGCGAGTGAGCAAGCAGCTGCATGGTGCTTAGTTGCCGACTGGGGTTAAACCACGACAGTACACTTTTGAGATTAACAGTGTTCAACATAATATCTCTTTAATTCTTTTTGATTATTTAGTAGTTGTTATAGTTAGTGGCTTGGCTGTATGAAAATATTTCTTCTTTCACCTGGATAAATAAAACATTAAAACTAGAGAATAAAGACTAAAGGAATGCAATTTACAGCATATGATACTTCTAAGAGAATTTTTAAGATTAATATTGATTTGTAAATACAATCCTGAAAGTTTTGTATCTTTGCACATTTCCAAAACTGCCAGGCAGTTGTCTGAATAATCATCAACAATATTGAACTAGTTGTATCATCTGACCTATTCTAGCTTTCCCTATTTCTGTTGAAAATTGACCTTTATTTTTAATGTATTTCTATCTGTCCTAGTTTACTTGTAAGAAGCCAAGATTTTTATCTTATTAAATCAAATCTGATCACATAAATAAGTATCAAAGTCTGTCAAGTATAAACCATATTACTCATTAATTAATATTAATATTTTAGCCATTCCAAAGGTTTTTAATGCTCCAATTAAGATATGTAATCACTTGGTGGATTTAGAATATGTTTAGGATATTTAAATTAATGAATTTGCTCTGTCACTTACCAGCAAATTTTCAGGGAAAAGTCATCTCATGGGATCTAATTACAAAGAAAATCATTCTAAGTGCATTGAGATGAAGTGTTTGAAAATGGATCAATAACTTCCAGAATTAAATTCAGGTTATGTCATGCTTTGTGTGACAAGATCATTGGATCCTGAACTCTGCAGTTTTCAAACAACATTGAAAGATTAACTTTAAAGAAAACACACTTGCAAGCCTCCCAGATTATAGGAGAAAATCAAATGCCATCTCTCCATAATCTCACAGGGCAGCTACTGAATCCAAATGAAAGGCAAATATACTGGTTTAAGAAGCAGATGATTTGTGAGTGTGTTCTGCAGCAGTTCTGCTTCTCTGAAACAACTGTAATGGAACTTCAGAAAACCAAAATCTGATTAATCTTTTGAAATCTCCTCATTTCCTTTAAAACAAAACCAAATTCTTAAAAAGCAAGTGTAGAGAAAGAAGGAACTCGCATAGCAGAGTCCCTGCTAGGGCTCTGAACTAGGGATGTGGAAGTCCCCTCAGAGCACCATACTGACATGCAGTCTCCCATTTTCAGTGTGCTATGTACTATTTACCCACTTGAACTACTTTCTCCCTTCTGTTCTCATTAACTTTGCTGATGAAAGGCAAAGAAGGGGGATTTTCATGAAAACTTTCCATTTTAATAAACCATCACACCAAGCAACTGTAACTTCCCAGGTACACAAGAAGTTTGTTAATAGAGACAGAAGGGCTCTCTTTCTAATACATATTAAAACATTCATTAAGCCTAATGACTCTGCTATACAGCCCAGTGAGGATCTTAGACACAAGGGATCAATTCCCAGGAAAGTGGTGGAGACTCATTCTTAGGCCAGATCTGCAGAATTTCTTCCCCCAGTTTCAATATTTTAATACTCACACAAAGTACAAATATGGTGGCATTAAAAGTTGTATAATGACAAGTCTTTATTGAAGTATACAAAATCTATGACTGATTCATGGAATGTGCTATTTCTGCTAGGAATGAAAATGATATGTTGATTTCAATTGAACTATTCTTACTTGCACCAGCTGCAGATCAGGTTCAGGATATGTAGAAGTGCCATTATTAGGCATAGTGTTTATGTATGACATTTTTTCATTATTGCTCATCACTGATGCATATACCCTTTCCTTTTCTACTGTCATGGTATTTAGAAAGATGAAAAAATAAAAGAAGTAGCCATTTTACTGCTGTGTTAGTCCTTTTTCTCTTTGTTCTTAAGAATATGAGCAATATGCTTTTTTCCTACATGTTTTTCAACTCTACTATCTGTAGAGCATCAATTTATATTCACAGAAATGATAGTCAAAGAGAGACAGAAATAAAGTCACTGGATGTTAATAGCTTGGTCTGTTTTTATAAAAAAAAGTGTACATCAGAACAAAAAAAAAAAAAAAAGAAAAAAAAAAAGATGCTGTTGACAGGTGACCGGAGAAAATAACTTGTTGTAGGAAGGTTTTAAGCCCTGAGGACTTATTTGTACCTGCCGGGTTAGAGATGGCCAAAGAGCAGAAATAATGATCAGACAGACAAATACACAACCACAAATAAGCCTGTGCCATTGCTCCTGGCAACTGTTCATTATTTAAAACAGTGCTACTTTGAAGACAAGCAAAATGCTTGAGACTTGTTCTTTGTATAAAGGTAATGGAAGGCTCCTTTTAAAGATTGAGCATCCTGAGAGATCTCTGAAGGTAAAAGGCAGTCTTCCAGAAACATCTCTTGTGATATGTATTTGGAAACAGGATGTGATTTGTTTAAAGTAAATAAAAAGTGTTCAAAAAACTGCAGGTCCCTATCTATAGCAGTTCACAGGGGGTTGTAGGTATCCATGTCAATTTGGTGCCATTTACTGAACCTAACCATTCCATTTAAATACTTGTATGATTTACATACTCAGTGGGCCAAGTTTATTCAAAGGATGTAAATAGGCTAGTAAAGGTTGCACTTTGTTAGAATGGAGGGGGGGAATGGCATACATGCAAGCTTTTCATCATATCCACCACAGAATGAATCAGAAGCAATAGGGACAACCTTGATTCTGAGGGATTGCATGTGACCCTTCATATATTCAAAAAGGTTGTTTGAATATCCCACAGGCACAAATATAACTAGCCCGTTCACTCAGGGAGTAAATAGTTTTTATAGCATCATTGAGCTGCTAGTCGCCTATTTTCCACCATGAAAAAATGCACAGGGAGCTATTAGATTTATTTAACCTTTTTATTCTAGCTACTCTGTATTTATGTTATTTCAACATGCTTGCTTGAAGAACAACAAACTGCCCAAATACAAGAAGGGAGCTTGATGCAAGGAGACGGGGCAACAACATTTGCTACCTTCTTCTTTTTTTTTCTTATTCCTTTTAACTTTTGAATGACCACATTGTAACTCGACAGTTTATCAGACTGACACATCTAGTTGTGTTACTGCCTGATGTGATGTGGCACAGCCCATCAGGTACTTGAGAGTCAAGTTCTACTTCTCTGTTTTGACAGCAGCTACTCAGCCCCAGTTCGGGTTTCTTTTAGTCTCTTTGTTTGCTTTGCTTGGTTGGTATCATACTAAAACATATTTGAGTGTTAAATAACACAAGCAGAGCCAAAGTCACAAGGTTGTGATGACACTTCCAGTACCCTCTCAATGCTACATGACTACACTGGTGTCTAGACTCTCCATTTTAAAGAATAACAGAAAAAACATAAATGATGGTTTTTTCCCAATTCCATATCATGCTTAATAATGCATGCCGATTACGCTGTCATCTCCAGGCAAGTGCGTATACAGAATTTAGGTTAGCAAAAACAGCAGGTCTGCAACTCCCACAAGAACATTCTTTGTTCAGCATAAGTCACCAGCAGGACGCTTCCACCCCAGACTTATCACTGGGATGCCCCGCAACATTACAATGCTCTTATTACACACAACCACCAGCACTTTTCTCTCCCCATAAAATGAATGTCTATTTAAAACTCATTTCCTCCAGGTGACACTGAATTTACAGACACAAAAACTTGTGCAGTTGAAGAGATGGCACTCCTCTCTCCTGTTGTTTATAGGTTTCAGTTTTAAGTGAATAAAAGCAAGTCTGTGTAGTTTGAAGTCCCTAGGAATTCTCTCAACTGCAAAGAAAGAAGGTCATGTTGCTGAGGTGACAGCGTACAGATAAAACCAATATTCAGGAGATAAAATACCAGCAGAACCTCAAGTGGTTCAATTTGTTGCCTTATTTTTATTATTTGCAGCTAAGAATGATGTTACATAAATCAATTATACCTAGTATTTTTAACTGTAGTTCATATCTGGTCCCAGTCTTGTGTGAATGTTGGTGAAAGTATCACTTTTAGCACACGGTCTAAAGGTTTCTTTTTCGTAAATAAAAAATATATTCAAGTAATATTTTTCCCATTAAAAAGAAATATTTAAATAATTTTGACCTTCTCTTTAATTATGTATAATAGTGTCCACTTTCATCCTCAGACAAGCCCCATACTTCGAAGATCAGCTTTGCACAAGGTCTGCAGGCAATTCTGAGCAAGCGTTTGAAGACCCCTGAAAATGGGCCTAACATTACTTGCCTCCAGGGTGGTTATCACAGTTATACTCTCATCTAGTGCTTATGCTAAAGAATTAACCCTATTACCATACAGGAATTACTTCTGAGTGGCTGCAGCTGAATTAAAAGAACAAAGGGAGCTGGATTTTATAAATTTCATAATGGATTTTAGTGGGTCAAATTCAGGGAGGGGGACTGATGGAATGGCATAGATCAGTTGTGTAAATAAGAGAGCATAGCAGGTTACTTGTTTCCAAATTTAATTGCCTCTCTCTGGGAAAAGAAGTTAGGGTAATGTTTGCAATGGAAGCATTTTTGCTGCAATCTCTTCCCATCCATCAATCTTTTCCTCAGTAATATGGGGAGTTTGTTTTTATGAGCTCCGAAATCTATTTTATTGTTGTAAAATGTAGAAGCAGGGACTACTTAGGGTCTGTTTTCATTTGGTTTGATGTGTGGGCTTTTTTTTTTAAAGAAACGAACCCTTTAGCTTTTCTTTGTCTTGCAATTGCCTAACTTAACCGAGGTCACAAGGACAAATTGAGATTTAAAAAGCAAATGTACATAGTTCTGAGGATCTGGGCACTGCTGTGCAGTTGCATGATCTCATCATTCGCAACCTCATCCTTTCCCACAGCCCCTCACTGATTTTGCCACTTCTCCTGCTGTCCTTGTCAAGCCGGGTGTAAGAAGCGGGTGTAAGGCTCCCTTCCCACACTCATCCCACCAAGCACAGCCAGTGTCTCCAGTACCATGTGCATCACAGAACAAGAAGGAATCTTCCTTTCTCTTCCTCTCTTCCTTCTGCCATTTAGTTATTAAACTAACAGGAATGCATCAAGCAATAAGCACAACAGGGGTAACTGGAATCAGGTTATTAGTGTGCATTCGGCAAACTTAAGAGCTATATGAGGAATGAAAGCAGAAGCAGACCCATGTAGCAAGAGTAGTTTAATTGACTTCTGGGGTCAGATGTGGCCCTACCGCAATTTCATTGACTTTTGTGATGTTACCCTAGAGTGAATATGGTCTGTAGAGAGATTAATCCTTTAGGAGAAAATGACACCTTCTCATCTGCCCCTGTTTTGCTTTCTGCAAAACTGGCTATAGAACAGGGCATGAAAGAAGACGAAAAAGAGCAATTACCAGTCAAGGTGGATATAATTAGGCCTAAATCAACGTGATAGAAATTAAGTGCCTCGTTTTTATAAGATAGGAAACTGTGCAAGACATAAACAAATTAGAGAATTTTTTTTTTTTTTTACAGTAATAGAGGCTCCTTGGAAAGTAAACAAACAGCGAGCACTAGGAAGGTTTATGTCACAGCACTAATTAAAATCCCAGCCAAGAAACAGAAAAATACCTTGGATTTAACAAGAGCAATAAAAACATTTTTAAAAGAACATATGGACAAACCTTCTGAAAAAATGCTTAGATTATTACAGGAAAAAATATGGAATAAATATGTGGGTGCAGAAAAAGGAAAATATGTCCTAAATGAGAATTTAGAATCGAGGAACAAGGCTGCCAGGACAGTTTTAGCAAATGCAAGAATTGAGGATCTCTTTAAGCATTTGACCGCCTCCTGGTCACAGTCTTGGAAACACTCTCATGGCTCCAGCACAGACCATTAATGGGCCAGATTCTCCACTTTTACTAACTGCATCTGGAGCTGTCAGCCTGTGACTCCTCCAGGGGACAGGCAGGGTATGAGGCATGCTAACCTCTTCCACCATCTCAGCTGGTTGCAAGGATTGCCTTGAAGAGCTGAGGTGGCATAAAAGTGATTAAACACTCACTCATGTAAACCCAAAGTCCCCACAGTTTTTATGAGGTTAAATCTAAGCCAAACCTTTACCATTGGAAAGAAAAAAAGTAACACAAAGAAATGCATTTCTTTGGTAGTCATGAAATCCATTAAAAGGCAAGATTTTTTTTATGAACAGCATTTGTTATTTGAATTGATTTGCTGAACAACTTTAAAGCCTTTTATTATACATTTGTTGAAATTCGGCTATTGCTCTATGTTGTCTCATTGTGACTGTCCAGATGAGTCAGCCAGAATTATCTTTGGTTTGATGACCATACAAGAAATTCTTTATTTTTATTCACAAATACCAAGTTTAGAGTTAGTTCCCTCAACACTTCTTATTTTTTGTGAACTTCTGCAAAATCTGTTTTGTGAATGTTCCTGTACAGTGGACACTGAAAAAATGTGGTTCAATTCAGATTATTTTTCTGTGTGTGTTGAGTTACTCTCCTGGTTCTAATCATTAAATAAAAAAACAGAAATCTTGGATAGCTGGATTCTAAATCACATAAACATCAAAAAATAACAAATGTTGGAAATTAATTTACTTTGGAGAGTGAATACCTCATCATGTTTGGATCACTTTCTCACTTTTTTATCAAAGAACCAATAACTATTAATTAAAGTTAACTCTGTATTTGTAAGATGAATACATGGTTTCCAAAACAGAATTATATTTCAAAACAGAGTAAAAATGATCAAGTGTAAGATATGCCAATCAGGGAATTATTTCTCCTTGATATATTGATCATAAAACACTTACAAATTGGTGATGAATAAATGGAGAAAAGTATGGTAAATTAAGTAGGGATGATCAGGTAGGGTAAGTACGTGGGAAACAAGTAGGAGGTGCTTGGAGAATATTTTTTCACGTGTACTACCTGAACAATTTTTCGATTATTCAAGGGAGGAGTCAAAGACTGATGCTACTAGACTTAGAAAAGAAACTTCTTAATGGGGGAGGAGATTTATTGTAAGAAAAGAACAGAATTAACTAACAGAGACTTGGACCAGTGTCACCAGAACTTACTGAAGCTTTCTTTTGTATTCCCCAGTCACAGAAGAAGACTGGCTACACTGTTCCCCAGATCCAAAGAGTGTTCGCATCCAATCTTGCACTAACTTTCTTTCTCCCCAAGCTCTCTTAACTTGCTTCAGTTGCCCAAATGTACTACAGTCTGAGGTATCTTAGGATATAAAAAGTATCCACATGGGACTAGTAGACATAAGACCACGGGAAGACCTACATCCCTCAGGATGATGGCTGGAGGCAGGATGTTCATGGATGTCTGTTTATTTAGCTGAAGCAAGTCTGTTGTTCCTATGATCTTTCAAGGTGTCTACACTAATGTACTAGGCTTTCTACATTTCATGTGTTGTTTTCCTGCTTGCAAAAGTTCTGGCCTCCTTGTGTTGTACTCAAGGATCATTACCCAGGTTTTATGATGCACAGAGACGTCTTCCTCACACCTTTTCAGCAAATCTTTCAAAAGGTGCTGTATCAGAAAATGTACATAGAGTCCACGTATAATGAGAATTGCTAGTGATACATCCTTAAGTATATATGTGTATCTCCTGTTGATAAGGGATGCCTAGTACAATGCACCACATATTAGAGAATACAATATGCTCATGTTACTTAATGTAATGTATGTCACAGGGGCTACAGAGTATTAACAGTTAAATAGTTGAAGCCCGTAAGTTGAAGCTGATTAAAACCTCTTTATCAAAAGATTTTTTGATAGAAAAAAAGAAACCTTTATTTTCCCAGGGAACTTGTATTTTCCAAAAACTGAAAAATACAATTCATTCAGTTGAAAATTCTCAATGTTTTTAACAGAAAATAAAATATTAATATTTTTACTAAAAGCTAAAACCATTTTATTGACAACAAGAAACCTCAATCTTTTCCTTTTTCTTTTTTTTTTTTTTAATTTAAATAATTAGAAATTAGTGAATGTTCAAGAAGATCTGGTCTTTTCATTCCTTTCTATCTCTCCTCAATCCGTTCTCCACCTCTGTGTTCACCAACATAAATTCATCTAAAAGTGAGACCATCATTTTAATTTTTAAGCTTTAATTTTGACTGATACTTTGACCATCACATTTATTTTACAATTCTTTAATCAAGGTAAAGCTAAACAAAACTGAGTATGACAACTGAGAAGCAATGAGCAATACTTTTTCTCCTTTTCTGTATTTCAAAATTTAGCTTGTTTCTGGTTCTCTTGCTAGCACTTCAGCTGTAGAAGAAAACAAAACCCAAAGGATGCAGTTCCATAACCACATTCTGAGTATTTCCTGAGTCAGAAATGTAGGAGGTTTTCCCCAGTTCCAGCCTGATTTGTACTGCCATTATCATGTCTTTAACCTCACTGAAGATAGAGGAACACAAATTAAGGCAAGGATGTCCTGATATAACATTTTTATGGTACAACTCCGAGGGGCTCAACTTTAATCAAACCGTTGCTAACGTGATGAAACAATACATGCCAGCCCATGATGCAGAAATTCCCAGCTCTCAAATTCAGACCCTGGAAAACACTGAAGTTTTCCAGGCTTCAGACTCCTGGCCATGGGGACAAGGCTGCAATACTGGTCTATGGCCACTACTTCCAGGGCTCCTGCCTGGATGTAGACCAAGGTCAAGATAACCTTTTTAGTCCTTTAGTCATCATTATTTTAACTACATATTTTTTATAGATTCATAGGATAATTTAGGCTGGAAGGGAGCCATAAGTATCATTTGGGTTAACCCTCATCATTCAAAGCATGGCCAATATCATACAATACATTGCTTCCATGAATAACACCTGTTTTAGGCCTCAGCTTGTAAAGACTGTAATTATTATCAATTTTATAAAATTAGAAAGATAAGCTGATCTGATCTATTATAGAAAAGTTTGGGGGAGAAGAAATGAGAAAGAGGAAGCTGTTATAAGTTCATGTTTCTCCTAAAATATTTGCTTCTTAACAAAAACTTGCAGCGATTCCAAAGTATTCTGGAGTCTGGTTTTGCATTTCCCTTTGGAACGGAGCTTACCACACTGTTGTAATTTAACCACTAAAACTTCAACACCAGGAAGAGGCCAGGAGCAAAGTCGCTCTGATTTTTACACTGTCCCAGCACTGTGTTTTATTACTGCATCCCCTCAGGTCCCTAGGCTGCAACAGATATCAAAGTCAACTTTCCAAATCTATCTTTACAATAATTCATGCTGGTTTAATGCTTTTTTTTCACATTTTCCGTCTGTAGCACATTTAATGTATAAAGCCAATTATATGTGAAAATGTAAAGTGGTCTGAGTTAATGAAAAAAATAAAGACCACATGTACACATAAGGAGTATAAGCTCTGTGTTATTCCTTGCATATTTCCTATGCAACTGAATATAAATACAGTCTTTTTCAGCTTGTTCAGAAATGTTACTGGTACTATTTACTGCATTCCCATGTCTCAGCTTTACTCAAAGTAGATGTAAACAATAAATAAAAATATTGCTAAGGTTACTTTTTTAAAAAGTGGCTGTTATAATCAGAAAAGCGATGCTATAAAAATGATATCTCAGTGTTTCACATTTATTCTCCCTCCGTGACTTCTTTATCAAATGTGCTCATTTTGCAAGTCAAAACAAGATTCTCCTCATTGCCAGTACAACAGCTCCACATGTTACTTGGAAAGCAGACAATATCTTCTCCTCTCTTTTTCAGTGATAAAAATTTTAGAATAAAAACCATACCCACCCATCTGGATGATGGTGCAGGAGGTAAAAAACAAGGCTTTGGGGTTCTACTTTGCAGTGCAGATAGTGGAAAACATGTATTTACAGTTAAACTTATGAAAATTATACAAAACCTGAGGCAGGTACTTGGGCTGCCATTTTGTGATTGTCTTTCTGATGGCAGTGCCTTGACTCCAACAGCAGGCCTTGAGGTATGGGAAGCATAGGCATTAATGGAGCAGTGATTTTGAATAAGCACAGCAATGTTTAAAATAACTGAAATTATATTGAACGGTTGTCTTATTAGGCAGCATCTCTAGCAAGCTGACTGAGAGCTCAAGTCTGGATCTGGTTCAAAGGGACGTCTGCTTCCCTCCAGCTAGTAATTGGGAAAGCGGTATACAGAAAAATTAAATACTATTATAAAGGGACCAAGGCAAGTTTTGTAGACAGGGATCAAGTCTTCTATCCGCTGTAGTTATAACACTGGAGAAAACAAGAACATCCCAGTGACTTTTATGGCATAGTTTCTAGCAAGCTAGTCAGACTCTTAGGACCCTATTTAGCCCTGAGTGTTATTATAACAGCAACAACCTGTAAATGCAAAAGTAGTCAAGCCTGTGTTAAAATTCTGTGAGTTGTGTTGGTTTCCATGTTTTCTGGTGGACTTTTGGCATATGTTAGAAGAACCAAGTGAATCCATAATCAAGGTTGTAAATTGTTTTCCACCTTGAATTGCTTTCTACCTTCTTCAAAACAAGCCTATGTTTTTTCAGATTTCTTGTTGGTCGTCAAAGGTGAAATCATGAGTACTCCATTGCTATACCTGAAAAAGCATGTTTTGTTTATAGCAGATGTGGTGCACAGAGAATGACTGCTGGAACAGAGACAGAATTAAGGCTGCCATTAAAGTGTTGTCTTGCCTCGCTTTACAATATAGCATTTTTTGGATTTTAGGGTTGCGTATTTGAAATGTATATTTATGGTATTAGCTGTTTCTTGATAAGAGATTATGTCTTCCTGTCTTACATGGGCAGGACCAGAACTGACTGCTTGTATGAACCTGAAGAATTCTCTTAAAACAGTGAAGGGAAAAAAAGAAAAAAGAGAAATTTAGCAGTCTTTGCTTTGGGAATGATACTTTTTTCTCCTTCATAAATTTAACAATAAAAAGCCTGTTCTTACTGTGGGCTTAGAAAATGGAAAATTTAAAAGAGTTACAAATGGCTGACAAGTTTGATTTAAAAAAAAAATTATTTGCTCTAACTTGCTTCCTTTGGTTTACTTGGAGTCTTTAAAAAAGCATTTTTTCTGCTACTTATTAGCAATGTAACCTATTGTTTGTTAAGCAGCCAGGATCAATTTACAAACCTTTTGTTTAAATAATCATTAAACAGAATAAATTAATGGCATATTATATGCTGCTTCTGATAATCCAGTTAAGACAACAGCAATACATATCTAATAAACATTTTCAGAGTTTCACAGAACTGTCATTGGAGCAACGGCTATATTGATCATTTTCTCTTTTCTTCTGAACTTTGGCTAAATTTATACGTCTCTGATGTCTATCAAAAGAATAATCTTTTCTTCATAATCTTTATTTTATCTGAGCTTTTAGCGCATTTGATGTGCTGTTCCTTAGAGTCCAGAATTTACAAATGGCACTTTGAATGACATACATGGATTCAGTGCAAGCTACCTAAACATATGCATTTAGTTAACTATGGAAATTGTCCCAGTGTCTTCCGTGGATCTACCTGTGACTCTGAAATTGTATGTGTTCAAATACTTTGTTGAATGCCTGTCTTAGAGAGATATGCTAAAGCCTTTTGCAGTGTCAAACTCTGATTATCACCAAAGATCTTCTAGGTGTTCATTTACATACATATCACCCCAGCAAAATTTCCAGGGCTTAACTTCTCTCTTATTTACTTTCTCCCATCCCATCCTCTCCACTCAGCTCTAAACCAGCTTGCTCTTTAAATTTCAGTGAACAAAACACATTGCCCTCTCACAGACTTTGGTGCAATTCACATGATTTGTACCAGAATAAGCAACAAACAAACTGTGTTTACAGTGAATACATTTTACTTTAGGTGTTCAGCCTTGGGCACTGGCAAGTTACCCTCCGAATCTCCTCCAGCTTGCCCTTTCCTCAATTATTTTTTTTCCTGGCAGAAACCTCTGAATAAGCTTTTCCCTTTACTATTGCTTTTTCTTTCTTTGCAGCTGCCTCTTTTTCTCTCTAATATACATCTCACTCATCACAAATAGCTGTTCTAGTTTTAAATAAGGTAGGCAGACACTGACTTGTAGCCATACATAGACCACCCAAATTAGCTGTACCTCTGATCACATTTCACCTTTCCTGTCTGAAATGAACAACAAGCAAAACGGGCTGCTATTAAAGTTCTGCAAAGCATATTAAAGGCAAACTCACCAATAAAGTTTCACCATGTTTTTCTGAGCCATATTTATCTGGTTCATATTACTGGAATTTATGATGTCTGTGTAGTGCTGGATCTTTGCCCCCTACATTCATTTGCTTTCCCCATAACCAAAAAGCTAGCCTAGGTTAAACAAAAAACATAACAGCTATAATGAAAAAGAGAAAATCAGATGCAGTGTGAGATATTTGAGTCAAGCAGCACAGCTAGAAACTCAACCTAGAGGTGCTGTTGATTCCGTTTGTGTGTAATGCTGAATAAGCTGGAAGCTGTTCTCAGGATCCTTTGTTTAAAAACTGAGTACGAAAGAAAGAATTTCAGCCAAGTACTGTCCCACAGCAAATGTTAAAGTCATTTCATTCCTTTTTCATTTCCTCAGATTACAGGCAGTCAAGAATCATACAAAGACAGAAAATCTATTCTTGGCTTCACTGGAATGGGTGAATCAGTTCAGATTAAACAAGAAACAGCACAAATCTTTGACTGAAACTTCAGCCAAACAACTTCAGACAGTCTAGGATATGAAGGAGTTTAATTAGCTTCATGTTGTTCTTTCTAGCTCATCATTTCATCATATCTAGTGAAATCAGAACTGGAAATACTAAAATAACAGAAAAAAATATTCTCATGTTTTTTCCAAAACCTAGAGACTCTTTGTAGACATACACCTAGGTGTATGCAGGATATTTTTTCATGTCTGGCTGCATTTGGAAGCAAATGAATGCACAATAGGAAATTATAAGAAATCATTTCAAAAAGATTTAAAATTGCATGCTGGGGCAGATATGCAAATTAGTCATTTGTAAATGAGCTTCTTGATAGAGTACTGATAGATGGATCCATACCTCCTTCTTTGCTAGAACTGATGTGCAATGCATGTGTCATATTTAAATTCTGCTATCGACAGAAGAGCTATTGTTTGAGTGTCAAACAATCAATACTATTTAGCTTTGAATACAATATATTATATATGAAAATCTAGTAAATCACAGAAATATATTATATATCAAAATCTAGTAAATCACAAAAGCCAGACAAAGCACAGCAGTGCACAATGTAGGACTGCCCATTTGCAAACATTTGGGACTTTTCTGAGCTTTTGCTACTAATGATGTTACTGTGTGCTGCTGGAAGCTTTTTTCCAAAAGCTTCAGGATTAATTTGCTATCAAAATGGATGATAAGCATTCACACACCAAATAATGATATTTTTAATTCATAATTTATCATGTTATGTGATGTCATAAATTAAATAAAGCTATATTAATTCTGAGTGAAAACATCCTTTCAGTGAATAGCAATCAGTTCCCACATGACTGTGCTTTTCAGAAAAAGGGGAGGGGTGTGTGTGAAATATTTCTCCTGTAAGAAAAAAGTGTTTTCAAAACCTGGTGAGGGAGTTTGCAGGAAGAAATGTCTGGAATGATAAACTGAATACAATCACGGTTAAAAGGAAAAAGAGCACAGCAGATTAAAATGTTTGTTTAAAACATAGAAATAACTCTGACGTCTCCCTCTTTCAAACAGGATGATATTTGTTGCCAGCGACTTTTGTTCCGGTGGGGATGGGATAAAAACCGAGGGCCATACTAACACCCCTTCTTCTAGTGGAAAACCTGTGGATGAAATCATGTGTGAAAACTGGCATAGAGAAATATTCCACAAAATCTATCTTGTTCCTGCTACTTCTTTTACTGAAGTCAGAGGGACAAGAAGCAGCACAAGCTAAACAAAATGACAGCAGACTGAACACATCTTGAACTACTTTTTTAACATGACAGATCCAGAAACCCTAACCCATAGGCCCTTTAACATTTTTTGAAAACACAAAAAGGCACATCGGACTTCCCATTTACACAATTAATTTCTCTTCTAACACGGAAGCAACAAACTAGAAAAAGCTAGATCTGTCAATAGTTAAAATTTATACCTGTTGGGAAAGAGACACTTAAATAAAAGGCATGAAGAGAGAGATACTAGCTGTCCGCTAGATCCCAACATAGTGGATATCTTTTCAACCAGTCCTTCTTTCCATTACAGCAACTCCGAATAACTTCTTGCATCAGACAAGCTCTATGCAGACCCTTCTGTGTTCCTATAAAGGGGTCTTTATTTCCATATCCTTGGAGTCTGATCTCTGCTTCTGCTCTCTGCTGCATGTTGGCTCCCTGTGCCTCTCAGGGTCTTCAGGGAGGTACTCACACTAACAAGTTTCTTCCGTTTGGGTTTCTCCTTTGTAGCCCCATTCTGCCTTCCAGGATTTGAAAAGAGTATCTCCATTTTTTTTTTTTAATTCAGGGCAGGAGTGCATAAAGTTGCTTCCTTGGAGTACCTGAACTAACTCTGAGATGAAACCAGAAGTTCTCCATGAATGCACCTAATGTGTTCCAAACACCAAAGGATATTCAATCCAAAGAATGGGGCCACACTACTTGCTGAGAGAGACAGGCTTTCCTCTGCTCTGGTAAGAAAAAGCAGCTTACTGCCCTGCCTTCACATGAGGTTTCAGTCGGCCTCAAAATATTCAGGAAAAATCGGTCAGGTAACCTTCCTCCCAGCTATAACCATAGAGAGCACAACACATTGCATTTAAGTAGGAAACTGAAAAAAATCAAGCAGTTCTAACATCTCCCTGCATCTGTTGCACTTGTGAATATCACAGTGCCTCGCAGGGAAGGTTTCACTGTTGGCTGGAGGATTCCTCGGGGAGGTGGGAGTTCTGGCTCAGATCACTCTCTTCAGTTTGCTTTCTCTCCCCTTGCTGGCTCTTTTCTTTCTCCTCAGAGAACTCATACTGCATCAGATATTGTGGGAGAGAGTATAAAGCAGTATCTTCTTTGTTCCAGGAGATAGCTGGGAAGTTGGAACTGAGCTGCTTGACTCTATTTGGACTTGGGTCATTATGAGCGTACCCAAACGAGGCACTGAAGAAAAATTGCTAGCAGAGTTTCAGGTGCTTCTAGATTTTTAAGGGCTGAATGGAGATGTAAATGCCAATGAAACACGAAAGGACATTTAGTCACCTTGGTATTCACCTACACTGTGCAAAGGCCAGATACAAACTCATCAAGCTAATGGTGGTCAGACTTCTACATCCACACATTTTGGTTCAGCATGGTATGAAGACACAACCTAAGTATTGAAAGTAACGCCGTCCTGCTAATGCGTAGCCCTGACTGTAAACAATACCTATTAAGCCAGACACTAATTTTACAAAAAATGGAAATGTAGCCTTCCAGTCCCAGATCCAATGCAGCCTTCTCTAGTTTGGGTCTTCTAATCATGCTTTATATGAAGTGTATGCACATCTTCTTTGTGAATATAACCTCCGGTATTTGTATTAGATTTCCAGGTCTCTTAAAACAGAGAATTGTAAATGTGCAGGACATACAGATGGAGACAGATCAATACATTCCATGTTTCCAGCTAAAGCGGAGTCAAATTGTTCCCCCTCACTTGATCTTAAGTTTAGTCCTTCTTTTGACGTTCTAAGTACCATTAATGTAAATATAATTAGAAGATTTCTGATAGTAGGATGATTTGTACCAAAACTTGGTATACTTGTACCAAAAAAAAACCACCAAAACTTGGGATGCAAGAATGAATACAGGCTTAAGGCAGTTGAATTCTGCCTGAAGAACTGAATTCCATCTCTGATTTTGTCAATAAATTCCTGTGTCAGGTAAGTCAAGTCACTTACATTAATCTTTTCATAAACGGCTCTCCTAATTTCTTATTTTCTGGGTACCAGCTTGAGAACCTGGGTTTTGTTTTACAGAGATCCTGAATAATTATAGCTGTAATTAAAGCCATGGGAAACACTTACGTATAGAAAATGCTTTAAACATGTTAAAGGCTTTGAAAAATCAATGGTTTTGTGTTCCAATGTCTGAAAGTTTAAGCTGCAGTTTCTTGGTACACTTCTTACTCATATGCAAATGGAGATTGCCTTCTTACATTACCTCATGGGCATTTTGAAAATAAATTCATTACACGTATAAGGCAAACATTTTTGCAGTACTTGGCTACCAAAGAAAGCCAAATAGAAGGCTGCTAGGATTTTTTTAGAACATCCCATGTCTCTGTGGCTACATATAAATTCTGCACCTGCAATCACCTGATTATATGTGTCACCTTCACATACCAGTGGTATGATGGAACAAGATCCGGAACTACACCATCTCTACTCCTCCAATTTTTCCTCCTATTTCTTCCTCTATTTCTTTATGCCCTGGTTTTCCTGGAAAAGAAATCTGGTTGAGCTGATCACACCAGGCCTTGGTAAGGTCAATCAGCAAAAGTGGATGAAGACTTCAGGCAAACAAGCCAAGGGGAGAAAACTATTCTGTCACCAGAGCAGAATTACACATGGTGTGGGTAATAAGACATGGAGTGCATACTGAAAATAAACCGTATATTAAACAGCTCAACAGACACTATCCATCCTCTGCAATGAATGAGACCAGCACCCTACCAAACAATAGTATGGTAGTAGCAAGACCTGTGGAAAACCAAACATAACGTGTACAAGATGGACATTTAATGCAGAAAAAAGCTCATATTTCTTCAGACAATCTTGGTATTGGAATTTGCCAAATGTTATAACCTTATACGTGTTTTTTATATGTATATACGTTAATCATCTTATATTGTTTAATAGTTTTACGTAAGTAAAACAGAACTTAGTAATTCAGGAAAGCATAAGGTTCTCCAATTTCATCAGCCATATGTTCAGGCAGACAATAGGTTGTAGTAAAGAAAAATATGATACTCAAACAAAGAACATTACATTCTGTCCATATTTCACTTGAAACAATAGCCAAACACATTGCTTATAGCAGTCATTTTGGACATTGTCAGGGCTCAGGAGAGAGATGGGAAAGCTGCTGGGCAGAGCCGTCAGGTGTACTAATGAGATAAGGGAGCTGGAGAGCTGCTTTGAAAATAGTTGTCGGAGAAGTTAGGAGAGGGGAGTTTAGGGGTTTGGGTTTTTTCGTTTTTGGGCCACACATGCTCGAAGAAAGATTTGTATCACATATCTCAAAGGAACCCACACAGTATACCTGTAAGAAATACCAAACAATCATAAGCAGTGCCCAACAACTTCTGCTCTCAGTGGGTATATGTACAGAGATGATGAAAAGGAAGCTAAACACCAAATTGAATAACACAGTCTCTAAAATAAACCACAGTATTCGGTTCAACTGTAACCAATGTTCTCAACATTCTTTTGGCAAAACAATAAGAAACTATTGCCAACTCTGCACAGTCTTGCAAATTCATTTCTTTTTTAAAAAATGTTGCATTCCTTCACTTCTAGAGAAGAAAATCAATGTGTGGAGAATGTTTAAGAATGTATCTTTTTTCCATATCAGATGTTCCAGATACAACTGACTGACCTGTTTATTTTTGGGAAAAAAATAAATAAATGAAAACAATTAGTTAAGTGGAAATTATATGTTTGATGGTTCAGCAAAGTTCAATTATTTCCAAATGTGAGTATCCTAACCTTTGTCGATGGGTTCAAGTAATTTAGATTATTCATGCAAACAAGAAATTACTCAGAAAAAAAGGCTTTTGACTCATAAAATGGTTTCAGCTCATTTTTTTTCTCTTGATTATGATCTCGACTTGCTTAAAACATACACAGGTTGCTCCAAAATCATACATCACACAGAAAATAGAGATCTGAAGAATTTTCAGTATTTCCTCTTAGTCTGCAACCTTTCTCTTACCAGTCAGTTCATGCCCCTTAAGCTTTATATGTATTTCCTTTCACTAAAGATGACAGAAAATATGATTCACAAAAGGCATTGAGCTAGATTTCTTCAGTTTAATGGAATACTTCCACTTTTTATATGAGAAAGAAACAATATGAATATAAAATTTGCATGTGTGCTTATGTTCTTTCAAAGTTAATGCTCTTTAGATCTTTTGTCTCATAAACCTTTGGGGTTTTCTGGAAAAAAATCACACAAAGAAATGCTTTGTATATTTTAAAAAATAAAAATAACTCATTATGCTTTTTTATGAACATGAGATGATCATATCTCTTTTGAAACACCACTATGCAAGTGTAAACTACAAAATGCTCTCAGATCTTTAGGAGATCAAAAAGCTCATAGCTTTGAAAGTCAGCCTCAGTTAACTGTTGAAAATTCTTCACATCTGGATATTTTATGATTGCTAAAATTTGGATATTTAAAGTCAGGACTCAGATCGACAGAAAGTGGGGTAAAGTACTTCTTGTATGACTTTGTGGTCATATGGGTTCAAAGGAGGCTACTCAGCAAACCTGCTTGCAGAAGAATTAATTTTGGAGGTCTTAGTCAGCAAGAACATTAACCTTTTAAGACGCTTGTATAGATTGCTTCGGAAATTCTGTCCCTACTGATCTCACTAAGATTTTCTTTGACGTAACTGGGTCTTGTATATCGAGCTGCTGAAGATGACTAGATTTGCCCTCATTCTATCCGAGAAAGAATATTTTCTTCTTCCATCCAAATGAGTTCCTCCCAGACCAGTCTCTTATGCAATGAAAGCAAGAATGTGGTCAGCTAAAGATGACAGAACTGGCAATTAAATGCCTTTCAACACAAATGCATTACAAGATCTTCGTGTCCAGCAGATCTGGTGAAGAAAAGGCTGCAACAAGCATGGATGAACACATTTTCTTTTCTTTCTTCTCTCTCCTCTCCTCTCCTCTCCTCTCCTCTCCTCTCCTCTCCTCTCCTCTCCTCTCCTCTCCTCTCCTCTCCTCTCCTCTCCTCTTCTTCTCTTCTTTTCTCTTCTCTTCTTCTCTTCTCTTTTCTCTTCTCTTCTCTTCTCTTCTCTTCTCTTCTCTTCTCTTCTCTTCTCTTCTCTTCTCTTCTCTTCTCTTCTCTTCTCTTCTCTTCTCTTCTCTTCTCTTCTCTTCTCTTCTCTTCTCTTCCCTTCCCTTCTCTTCTCTTTTCTCTTTTCTCTTTTCTCTTTTCTCTTTTCTCTTTTCTCTTTTCTCTTTTCTCTTCTCTTCTCTTCTCTTCTCTTTTTTCTCTTCTCTTTTTTCTCTTCTCTTCTCTTTTTTTTTTTCCTAATTGAAGATTAAGATTCAAGAATTATGTATCTGAAAAGCAAAGGTGAAATTCATGTCTGTCATGTTATCTCGTTAGTTTTTGTTACATCTCAAAATTATGTAGCATACATTTTTGCCAAAATTTGAATCAACGCTAGAGATTGGGACCACTATAACTGACTATCTCAGCAACCAACTGATCTATTTCTTTACTTTCTAAATTCTGTCTCCTAAGAAAAAGGAAAACCTCGCATAAAAGAAAGGCACAATAAAAATGCGGTAATAGGAGGAAGCCAATGGAAAACCAAACCAATCAAGGATCAACACAATATCTTAGAGTTATATTTAGGCACACTCAGCTGGGACACGGGGAAGGAGACTAATTACGGAGGTTAGATGGGTCAAAAGTTAGGAAATTAACCTTAGATTTAGAAGCCTTGCATTCAATTCCCTACTGTGCCACAGACTTTCTAGGTAAAACTGTGGTCAATTCCTTTTACTTCTGCTTTGAATTCAATTCTCCACATGCAAAACTGAGGATAATAACACTCTCCCAACACATCCTGTTGATGATTTTCATTATTTGAATATTACAGTGGCTTAGAACATATAGATTTGGATAAGGGCAAACAGAAGGACAAAGGAAACAGGGTTTTTTGAGAAGCTGAACTGCCTCCAAAGGGGAAGTCTCCAAAATAATTATAGCCATTAAGACAAATTCTGCCTTCAGTGGGTTGCAATTCAGATTGCTGAAATTTATGCTGTAATGTCACCCTGGGTATCTATTCCCTTAAATCTCCTCTTTTAATTTGTTTGAATCAGAGCCCTAATTTTTGGCCCAATTTTTATGCTGCAATAGAGTAATATTTATTAATATTTTGCTCTTTTAGTTTATGTCTATAATTTAAAGCAACTATGAAATTCAAGATTCAGTAAAACCTATGTCCAGAAGTTCACAGAAGCCCTGGTAAGGGTGGCATTTTTATTGAAATTGGTCCTAAATTATATCAGTTACACAGTTTGTGGTATTATATAGACTTAACTATCGGAGGTTGTTTCTTTTTCTGCTGCCCTGAGTATAGAACAGTTTACGAAGATCCAGCTGATGTTTGTATCTGCTTCTGTACATTAGTTTCATTTTAAAAATTATTTCCTTATGTTTATTGCTTTCAATGTGAGCTGGTGAACTGCTGAGACTGAAATATGTAATGCTGCTCTGAAACCCAGCATGGCCAGGACAGTTCTAA
The DNA here is from genome assembly GCF_964195595.1 of Calonectris borealis. Taxonomy (NCBI): domain Eukaryota; kingdom Metazoa; phylum Chordata; class Aves; order Procellariiformes; family Procellariidae; genus Calonectris; species Calonectris borealis. Next base: position 50,755,733 of record NC_134313.1, read on the forward strand.
ATTGCATCAAATCATGAGGTTCCTCCTCAGAGGAGACAGGCCATGAAAAGGCATTTCATGAGGAAGATTATCAGTAGCAAAAGTAGTGCAGAAGACCAGCCAATAGTTTAATTTATACGCACACCCACAGTCTCTCCCTTATAGCAAATACATAGACAGTTCAGCTGTCTGCAGCTTTCTCATGCCTTTTCAGTACCTCTGTGTATCACTTATTCACATGGGCATTCCATGGTGTATATGGGAGTAAGAGCAATTAACTGGGCAGTATAGCCTAAAGGAGTTGTAACACTTGTTATTATGTTCCCCTTATTTGCATCACCTGCTCCAATACCACTTCTTAAGAGGCATCTGCAAAACTGCACAGCCCTCTTCCCCACTTGTGCAGGTCATGTTCTTGATGTGGCCTCTTAAATAGAACAATTTATCCTCAGGGAAGTGAGTCACACTTCAGTTAATGATGATGCTGAAGCCAGTAGGGGACAATGTAAAGGTTAACATGAAAATTTTGCAGCTGATATATTAACAGAATCATCGAGGTTTCCTGGGAAGAGACTGATTGCTCTCCACCAACTTGGTCCCACTCTATAAATTACCATAAAATAAAGAAGATCCAAAACATAAATTTAACTCGGGCAAGAACTCACTAAACAGTATCCAAAGATAAGAGGAAATATTTCCAAATATTTTTAAATTTGTTTCATCAGCTATAAATGTTGATCTCAATTTCATAAAGTGATCCCTTCATAGCACTCCCAGTGACTTCCTAAGTCAGTCAGTCAGCTATAATTTACAGCTTGTGCATGGCTTTAAGCCCCTCTGATAAAGTCTTAGAGTTACAGTCCATTGAAATCAATTAAACTGCTTATCAGTAGGCTTTAGAGTAGGCTATAATGACGATGGAAAAGTTCTGAGGTTTAGCTGTTCATTAAAAAGCAAGAATAATCAAACATTGATCAGTAAGTTACTTCCAAATGTTCTGAAAATGTCTACACACATAACATTTACGGTGGTATAATAGGTGGTCTCAAAATGGCATTTTGGACAAATGAAAAAATAATATAAAGAGTTTAAAAACACCTAAAGATTTGTACAGTATTACTGTATAATAGAGATATAGAAGATTTCCATTATCCTATGAATAAATCAATCAGTATGGATTTATAAAATAAATTCAATCAATTTTTTAACTGAATTCATGACTCTTACTATATAATAGGAGAGTTTACACCTTAAATAAAAATAAACCACAGAAATTTAACCACACAATGCATATTGCAGAAACAAAAATTGCATACCTATGAAACCCTACAAATTAGGAGTTTAATCTAATATTCTATTTCACACCTAACACTTTTTTCACTATTCTTATTCTATATGACAGAACATGCATTAATTAAGGGTTTCTGCTGAGATTTTCAGTCTTTTTTTGTAGATTCAAAGCAGGACTCTTAAATACTGCTCTAAGGAAGGTTTGGGGGGTGGTTCTTGGATTTTTCTCTTTGAATATTTGAAAATAAACAGCTTAGGTCAATAATTTTTCAGATCTGCTTGAACTATTTTTCCTAGAACACAAGAAAAGATTCTTTGCCTTAGCTGTTAGCCCCAACTCCCACTCCAGTAGCAGATCCAGCATGTAGAGTCCTGAAGCCAACCCAGGACTCTAATGGAAGGAGTATAACCAATATACCAATGACTAAAACTGTAATTCAGAAAAATAAAGACGAAACGTCTCTCTCATACCTACATGCCTAAAAAAATTATTTCCATCCAACTTTGCCATCTCAATATGCTTTCCTTCCCTAGCAGCTTTTCCTTTTACCTTTTCTCTCACATAGTTTTAAAATAATAAACAGGAAAGACAGACACTCTTTACATGGGACTCTTGTTGATTGCTTCCAGGGTTCACCTGGTGTGATTCTGATCTCAAGATCTTGACTGATAGCAAATACAGCACTCAACCCAGCTGAAATAATAAGAACTGACCAGGACCAGAATTATAACTCCAGTCAATTCCATGTTGATTCTGCCCTCCAAATATCTTGTGCACAGAACCAAGAGAACAAGGAATCTAAATACAACAGATTACATGAAATATAGCCCAGCTTTATCTAAAAGTATGTGGTAGACTGTATCCTAACCCAATTGAAACATTGATGGTCCCATTAGTACGCTACGTGGGCCCCAAAGGACCAAAGCCAAAGCCACTAGTGAGTGTCAATTCTTGGGAAAATTTTTAAACATATTGATTAATTTTACTTCTAGCAGTTGGGGTTTTTTTGTGCAACTGCTGAAACAGTACCTTGTACTATAGTATTCACAGCTGTGACAGCAGCCATCCATAGTAGTAATCGCATACAGCATTTCCTACAACTGAATCGCAGTTGTCCACACTTGGTCCTGGCATGAAAGCCACTCATAGACACAAAACCCATTGTTTAAACAGCAGATGGATCAGAAGGAGTGGGAAATGATCCCACTCCCAACTTTACTCCTGCCAGAACCTGGCTGTGTCACTTGGCCGTTGAACCTGGCTGTGACGGCTGCCACCAAAGGAGAGAGACAGGTTGTGTCACCTGGTGGCCTGGAGTGCTGGAGTGCAGGGCTGGGAAGCCCCTTCCAGAAGCAGCAGTTGTTCCCTCCTTGCACCCTATATGCAACAATACTGCCATGGCCAGTTCCCCCTGCTCATCCTAACACAAGCGTACCTGCAAAGCGTCCTTGAAGCCTTGTCCGAGAAAAAGCAGTATTCTCTCAGCCTGTCCTTCCTCTTTTCCCTTAGTAGAACTCATCTTTCTGAGTTAAAAGGGAACGTATCTTCTGGTGTAAACAGGAATCCAGCCTAACATTTCTCTGAAGGCACTCATAATCAAATAGCATAAATCATATAGTTAACCTTTTGACACAGTAGTTTTAATTAATACATTTTTAATCATACATCACAAGATATATCTGCTAATGAGCGATGACACAGGCTACAGAACGGAGTATGTATTGAGACTCAGGAATTCTGCATTAAGTGTGACTGTATTACTAACTTGTGTGGATTTCAGCAACTAGCTTACATCACTGTTCCGGAAAGCTCCCAAGTTGAAGTTTCAATATGAATGTGTGAGTTGCCTATAGACATTCTGAAGTAGCTTTTAGAATCAAAGCCTTCACTTCCAGGTAGCTTTGTATCTCAACCTGGACAATAGGGACTATTTAATCTAATTGTACTCTCACGGGAACAGAAGGACAATTTAGGAACTGTTTGGGGCTAAAAGATGTCACTCATATCTTCATCTTGAGATAGTTTATTTACTAATCTGTTCAGATGAGCTTTTCTTCTTAAACACAGCTAAAGAAGATGGAGGAAAAGGGTTTATTTCCGTGTAATGTTATGATGTGTTTGATGGTCCAGTTCAGTAGAAGATCAACAGCATATGAAGATTTCCCTAGAGACCTTCATCTTTACTGATGTAGATCTCATCACAATTCAACACATTTATTGCTCTGGCGATTTTCACAGATGGCTGTGACACTAGTTTTCCTCCTTCGCTTTTTTCAGCAACTGTACTTTAAAGAAAACAAGCTGGACTAACAAATCTTGTTAAGATTCTAACATAAAGCACTAAAAGGATAGAAAAAGTCTCAGTTAAGAATGAAATGTACCATATGCCCTCCAACAACTATGCATCATGTAGAACCACCTTCGTGACTGTCTTACTGTTCCCAATTGTACCTGGCTGTGTGTAGAGATAAAACTTTCACTGCAAGCGGTAAATTTCTTTCTTTTTATTATTTTTTTGTCAGTTCTGAAAAATACTTTTTTGGCATAATTTTTGTGAGAAATTTTATATAGATAAATAGAGCTAGGTAATTAATAGGTCTATAGACATCCTCTACTATGAACATTTTTAGTTCAAGAACGCAAACCAATTTTAATTAATGGGGCTAAGTTTTTAACCTACTTGCTTTTTATAGAACTTATTAAAGATAGAAGTGATGTATGGAGAGTCACTGTCTTTGAGTGTATGTTATAACCCTTATTTGCATAATAAAGAGACTATGCATAAGCTTAATAGTAATCATAAATGTATATTAATGAAGACATTTATAGACATATGAAAATGTATACCACATAGGGAAAAAAATCTAAGTTATTAATGTCGACAGATTCAATACAGATGATGTTATGTATGTTAATATTATTATACATCCTTATTGTTATTCATAGGCTTATATTAATATTGTCATTATGAATCACATTCTGTCAGTTCCCATGAGAAAATAAAAATACATGATGGCAATACATAGTGGAAAAGTGGCATTGTCATGTTTATATTAATGTCAAGTTCAAATTAAAATTAGTTCTAAAATTAGTGACAAAGACATTGTTTTGCATTTTAAAATAATAAGCATTCATGTTAATGCTGCTAATAAATTGATATTGAAATAACCAGCTTCAATAACTATAGATTGAATGTGTTTGTTGTCAAAGTAAATGGAAATATAATCTTTTGAAGTTGTCATTACTGGCCAATGAATAAGGAAAATGATGTGCAGACTCTTTGCCTATGAATGTGATGGTCCTGATTCTTTTTCCTGATGATATTTATTTTGCCCTAGAGTTGGGTTATGGATTTCATCCTGATTATTTTTGATCCTTATGTCACAAAAGCCTGGTTCAAGGCTTGCTGAAGGGCATGGGTGGCTCTGGGATCCAAACATAGGGTAGTCACTGGGTATCCTAGGGTTCGCTGAGCATTGCTTCACCTTCCTTCAATCCCAGCTTCAGTTATGGACCACATGCAATGTTGAATTATCTTTGGTCCAGGCTACTGCTAGAAGAATCATGACGCTTGCTTAGTTACATTTCCACTGATTTTCTTAAGAAAGCTTTGAATGAGAACTTACAGACATACTTAATTTAAGGGTTTTATTAACATGATGACTGAAATTGTTTCACCTTTCTTCTCTAGCACTGTGTCAGCATGGAGTTTATTGCATATATAGTACAGTCAGCATTTTTGTATTGTTTTTATCAGACAACATAAAGTCCCTGCGGGCTGTTAATCACAGACAGAAAGTTAAGCCTTGCACCATTTTTTCTCCTCTCTCCATTTTATTTTGCTTGGGCCAAAAACATATGGAAAAATCTACATAGAAATAAGGCTCAGGATATTACTATTTCCCAGACAGAGGCTAAAACAGTTTTAATACACCATAACATACAGTGAGAACCATTCATGAGAATTAGTGTTTGGATTGAATTATGTTGTTACTCTGAAGAGGATTTAAGAAACTCTAATAGTTGATCCTTTGGGAAATACAATAGCTACACATGGAGAGTTTCATTTTTAAGAAGTTGGGTTTTATACAGATTCTCACGGACACACTTAACATACTTCCTATAGCGAGCGGCACATGCAAATGGACATCTGTGTACACAAAGGACTTTGAACATATATAAGAAACTATCTCTGCATTCAATCACTTAATTTTCATGTTTACTTGCCATAGATACTTCACAATTTAAGTAGAGTTTTTCATATTGTCTACCCGTAGATCTCGTCCTTAGTTTTTTACATATTTGGTCTTAACTAAGGATACAAAAATCTATACAATGAGAAACTGTGCACAGGATGTATGTATTAAAAGTTACTTCTATCCTTTTTCCTATTCCCTGACAGGTTACCCTTCATTCAACCTATGCATTACCGGAGTCATACTGGCCTTGATAAAAACAGAAAACCTACATAGACACAGCAACCTTCCCCAATTGTTATCCCACTTGGGAAAACAAATCTCACTGTCATTCACATTAATACAAACCCACGAGATTAGTACCACTGAGCTGGATGGAGCTATTCTGCAGTCACACTGGTCAAAACCTGACTTAATCTACATGAGAAAAGTTATTTCAAAATGAAGGTTAACTAATAGTCTGCACTAGTACCTGTGTGCAGATTCCGCAGGTAGTAAGCATGCAGAAAAATTTGTGAAAGATGACAAATCCAAAAAGAGAATCTCATTTTAAACTAAGCAAATTCAACATGAGAAAGAAATATTACATCAAATCCACCCAATCAGAACTGATAATTCTGTCTGCAAAGCCCTAATCTTGTTTCCTGTTCAGAAAAAGATGATCTCAGTAATGCATATAACCCCATTTCAGACAAATACTTTAATGGTGTGATTAGTTTTAATAATGTAAATTATCCCATTAAAGTCTATTTACCAAATCAGGGAGTAAAATAGCTCCGGGAGCTGCATCCTTCAGTCCCTTTTAGTAAAGTACTCTTTTTAGCCTAGAAGCACAGAACTTTGTATGGATGTCTTGGTAGAAAAGTAAAAGAGAACTGTACTCTAAAAAAGGTTTGAGAGCTGAATTTTCCACTTAATGTACAGCATTAAAATCAAGGGCTTTGCTTCAGATATATTTTCAGACTGTCTTGATGTGTGTATGGATAGCTTTCATATAAATCAGTGATGGTGCTACACCTGGATCACCTCTTTCTGATACCATCAAAACTGGAGGAAAAGATGTCGTTCCCTCCCCTCCTTTTTCTGCCCTCCCGCCTTTCATTTGAGAAGGATGAGAAACCATGTCTAAGCCAAAGAAAGGAATGAAACACAGACAAGCTACATAGCTATCTGCAGCTTAAGCCTGGCATGAGATCAGCCTCTAAAACGCTCTCTTTCAGAGAAGCAGCTTACCTACCTTCCATAAGTATGTGAAAGTCTGTTTCTTTTCTATGTTTTGTCAACACTTGTTTATCTCATCCTACCAAATCTCCTTGAATTGAGTTGCGTGTCTGCAAAATGAATCCAAGGCTCAAACAAGCTATTGACATTCTCTGCCCCCACCCAAGAAAAGTTTCTTTTTTCTGTTGGCAACGATCCATGACATTTATATTCTGTCTTCCACAACAGGCTTATAGAAAACTCAAGAAAGAACTACAGTGCCAGTGAAGGAAACATAACTCTATCATTCTCACTTAAACTGACTGGCAAAGGCAGTAAGGATAACGTGAATTTTCTTTACTAGCTTATTTCTGACTTTCTGACACACTGTAGTGTGCCATTTTCAAGATCCTAGTATGGGTTGCCAGAACAACAATAATCTCCACGATGGGGAAAGAATAAGGGCCCTGAGACTATATCTAAGTTTGTCAAGAATCAATCTGAAAGCCGTTTTAACCAGGCTAGCAGCTGCTGTTTTATAGGGAAGTGAAAAAGGTAACAAACTCCCCCAATTAATCCAGGCTCTCAGCTGGCTTCTGCCCGGCCATGTTCATGCTGCTGTTGGTCTG